>NW_027464586.1:445000-1070000 GCF_043290135.1 Rhipicephalus microplus | reverse complement strand
TATCTTCAAAGCTATCAGCCCATAGAAAAAAAAGCGCCATACTATCACCGGGTGGGCTCGAACCTCCGACCTTTTGGTTAAGAGCCGATCGCGCTAGCCAATTGCGCCATGGAGACAGTCCTGCTCCACTCTCACCACCATAAGAACATATCTTCAAAGCTATCAGCCCAAAGAAAAAAAAGCGCCGCACCACCACCGGGTGGGCTCGAACTACCAACTTTTCGGTTAACAGCCGATCACGCTAGCCAATTGCGCCACGGAGACAGTCCTGCTTCACTCTCACCACCATCAGAACATATCTTCAAAGCTATCAGCCCAAACAAAAAAAAAAGCGCCGCACCACCACCGGGTGGGCTCGAACCTCCAACTTTTCGGTTAACAGCCGATCACGCTAGCCAATCGCGCCACGGAGACAGTCCTGCTTCACTCTCACCACCATCATAACATATCTTCAAAGCTATCAGCCCAAAAAAAAGCGCCGCACCACCACCGGGTGGGCTCGAAACTCCAACTTTTTGGGTAACAGCCGATCGCGCTAGCCAATTGCGCCACGGAAACAGTCCTGCTCCACTCTCACCACCGTTAGAACATTTCTTCAGAGCTATCAGCCCAAAGAAAAAAAAAGCGCCGCACCACCACCGGGTGGGCTCGAACCTCCAACCTTTCGATTAACAGCCGATCGCGCTAGCCAATTGCCCCACGGAGTCAGTCGTGCTCCACTTTCACCACCGTCACAACATTTCTTCAGAGCTATCACCCCAAAGAAAAAAAAGCGCCGCACCACCACCGGTTGGGCTCGCACCTCCAACATTTCGCTTAACAGCCGATCGCGCTAGCCAATTGCGCCACGAAGACAGCCCTGCTCCACTCTCACCACCATCAGAAAATATCTTCAAAGCTATTACCGCAAAAAAAAAAGCAACACACCACTCCCGGGAGGGCTCGAAACTCCAACCTTTCGGTTAACAGCCGATCGCGCTAGCCAATTGCGCCACCGAGACAGTCGTGCTCCACTCTCACCACCATCAGAACATATCTTCAAAGCTATCAGCGCAACGAAAAAAGCAAAGTACCACTCCTGGGAGGGCTCGAACCTCCAACTTTTCGGTTAACAGCCGATCGCCCTGGCCAATGGCGCCACGCAGACAGTCCTGCTCCACTCTCACTATAATTAGAACATATCTTCAGAGCTATCACCCCAAAGAAAAAAAAAGCGCCGTACCACCACCGGGTGGGCTTGAACTACCAACCTTTCGGTTAACAGCCGATCGCGCTAGCCAATTGCCCCACGGAGACAGTCGTGCTCCACTCTCCCCACCGTCAGAACATTTCTTCAGAGCTAACAACCCAAAGAAAAAAAAGTGCCGCACCACCACCGGTTGGGCTCGAACCTTCAACCTTTCGGTTAACAGCCGATCGCGCTAGCCAATCGCGCCACGAAGACAGTCGTGCTCCACTCTCACCACCATCAGAACATATCTTCAAAGCTATCAGCGCAAAGAAAAAAGCAACACACCACTCCCGGGAGGGCTCAAAACTCCAACCTTTCGGTTACCAGCCGATCACGCTAGCCCATTGCGCCACGGAGGTAGTCTTGCTCCACTCTCACCATCATCAGAACATATCTTCAAAGCTATCAGCGCAAAGAAAAAAAAGCGCTGCACCACCACTGGGTGGGCTCGAACCTCCAACCTTTCGTTTAACAGCCGATCGCACTAGCCCATTGCGCCACGGAGACAGTCTTGCTCCACTCTCACCACCAGCAGAACATATCTTCAAAGCTATCAGCGCAAAGAAAAAAAAGCGCCGCACCACCACCGGGTAGGCTCGAACCTCCAACCTTTCGGTTAACAGCCAATCGCGCAAGCCAATTGCGCCACGGAGACAGTCCTGCTCCCTCTCACCACCATCAGAACATATCTTCAAAGCTATCAGCCCAAAGAAAAAAAACCACCGCACCACCACCGGGTCGGCTCGAACCTCAAACCTTTCGGTTAACAGCCAATCGCGCTAGCCAATAGCGCCACGGAGACAGTCCTGCTCCACTCTCACCACCATCAGAACATATCTTCAAAGCTATTACCGCAAAGAAAAAAGCAACACACCACTCCCGTGAGGGCTCGAAACTCCAACCTTTCGGTTAACAGCCGATCGCGCTAGCCAATTGCGCCACGGAGACAGTCGTGCTCCACTCTCACCACCATCAGAACATATCTTCAGAGCTATAACCCCAAAGAAAAAAAAGCGCCGCACCACCACCGGGTGGGCTAGAACCTCCAACCTTTCGGTTAACAGCCGATCGCGCTAGCCAATCGCCCCACGGAGACAGTCGTGCTCCACTCTCCCCACCGTCAGAACATTTCTTCAGAGCTAACACCCCAAAGAAAAAAAAGTGCCGCACCACCACCGGTTGGGCTCGAACCTCCAACCTTTCGGTTAACAGCCGATCGCGCTAGCCAATTGCGCCACGAGGACAGTCGTGCTCCCCTCTCACCACCATCAGAACATATCTTCAAAGCTATCAGCCCAAAGAAAAAAAAGCGCCGCACCACCACCGGGTGGGCTCGAACCTCCAACTTTTCGGTTAACAGCCGATCACGCTAGCCGATCACGCCACGGAGACAGTCCTGCTCCACTCTCACCACCATCATAACATATCTTCAAAGCTATCAGCCCAAAGAAAAAAAGCGCCGCACCACCACCGGGTGGGCTCGAAACTCCAACCTTTCGGTTAACTGTCGATCGTGCTAGCCAATTGCGCCACGAAGACAGCCCTGCTCCACTCTCACCACCGTTAGAACATTTCTTCAGAGCTATCAGCCCAAAGAAAAAAAAAGCGCCGCACCACCACCGGGTGGGCTCGAAACTCCAACCTTTCGGTTAACTGTCGATCGTGCTAGCCAATGGCGCCACGGAGACAGTCCTGCTTCACTCTTACCACCATTAGAACATATCATCAAAGCTATCAGCCCACAGAAAAAAAAGTGCCGCACCATCACCGGGAGAGCTCGAACCTCCAACTTTTTGGGTAACAGCCGATCGCGCTAGCCAATTGCGCCACGGAAACAGTCCTGCTCCACTCTCACCACCGTTAGAACATTTCTTCAGAGCTATCAGCCCAAAGAAAAAAAAAGCGCCGCACCACCACCGGGTGGGCTCGAACCTCCAACCTTTCGATTAACAGCCGATCGCGCTAGCCAATTGCCCCACGGAGTCAGTCGTGCTCCACTTTCACCACCGTCACAACATTTCTTCAGAGCTATCACCCCAAAGAAAAAAAAGCGCCGCACCACCACCGGTTGGGCTCGCACCTCCAACCTTTCGGTTAACAGCCGATCGCGCTAGCCAATTGCGCCACGAAGACAGCCCTGCTCCACTCTCACCACCATCAGAAAATATCTTCAAAGCTATTACCGCAAAGAAAAAAGCAACACACCACTCCAGGGAGGGCTCGAAACCCCAACCTTTTGGTTAACAGCCGATCGCGCTAGCCAATTGCGCCACGGAGACAGTCCTGCTCTACTCTCACCACCATAAGAACATATCTTCAAGGCTATCAGCCCAAAGAAAAAAAGCGCCATACCACCACCGGGTGGGCTCGAACCTCCAACCTTTTGGTTAACAGACGATCGCGCTAGCCAATTGCGCCATAGAGACAGTACTGCTCCACTCTCACAACCATCAGAACATATCTTCAAAGCTATCAGCCCAAAGAAAAAAAAGCGCCGCACCACCACCGGGTCAGCTCGAACTACAAACTTTTCGGTTAACAGCCGATCACGCTAGCCAATTGCGCCACGGAGACAGTCCTGCTCCACTCTCACCACCATCAGAACATATCTTCAAAGCTATCAGCCAAAAGAAAAAAAAGCGCCGCACCACCACCGGGTGGGCTCGAAACAAACTCCAACCTTTCGTTTAACTGCCGATCGCGCTAGCCAATGGCGCCACTGAGACAGTCCTGCTCCACTCTTTTCACCATTAGAACATATCTTCAAAGCTATGAGCCCAAAGAAAAAAAAGCGCCACACCACCAATGGGTGGGCTCGAACCTCCAACTTGCCGGTTAACAGCCGATCACGCTAGCCAATTGCGCCACGGAGACAGTCCTGCTCCACTCTCACCACCATCAGAACATATCTTCATAGCTATCAGCCCACAGAAAAAAAAGCTCCGCACCACCACCGAGAGAGCTCGAACCTCCAACTTTTCGGGTAACAGCAGATCGCGCTAGCCAATTGCGCCACGGAGACAGTCCTTCTCCACTCTCACCACCGTCAGAACATTTCTTCAGAGCTATAAGCCCAAAGAAAAAAAAAGCGCCGCACCACCACCGGGTGGGCTCGAACCTCCAACCTTTCGGTTAACAGCCGATTGCGCTGGCCAATTGCGCCACGCAGACAGTCCTGCTCCACTCTCACCAAAATTAGAACATATCTTCAGAGCTCTCACCCCAAAGAAAAAAAAAGCGCCGTACCACCACCGGGTGGGCTCGAACCAAAACCTTTCGGTTAACAGCCGATCGCGCTAGCCAATTGCCCCACGGAGACAGTCGTGCTCCACTCTCACCACCGTCAGAACATTTCTTCAGAGCTATCACCCAAAAAAAAAACTGCCGCACCACCACCGGGTGGGCTCGAACCTCCAACCTTTCGGTTAACAGCCGATCGCGCTAGCCAATTGCGCCACGAAGACAGTCCTGGTCCACTCTCACCACCATCAGAACATATCTTCAAAGCTATTACCGCAAAGAAAAAAGCAACACACCACAACCGGGTGGGCTCGAACCTCCAACCTTTCGGTTAACAGCCAATCGCGCCAGCCAATTGCGCCACGGAGACAGTCCTGCTCCACTCTCACCACCATCAGAACATATCTTCAAAGCTATCAGCACAAAGAAAAAAAAGCGCCCCACCATCACCGGGTGGGCTCGAACTTCCAACCTTTAGGTTAACAGCCGATCGCGCTAGCCAACTGCGCCACGGAGACAGTCGTGCTCCCCTCTCACCACCATCAGAACATATCTTCAATGCTATCAGCGCAAAGAAAAAAGCAACACACCACTTCAGGGAGGGCTCGAAACTCCAACCTTTCGGTTAACAGCCGATCGCGCTAGCCAATTGCGCCACGGAGACAGTCCTGCTCTACTCTCGCCTTCATCAGAACATATCTTCAAAGCTATCAGCCCAAAGAAAAAAAAGCGCCATACTATCACCGGGTGGGCTCGAACCTCCGACCTTTTGGTTAAGAGCCGATCGCGCTAGCCAATTGCGCCATGGAGACAGTCCTGCTCCACTCTCACCACCATAAGAACATATCTTCAAAGCTATCAGCCCAAAGAAAAAAAAGCGCCGCACCACCACCGGGTGGGCTCGAACTACCAACTTTTCGGTTAACAGCCGATCACGCTAGCCAATTGCGCCACGGAGACAGTCCTGCTTCACTCTCACCACCATCAGAACATATCTTCAAAGCTATCAGCCCAAACAAAAAAAAAGCGCCGCACCACCACCGGGTGGGCTCGAACCTCCAACTTTTCGGTTAACAGCCGATCACGCTAGCCAATCGCGCCACGGAGACAGTCCTGCTTCACTCTCACCACCATCATAACATATCTTCAAAGCTATCAGCCCAAAAAAAAAGCGCCGCACCACCACCGGGTGGGCTCGAAACTCCAACTTTTTGGGTAACAGCCGATCGCGCTAGCCAATTGCGCCACGGAAACAGTCCTGCTCCACTCTCACCACCGTTAGAACATTTCTTCAGAGCTATCAGCCCAAAGAAAAAAAAAGCGCCGCACCACCACCGGGTGGGCTCGAACCTCCAACCTTTTGATTAACAGCCGATCGCGCTAGCCAATTGCCCCACGGAGTCAGTCGTGCTCCACTTTCACCACCGTCACAACATTTCTTCAGAGCTATCACCCCAAAGAAAAAAAAGCGCCGCACCACCACCGGTTGGGCTCGCACCTCCAACATTTCGGTTAACAGCCGATCGCGCTAGCCAATTGCGCCACGAAGACAGCCCTGCTCCACTCTCACCACCATCAGAAAATATCTTCAAAGCTATTACCGCAAAGAAAAAAGCAACACACCACTCCCGGGAGGGCTCGAAACTCCAACCTTTCGGTTAACAGCCGATCGCGCTAGCCAATTGCGCCACCGAGACAGTCGTGCTCCACTCTCACCACCATCAGAACATATCTTCAAAGCTATCAGCGCAACGAAAAAAGCAAAGTACCACTCCTGGGAGGGCTCGAACCTCCAACTTTTCGGTTAACAGCCGATCGCCCTGGCCAATGGCGCCACGCAGACAGTCCTGCTCCACTCTCACTATAATTAGAACATATCTTCAGAGCTATCACCCCAAAGAAAAAAAAAGCGCCGTACCACCACCGGGTGGGCTTGAACTACCAACCTTTCGGTTAACAGCCGATCGCGCTAGCCAATTGCCCCACGGAGACAGTCGTGCTCCACTCTCCCCACCGTCAGAACATTTCTTCAGAGCTAACAACCCAAAGAAAAAAAAGTGCCGCACCACCACCGGTTGGGCTCGAACCTTCAACCTTTCGGTTAACAGCCGATCGCGCTAGCCAATTGCGCCACGAAGACAGTCATGCTCCACTCTCACCACCATCAGAACATATCTTCAAAGCTATCAGCGCAAAGAAAAAAGCAACACACCACTCCCGGGAGGGCTCAAAACTCCAACCTTTCGGTTACCAGCCGATCACGCTAGCCCATTGCGCCACGGAGGTAGTCTTGCTCCACTCTCACCATCATCAGAACATATCTTCAAAGCTATCAGCGCAAAGAAAAAAAAGCGCTGCACCACCACTGGGTGGGCTCGAACCTCCAACCTTTCGTTTAACAGCCGATCGCACTAGCCCATTGCGCCACGGAGACAGTCTTGCTCCACTCTCACCACCAGCAGAACATATCTTCAAAGCTATCAGCGCAAAGAAAAAAAAGCGCCGCACCACCACCGGGTAGGCTCGAACCTCCAACCTTTCGGTTAACAGCCAATCGCGCAAGCCAATTGCGCCACGGAGACAGTCCTGCTCCCTCTCACCACCATCAGAACATATCTTCAAAGCTATCAGCCCAAAGAAAAAAAACCACCGCACCACCACCGGGTCGGCTCGAACCTCAAACCTTTCGGTTAACAGCCAATCGCGCTAGCCAATAGCGCCACGGAGACAGTCCTGCTCCACTCTCACCACCATCAGAACATATCTTCAAAGCTATCAGCACAAAGAAAAAAAGCGCCGCACCACCACCGGGTGGACTCGAACCTCCAACCTTTCGGTTAACAGCCGATCGCGCTGGCCAATTGCGCCACGGAGACAGTCGTGCTCCACTCTCACCACCATCAGAACATATCTTCAAAGCTATCAGCGCAAAGAAAAAAGCAACACACCACTCCCGGCAGGGCTCGAAACTCCAACCTTTCGGTTAACAGCCGATCGCTCTAGCATATTGCGCCACGGAGACAGTCCTGCTCTACTCTCACCACCATCAGAACATATCTTCAAAGCTATCAGCCCAAAGAAAAAAAAGCGCCGTCGAAACTCCAACCTTTCGGTTAACAGCCGATCGCGCTAGCCAATAGCGCCACGGAGACAGTCCAGCTCCACTCTCACCACCATCAGAACATATCTTCAAAGCTATCAGCCCAAAGAAAAAAAAGCGCCGTACCACCACCGGGTGGTCTCGAACCTCCGACCTTTTGGTTAACAGCCGATCGCGCTAGCCAATTGCGCCATGGAGACAGTCCTGCTCCACTCTCACCACCATCAGAACATATCTTCAAAGCTATCAGCCCAAAGAAAAAAAAGAGCCTCACCACCACCGGGTGGGCTCGAACCTCCAACTTTTCGGTTAACAGCCGATCACGCTAGCCAATTGCGCCACGAAGACAGTCCTGCTCCACTCTCACCACCATCAGAACATATCTTCAAAGCTATCAGCCCACAGAAAAAAAGCGCCGCACAACCACCGGGTAGGCTCGAACCTCCAACTTTTCGGTTAACAGCCGATCACGCTAGCCAATTGCGCCACGGAGACAGTCCTGCTCCACTCTCATCACCATAAGAACATATCTTCAAAGCTATCAGCCCACAGAAAAAAAGCGCCGCACAACCACCGGGTGGGCTCCAACCTCCAACTTTTCGGTTAACAGCCGATCGCGCTAGCCAATTGCGCCACAGAGACAGTCCTGCTCCACTCTCACCACCATAAGAACATATCTTCAAAGCTATCAGCCCACAGAAAAAAAGCGCCGCACAACCACCGGGTAGGCTCGAACCTCCATCTTTTCGGTTAACAGCCGATCACGCTAGCCCATTGCGCCACGGAGACAGTCCTGCTCCACTCTCACCACCATCAGAACATATCTTCAAAGCTATCAGCCCACAGAAAAAAAGCGCCGCACAACCACCGGGTAGGCTCGAACCTCCAACTTTTCGGTTAACAGCCGATCACGCTAGCCAATTGCCCCACGGAGACAGTCGTGCTCCACTCTCACCACCGTCAGAACATTTCTTCAGAGCTATCACCCCAAAGAAAAAAAAGCGCCGCACCACCACCGGGTTGGCTCGAACCTCCAACCTTTCGGTTAACAGCCGATCGCACTAGCCAATTGCGCCTCGAAGACAGTCCTGCTCCACTCTCACCACCATCAGAACATATCTTCAAAGCTATTACCGCAAAGAAAAAAGCAACACACCACTCCCGGGAGGGCTCGAAACTCCAACCTTTCGGTTAACAGCCGATCGCGCTAGCCCATTGCGCCCCGGAGGCAGTCTCGCTCCACTCTCACCATCATCAGAACATATCTTCAAAGCTATCAGTGCAAAGAAAAAAAAGCGCTGCATCACCACCGGGTGGGCTCGAACCTCCAACCTTTTGGTTAACAGCCGATCACGCTAGCCCATTGCGCCACGGAGACAGTCCTGCACCACTCTCACCATCATCAGAACATATCTTCAAAGCTATCAGCGCAAAGAAAAAAAAGCGCTGCACCACCACTGGGTGGGCTCGAACCTCCAACCTTTCGTTTAACAGCCGATCGCACTAGCCCATTGCGCCACGGAGACAGTCTTGCTCCACTCTCACCACCATCAGAACATATCTTCAAAGCTATCAGCGCAAAGAAAAAAGCAACACACCACTCCCGGGAGGGCTCGAAACTCCAACCTTTCGGTCAACGGCCGATCGCGCTAGCCCATTGCGGCACGGAGACAGTCTTGCTCTCTCTCACCACCATCAAAACATATCTTTAAAGCTATCAGCCCAAAGAAAAAAAAGCACCGCACCACGACCGGGTGGGCTCGAACCTCCAACTTTTCGGTTAACAGCCGATCGCGCTGGCCAATTGCGCCACAGAGACAGTCCTGCTCCACTCTCACCACAATTAGAACATATCTTCAAAGCTATTAGCCCAAAGAAAAAAAAAGCGCTGCACCACCACCGGGTGGGCTCGAACCTCCAACCTTTCGGTTAACAGCAGATCGCGCTAGCCAATTGCGCCACGGAGACAATCGTGCTCCACTCTCACCACCAGCAGAACATATCTTCAAAGCTATCAGCGCAAAGAAAAAAAAGCGCCGCACCACCACCGGGTAGGCTCGAACCTCCAACCTTTCGGTTAACAGCCGATCGCGCAAGCCAATTGCGCCACGGAGACAGTCCTGCTCCCTCTCACCACCATCAGAACATATCTTCAAAGCTATCAGCCCAAAGAAAAAAAACCACCGCACCACCACCGGGTGGGCTCGAACCTCCAACCTTTCGTTTAACAGCCAATCGCGCTAGCCAATAGCGCCACGGAGACAGTCCTGCTCCACTCTCACCACCATCAGAACATATCTTCAAAGCTATCAGCACAAAGAAAAAAAGCGCCGCACCACCACCGGGTGGACTCGAACCTCCAACCTTTCGGTTAACAGCCGATCGCGCTGGCCAATTGCGCCACGGAGACAGTCGTGCTCCACTCTCACCACCATCAGAACATATCTTCAAAGCTATCAGCACAAAGAAAAAAGCAACACACCACTCCCGGCAGGGCTCGAAACTCCAACCTTTCGGTTAACAGCCGATCGCTCTAGCATATTGCGCCACGGAGACAGTCCTGCTCTACTCTCACCACCATCAGAACATATCTTCAAAGCTATCAGCCCAAAGAAAAAAAAGCGCCGCACCACCGCCGGGTGGGCTCGAAACTCCAACCTTTCGGTTAACAGCCGATCGCGCTAGCCAATAGCGCCACGGAGACAGTCCTGCTCCACTCTCACCACCATCAGAACATATCTTCAAAGCTATCAGCCCAAAGAAAAAAAAGCGCCATACCACCACCGGGTGGGCTCGAACCTCCGACCTTTTGGTTAACAGCCGATCGCGCTAGCCAATTGCGCCATGGAGACAGTCCTGCTCCACTCTCACCACCATCAGAACATATCTTCAAAGCTATCAGCCCAAAGAAAAAAAAGCACCACACCACCACCGGGTGGGCTCGAACCTCCAACTTTTCGGTTAACAGCCGATCACGCTAGCCAATTGCGCCACGAAGACAGTCCTGCTCCACTCTCACCACCATCAGAACATATCTTCAAAGCTATCAGCCCACAGAAAAAAAGCGCCGCACAACCACCGGGTAGGCTCGAACCTCCAACTTTTCGGTTAACAGCCGATCACGCTAGCCAATTGCGCCACGGAGACAGTCCTGCTCCACTCTCACCACCATAAGAACATATCTTCAAAGCTATCAGCCCACAGAAAAAAAGCGCCGCACAACCACCGGGTGGGCTCCAGCCTCCAACTTTTCGGTTAAAAGCCGATCGCGCTAGCCAATTGCGCCACAGAGACAGTCCTGCTCCACTCTCACCACCATAAGAACATATCTTCAAAGCTATCAGCCCACAGAAAAAAAGCGCCGCACAACCACCGGGTAGGCTCGAACCTCCAACTTTTCGGTTAACAGCCGATCACGCTAGCCAATTGCCCCACGGAGACAGTCATGCTCCACTCTCACCACCGTCAGAACATTTCTTCAGAGCTATCACCCCAAAGAAAAAAAAAGCGCCGCACCACCACCGGGTTGGCTCGAACCTCCAACCTTTCGGTTAACAGCCGATCGCACTAGCCAATTGCGCCTCAAAGACAGTCCTGCTCCACTCTCACCACCATCAGAACATATCTTCAAAGCTATTACCGCAAAGAAAAAAGCAACACACCACTCCCGGGAGGGCTCGAAACTCCAACCTTTCGGTTAACAGCCGATCGCGCTAGCCCATTGCGCCCCGGAGGCAGTCTCGCTCCACTCTCACCATCATCAGAACATATCTTCAAAGCTATCAGCGCAAAGAAAAAAAAGCGCTGCATCACCACCGGGTGGGCTCGAACCTCCAACCTTTCGGTTAACAGCCGATCGCGCTAGCCCATTGCGCCACGGAGACAGTCTTGCTCCAAACTCACCACCATCAGAACATATCTTCAAAGCTATCAGCGCAAAGAGAAAAGCAACACACCACTACCGGGAGGGCTCGAAACTCCAACATTTCGGTCAACAGCCGATCGCGCTAGACAATTGCGCCACGGAGACAGTCCTGCTCCACTTTCACCACCATCAGAACATATCTTCAAAGCTATCAGCCCAAAGAAAAAAAAGCGCCATACCACCACCGGGTGGGCTCGAACCTCCAAACTTTTGGTTAAATGCCGATCGCGCTAGCCAACTGCGCCATGGAGACAGTCCTGCTCCACTCTCACCACCATCAGAACATATCTTCAAAGCTATCAGCCCAAAGAAAAAAAGCGCCGCACCACCACCGGGTGGGCTCGAACCTCCAACTATTCGGTTAACAGCCGATCACGCTAGCCAATTGCGCCACGGAGACAGTCCTGCACCACTCTCACCACCATCAGAACATATCTTCAAAGCCATCAGCCCACAGAAAAAAAGCGCCACACAACCACCGCGTAGGTTCGAACTTCCAACTTTTCGGTTAACAGCCGTTGCGCTAGCCAATTGCGCCACGGAGACTGTCCTCTCCACTCTCACCACCTTCAGAACATATCTTCAAAGCTATCAGCCCAAAAAAAAGCGCCATACCGCCACCAGGTGGGCTCGAACCTCCGACCTTTTGGTTAACAGCCGATCGCGCTAGCCAATTGCGCCATGGAGACAGTCCTGCTCCACTCTAACCACCATAAGAACATATCTTCAAAGCTATCAGCGCAAAGAAAAAAGCAACACACCCCACCAGGGAGGGCTCGAACCTCCAACTTTTCGGTTAACAGCCGATCGCGCTAGCCAATTGCACCACGCGGACCGTCCTGCTCCACTCTCACCACCGTCAGACCATTTCTTCAGAGCTATCACCCCAAAGAAAAAAAAGCGCCGCACCACCACCGGGTGGGCTCGAACCTCCAACCTTTCGGTTAACAGCCGCTCGCGCTAGCCAATTGCGCCACGGAGACAGTCCTGCTCTACTCTCACCACCACCAGAACATATCTTCAAACTATCAGCCCAAAGAAAAAAAGCGCCGCACCACCGCCGGGTGGGCTGGAAACTCCAACCTTTCAGTTAAAAGCCGATCGCGCTAGCCAATTGCGCCACGGAGACAGTCCTGCTCCACTCTCACCACCATCAGGACATATCTTCAAAGCTATCAGCCCAAAGAAAAAAAAAGCGCCATACCGCCACCAGGTGGGCTCGAACCTCCGACCTTTTGGTTAACAGCCGATCGCGCTAGCCAATTGCGTCTTAGAGACAGTCCTGCTCCACTCTCACCACCATCAGAACATATCTTCAAAGCTATCAGCGCAAAGAAAAAAGCTACACACCACTCCCGGGAGGGCTCGAAACTCCAACCTTTCGGTTACAACCGATCGCGCTAGCCAATTGCGCCACGGAGACAGTCCTGCTCTACTCTCAGCACCATCAGAACATATCTTCAAAGCTATCAGCCCAAAGAAAAAAAAAGCGCCGCACCACCACCGGGTGGGCTCAAACCTCCAACTTTTCGGTTAACAGCCGATCGCGCTAGCCGATTGCGCCACGGAGACAGTCGTGCTCCACTCTCACCACCGTCAGAACATTGCTTCAGAGCTATCACCCCAAAGAAAAAAAAAGCGCCGCACCACCACCGGTTGGGCTCGAGCCTCCAAACTTTCGGTTAACAGCCGATCGCGCTAGCCAATTGCGCTACGAAGATAGTCCTGCTCCACTCTCACCACCATCAGAACATATCTTCAAAGCTATTACCGCAAAGAAAAAAGCAACACACCACTCCCGGGAAGGCTCGAAACTCCAACCTTTCGGTTAACAGCTGATCGCGCTAGCCCATTGCGCCACGGAGGCAGTCTTTCTCCACTCTCACCATCATCAGAAGATATCTTCAAAGCTATCAGCGCAAAGAAAAAAAAGCGCTGCACCACCACCGGGTGGGCTCGAACCTCCAACCTTTCGGTCAACAGCCGATCGCGCTAGCCCATTGCGCCATGGAGACAGTCCTGCTCCACTCTCACCACCATCAGAACATATCTTCAAAGCTATCAGCGCAAAGAAAAAAGCTACACACCACTCCCGGGAGGGCTCGAAACTCCAACCTTTCGGTTACAACCGATCGCGCTAGCCAATTGCGCCACGGAGACAGTCCTGCTCTACTCTCAGCACCATCAGAACATATCTTCAAAGCTATCAGCCCAAAGAAAAAAAAAGCGCCGCACCACCACCGGGTGGGCTCGAAACTCCAACCTTTCGGTTAACAGCCGATCGCGCTAGCCAATTGCGCCACGGAGACAGTCCTGCTCCACTCTCACCACCATAAGAACATATCTTCAAAGCTATCAGCCCAAAGACAAAAAAGTGCCGCACCACCACCGGGTGGGCTCGAACCTCCGACCTTTTGGTTAACAGCCGATCGCGCTAGCCAATTGCGCCACAGAGACAGTCCTGCTCCACTCTCACCACCATCAGAACATATCTTCAAAGCTATCAGCCCAAAGAAAAAAAAGCGCCGCACCACCACCGGGTGGGCTCGAACCTCCACCTTTTCGATTACCAGCCGATGACGCTAGCCAATTGCGCCACGGAGACAGTCCTGCTCCACTCTCACCACCATCAGAACATATCTTCAAAGCTATCAGCCCACAGAAAAAAGCGCCGCACAACCACCGGGTAGGCTCGAACCTCCAACTTTTCGGTTAACAGCCGATCGCGCTAGCCAATTGCGCCACGGAGACAGTCCTGCTCCACTCTCACCACCATCAGAACATATCTTCAAAGCTATCAGCCCAAAGAAAAAAAAGCGCCATACCACCACCGGGTGGGCTCGAACCTCCGACCTTTTGGTTAACAGCCGATCGCGCTAGCCAATTGCGCCACGGAGACAGTCCTGCTCCCCTCTCACCACCATCAGAACATATCTTCAAAGCTATAGGCCCAAAGAAAAAAAAAAGCACCGCACCACCACCGGGTGGGCTCGAACCTCCAACTTTTCGGTTAACAGCCGATCGCGCTAGCCAATTGCGCCACGGAGACAGTCGTGCTCCGCTCTCACCACCGTCAGAACAATGCTTCAGAGCTATCACCCCAAAGAAAAAAAAGCGCCGCACCACCACCGGTTGGGCTCGAACCTCCAACCTTTCGGTTAACAGCCGATCGCGCTAGCCAATTGCGCCACGAAGATAGTCCTGCTCCACTCTCACCACCATCAGAACATATCTTCAAAGCTATTACCGCAAAGAAAAAAGCAACACACCACTCCCGGGAGGGCTCGAAACTCCAACCTTTCGGTTAACAGCTGATCGCGCTAGCCCAATGCGCCCCGGAGGCAGTCTTGCTCCACTCTCACCATCATCAGAACATATCTTCAAAGCTATCAGCGCAAAGAAAAAAAAGCGGTGCACCACCACCGGGTGGGCTCGAACCTCCAACCTTTCGGTCAACAGCCGATCGCGCTAGCCCATTGCGCCATGGAGACAGTCTTGCTCCACTCTCACCACCATCAGAACGTATCTTCAAAGCTATCAGCGCAAAGAAAAAAGCAACACACCACTCCCGGAAGGGCTCGAAATTCCAACCTTTCGGTCAACAGCCGATCGCGCTAGCCAATTGCGCCACGGAGACAGTCCTGCTCTACTCTCACCACCATCAGAACATATCTTCAAAGCTATCAGCCCAAAGAAAAAAAAGCGCCATACCACCACCGGGTGGGCTCGAACCTCCGACCTTTTGGTTAACAGCCGATCGCGCTAGCCAATTGCGCCATGGAGACAGTCCTGCTCCACTCTCACCACCATCAGAACATATCTTCAAAGCTATCAGCCCAAAGAAAAAAAGCGCCGCACCACCACCGGGTGGGCTCGAACCTCCAACTTTTCAGTTAACAGCCGATCGCGCTAGCCAATTGCGCCACGGAGACAGTCCTGCTGCACTCTCACCACCATCAGAACATATCTTCAAAGCTATCAGCGCAAAAAAAAGCAACACACCACTCCCGGGAGGGCTCGAAACTCCAACCTTTCGGTCAACAGCCGATCGCGCTAGCCCATTGCGCCACGGAGACAGTCTTGCTCCCCTCTCACCGCCATCAGAACATATCTTCAAAGCTATCAGCCGAAAGAAAAAAAAGCGCCATACCACCACCGGGTGGGCTCGAACCTCCGACCTTTTGGTTAGCAGCCGATCGCGCTAGCCAATTGCGCCATGGAGACAGTCCTGCTCCACTCTAACCACCATCTGAACATATCTTCAAAGCTATCAGCCCAAAGAAAAAAAAGCGCCGCACCACCACCGGGTGGGCTCGAACCTCCAACTTTTCGGTTAACAGTCGATCACGCTAGCCAATTGCGCCACGGAGACAGTCCTGCTATACTCTCACCACCATCAGAACATATCTTCAAAGCTATCAGCGCAAAGAAAAAAGCAACACACCACTCCCGGAAGGGCTCGAAACTCCAACCTTTCGGTTAACAGCCGATCGCGCTAGCCGATTGCGCCACGGAGACAGTCCTGCTCTACTCTCACCACCATCAGAACATATCTTCAAAGCTATCAGCCCAAAGAAAAAAAAGCGCCGCACCACCACCGGGTGGGCTCGAACCTCCACCTTTTCGATTACCAGCCGATGACGCTAGCCAATTGCGCCACGGAGACAGTCCTGCTCCACTCTCACCACCATCAGAACATATCTTCAAAGCTATCAGCCCACAGAAAAAAGCGCCGCACAACCACCGGGTAGGCTCGAACCTCCAACTTTTCGGTTAACAGCCGATCGCGCTAGCCAATTGCGCCACGGAGACAGTCCTGCTCCACTCTCACCACCATCAGAACATATCTTCAAAGCTATCAGCCCAAAGAAAAAAAAGCGCCATACCACCACCGGGTGGGCTCGAACCTCCGACCTTTTGGTTAACAGCCGATCGCGCTAGCCAATTGCGCCACGGAGACAGTCCTGCTCCCCTCTCACCACCATCAGAACATATCTTCAAAGCTATCAGCGCAAAAAAAAGCAACACACCACTCCCGGGAGGGCTCGAAACTCCAACCTTTCGGTCAACAGCCGATCGCGCTAGCCCATTGCGCCACGGAGACAGTCTTGCTCCCCTCTCACCGCCATCAGAACATATCTTCAAAGCTATCAGCCGAAAGAAAAAAAAGCGCCATACCACCACCGGGTGGGCTCGAACCTCCGACCTTTTGGTTAGCAGCCGATCGCGCTAGCCAATTGCGCCATGGAGACAGTCCTGCTCCACTCTAACCACCATCTGAACATATCTTCAAAGCTATCAGCCGAAAGAAAAAAAAGCGCCGCACCACCACCGGGTGGGCTCGAACCTCCAACTTTTCGGTTAACAGTCGATCACGCTAGCCAATTGCGCCACGGAGACAGTCCTGCTATACTCTCACCACCATCAGAACATATCTTCAAAGCTATCAGCGCAAAGAAAAAAGCAACACACCACTCCCGGAAGGGCTCGAAACTCCAACCTTTCGGTTAACAGCCGATCGCGCTAGCCGATTGCGCCACGGAGACAGTCCTGCTCTACTCTCACCACCATCAGAACATATCTTCAAAGCTATCAGCCGAAAGAAAAAAAAGCGCCGCACCACCACCGGGTGGGCTCGAACCTCCAACTTTTCGGTTAACAGTCGATCACGCTAGCCAATTGCGCCACGGAGACAGTCCTGCTATACTCTCACCACCATCAGAACATATCTTCAAAGCTATCAGCGCAAAGAAAAAAGCAACACACCACTCCCGGAAGGGCTCGAAACTCCAACCTTTCGGTTAACAGCCGATCGCGCTAGCCGATTGCGCCACGGAGACAGTCCTGCTCTACTCTCACCACCATCAGAACATATCTTCAAAGCTATCAGCCCAAAGAAAAAAAAGCGCCATACCACCACCGGGTGGGCTCGAACCTCCGACCTTTTGGTTAACAGCCGATCGCGCTAGCCAATTGCGCCATGGAGACAGTCCTGCTCCACTCACACCACCATCAGAACATATCTTCAAAGCTATCAGCCCAAAGAAAAAAAAGCGCCGCACCACCACCGGGTGGGCTCGAACCTCCAACTTTTCAGTTAAGAGCCGATCGCGCTAGCCAATTGCGCCACGGAGACAGTCCTGCTCCACTCTCACCACCATCAGAACATATCTTCAAAGCTATCAGCGCAAAAAAAAGCAACACACCACTCCCGGGAGGGCTCGAAACTCCAACCTTTCGGTCAACAGCCGATCGCACTAGCCCATTGCGCCACGGAGACAGTCTTGCTCCCCTCTCACCGCCATCAGAACATATCTTCAAAGCTATCAGCCCAAAGAAAAAAAAGCGCCATACCACCACCGGGTGGGCTCGAACCTCCGACCTTTGGTTAGCAGCCGATCGCGCTAGCCAATTGCGCCATGGAGACAGTCCTGCTCCACTCTAACCACCATCTGAACATATCTTCAAAGCTATCAGCCCAAAGAAAAAAAAGCGCCGCACCACCACCGGGTGGGCTCGAACCTCCAACTTTTCGGTTAACAGTCGATCACGCTAGCCAATTGCGCCACGGAGACAGTCCTGCTATACTCTCACCACCATCAGAACATATCTTCAAAGCTATCAGCGCAAAAAAAAAGCAACACACCACTCCCGGAAGGGCTCGAAACTCCAACCTTTCGGTTAACAGCCGATCGCGCTAGCCGATTGCGCCACGGAGACAGTCCTGCTCTACTCTCACCACCATCAGAACAAATCTTCAAAGCTATCAGCCCAAAGAAAAAAAAGCGCCGCACCACCGCCGGGTGGGCTCGAAACTCCAACCGTTCGGTTAACAGCCGATCGCGCTAGCCAATTGCGCCACGGAGACAGTCGTGCTCCACTCTCACCACCATCAGAACATATCTTCAAAGCTATCAGCGCAAAGAAAAAAGCAAAACACCACTCCCGGGAGGGCTCGAACCTCCAACTTTTCGGTTAACAGCAGATCGCGCTGGCCAATGGCGCCACGGAGACATTCCTGCTCCACTCACCGCAATTAGAACATATCTTCAAAGCTATCAGCCCAAAGAAAAAAAAAGCGCCGCACCACCACCGGGTGGGCTCGAACCACCAACCTTTCGGTTAACAGCACATCGCGCTAGCCAATTGCGCCACGGAGACAATTGTGCTCCACTCTCACCACCATCAGAACATACCTTCAAAGCTATCAGCGCAAAGAAAAATTCAACACACCCCACCTGGGAGGGCTCGAACCTCCAACTTTTCGGTTAACAGCCGATCGCGCTAGCCAATTGCGCCACGGGGACCGTCCTGCTCCACTGTCACCACCGTCAGACCATTTCTTCAGAGCTATCACCCCAAAGAAAAAAAAAGCGCCGCACCACCACCGGGGGTGCTCGAACCTCCAACCTTTCGGTTAACAGCCGATTGCGCTAGCCAATTGCCCCACGAAGACAGTCGTGCTCCAATCTCACCACCGTCAGAACATTTCTTCAGAGCTATCACCCCAAAGAAAAAAAAAGCGCCCACCACCACCGGTTGGGCTCAAACCTCCAACCTTTCGGTTAACAGCCGATCGCGCTAGCCAATTGCGCCACGGAGACAGTCCTGCTCTACTCTCACCACCATCAGAACATATCTTCAAAGCTATCAGCCCAAAGAGAAAAAAGCGCCACACCACCGCCGGGTGGGCTCGAAACTCCAACCTTTCGGTTAACAGCCGATCGCGCTAGCCAATTGCGCCACGGAGACAGTCCTGCTCCACTCTCACCACCATAAGAACATATCTTCAAAGCTATCAGCCCAAAGACAAAAAAGTGCCGCACCACCACCGGGTGGGCTCGAACCTCCGACCTTTTGGTTAACAGCCGATCGCGCTAGCCAATTGCGCCACAGAGACAGCCCTGCTCCACTCTCACCACCATCAGAACATATCTTCAAAGCTATCAGCCCAAAGAAAAAAAAGCGCCGCACCACCACCGGGTGGGCTCGAACCTCCACCTTTTCGATTACCAGCCGATGACGCTAGCCAATTGCGCCACGGAGACAGTCCTGCTCCACTCTCACCACCATCAGAACATATCTTCAAAGCTATCAGCCCACAGAATAAGCGCCGCACAACCACCGGGTAGGCTCGAACCTCCAACTTTTCGGTTAACAGCCGATCGCGCTAGCCAATTGCGCCACGGAGACAGTCCTGCTCCACTCTCACCACCATAAGAACATATCTTCAAAGCTATCAGCCCAAAGAAAAAAAAGCGCCGCACCACCACCGGGTGGGCTCGAACCTCCAACCTTTCGGTTAACAGCAGACCGCGCTAGCCAATTGCGCCACGGAGACAATTGTGCTCCACTTTCACCACCATCAGAACATATCTTCAGAGCTATCACCCCAAAGAAGAAAAAAGTGCCGCACCACCACCGGGGGGGCAAGAACCTCCAACCTTTCGGTTAACAGCCGATCGCGCTAGCCAATTGCCCCACGGAGACAGTCGTGCTCCACTCTCACCACCGTCAGAACATTTCTTCAGAGCTATCACCCCAAAGAAGAAAAAAGCGCCCACCACCACCGGTTGGGCTCGAACCTCCAACCTTTCGGATAACAGCCGATCGCGCTAGCCAATTGCGCCACGGAGACAGTCCTGCTCCACTCTAACCACCATCAGAACATATTTTCAAAGCTATCAGCCCAAAGAAAAAAAAGCGCCGCACCACCACCGGGTCGGCTCGAACCTCCAACCTTTCGGTTAACAGCAGATCGCGCTAGCCAATTGCGCCACGGAGACAATTGTGCTCTACTCTCACCACCATCAGAACATATCTTCAAAGCTATCAGCCCAAAGAAAAAAAAGCGCCACACCACCGCCGGGTGGGCTCGAAACTCCAACATTTCGGTTAACAGCCGATCGCGCTAACCAATTGCGCCACAGAGACAGTCCTGCTCTACTCTCACCACCATCAGAACATATCTTCAAAGCTATCAGCCCAAAGAAAAAAAGCGCCATACCACTACCGGGTGGGCTCGAACCTCCGCCCTTTTGGTTAGCAGCCGATCGCGCTAGCCAATTGCGCCATGGAGACAGTCCTGCTCCACTCTAACCACCATCAGAACATATCTTCAAAGCTATCAGCCCAAAGAAAAAAAAGCGCCGCACCACCACCGTGTGGGCTCGAACCTCCAACTTTTCGGTTAACAGCCGATCACGCTAGGCAATTGCGCCACGGAGACAGTCCTGCTCCACTCTCACCACCATCAGAACATATCTTCAAAGCTATCAGCGCAAAGAAAAAAGCAACACACCACTCCCGGGAGGGCTCGAAACTCCAACCTTTCGGTTAACAGCTGATCGCGCTAGCCAATTGCCCCACGGAGACAGTCGTGCTCCACTCTCACCATCGTCAGAACAATCCTTCAGAGCTATCACCCCAAAGAAAAAAAAAGCGCCGCAAAACCACCGGTTGGGCTCGAACCTCCAACCTTTCGGTTAACAGCCGATCGCGCTAGCCAATTGCGCCACGAAGACCGTCCTGCTCCACTCTCACCACCATCAGAACATATTTTCAAAGCTGTTACCGCAAAGAAAAAAGCGACACACCACTCCCGGGAGGGCTCGAAACTCCAACCTTTCGGTTAACAGCTGATCGCGCTAGCCCATTGCGCCACGGAGACAGTCCTGCTCCACTCTCACCACCATCAGAACATATCTTCAAAGCTATCAGCCCAAAGAAAAAAAAGCGCCGCACCACCACCGGGTGGGCTCGAACCTCCAACTCTTCGGTTAACAGCCGATGACGCTAGCCCATTGCGCCACGGAGACAGTCTTGCTCCCCTCTCACCGCCATCAGAACATATCTTCAAAGCTATCAGCCCAAAGAAAAAAAAGCGCCATACCACCACCGGGTGGGCTCGAACCTCCGACCTTTTGGTAAGCAGCCGATCGCGCTAGCCAATTGCGCCATGAAGACAGTCCTGCTCCACTCTAACCACCATCTGAACATATCTTCAAAGCTATCAGCCCAAAGAAAAAAAAGCGCCGCACCACCACCGGGTGGGCTCGAACCTCCAACTTTTCGGTTAACAGTCGATCGCGCTAGCCAATTGCGCCACGGAGACAGTCCTGCTCCACTCTCACCACCATCAGAACATATCTTCAAAGCTATCAGCCCAAAGAAAAAAAAGCGCCGCACCACCACCGGGTGGGCTCGAACCTCCAACTCTTCGGTTAACAGCCGATGACGCTAGCCCATTGCGCCACGGAGACAGTCTTGCTCCCCTCTCACCGCCATCAGTACATATCTTCAAAGCTATCAGCCCAAAGAAAAAAAAGCGCCATACCACCACCGGGTGGGCTCGAACCTCCGACCTTTTGGTAAGCAGCCGATCGCGCTAGCCAATTGCGCCATGAAGACAGTCCTGCTCCACTCTAACCACCATCTGAACATATCTTCAAAGCTATCAGCCCAAAGAAAAAAAAGCGCCGCACCACCACCGGGTGGGCTCGAACCTCCAACTTTTCGGTTAACAGTCGATCACGCTAGCCAATTGCGCCACGGAGACAGTCCTGCTATACTCTCACCACCATCAGAACATATCTTCAAAGCTATCAGCGCAAAGAAAAAAGCAACACACCACTCCCGGAAGGGCTCGAAACTCCAACCTTTCGGTTAACAGCCGATCGCGCTAGCCGATTGCGCCACGGAGACAGTCCTGCTCTACTCTCACCACCATCAGAACATATCTTCAAAGCTATCAGCCCAAAGAAAAAAAAGCGCCATACCACCACCGGGTGGGCTCGAACCTCCGACCTTTTGGTTAACAGCCGATCGCGCTAGCCAATTGCGCCATGGAGACAGTCCTGCTCCACTCACACCACCATCAGAACATATCTTCAAAGCTATCAGCCCAAAGAAAAAAAAGCGCCGCACCACCACCGGGTGGGCTCGAACCTCCAACTTTTCAGTTAACAGCCGATCGCGCTAGCCAATTGCGCCACGGAGACAGTCCTGCTCCACTCTCACCACCATCAGAACATATCTTCAAAGCTATCAGCGCAAAAAAAAGCAACACACCACTCCCGGGAGGGCTCGAAACTCCAACCTTTCGGTCAACAGCCGATCGCACTAGCCCATTGCGCCACGGAGACAGTCTTGCTCCCCTCTCACCGCCATCAGAACATATCTTCAAAGCTATCAGCCCAAAGAAAAAAAAGCGCCATACCACCACCGGGTGGGCTCGAACCTCCGACCTTTGGTTAGCAGCCGATCGCGCTAGCCAATTGCGCCATGGAGACAGTCCTGCTCCACTCTAACCACCATCTGAACATATCTTCAAAGCTATCAGCCCAAAGAAAAAAAAGCGCCGCACCACCACCGGGTGGGCTCGAACCTCCAACTTTTCGGTTAACAGTCGATCACGCTAGCCAATTGCGCCACGGAGACAGTCCTGCTATACTCTCACCACCATCAGAACATATCTTCAAAGCTATCAGCGCAAAAAAAAAGCAACACACCACTCCCGGAAGGGCTCGAAACTCCAACCTTTCGGTTAACAGCCGATCGCGCTAGCCGATTGCGCCACGGAGACAGTCCTGCTCTACTCTCACCACCATCAGAACAAATCTTCAAAGCTATCAGCCCAAAGAAAAAAAAGCGCCGCACCACCGCCGGGTGGGCTCGAAACTCCAACCGTTCGGTTAACAGCCGATCGCGCTAGCCAATTGCGCCACGGAGACAGTCGTGCTCCACTCTCACCACCATCAGAACATATCTTCAAAGCTATCAGCGCAAAGAAAAAAGCAAAACACCACTCCCGGGAGGGCTCGAACCTCCAACTTTTCGGTTAACAGCAGATCGCGCTGGCCAATGGCGCCACGGAGACATTCCTGCTCCACTCACCGCAATTAGAACATATCTTCAAAGCTATCAGCCCAAAGAAAAAAAAAGCGCCGCACCACCACCGGGTGGGCTCGAACCACCAACCTTTCGGTTAACAGCACATCGCGCTAGCCAATTGCGCCACGGAGACAATTGTGCTCCACTCTCACCACCATCAGAACATACCTTCAAAGCTATCAGCGCAAAGAAAAATTCAACACACCCCACCTGGGAGGGCTCGAACCTCCAACTTTTCGGTTAACAGCCGATCGCGCTAGCCAATTGCGCCACGGGGACCGTCCTGCTCCACTGTCACCACCGTCAGACCATTTCTTCAGAGCTATCACCCCAAAGAAAAAAAAAAGCGCCGCACCACCACCGGGGGTGCTCGAACCTCCAACCTTTCGGTTAACAGCCGATTGCGCTAGCCAATTGCCCCACGAAGACAGTCGTGCTCCAATCTCACCACCGTCAGAACATTTCTTCAGAGCTATCACCCCAAAGAAAAAAAAAGCGCCCACCACCACCGGTTGGGCTCAAACCTCCAACCTTTCGGTTAACAGCCGATCGCGCTAGCCAATTGCGCCACGGAGACAGTCCTGCTCTACTCTCACCACCATCAGAACATATCTTCAAAGCTATCAGCCCAAAGAGAAAAAAGCGCCACACCACCGCCGGGTGGGCTCGAAACTCCAACCTTTCGGTTAACAGCCGATCGCGCTAGCCAATTGCGCCACGGAGACAGTCCTGCTCCACTCTCACCACCATAAGAACATATCTTCAAAGCTATCAGCCCAAAGACAAAAAAGTGCCGCACCACCACCGGGTGGGCTCGAACCTCCGACCTTTTGGTTAACAGCCGATCGCGCTAGCCAATTGCGCCACAGAGACAGCCCTGCTCCACTCTCACCACCATCAGAACATATCTTCAAAGCTATCAGCCCAAAGAAAAAAAAGCGCCGCACCACCACCGGGTGGGCTCGAACCTCCACCTTTTCGATTACCAGCCGATGACGCTAGCCAATTGCGCCACGGAGACAGTCCTGCTCCACTCTCACCACCATCAGAACATATCTTCAAAGCTATCAGCCCACAGAATAAGCGCCGCACAACCACCGGGTAGGCTCGAACCTCCAACTTTTCGGTTAACAGCCGATCGCGCTAGCCAATTGCGCCACGGAGACAGTCCTGCTCCACTCTCACCACCATAAGAACATATCTTCAAAGCTATCAGCCCAAAGAAAAAAAAGCGCCGCACCACCACCGGGTGGGCTCGAACCTCCAACCTTTCGGTTAACAGCAGACCGCGCTAGCCAATTGCGCCACGGAGACAATTGTGCTCCACTTTCACCACCATCAGAACATATCTTCAGAGCTATCACCCCAAAGAAGAAAACAGTGCCGCACCACCACCGGGGGGGCAAGAACCTCCAACCTTTCGGTTAACAGCCGATCGCGCTAGCCAATTGCCCCACGGAGACAGTCGTGCTCCACTCTCACCACCGTCAGAACATTTCTTCAGAGCTATCACCCCAAAGAAAAAAAAAGCGCCCACCACCACCGGTTGGGCTCGAACCTCCAACCTTTCGGATAACAGCCGATCGCGCTAGCCAATTGCGCCACGGAGACAGTCCTGCTCCACTCTAACCACCATCAGAACATATTTTCAAAGCTATCAGCCCAAAGAAAAAAAAGCGCCGCACCACCACCGGGTCGGCTCGAACCTCCAACCTTTCGGTTAACAGCAGATCGCGCTAGCCAATTGCGCCACGGAGACAATTGTGCTCTACTCTCACCACCATCAGAACATATCTTCAAAGCTATCAGCCCAAAGAAAAAAAAGCGCCACACCACCGCCGGGTGGGCTCGAAACTCCAACATTTCGGTTAACAGCCGATCGCGCTAACCAATTGCGCCACAGAGACAGTCCTGCTCTACTCTCACCACCATCAGAACATATCTTCAAAGCTATCAGCCCAAAGAAAAAAAGCGCCATACCACTACCGGGTGGGCTCGAACCTCCGCCCTTTTGGTTAGCAGCCGATCGCGCTAGCCAATTGCGCCATGGAGACAGTCCTGCTCCACTCTAACCACCATCAGAACATATCTTCAAAGCTATCAGCCCAAAGAAAAAAAAGCGCCGCACCACCACCGTGTGGGCTCGAACCTCCAACTTTTCGGTTAACAGCCGATCACGCTAGGCAATTGCGCCACGGAGACAGTCCTGCTCCACTCTCACCACCATCAGAACATATCTTCAAAGCTATCAGCGCAAAGAAAAAAGCAACACACCACTCCCGGGAGGGCTCGAAACTCCAACCTTTCGGTTAACAGCTGATCGCGCTAGCCAATTGCCCCACGGAGACAGTCGTGCTCCACTCTCACCATCGTCAGAACAATCCTTCAGAGCTATCACCCCAAAGAAAAAAAAAGCGCCGCAAAACCACCGGTTGGGCTCGAACCTCCAACCTTTCGGTTAACAGCCGATCGCGCTAGCCAATTGCGCCACGAAGACAGTCCTGCTCCACTCTCACCACCATCAGAACATATTTTCAAAGCTGTTACCGCAAAGAAAAAAGCGACACACCACTCCCGGGAGGGCTCGAAACTCCAACCTTTCGGTTAACAGCTGATCGCGCTAGCCCATTGCGCCACGGAGACAGTCCTGCTCCACTCTCACCACCATCAGAACATATCTTCAAAGCTATCAGCCCAAAGAAAAAAAAGCGCCGCACCACCACCGGGTGGGCTCGAACCTCCAACTCTTCGGTTAACAGCCGATGACGCTAGCCCATTGCGCCACGGAGACAGTCTTGCTCCCCTCTCACCGCCATCAGAACATATCTTCAAAGCTATCAGCCCAAAGAAAAAAAAGCGCCATACCACCACCGGGTGGGCTCGAACCTCCGACCTTTTGGTAAGCAGCCGATCGCGCTAGCCAATTGCGCCATGAAGACAGTCCTGCTCCACTCTAACCACCATCTGAACATATCTTCAAAGCTATCAGCCCAAAGAAAAAAAAGCGCCGCACCACCACCGGGTGGGCTCGAACCTCCAACTTTTCGGTTAACAGCCGATCACGCTAGCCAATTGCGCCACGGAGACAGTCCTGCTATACTCTCACCACCATCAGAACATATCTTCAAAGCTATCAGCGCAAAGAAAAAAGCAACACACCACTCCCGGAAGGGCTCGAAACTCCAACCTTTCGGTTAACAGCCGATCGCGCTAGCCGATTGCGCCACGGAGACAGTCCTGCTCTACTCTCACCACCATCAGAACATATCTTCAAAGCTATCAGCCCAAAGAAAAAAAAGCGCCGCACCACCGCCGGGTGGGCTCGAAACTCCAACCGTTCGGTTAACAGCCGATCGCGCTAGCCAATTGCGCCACAGAGACAGTCGTGCTCCACTCTCACCACCATCAGAACATATCTTCAAAGCTATCAGCGCAAAGAAAAAAGCAAAGCACCCCTCCCGGGAGGGCTCGAACCTCCAACTTTTCGGTTAACAGCAGATCGCGCTGGCCAATTGCGCCACGGAGACATTCCTGCTCCACTCACCGCAATTAGAACATATCTTCAAAGCTATCAGCCCAAAGAAAAAAAAACGCCGCACCACCACCGGGTGGGCTCGAACCACCAACCTTTCGGTTAACAGCACATCGCGCTAGCCAATTGCGCCACGGAGACAATTGTGCTCCACTCTCACCACCATCAGAACATATCTTCAAAGCTATCAGCGCAAAGAAAAAATCAACACACCCCACCTGGGAGGGCTCGAACCTCCAACTTTTCGGTTAACAGCCGATCGCGCTAGCCAATTGCGCCACGGGGACCGTCCTGCTCCACTGTCACCACCGTCAGACCATTTCTTCAGAGCTATCACCCCAAAGAAAAAAAAAGCGCCGCACCACCACCGGGGGTGCTCGAACCTCCAACCTTTCGGTTAACAGCCGATTGCGCTAGCCAATTGCCCCACGAAGACACTCGTGCTCCAATCTCACCACCGTCAGAACAATTCTTCAGAGTTATCACCCCAAAGAAAAAAAAAGCGCCCACCACCACCGGTTGGGCTCGAACCTCCAACCTTTCGGTTAACAGCCGATCGCGCTAGCCAATTGCGCCACGGAGACAGTCCTGCACTACTGTCACCACCATCAGAACATATCTTCAAAGCTATCAGCCCAAAGAAAAAAAAGCGCCGCACCACCACCGGGTGGGCTCGAACCTCCACCTTTTCGATTAACAGCCGATGACGCTAGCCAATTGCGCCACGGAGACAGTCCTGCTCCACTCTCACCACCATCAGAACATATCTTCAAAGCTATCAGCCCACAGAAAAAAGCGCCGCACAACCACCGGGTAGGCTCGAACCTCCAACTTTTCGGTTAACAGCCGATCGCGCTAGCCAATTGCGCCATGGAGACAGTCCTGCTCCACTCTCACCACCATCAGAACATATCTTCAAAGCTATCAGCCCAAAGAAAAAAAAGCGCCACACCACCGCCGGGTGGGCTCGAAACTCCAACCTTTGGGTTAACAGCCGATCGCGCTAGCCAATTGTGCCACGGAGACAGTCCTGCTCCACTCTCACCACCATCAGAACATATCTTCAAAGCTATCAGCCCAATAAAAAGCGCCATACCACCACCGGGTGGGCTCGAACCTCCGACCTTTTGGTTAGCAGCCGATCGCGCTAGCCAATTGCGCCATGGAGACAGTCCTGCTCCACTCTAACCACCATCAGAACATATCTTCAAAGCTATCAGCCCAAAGAAAAAAAAGCGCCGCACCACCACCGTGTGGGCTCGAACCTCCAACTTTTCGGTTAACAGCCGATCACGCTAGGCAATTGCGCCACGGAGACAGTCCTGCTCCACTCTCACCACCATCAGAACATATCTTCAAAGCTATCAGCGCAAAGAAAAAAGCAACACACCACTCCCGGGAGGGCTCGAAACTCCAACCTTTCGGTTAACAGCTGATCGCGCTAGCCAATTGCCCCACGGAGACAGTCGTGCTCCACTCTCACCATCGTCAGAACAATCCTTCAGAGCTATCACCCCAAAGAAAAAAAAAGCGCCGCAAAACCACCGGTTGGGCTCGAACCTCCAACCTTTCGGTTAACAGCCGATCGCGCTAGCCAATTGCGCCACGAAGACAGTCCTGCTCCACTCTCACCACCATCAGAACATATTTTCAAAGCTGTTACCGCAAAGAAAAAAGCGACACACCACTCCCGGGAGGGCTCGAAACTCCAACCTTTCGGTTAACAGCTGATCGCGCTAGCCCATTGCGCCACGGAGACAGTCCTGCTCCACTCTCACCACCATCAGAACATATCTTCAAAGCTATCAGCCCAAAGAAAAAAAAGCGCCGCACCACCACCGGGTGGGCTCGAACCTCCAACTCTTCGGTTAACAGCCGATGACGCTAGCCCATTGCGCCACGGAGACAGTCTTGCTCCCCTCTCACCGCCATCAGAACATATCTTCAAAGCTATCAGCCCAAAGAAAAAAAAGCGCCATACCACCACCGGGTGGGCTCGAACCTCCGACCTTTTGGTAAGCAGCCGATCGCGCTAGCCAATTGCGCCATGAAGACAGTCCTGCTCCACTCTAACCACCATCTGAACATATCTTCAAAGCTATCAGCCCAAAGAAAAAAAAGCGCCGCACCACCACCGGGTGGGCTCGAACCTCCAACTTTTCGGTTAACAGCCGATCACGCTAGCCAATTGCGCCACGGAGACAGTCCTGCTATACTCTCACCACCATCAGAACATATCTTCAAAGCTATCAGCGCAAAGAAAAAAGCAACACACCACTCCCGGAAGGGCTCGAAACTCCAACCTTTCGGTTAACAGCCGATCGCGCTAGCCGATTGCGCCACGGAGACAGTCCTGCTCTACTCTCACCACCATCAGAACATATCTTCAAAGCTATCAGCCCAAAGAAAAAAAAGCGCCGCACCACCGCCGGGTGGGCTCGAAACTCCAACCGTTCGGTTAACAGCCGATCGCGCTAGCCAATTGCGCCACGGAGACAGTCGTGCTCCACTCTCACCACCATCAGAACATATCTTCAAAGCTATCAGCGCAAAGAAAAAAGCAAAGCACCCCTCCCGGGAGGGCTCGAACCTCCAACTTTTCGGTTAACAGCAGATCGCGCTGGCCAATTGCGCCACGGAGACATTCCTGCTCCACTCACCGCAATTAGAACATATCTTCAAAGCTATCAGCCCAAAGAAAAAAAAACGCCGCACCACCACCGGGTGGGCTCGAACCACCAACCTTTCGGTTAACAGCACATCGCGCTAGCCAATTGCGCCACGGAGACAATTGTGCTCCACTCTCACCACCATCAGAACATATCTTCAAAGCTATCAGCGCAAAGAAAAAATCAACACACCCCACCTGGGAGGGCTCGAACCTCCAACTTTTCGGTTAACAGCCGATTGCGCTAGCCAATTGCGCCACGGGGACCGTCCTGCTCCACTGTCACCACCGTCAGACCATTTCTTCAGAGCTATCACCCCAAAGAAAAAAAAAGCGCCGCACCACCACCGGGGGTGCTCGAACCTCCAACCTTTCGGTTAACAGCCGATTGCGCTAGCCAATTGCCCCACGAAGACACTCGTGCTCCAATCTCACCACCGTCAGAACAATTCTTCAGAGTTATCACCCCAAAGAAAAAAAAAGCGCCCACCACCACCGGTTGGGCTCGAACCTCCAACCTTTCGGTTAACAGCCGATCGCGCTAGCCAATTGCGCCACGGAGACAGTCCTGCACTACTGTCACCACCATCAGAACATATCTTCAAAGCTATCAGCCCAAAGAAAAAAAAGCGCCGCACCACCACCGGGTGGGCTCGAACCTCCACCTTTTCGATTAACAGCCGATGACGCTAGCCAATTGCGCCACGGAGACAGTCCTGCTCCACTCTCACCACCATCAGAACATATCTTCAAAGCTATCAGCCCACAGAAAAAAGCGCCGCACAACCACCGGGTAGGCTCGAACCTCCAACTTTTCGGTTAACAGCCGATCGCGCTAGCCAATTGCGCCATGGAGACAGTCCTGCTCCACTCTCACCACCATCAGAACATATCTTCAAAGCTATCAGCCCAAAGAAAAAAAAGCGCCACACCACCGCCGGGTGGGCTCGAAACTTCAACCTTTGGGTTAACAGCCGATCGCGCTAGCCAATTGTGCCACGGAGACAGTCCTGCTCCACTCTCACCACCATCAGAACATATCTTCAAAGCTATCAGCCCAATAAAAAGCGCCATACCACCACCGGGTGGGCTCGAACCTCCGACCTTTTGGTTAGCAGCCGATCGCGCTAGCCAATTGCGCCATGGAGGCAGTCCTGCTCCACTCTAACCACCATCAGAACATATCTTCAAAGCTATCAGCACAAAGAAAAAAAGCGCCGCACCACCACCGTGTGGGCTCGAACCTCCAACTTTTCGGTTAACAGCCGATCACGCTAGCCAATTGCGCCACGGAGACAGTCCTGCTCCACTCTCACCACCATCAGAACATATCTTCAAAGCTATCAGCGCAAAGAAAAAAGCAACACACCACTCCCGGGAGGGCTCGAAACTCCAACCTTTCGGTTAACAGTAGATCGCGCTAGCCAATTGCGCCACGGAGACAATTGTGCTCTACTCTCACCACCATCAGAACATATCTTCAAAGCTATCAGCCCAAAGAAAAAAAAGCGCCACACCACCGCCGGGTGGGCTCGAAACACCAACATTTCGGTTAACAGCCGATCGCGCTAGCCAATTGCGCCACGGAGACAGTCCTGCTCTACTCTCACCACCATCAGAACATATCTTCAAAGCTATCAGCCCAAAGAAAAAAAGCGCCGCACCAACGCCGGGTGGGCTCGAAACTCCAACCGTTCGGTTAACAGCCGATCGCGCTAGCCAATTGCGCCACGGAGACAGTCCGGCTCCCCTCTCACCACCATCAGAACATATCTTCAAAGCTATCAGCCCAAAGAAAAAAAGCGCCGCACCACCACCGGGTGGGCTCGAACCTCCGACTTTTCGGTTAACAGCCGATCGCGCTAGCCAATTGCCCCACGGAGACAGTCGTGCTCCACTCTCACCATCGTCAGAACAATCCTTCAGAGCTATCACCCCAAAGAAAAAAAAAGCGCCGCAAAACCACCGGTTGGGCTCGAACCTCCAACCTTTCGGTTAACAGCCGATCGCGCTAGCCAATTGCGCCACGAAGACAGTCCTGCTCCACTCTCACCACCATCAGAACATATTTTCAAAGCTGTTACCGCAAAGAAAAAAGCGACACACCACTCCCGGGAGGGCTCGAAACTCCAACCTTTCGGTTAACAGCTGATCGCGCTAGCCCATTGCGCCACGGAGACAGTCCTGCTCCACTCTCACCACCATCAGAACATATCTTCAAAGCTATCAGCCCAAAGAAAAAAAAGCGCCGCACCACCACCGGGTGGGCTCGAACCTCCAACTCTTCGGTTAACAGCCGATGACGCTAGCCCATTGCGCCACGGAGACAGTCTTGCTCCCCTCTCACCGCCATCAGAACATATCTTCAAAGCTATCAGCCCAAAGAAAAAAAAGCGCCATACCACCACCGGGTGGGCTCGAACCTCCGACCTTTTGGTAAGCAGCCGATCGCGCTAGCCAATTGCGCCATGAAGACAGTCCTGCTCCACTCTAACCACCATCTGAACATATCTTCAAAGCTATCAGCCCAAAGAAAAAAAAGCGCCGCACCACCACCGGGTGGGCTCGAACCTCCAACTTTTCGGTTAACAGCCGATCACGCTAGCCAATTGCGCCACGGAGACAGTCCTGCTATACTCTCACCACCATCAGAACATATCTTCAAAGCTATCAGCGCAAAGAAAAAAGCAACACACCACTCCCGGAAGGGCTCGAAACTCCAACCTTTCGGTTAACAGCCGATCGCGCTAGCCGATTGCGCCACGGAGACAGTCCTGCTCTACTCTCACCACCATCAGAACATATCTTCAAAGCTATCAGCCCAAAGAAAAAAAAGCGCCGCACCACCGCCGGGTGGGCTCGAAACTCCAACCGTTCGGTTAACAGCCGATCGCGCTAGCCAATTGCGCCACGGAGACAGTCGTGCTCCACTCTCACCACCATCAGAACATATCTTCAAAGCTATCAGCGCAAAGAAAAAAGCAAAGCACCCCTCCCGGGAGGGCTCGAACCTCCAACTTTTCGGTTAACAGCAGATCGCGCTGGCCAATTGCGCCACGGAGACATTCCTGCTCCACTCACCGCAATTAGAACATATCTTCAAAGCTATCAGCCCAAAGAAAAAAAAAGCGCCGCACCACCACCGGGTGGGCTCGAACCACCAACCTTTCGGTTAACAGCACATCGCGCTAGCCAATTGCGCCACGGAGACAATTGTGCTCCACTCTCACCACCATCAGAACATATCTTCAAAGCTATCAGCGCAAAGAAAAAATCAACACACCCCACCTGGGAGGGCTCGAACCTCCAACTTTTCGGTTAACAGCCGATCGCGCTAGCCAATTGCGCCACGGGGACCGTCCTGCTCCACTGTCACCACCGTCAGACCATTTCTTCAGAGCTATCACCCCAAAGAAAAAAAAAGCGCCGCACCACCACCGGGGGTGCTCGAACCTCCAACCTTTCGGTTAACAGCCGATTGCGCTAGCCAATTGCCCCACGAAGACACTCGTGCTCCAATCTCACCACCGTCAGAACAATTCTTCAGAGTTATCACCCCAAAGAAAAAAAAAGCGCCCACCACCACCGGTTGGGCTCGAACCTCCAACTTTTCGGTTAACAGCCGATCGCGCTAGCCAATTGCGCCACGGAGACAGTCCTGCACTACTGTCACCACCATCAGAACATATCTTCAAAGCTATCAGCCCAAAGAAAAAAAAGCGCCGCACCACCACCGGGTGGGCTCGAACCTCCACCTTTTCGATTAACAGCCGATGACGCTAGCCAATTGCGCCACGGAGACAGTCCTGCTCCACTCTCACCACCATCAGAACATATCTTCAAAGCTATCAGCCCACAGAAAAAAGCGCCGCACAACCACCGGGTAGGCTCGAACCTCCAACTTTTCGGTTAACAGCCGATCGCGCTAGCCAATTGCGCCACGGAGACAGTCCTGCTCCACTCTCACCACCATCAGAACATATCTTCAAAGCTATCAGCCCAAAGAAAAAAAAGCGCCACACCACCGCCGGGTGGGCTCGAAACTCCAACCTTTGGGTTAACAGCCGATCGCGCTAGCCAATTGTGCCACGGAGACAGTCCTGCTCCACTCTCACCACCATCAGAACATATCTTCAAAGCTATCAGCCCAATAAAAAGCGCCATACCACCACCGGGTGGGCTCGAACCTCCGACCTTTTGGTTAGCAGCCGATCGCGCTAGCCAATTGCGCCATGGAGGCAGTCCTGCTCCACTCTAACCACCATCAGAACATATCTTCAAAGCTATCAGCACAAAGAAAAAAAGCGCCGCACCACCACCGTGTGGGCTCGAACCTCCAACTTTTCGGTTAACAGCCGATCACGCTAGCCAATTGCGCCACGGAGACAGTCCTGCTCCACTCTCACCACCATCAGAACATATCTTCAAAGCTATCAGCGCAAAGAAAAAAGCAACACACCACTCCCGGGAGGGCTCGAAACTCCAACCTTTCGGTTAACAGTAGATCGCGCTAGCCAATTGCGCCACGGAGACAATTGTGCTCTACTCTCACCACCATCAGAACATATCTTCAAAGCTATCAGCCCAAAGAAAAAAAAGCGCCACACCACCGCCGGGTGGGCTCGAAACACCAACATTTCGGTTAACAGCCGATCGCGCTAGCCAATTGCGCCACGGAGACAGTCCTGCTCTACTCTCACCACCATCAGAACATATCTTCAAAGCTATCAGCCCAAAGAAAAAAAGCGCCGCACCAACGCCGGGTGGGCTCGAAACTCCAACCGTTCGGTTAACAGCCGATCGCGCTAGCCAATTGCGCCACGGAGACAGTCCGGCTCCCCTCTCACCACCATCAGAACATATCTTCAAAGCTATCAGCCCAAAGAAAAAAAGCGCCGCACCACCACCGGGTGGGCTCGAACCTCCGACTTTTCGGTTAACAGCCGATCGCGCTAGCTGATTGCCCCACGGAGACAGTCGTGCTCCACTCTCACCATCGTCAGAACAATCCTTCAGAGCTATCACCCCAAAGAAAAAAAAGCGCCGCACCACCACCGGTTGGGCTCGAACCTCCAACCTTTCGGTTAACAGCCGATCGCGCTAGCCAATTGCGCCACGAAGACAGTCCTGCTCCACTCTCACCACCATCACAACATATCTTCAAAGCTATCAGCCCAAAGAAAAAAAAGCGCCGCACCACCACCGGGTCGGCTCGAACCTCCAACCTTTCGGTTAACAGCAGATCGCGCTAGCCAATTGCGCCACGGAGACAATTGTGCTCTACTCTCACCACCATCAGAACATATCTTCAAAGCTATCAGCCCAAAGAAAAAAAAGCGCCACACCACCGCCGGGTGGGCTCGAAACTCCAACATTTCGGTTAACAGCCGATCGCGCTAACCAATTGCGCCACAGAGACAGTCCTGCTCTACTCTCACCACCATCAGAACATATCTTCAAAGCTATCAGCCCAAAGAAAAAAAGCGCCATACCACTACCGGGTGGGCTCGAACCTCCGCCCTTTTGGTTAGCAGCCGATCGCGCTAGCCAATTGCGCCATGGAGACAGTCCTGCTCCACTCTAACCACCATCAGAACATATCTTCAAAGCTATCAGCCCAAAGAAAAAAAGCGCCGCACCACCACCGTGTGGGCTCGAACCTCCAACTTTTCGGTTAACAGCCGATCACGCTAGGCAATTGCGCCACGGAGACAGTCCTGCTCCACTCTCACCACCATCAGAACATATCTTCAAAGCTATCAGCGCAAAGAAAAAAGCAACACACCACTCCCGGGAGGGCTCGAAACTCCAACCTTTCGGTTAACAGCTGATCGCGCTAGCCAATTGCCCCACGGAGACAGTCGTGCTCCACTCTCACCATCGTCAGAACAATCCTTCAGAGCTATCACCCCAAAGAAAAAAGAAGCGCCGCAAAACCACCGGTTGGGCTCGAACCTCCAACCTTTCGGTTAACAGCCGATCGCGCTAGCCAATTGCGCCACGAAGACAGTCCTGCTCCACTCTCACCACCATCAGAACATATTTTCAAAGCTGTTACCGCAAAGAAAAAAGCGACACACCACTCCCGGGAGGACTCGAAACTCCAACCTTTCGGTTAACAGCTGATCGCGCTAGCCCATTGCGCCACGGAGACAGTCCTGCTCCACTCTCACCACCATCAGAACATATCTTCAAAGCTATCAGCCCAAAGAAAAAAAAGCGCCGCACCACCACCGGGTGGGCTCGAACCTCCAACTCTTCGGTTAACAGCCGATGACGCTAGCCCATTGCGCCACGGAGACAGTCTTGCTCCCCTCTCACCGCCATCAGAACATATCTTCAAAGCTATCAGCCCAAAAAAAAGCGCCATACCACCACCGGGTGGGCTCGAACCTCCGACCTTTTGGTAAGCAGCCGATCGCGCTAGCCAATTGCGCCATGAAGACAGTCCTGCTCCACTCTAACGACCATCTGAACATATCTTCAAAGCTATCAGCCCAAAGAAAAAAAAGCGCCGCACCACCACCGGGTGGGCTCGAACCTCCAACTTTTCGGTTAACAGCCGATCACGCTAGCCAATTGCGCCATGGAGACAGTCCTGCTATACTCTCACCACCATCAGAACATATCTTCAAAGCTATCAGCGCAAAGAAAAAAGCAACACACCACTCCCGGAAGGGCTCGAAACTCCAACCTTTCGGTTAACAGCCGATCGCGCTAGCCGATTGCGCCACGGAGACAGTCCTGCTCTACTCTCACCACCATCAGAACATATCTTCAAAGCTATCAGCCCAAAGAAAAAAAAGCGCCGCACCACCGCCGGGTGGGCTCGAAACTCCAACCGTTCGGTTAACAGCCGATCGCGCTAGCCAATTGCGCCACGGAGACAGTCGTGCTCCACTCTCACCACCATCAGAACATATCTTCAAAGCTATCAGCGCAAAGAAAAAAGCAAAGCACCCCTCCCGGGAGGGCTCGAACCTCCAACTTTTCGGTTAACAGCAGATCGCGCTGGCCAATTGCGCCACGGAGACATTCCTGCTCCACTCACCGCAATTAGAACATATCTTCAAAGCTATCAGCCCAAAGAAAAAAAAAGCGCCGCACCACCACCGGGTGGGCTCGAACCACCAACCTTTCGGTTAACAGCACATCGCGCTAGCCAATTGCGCCACGGAGACAATTGTGCTCCACTCTCACCACCATCAGAACATATCTTCAAAGCTATCAGCGCAAAGAAAAAATCAACACACCCCACCTGGGAGGGCTCGAACCTCCAACTTTTCGGTTAACAGCCGATCGCGCTAGCCAATTGCGCCACGGGGACCGTCCTGCTCCACTGTCACCACCGTCAGACCATTTCTTCAGAGCTATCACCCCAAAGAAAAAAAAGCGCCGCACCACCACCGGGGGTGCTCGAACCTCCAACCTTTCGGTTAACAGCCGATTGCGCTAGCCAATTGCCCCACGAAGACAGTCGTGCTCCAATCTCACCACCGTCAGAACAATTCTTCAGAGTTATCACCCCAAAGAAAAAAAAAGCGCCCACCACCACCGGTTGGGCTCGAACCTCCAACCTTTCGGTTAACAGCCGATCGCGCTAGCCAATTGCGCCACGGAGACAGTCCTGCTCTACTGTCACCACCATCAGAACATATCTTCAAAGCTATCAGCCCAAAGAAAAAAAAGCGCCGCACCACCACCGGGTGGGCTCGAACCTCCACCTTTTCGATTAACAGCCGATGACGCTAGCCAATTGCGCCACGGAGACAGTCCTGCTCCACTCTCACCACCATCAGAACATATCTTCAAAGCTATCAGCCCACAGAAAAAAGCGCCGCACAACCACCGGGTAGGCTCGAACCTCCAACTTTTCGGTTAACAGCCGATCGCGCTAGCCAATTGCGCCACGGAGACAGTCCTGCTCCACTCTCACCACCATCAGAACATATCTTCAAAGCTATCAGCCCAAAGAAAAAAAAGCGCCACACCACCGCCGGGTGGGCTCGAAACTCCAACCTTTGGGTTAACAGCCGATCGCGCTAGCCAATTGTGCCACGGAGACAGTCCTGCTCCACTCTCACCACCATCAGAACATATCTTCAAAGCTATCAGCCCTAAAAAAAGCGCCATACCACCACCAGGTGGGCTCGAACCTCCGACCTTTTGGTTAGCAGCCGATCGCGCTAGCCAATTGCGCCATGGAGGCAGTCCTGCTCCACTCTAACCACCATCAGAACATATCTTCAAAGCTATCAGCACAAAGAAAAAAAGCGCCGCACCACCACCGTGTGGGCTCGAACCTCCAACTTTTCGGTTAACAGCCGATCACGCTAGCCAATTGCGCCACGGAGACAGTCCTGCTCCACTCTCACCACCATCAGAACATATCTTCAAAGCTATCAGCGCAAAAAAAAGCAACACACCACTCCCGGGAGGGCTCGAAACTCCAACCTTTCGGTTAACAGTAGATCGCGCTAGCCAATTGCGCCACGGAGACAATTGTGCTCTACTCTCACCACCATCAGAACATATCTTCAAAGCTATCAGCCCAAAGAAAAAAAAGCGCCACACTACCGCCGGGTGGGCTCGAAACACCAACATTTCGGTTAACAGCCGATCGCGCTAGCCAATTGCGCCACGGAGACAGTCCTGCTCTACTCTCACCACCATCAGAACATATCTTCAAAGCTATCAGCCCAAAGAAAAAAAGCGCCGCACCAACGCCGGGTGGGCTCGAAACTCCAACCTTTCGGTTAACAGCCGATCGCGCTAGCCAATTGCGCCACGGAGACAGTCCGGCTCCCCTCTCACCACCATCAGAACATATCTTCAAAGCTATCAGCCCAAAGAAAAAAAGCGCCGCACCACCACCGGGTGGGCTCGAACCTCCGACTTTTCGGTTAACAGCCGATCGCGCTAGCTGATTGCCCCACGGAGACAGTCGTGCTCCACTCTCACCATCGTCAGAACAATCCTTCAGAGCTATCACCCCAAAGTAAAAAAAGCGCCGCACCACCACCGGTTGGGCTCGAACCTCCAACCTTTCGGTTAACAGCCGATCGCGCTAGCCAATTGCGCCACGAAGACCGTCCTGCTCCACTCTCACCACCATCACAACATATCTTCAAAGCTGTTACCGCAAAGAAAAAAGCGACACACCACTCCCGGGAGGGCTCGAACCTCCAACTCTTCCGTTAACAGCCGATGACGCTAGCCAATTGCGCCACGGAGACAGTCCTGCTCCACTCTCACCACCATCAGAACATATCTTCAAAGCTATCAGCCCACAGAAAAAAGCGCCGCACAACCACCGGGTAGGCTCGAACCTCCAACTTTTCGGTTAACAGCCGATCGCGCTAGCCAATTGCACCACGGAGACAGTCCTGCTCCACTCTCACCACCATAAGAACATATCTTTAAAGCTATCAGCCCAAAGAAAAAAAAGCGCCGCACCACCACCGGGTGGGCTCGAACCTCCAACCTTTCGGTTAACAGCAGACCGCGCTAGCCAATTGCGCCACGGAGACAATTGTGCTCCACTCTCACCACCATCAGAACATATCTTCAGAGCTATCACCCCAAAGAAAAAAAAAGTGCCGCACCACCACCGGGGGGGGCTCGAACCTCCAACCTTTCTGTTAACAGCCGATCGCGCTAGCCAATTGCCCCACGGAGACAGTCGTGCTTCACTCTCACCACCGTCAGAACATTTCTTCAGAGCTATCACCCCAAAGAAAAAAAAAGCGCCCACCACCACCGGTTGGGCTCGAACCTCCAACCTTTCGGATAACAGCCGATCGCGCTGGCCAATTGCGCCACGGAGACAGTCCTGTTCCACTCTAACCACCATCAGAACATATCTTCAAAGCTATCAGCCCAAAGAAAAAAAAGCGCCGCACCACCACCGGGTCGGCTCGAACCTCCAACCTTTCGGTTAACAGTAGATCGCGCTAGCCAATTGCGCCACGGAGACAATTGTGCTCTACTCTCACCACCATCAGAACATATCTTCAAAGCTATCAGCCCAAAGAAAAAAAGCGCCACACCACCGCCGGGTGGGCTCGAAACTCCAACATTTCGGTGAACAGCCGATCGCGCTAACCAATTGCGCCACAGAGACAGTCCTGCTCTACTCTCACCACCATCAGAACATATCTTCAAAGCTATCAGCCCAAAGAAAAAAAGCGCCATACCACTACCGGGTGGGCTCGAACCTCCGACCTTTTGGTTAGCAGCCGATCGCGCTAGCCAATTGCGCCATGGAGACAGTCCTGCTCCACTCTAACCACCATGAGAACATATCTTCAAAGCTATCAGCGCAAAGAAAAAAGCAACACACCACTCCCGGGAGGGCTCGAAACTCCAACCTTTCGGTTAACAGCCGATCGCGCTAGCCAATTGCGCCACGGAGACAGTCCTGCTCTACTCTCACCACCATCAGAACATATCTTCAAAGCTATCAGCCCAAAGAAAAAAAGCGCCGCACCACCGCCGGGTGGGCTCGAAACTCCAACCGTTCGGTTAACAGCCGATCGCGCTAGCCAATTGCGCCACGGAGACAGTCCTGCTCCACTCTCACCACCATCAGAACATATCTTCAAAGCTATCAGCCCAAAGAAAAAAAAAGCGCCGCACCACCACCGGGTGGGCTCGAACTTCCAACGTTTCGGTAAACAGCCGATCGCGCTAGCCGATTGCGCCACGGAGACAGTCCTGCTCCCCTCTCACCACCATCAGAACATATCTTCAAAGCTATCAGCCCAAAGAAAAAAAGCGCCGCACCACCACCGGGTGGGCTCGAACCTCCGACTTTTCGGTTAACAGCCGATCGCGCTAGCCAATTGCCCCACGGGGACAGTCGTGCTCCACTCTCACCATCGTCAGAACAATCCTTCAGAGCTATCACCCCAAAGAAAAAAAAGCGCCGCACCACCACCGGTTGGGCTCGAACCTCCAACCTTTCGGTTAACAGCCGATCGCGCTAGCCAATTGCGCCACGAAGACAGTCCTGCTCCACTCTCACCACCATCAGAACATATCTTCAAAGCTGTTACCGCAAAGAAAAAAGCGACACACCACTCCCGGGAGGGCTCGAAACTCCAACCTTTCGGTTAACAGCTGATCGCGCTAGCCCATTGCGCCACGGAGACAGTCCTGCTCCACTCTCACCACCATCAGAACATATCTTCAAAGCTATCAGCCCAAAGAAAAAAAAGCGCCGCACCACCACCGGATGGGCTTGAACCTCCGACCTTTTGGTTAACAGCCGATCGCGCTAGCCAATTGCGCCACGGAGACAGTCCTGCTCCACTTTCACCACCATCAGAACATATCTTCAAAGCTATCAGCCCAAAGAAAAAAAAGCGCCGCACCACCACCGGGTGGGCTCGAACCTCCAACTCTTCGGTTAACAGCCGATGACGCTAGCCAATTGCGCCACGGAGACAGTCCTGCTCCACTCTCACCACCATAAGAACATATCTTCAAAGCTATCAGCCCACAAAAAAAGCGCAGCACAACCGCCGGGTAGGCTCGAACCTCCAACTTTTCGGTTAACAGCCGATCGCGCTAGCCAATTGCGCCACGGAGACAGTCCTGCTCCACTCTCACCACCATAAGAACATATCTTCAAAGCTATCAGCCCAAAGAAAAAAAAGCGCCGCACCACCACCGGGTGGGCACGAACCTCCAACCTTTCGGTTAACAGCAGATCGCGCTAGCCAATTGCGCCACGGAGACAATTGTGCTCCACTCTCACCACCATCAGAACATATCTTCAGAGCTATCACCCCAAAGAAAAAAAAAGCGCCGCACCACCACCGGGGGGGCTCGAACCTCCAACCTTTTGGTTAACAGCCGATCGCGCTAGCCAATTGCCCCACGGAGACAGTCGTGCTCCACTCTCACCACCGTCAGAACATTTCTTCAGAGCTATCACCCCAAAGAAAAAAAAAGCGCCCACCACCACAGGTTGGGCTCGAACCTCCAACCTTTCGGTTAACAGCCGATCGCGCTAGCCAATTGCGCCACGGAGACAGTCCTGCTCTACTCTCACCACCATCAGAACATATCTTCAAAGCTATCAGCCCAAAGAAAAAAAAGCGCCACACCACCGCCGGGTGGGCTCGAAACTCCAACCTTTGGGTTAACAGCCGATCGCGCTAGCCAATTGCGCCACGGAGACAGTCCTGCTCCACTCTCACCACCATCAGAACATATCTTCAAAGCTATCAGCCCAAAAAAAAGCGCCATACCACCACCGGGTGGGCTCGAACCTCCGACCTTTTGGTTAGCAGCCGATCGCGCTAGCCAATTGCGCCATGGAGGCAGTCCTGCTCCACTCTAACCACCATCAGAACATATCTTCAAAGCTATCAGCACAAAGAAAAAAAGCGCCGCACCACCACCGTGTGGGCTCGAACCTCCAACTTTTCAGTTAACAGCCGATCACGCTAGCCAATTGCGCCACGGAGACAGTCCTGCTACACTCTCACCACCATCAGAACATATCTTCAAAGCTATCAGCGCAAAGAAAAAAGCAACACACCACTCCCGGGAGGGCTCGAAACTCCAACCTTTCGGTTAACAGCCGATCGCGCTAGCCAATTGGGCCACGGAGACAGTCCTGCTCTACTCTCACCACCATCAGAACATATCTTCAAAGCTATCAGTCCAAAGAAAAAAAAGAGCCGCACCACCGCCGGATGGGCTCGAAACTCCACCCGTTCGGTAAACAGCCGATCGCGCTAGCCAATTGCGCCACGGAGACAGTCCTGCTCCACTCTCACCACCATCAGAACATATCTTCAAAGCTATCAGCCCAAAGAAAAAAAGCGCCGCACCACCACCGGGTGGGCTCGAACCTCCGACCTTTTGGTTAACAGCCGATCGCGCTAGCCAATTGCGCCACGGAGACAGTCCTGCTCCACTCTCACCACCTTCAGAACATATCTTCAAAGCTATCAGCCCAAAGAAAAAAAAGCGCCGCACCACCACCGGGTGGGCTCGAACCTCCAACCTTTCGGTTAACAGCAGATCGCGCTAGCCAATTGCGCCACGGAGACAATTGTGCTCCACTCTCACCACCATCAGAACATATCTTCAGAGCTATCACCCCAAAGAAAAAAAAGCGCCGCACCACCACCGGGGGGGCTCGAACCTCCAACCTTTCGGTTAACAGCCGATCGCGCTAGCCAATTGCCCCACGGAGACAGTCGTGCTCCACTCTCACCACCGTCAGAACATTTCTTCAGAGCTATCACCCCAAAGAAAAAAAAAGCGCCCACCACCACCGGTTGGGCTCGAACTTCCGACCTTTCGGTTAACAGCCGATCGCGCTAGCCAATTGCGCCACGGAGACAGTCCTGCTCTACTCTCACCACCATTAGAACATAGCTTCAAAGCTATCAGCCCAAAGAAAAAAAAGCGCCACACCACCGCCGGGTGGGCTCGAAACTCCAACCTTTCGGTTAACAGCCGATCGCGCTAGCCAATTGCGCCACGGAGACAGTCCTGCTCCAATCTCACCACATCAGAACATATCTTCAAAGCTATCAGCCCAAAAAAAAGCGCCATACCACCACAGGGCGGACTCGAACCTCCGACCTTTTGGTTAGCAGCCGATCGCGCTAGCCAATTGCGCCATAGAGGCAGTCCTGCTCCACTCTAACCACCATCAGAACATATCTTCAAAGCTATCAGCCCAAAGAAAAAAAGCGCCGCACCACCACCGTGTGGGCTCGAACCTCCAACTTTTCGGTTAACAGCCGATCACGCTAGCCAATTGCGCCACGGAGACAGTCCTGCTCCACTTTCACCACCATCAGAACATATCTTCAAAGCTATCAGCGCAAAGAAAAAAGCAACACACCACTCCCGGGAGGGCTCGAAACTCCAACCTTTCGGTTAACAGCCGATCGCGCTAGCCAATTGCGCCACGGAGACAGTCCTGCTCTACTCTCACCACCATCAGAACATATCTTCAAAGCTATCAGCCCAAAGAAAAAAAAGCGCCGCACCACCACCGGGTGGGCTCGAAACTCCAACCGTTCGGTTAACAGCAGACCGCGCTAGCCAATTGCGCCACGGAGACAATTGTGCTCCACTCTCACCACCATCAGAACATATCTTCAAAGCTATCAGCCCAAAGAAAAAAAGCGCCGCACCACCACCGGGTGGGCTCGAACCTCCAACTCTTCGGTTAACAGCCGATGACGCTAGCCAATTGCGCCACGGAGACAGTCCTGCTCCACTCTCACCACCATCAGAACATATCTTCAAAGCTATCAGCCCACAAAAAAAGCGCCGCACAACCACCGGGTAGGCTCGAACCTCCAACCTTTTGGTTAACAGCTGATCGCGCTAGCCAATTGCACCACGGAGACAGTCCTGCTCCACTCTCACCACCATCAGAACATATCTTCAAAGATACCAGCCCAAAGAAAAAAAAGCGCCGCACCACCACCGGGTGGGCTCGAACCTCCAACTCTTCGGTTAACAGCCGATGACGCTAGCCAATTGCGCCACGGAGACAGTCCTGCTCCACCCTCACCACCATCAGAACATATCTTCAAAGCTATCAGCCCACAAAAAAAGCGCCGCACAACCACCGGGTAGGCTCGAACCTCCAACTTTTCGGTTAACAGCCGATCGCTCTAGCCAATTGCGCCACGGAGACAGTCCTGCCCCACTCTCACCACCATAAGAACATATCTTCAAAGCTATCAGCCCAAAGAAAAAAAGCGCCGCACCACCACCGGGTGGGCTCGAACCTCCAACCTTTCGGTTAACAGCAGATCGTGCTAGCCAATTGCGCCACGGAGACAATTGTGCTCCACTCTCACCACCATCGGAACATATCTTCAGAGCTATCACCCCAAAGAAAAAAAAAGCGCCGCACCACCACCGGGGGGGCTCGAACCTCCAACCTTTCGGTTAACAGCCGATCGCGCTAGCCAATTGCCCCACGGAAACAGTCGTGCTCCACTCTCACCACCGTCAGAACATTTCTTCAGAGCTATCACCCCAAAGAAAAAAAAAGCGCCCACCACCACCGGTTGGGCTCGAACCTCCAACCTTTCGGTTAACAGCCGATCGCGCTAGCCAATTGCGCCACGGAGACAGTCCTGCTCTACTCTCACCACCATCAGAACATATCTTCAAAGCTATCAGCCCAAAGAAAAAAAAGCACCACACCACCGCCGGGTGGGCTCGAAACTCCAACCTTTCGGTTAACAGCCGATCGCGCTAGCCATTTGCGCCACGGAGACAGTCCTGCTCCACTCTCACCACCATCAGAACATATCTGCAAAGCTATCAGCGCAAAGAAAAAGCAACACACCACTCCCGGGAGGGCTCGAAACTCCAACCTTTCGGTTAACAGCCGATCGCGCTAGCCAATTGCGCCACGGAGACAGTCCTGCTCCACTCTCACCACCATCAGAACATATCTTCAAAGCTATCAGCCCAAAGAAAAAAAAAGCGCCGCACCAGCACCACCACCGGGTGGGCTCGAACTTCCAACGTTTCCGTTAACAGCCGATCGCGCTAGCCGATTGCGCCACGGAGACAGTCCTGCTCTCCTCTCACCACCATCAGAACATATCTTCAAAGCTATCAGCCCAAAGAAAAAAAAGCGCCGCACCACCACCAGGTGGGCGGAACCTCCGACTTTTCGGTTAACAGCCGATCGCGCTAGCCAATTGCCCCACGGAGACAGTCGTAATCTACTCTCACCACCGTCAGAACAATCCTTCAGAGCTATCACCCCAAAGAAAAAAAAAGCGCCGCACCACCACCGGTTGGGCTCGAACCTCCAACCTTTCGGTTAACAGCCGATCGCGCTAGCCAATTGCGCCACGAAGACGGTCCTGCTCCACTCTCACCACCATCAGAACATATCTTCAAAGCTATTACCGCAAAGAAAAAAGCAACACACCACTCCCGGGAGGGCTCGAAACTCCAACCTTTCGGTTAACAGCTGATCGCGCTAGCCCATTGCGCCACGGAGGCAGTCTTGCTCCACTCTCACCATCATCAGAACATATCTTCAAAGCTATCAGCGCAAAGAAAAAAAAGCGCCGCACCACCACCGGGGGGGCTCGAACCTCCAACCTTTCGGTTAACAGCCGATCGCGCTAGCCAATTGCCCCACGGAAACAGTCGTGCTCCACTCTCACCACCGTCAGAACATTTCTTCAGAGCTATCACCCCAAAGAAAAAAAAAGCGCCCACCACCACCGGTTGGGCTCGAACCTCCAACCTTTCGGTTAACAGCCGATCGCGCTAGCCAATTGCGCCACGGAGACAGTCCTGCTCTACTCTCACCACCATCAGAACATATCTTCAAAGCTATCAGCCCAAAGAAAAAAAAGCACCACACCACCGCCGGGTGGGCTCGAAACTCCAACCTTTCGGTTAACAGCCGATCGCGCTAGCCATTTGCGCCACGGAGACAGTCCTGCTCCACTCTCACCACCATCAGAACATATCTGCAAAGCTATCAGCGCAAAGAAAAAGCAACACACCACTCCCGGGAGGGCTCGAAACTCCAACCTTTCGGTTAACAGCCGATCGCGCTAGCCAATTGCGCCACGGAGACAGTCCTGCTCCACTCTCACCACCATCAGAACATATCTTCAAAGCTATCAGCCCAAAGAAAAAAAAAGCGCCGCACCAGCACCACCACCGGGTGGGCTCGAACTTCCAACGTTTCCGTTAACAGCCGATCGCGCTAGCCGATTGCGCCACGGAGACAGTCCTGCTCTCCTCTCACCACCATCAGAACATATCTTCAAAGCTATCAGCCCAAAGAAAAAAAAGCGCCGCACCACCACCAGGTGGGCGGAACCTCCGACTTTTCGGTTAACAGCCGATCGCGCTAGCCAATTGCCCCACGGAGACAGTCGTAATCTACTCTCACCACCGTCAGAACAATCCTTCAGAGCTATCACCCCAAAGAAAAAAAAAGCGCCGCACCACCACCGGTTGGGCTCGAACCTCCAACCTTTCGGTTAACAGCCGATCGCGCTAGCCAATTGCGCCACGAAGACGGTCCTGCTCCACTCTCACCACCATCAGAACATATCTTCAAAGCTATTACCGCAAAGAAAAAAGCAACACACCACTCCCGGGAGGGCTCGAAACTCCAACCTTTCGGTTAACAGCTGATCGCGCTAGCCCATTGCGCCACGGAGGCAGTCTTGCTCCACTCTCACCATCATCAGAACATATCTTCAAAGCTATCAGCGCAAAGAAAAAAAAGCGCTGCACCACCACCGGGTGGGCTCAAACCTCCAACCTTTCGGTTAACAGCCGATCGCGCTAGCCCATTGCGCCATGGAGACAATCTTGCTCCACTCTCACCACCATCAGAACATATCTTCAAAGCTATCAGCGCAAAGAAAAAAGCAACACACCACTCCCGGCTCCCGGAAGGGCTCGAAACTCCAACCTTTCGGTCAACAGCCGATAGCGCTAGCCAATTGCGCCACGGAGACAGTCCTGCTCTACTCTCACCACCATCAGAACATATCTTCAAAGCTATCAGCCCAAAGAAAAAAAAGCGCCATACCACCACTGGGTGGGCTTGAACCTCCGACCTTTTGGTTAACAGCCGATCGCGCTAGCCAATTGCGCCATGGAGACAGTCCTGCTCCCCTCTCACCACCATCAGAACATATCTTCAATGCTATCAGCCCAAAGAAAAAAAAGCGCCGCACCACCACCGGGTGGGCTCGAACCTCCAACTTTTCGGTTGACAGCCGATCGCGCTAGCCAATTGCGCCACGGAGACAGTCCTGCTACACTCTCACCACCATCAGAACATATCTTCAAAGCTATCAGCCCAAAGAAAAAAAGCGCCATACCACTACCGGGTGGCCTCGAACCTCCGACCTTTTGGTTAGCAGCCGATCGCGCTAGCCAATTGCGCCATGGAGACAGTCCTGCGCCACTCTAACCACCATCAGAACATATCTTCAAAGCTATCAGCCCAAAGAAAAAAAGCGCCGCACCACCACCGTGTGGGCTCGAACCTCCAACTTTTCGGTTAACAGCCGATCACGCTAGGCAATTGCGCCACGGAGACAGTCCTGCTCCACTCTCACCACCATCAGAACATATCTTCAAAGCTATCAGCGCAAAGAAAAAAACAACACACCACTACCGGGAGGGCTCGAAACTTCAACCTTTCGGTTAACAGCCGATCGCGCTAGCCAATTGCGCCACGGAGACAGTCCTGCTCTACTCTCACCACCATCAGAACATATCTTCAAAGCTATCAGCCCAAAGAAAAAAAGCGCCGCACCAACGCCGGGTGGGCTCGAAACTCCAACCGTTCGATTAACAGCCGATCGCGCTAGCCAATTGCGCCACGGAGACAGTCCTGCTCCCCTCTCACCACCATCAGAACATATCTTCAAAGCTATCAGCCCAAAAAAAGCGCCGCACCACCACCGGGTGGGCTCGTACCTCCGACTTTTCGGTTAACAGCCGATCGCGCTAGGCAATAATTGCCCCACGGAGACAGTCGTGCTCCACTCTCACCACCGTCAGAACAATCCTTCAGAGCTATCACCCCAAAGAAAAAAAAAGCGCCGCACCACCACCGGTTGGGCTCGAACCTCCAACCCTTCGGTTAACAGCCGATCGCGCTAGCCAATTGCGCCACGAAGACAGTCCTGCTCCACTCTCACAACCATCAGAACATATCTTCAAAGCTATTGCCGCAAAGAAAAAAGCGACACACCACTCCCGGGAGGGCTCGAAACTCCAACCTTTCGGTTAACAGCCGATCACGCTAGCCAATTGTGCCACGGAGACAGTCCTGCTCCACTCTCACCACCATCAGAACATATCTTCGAAGCTATCAGCGCAAAAAAAAAGCAACACACCACTCCCGGGAGGGCTCGAAACTCCAACCTTTCGGTTAACAGTAGATCGCGCTAGCCAATTGCGCCACGGAGACAATTGTGCTCTACTCTCACCACCATCAGAACATATCTTCAAAGCTATCAGCCCAAAGAAAAAAAAGCGCCACACCACCGCCGGGTGGGCTCGAAACACCAACATTTCGGTTAACAGCCGATCGCGCTAGCCAATTGCGCCACGGAGACAGTCCTGCTCTACTCTCACCACCATCAGAACATATCTTCAAAGCTATCAGCCCAAAGAAAAAAAGCGCCGCACCAACGCCGGGTGGGCTCGAAACTCCAACCTTTCGGTTAACAGCCGATCGCGCTAGCCAATTGCGCCACGGAGACAGTCCGGCTCCCCTCTCACCACCATCAGAACATATCTTCAAAGCTATCAGCCCAAAGAAAAAAAGCGCCGCACCACCACCGGGTGGGCTCGAACCTCCGACTTTTCGGTTAACAGCCGATCGCGCTAGCTGATTGCCCCACGGAGACAGTCGTGCTCCACTCTCACCATCGTCAGAACAATCCTTCAGAGCTATCACCCCAAAGAAAAAAAAGCGCCGCACCACCACCGGTTGGGCTCGAACCTCCAACCTTTCGGTTAACAGCCGATCGCGCTAGCCAATTGCGCCACGAAGACCGTCCTGCTCCACTCTCACCACCATCACAACATATCTTCAAAGCTGTTACCGCAAAGAAAAAAGCGACACACCACTCCCGGGAGGGCTCGAACCTCCAACTCTTCCGTTAACAGCCGATGACGCTAGCCAATTGCGCCACGGAGACAGTCCTGCTCCACTCTCACCACCATCAGAACATATCTTCAAAGCTATCAGCCCACAGAAAAAAGCGCCGCACAACCACCGGGTAGGCTCGAACCTCCAACTTTTCGGTTAACAGCCGATCGCGCTAGCCAATTGCACCACGGAGACAGTCCTGCTCCACTCTCACCACCATAAGAACATATCTTTAAAGCTATCAGCCCAAAGAAAAAAAAGCGCCGCACCACCACCGGGTGGGCTCGAACCTCCAACCTTTCGGTTAACAGCAGACCGCGCTAGCCAATTGCGCCACGGAGACAATTGTGCTCCACTCTCACCACCATCAGAACATATCTTCAGAGCTATCACCCCAAAGAAAAAAAAAGTGCCGCACCACCACCGGGGGGGCTCGAACCTCCAACCTTTCGGTTAACAGCCGATCGCGCTAGCCAATTGCCCCACGGAGACAGTCGTGCTTCACTCTCACCACCGTCAGAACATTTCTTCAGAGCTATCACCCCAAAGAAAAAAAAAGCGCCCACCACCACCGGTTGGGCTCGAACCTCCAACCTTTCGGTTAACAGCCGATCGCGCTGGCCAATTGCGCCACGGAGACAGTCCTGTTCCACTCTAACCACCATCAGAACATATCTTCAAAGCTATCAGCCCAAAGAAAAAAAAGCGCCGCACCACCACCGGGTCGGCTCGAACCTCCAACCTTTCGGTTAACAGTAGATCGCGCTAGCCAATTGCGCCACGGAGACAATTGTGCTCTACTCTCACCACCATCAGAACATATCTTCAAAGCTATCAGCCCAAAGAAAAAAAGCGCCACACCACCGCCGGGTGGGCTCGAAACTCCAACATTTCGGTGAACAGCCGATCGCGCTAACCAATTGCGCCACAGAGACAGTCCTGCTCTACTCTCACCACCATCAGAACATATCTTCAAAGCTATCAGCCCAAAGAAAAAAAGCGCCATACCACTACCGGGTGGGCTCGAACCTCCGACCTTTTGGTTAGCAGCCGATCGCGCTAGCCAATTGCGCCATGGAGACAGTCCTGCTCCACTCTAACCACCATGAGAACATATCTTCAAAGCTATCAGCGCAAAGAAAAAAGCAACACACCACTCCCGGGAGGGCTCGAAACTCCAACCTTTCGGTTAACAGCCGATCGCGCTAGCCAATTGCGCCACGGAGACAGTCCTGCTCTACTCTCACCACCATCAGAACATATCTTCAAAGCTATCAGCCCAAAGAAAAAAAGCGCCGCACCACCGCCGGGTGGGCTCGAAACTCCAACCGTTCGGTTAACAGCCGATCGCGCTAGCCAATTGCGCCACGGAGACAGTCCTGCTCCACTCTCACCACCATCAGAACATATCTTCAAAGCTATCAGCCCAAAGAAAAAAAAAGCGCCGCACCACCACCGGGTGGGCTCGAACTTCCAACGTTTCGGTAAACAGCCGATCGCGCTAGCCGATTGCGCCACGGAGACAGTCCTGCTCCCCTCTCACCACCATCAGAACATATCTTCAAAGCTATCAGCCCAAAGAAAAAAAGCGCCGCACCATCACCGGGTGGGCTCGAACCTCCGACTTTTCGGTTAACAGCCGATCGCGCTAGCCAATTGCCCCACGGAGACAGTCGTGCTCCACTCTCACCATCGTCAGAACAATCCTTCAGAGCTATCACCCCAAAGAAAAAAAAGCGCCGCACCACCACCGGTTGGGCTCGAACCTCCAACCTTTCGGTTAACAGCCGATCGCGCTAGCCAATTGCGCCACGAAGACAGTCCTGCTCCACTCTCACCACCATCAGAACATATCTTCAAAGCTGTTACCGCAAAGAAAAAAGCGACACACCACTCCCGGGAGGGCTCGAAACTCCAACCTTTCGGTTAACAGCTGATCGCGCTAGCCCATTGCGCCACGGAGACAGTCCTGCTCCACTCTCACCACCATCAGAACATATCTTCAAAGCTATCAGCCCAAAGAAAAAAAAGCGCCGCACCACCACCGGATGGGCTTGAACCTCCGACCTTTTGGTTAACAGCCGATCGCGCTAGCCAATTGCGCCACGGAGACAGTCCTGCTCCACTTTCACCACCATCAGAACATATCTTCAAAGCTATCAGCCCAAAGAAAAAAAAGCGCCGCACCACCACCGGGTGGGCTCGAACCTCCAACTCTTCGGTTAACAGCCGATGACGCTAGCCAATTGCGCCACGGAGACAGTCCTGCTCCACTCTCACCACCATAAGAACATATCTTCAAAGCTATCAGCCCACAAAAAAAGCGCAGCACAACCGCCGGGTAGGCTCGAACCTCCAACTTTTCGGTTAACAGCCGATCGCGCTAGCCAATTGCGCCACGGAGACAGTCCTGCTCCACTCTCACCACCATAAGAACATATCTTCAAAGCTATCAGCCCAAAGAAAAAAAAGCGCCGCACCACCACCGGGTGGGCACGAACCTCCAACCTTTCGGTTAACAGCAGATCGCGCTAGCCAATTGCGCCACGGAGACAATTGTGCTCCACTCTCACCACCATCAGAACATATCTTCAGAGCTATCACCCCAAAGAAAAAAAAAGCGCCGCACCACCACGGGGGGGGGCTCGAACCTCCAACCTTTTGGTTAACAGCCGATCGCGCTAGCCAATTGCCCCACGGAGACAGTCGTGCTCCACTCTCACCACCGTCAGAACATTTCTTCAGAGCTATCACCCCAAAGAAAAAAAAAGCGCCCACCACCACAGGTTGGGCTCGAACCTCCAACCTTTCGGTTAACAGCCGATCGCGCTAGCCAATTGCGCCACGGAGACAGTCCTGCTCTACTCTCACCACCATCAGAACATATCTTCAAAGCTATCAGCCCAAAGAAAAAAAAGCGCCACACCACCGCCGGGTGGGCTCGAAACTCCAACCTTTGGGTTAACAGCCGATCGCGCTAGCCAATTGCGCCACGGAGACAGTCCTGCTCCACTCTCACCACCATCAGAACATATCTTCAAAGCTATCAGCCCAAAAAAAGCGCCATACCACCACCGGGTGGGCTCGAACCTCCGACCTTTTGGTTAGCAGCCGATCGCGCTAGCCAATTGCGCCATGGAGGCAGTCCTGCTCCACTCTAACCACCATCAGAACATATCTTCAAAGCTATCAGCACAAAGAAAAAAAGCGCCGCACCACCACCGTGTGGGCTCGAACCTCCAACTTTTCGGTTAACAGCCGATCACGCTAGCCAATTGCGCCACGGAGACAGTCCTGCTACACTCTCACCACCATCAGAACATATCTTCAAAGCTATCAGCGCAAAGAAAAAAGCAACACACCACTCCCGGGAGGGCTCGAAACTCCAACCTTTCGGTTAACAGCCGATCGCGCTAGCCAATTGGGCCACGGAGACAGTCCTGCTCTACTCTCACCACCATCAGAACATATCTTCAAAGCTATCAGTCCAAAGAAAAAAAAGAGCCGCACCACCGCCGGATGGGCTCGAAACTCCACCCGTTCGGTGAACAGCCGATCGCGCTAGCCAATTGCGCCACGGAGACAGTCCTGCTCCACTCTCACCACCATCAGAACATATCTTCAAAGCTATCAGCCCAAAGAAAAAAAGCGCCGCACCACCACCGGGTGGGCTCGAACCTCCGACCTTTTGGTTAACAGCCGATCGCGCTAGCCAATTGCGCCACGGAGACAGTCCTGCTCCACTCTCACCACCTTCAGAACATATCTTCAAAGCTATCAGCCCAAAGAAAAAAAAGCGCCGCACCACCACCGGGTGGGCTCGAACCTCCAACCTTTCGGTTAACAGCAGATCGCGCTAGCCAATTGCGCCACGGAGACAATTGTGCTCCACTCTCACCACCATCAGAACATATCTTCAGAGCTATCACCCCAAAGAAAAAAAAGCGCCGCACCACCACCGGGGGGCTCCAACCTCCAACCTTTCGGTTAACAGCCGATCGCGCTAGCCAATTGCCCCACGGAGACAGTCGTGCTCCACTCTCACCACCGTCAGAACATTTCTTCAGAGCTATCACCCCAAAGAAAAAAAAAGCGCCCACCACCACCGGTTGGGCTCGAACTTCCGACCTTTCGGTTAACAGCCGATCGCGCTAGCCAATTGCGCCACGGAGACAGTCCTGCTCTACTCTCACCACCATTAGAACATAGCTTCAAAGCTATCAGCCCAAAGAAAAAAAAGCGCCACACCACCGCCGGGTGGGCTCGAAACTCCAACCTTTCGGTTAACAGCCGATCGCGCTAGCCAATTGCGCCACGGAGACAGTCCTGCTCCAATCTCACCACATCAGAACATATCTTCAAAGCTATCAGCCCAAAAAAAAGCGCCATACCACCACCGGGCGGACTCGAACCTCCGACCTTTTGGTTACCAGCCGATCGCGCTAGCCAATTGCGCCATAGAGGCAGTCCTGCTCCACTCTAACCACCATCAGAACATATCTTCAAAGCTATCAGCCCAAAGAAAAAAAGCGCCGCACCACCACCGTGTGGGCTCGAACCTCCAACTTTTCGGTTAACAGCCGATCACGCTAGCCAATTGCGCCACGGAGACAGTCCTGCTCCACTTTCACCACCATCAGAACATATCTTCAAAGCTATCAGCGCAAAGAAAAAAGCAACACACCACTCCCGGGAGGGCTCGAAACTCCAACCTTTCGGTTAACAGCCGATCGCGCTAGCCAATTGCGCCACGGAGACAGTCCTGCTCTACTCTCACCACCATCAGAACATATCTTCAAAGCTATCAGCCCAAAGAAAAAAAAAGCGCCGCACCACCACCGGGTGGGCTCGAAACTCCAACCGTTCGGTTAACAGCAGACCGCGCTAGCCAATTGCGCCACGGAGACAATTGTGCTCCACTCTCACCACCATCAGAACATATCTTCAAAGCTATCAGCCCAAAGAAAAAAAGCGCCGCACCACCACCGGGTGGGCTCGAACCTCCAACTCTTCGGTTAACAGCCGATGACGCTAGCCAATTGCGCCACGGAGACAGTCCTGCTCCACTCTCACCACCATCAGAACATATCTTCAGAGCTATCACCCCAAAGAAAAAAAAAGCGCCGCACCACCACCGGGGGGGCTCGAACCTCCAACCTTTCGGTTAACAGCCGATCGCGCTAGCCAATTGCCCCACGGAAACAGTCGTGCTCCACTCTCACCACCGTCAGAACATTTCTTCAGAGCTATCACCCCAAAGAAAAAAAAAGCGCCCACCACCACCGGTTGGGCTCGAACCTCCAACCTTTCGGTTAACAGCCGATCGCGCTAGCCAATTGCGCCACGGAGACAGTCCTGCTCTACTCTCACCACCATCAGAACATATCTTCAAAGCTATCAGCCCAAAGAAAAAAAAGCACCACACCACCGCCGGGTGGGCTCGAAACTCCAACCTTTCGGTTAACAGCCGATCGCGCTAGCCATTTGCGCCACGGAGACAGTCCTGCTCCACTCTCACCACCATCAGAACATATCTGCAAAGCTATCAGCGCAAAGAAAAAGCAACACACCACTCCCGGGAGGGCTCGAAACTCCAACCTTTCGGTTAACAGCCGATCGCGCTAGCCAATTGCGCCACGGAGACAGTCCTGCTCCACTCTCACCACCATCAGAACATATCTTCAAAGCTATCAGCCCAAAGAAAAAAAAAGCGCCGCACCAGCACCACCACCGGGTGGGCTCGAACTTCCAACGTTTCCGTTAACAGCCGATCGCGCTAGCCGATTGCGCCACGGAGACAGTCCTGCTCTCCTCTCACCACCATCAGAACATATCTTCAAAGCTATCAGCCCAAAGAAAAAAAAGCGCCGCACCACCACCAGGTGGGCGGAACCTCCGACTTTTCGGTTAACAGCCGATCGCGCTAGCCAATTGCCCCACGGAGACAGTCGTAATCCACTCTCACCACCGTCAGAACAATCCTTCAGAGCTATCACCCCAAAGAAAAAAAAAGCGCCGCACCACCACCGGTTGGGCTCGAACCTCCAACCTTTCGGTTAACAGCCGATCGCGCTAGCCAATTGCGCCACGAAGACGGTCCTGCTCCACTCTCACCACCATCAGAACATATCTTCAAAGCTATTACCGCAAAGAAAAAAGCAACACACCACTCCCGGGAGGGCTCGAAACTCCAACCTTTCGGTTAACAGCTGATCGCGCTAGCCCATTGCGCCACGGAGGCAGTCTTGCTCCACTCTCACCATCATCAGAACATATCTTCAAAGCTATCAGCGCAAAGAAAAAAAAGCGCTGCACCACCACCGGGTGGGCTCAAACCTCCAACCTTTCGGTTAACAGCCGATCGCGCTAGCCCATTGCGCCATGGAGACAATCTTGCTCCACTCTCACCACCATCAGAACATATCTTCAAAGCTATCAGCGCAAAGAAAAAAGCAACACACCACTCCCGGGAGGGCTCGAAACTCCAACCTTTCGGTCAACAGCCGATAGCGCTAGCCAATTGCGCCACGGAGACAGTCCTGCTCTACTCTCACCACCATCAGAACATATCTTCAAAGCTATCAGCCCAAAGAAAAAAAAGCGCCATACCACCACTGGGTGGGCTTGAACCTCCGACCTTTTGGTTAACAGCCGATCGCGCTAGCCAATTGCGCCATGGAGACAGTCCTGCTCCCCTCTCACCACCATCAGAACATATCTTCAATGCTATCAGCCCAAAGAAAAAAAAGCGCCGCACCACCACCGGGTGGGCTCGAACCTCCAACTTTTCGGTTGACAGCCGATCGCGCTAGCCAATTGCGCCACGGAGACAGTCCTGCTACACTCTCACCACCATCAGAACATATCTTCAAAGCTATCAGCCCAAAGAAAAAAAGCGCCATACCACTACCGGGTGGCCTCGAACCTCCGACCTTTTGGTTAGCAGCCGATCGCGCTAGCCAATTGCGCCATGGAGACAGTCCTGCGCCACTCTAACCACCATCAGAACATATCTTCAAAGCTATCAGCCCAAAGAAAAAAAGCGCCGCACCACCACCGTGTGGGCTCGAACCTCCAACTTTTCGGTTAACAGCCGATCACGCTAGGCAATTGCGCCACGGAGACAGTCCTGCTCCACTCTCACCACCATCAGAACATATCTTCAAAGCTATCAGCGCAAAGAAAAAAACAACACACCACTACCGGGAGGGCTCGAAACTTCAACCTTTCGGTTAACAGCCGATCGCGCTAGCCAATTGCGCCACGGAGACAGTCCTGCTCTACTCTCACCACCATCAGAACATATCTTCAAAGCTATCAGCCCAAAGAAAAAAAGCACCGCACCAACGCCGGGTGGGCTCGAAACTCCAACCGTTCGGTTAACAGCCGATCGCGCTAGCCAATTGCGCCACGGAGACAGTCCTGCTCCCCTCTCACCACCATCAGATCATATCTTCAAAGCTATCAGCCCAAAAAAAGCGCCGCACCACCACCGGGTGGGCTCGTACCTCCGACTTTTCGGTTAACAGCCGATCGCGCTAGGCAATAATTGCCCCACGGAGACAGTCGTGCTCCACTCTCACCACCGTCAGAACAATCCTTCAGAGCTATCACCCCAAAGAAAAAAAAAGCGCCGCACCACCACCGGTTGGGCTCGAACCTCCAACCCTTCGGTTAACAGCCGATCGCGCTAGCCAATTGCGCCACGAAGACAGTCCTGCTCCACTCTCACAACCATCAGAACATATCTTCAAAGCTATTGCCGCAAAGAAAAAAGCGACACACCACTCCCGGGAGGGCTCGAAACTCCAACCTTTCGGTTAACAGCTGATCGCGATACCCCATTGCGCCACGGAGACAGTCCTGCTCCACTCTCACCACCATCAGAACATATCTTCAAAGCTATCAGCCCAAAGGAAAAAAAGCGCCGCACCACCACAGGGTGGGCTCGAACCTCCGACCTTTTGGTTAACAGCCGATCGCGCTAGCCAATTGCGCCACGGAGACAGTCCTGCTCCACTCTCACCACTATCAGAACATATCTTCAAAGCTATCAGCCCAAAGAAAAAAAAGCGCCGCACTACCACCGGGTGGGCTCGAACCTCCAACTCTTCAGTTAACAGCCGATGACGCTAGCCAATTGCGCCATGGAGACAGTCCTGCTCCACTCTCACCACCATCAGAACATATCTTCAAAGCTATCAGCCCACAAAAAAAGCGCCGCACAACCACCGGGTAGGCTCGAACCTCCAACTTTTCGGTTAACAGCCGATCGCGCTAGCCAATTGCGCCACGGAGACAGTCCTGCTCCACTCTCACCACCATGAGAACATATCTTCAAAGCTATCAGCCCAAAGAAAAAAAAAGCGCCGCACCACCACCGGGTGGGCTCGAACCTCCAACCTTTCGGTTAACAGCAGATCGCGCTAGCCAATTGCGCCACGGAGACAATTGTGCTCCACTCTCACCATCGTCAGAACATATCTTCAGAGCTATCACCCCAAAGAAAAAAAAGCGCCGCACCACCACCGGGAGGGCTCGAACCTCCAACCTTTCGGTTAACAGCCGATCGCGCTAGCCAATTGCCCCACGGAGACAGTCGTGCTCCACTCTCACCACCGTCAGAACATTTCTTCAGAGCTATCACCCCAAAGAAAAAAAAGCGCCCACCACCACCGGTTGGGCTCGAACCTCCAACCTTCCGGTTAACAGCCGATCGCGCTAGCCAATTGCGCCACGGAGACAGTCCTGCTCTACTCTCACCACCATCAGAACATATCTTCAAAGCTATCAGCCCAAAGAAAAAAAAGCGCCACACCACCGCCGGGTGGGCTCGAAACTCCAACCTTTCGGTTAACAGCCGATTGCGCTAGCCAATTGCGCCACGGAGACAGTCCTGCTCCACTCTCACCACTATCAGAACATATCTTCAAAGCTATCAGTGCAAAGAAAAAAAGCGCCGCACCACCACCGGGTGGTGCTCGAACCTCCAACCTTTCGGTTAACAGCCGATCGCGCAAGCCAATTGCGCCACGAAGACAGTCCTGCTCCACTCTCACCACCATCAGAACATATCTTCAAAGCTATCAGCGCAAAGAAAAAAGCAACACACCACTCCCGGGAGGGCTCGAACCTCCAACCTTTCGGTTAACAGCCGATCGGGTAAGCCAATTGCGCCACGAAGACAGTCCTGCTCCACTCTATCCAACGTCAAAACATTTATTCAGAGCTATCACCGCAAAGGAAAAAAGCGCCGCACCACCACCGGGAGGGCTCGAAACTCCAACCTTTCGGTTAACAGCCGATCGCGCTAGCCCATTGCGCCACGGAGACAGTCCTGCTCCACTCTCACCACCATAAGAACATATCTTCAAAGCTATCAGCGCAAAGAAAAAAAAGCGCCGCACCACCACCGGGTGGGCTCGAACCTCCAACCTTTCGGTTAACAGCCGATCACGCAAGCCAATTGCGCCACGGAGACAGTCCTGCTCCACTCTCACCACTATCAGAACATATCTTCAAAGTTATCACCACAAAGAAAAAAAAGCGCCGCACCACCATCGGGTGGGCTCGAAACTCCAACCTTTCGGTTAACAGCCGATCGCGCTAGCCGATTGCGCCATGGAGACAGTCGTGCTCCACTCTCACCACCATCAGAACATATCTTCAAAGCTATTACCACAAAGAAAAAAGCAACACACCACTCCTGGGAGGGCTCGAACCTCCAACCTTTCGGTTAACAGCCGATCGCGCAAGCCAATTGCGCTTCGGAGACAGTCCTGCTCCACTCTCACCACCATCAGAACATATCTTCAAAGCTATCAGTGCAAAGAAAAAAGCAACACACCACTCCCGGGAGGGCTCGAAACTCCAACCTTTCGGTTAACAGCCGATTGCGTTAGCCCATTTCGCCACGGGGACAGTCGTGCTCCACTCTCACCACCATCAGACCATTTCTTCAGAGCTATCACCCCAAAGAAAAAAAGCGCCGCACCACCACTGGGAGGGCTCGAAACTCCAACCTTTCGGGTAACAGCCGATCGCGCTAGCCCATTGCGCCACGGAGACAGTCCTGCTCCACTCTCACCACCATCAGAACATATCTTCAAAGCTATCAGCGCAAAGAAAAAAGCAACACACCACTCCCGGGAGGGCTCGAACCTCCAACCTTTCGGTTAACAGCCGATCGCGCTAGCCAATTGCGCCACGGAGACAGTCCTGCTTTACTCTCACCACCATCAGAACATAACTTCAAAGCTATCAGCCCAAAAAAAAGCGCCATACCACCACCGGGTGTGCTCGAACCTCCGACCTTTTGGTTAGCAGCCGATCGCGCTAGCCAATTGCGCCATGGAGGCAGTCCTGCACCACTCTCACCACCATCAGAACATATCTTCAAAGCTATCAGCCCAAAGAAAAAAAGCGCCATACCACTACCGGGTGGCCTCGAACCTCCGACCTTTTGGTTAGCAGCCGATCGCGCTAGCCAATTGCGCCATGGAGACAGTCCTGCTCCACTCTAACCACCATCAGAACATATCTTCAAAGCTATCAGCCCAAAGAAAAAAAGCGCCGCAACACCACCGTGTGGGCTCGAACCTCCAACTTTTCGGTTAACAGCCGATCACGCTAGGCAATTGCGCCACGGAGACAGTCCTGCTCCACTCTCACCACCATCACAACATATCTTCAAAGCTATCAGCCCAAAGAAAAAAAACGCCGCACCAACGCCGGGTGGGCTCGAAACTCCAACCGTTCGGTTAACAGCCGATCGCGCTAGCCAATTGCGCCACGGAGACAGTCCTGCTCCACTCTCACCACCATCAGAACATATCTTCATAGCTATCAGCCCAAAGAAAAAAAAGCGCCGCACCACCACCGGGTGGGCTCGAACTTCCAACGTTTCGGTTAACAGCCGATCGCGCTAGCCGATTGCGCCACGGAGACAGTCCTGCTCCCCTCTCACCACCATCAGAACATATCTTCAAAGCTATCAGCCCAAAGAAAAAAAGCGCCGCACCACCACCGGGTGGGCTCGTACCTCCGACTTTTCGGTTAACAGCCGATCGCGCTAGGCAATAATTGCCCCACGGAGACAGTCGTGCTCCACTCTCACCACCGTCAGAACAATCCTTCAGAGCTATCACCCCAAAGAAAAAAAAAGCGCCGCACCACCACCGGTTGGGCTCGAACCTCCAACCCTTCGGTTAACAGCCGATCGCGCTAGCCAATTGCGCCACGAAGACAGTCCTGCTCCACTCTCACCACCATCAGAACATATCTTCAAAGCTATTACCGCAAAGAAAAAAGCGACACACCACTCCCGGGAGGGCTCGAAACTCCAACCTTTCGGTTAACAGCTGATCGCGCTACCCCATTGCGCCACGGAGACAGTCCTGCTCCACTCTCACCACCATCAGAACATATCTTCAAAGCTATCAGCCCAAAGAAAAAAAAGCGCCGCACCACCACCGGGTGGGCTCGAACCTCCGACCTTTTGGTTAACAGCCGATCGCGCTAGCCAATTGCGCCACGGAGACAGTCCTGCTCCACTCTCACCACTATCAGAACATATCTTCAAAGCTATCAGCCCAAAGAAAAAAAAGCGCCGCACTACCAACGAGTGGGCTCGAACCTCCAACTCTTCGGTTAACAGCCGATGACGCTAGCCAATTGCGCCATGGAGACAGTCCTGCTCCACTCTCACCACCATCAGAACATATCTTCAAAGCTATCAGCCCACAAAAAAAGCGCCGCACAACCACCGGGTAGGCTCGAACCTCCAACTTTTCGGTTAACAGCCGATCGCGCTAGCCAATTGCGCCACGGAGACAGTCCTGCTCCACTCTCACCACCATTAGAACATATCTTCAAAGCTATCAGCCCAAAGAAAAAAAAGCGCCGCACCACCACCGGGTGGGCTCGAACCTCCAACCTTTCGGTTAACAGCAGATCGCGCTAGCCAATTGTGCCACGGAGACAATTGTGCTCCACTCTCACCACCGTCAGAACATATCTTCAGAGCTATCACCCCAAAGAAAAAAAAGCGCCGCACCACCACCGGGAGGGCTCGAACCTCCAACCTTTCGGTTAACAGCCGATCGCGCTAGCCAATTGCCCCACGGAGACAGTCGTGCTCCACTCTCACCACTATCAGAACATATCTTCAAAGCTATCAGCCCAAAGAAAAAACAGCGCCGCACTACCACCGGGTGGGCTCGAACCTCCAACTCTTCGGTTAACAGCCGATGACGCTAGCCAATTGCGCCATGGAGACAGTCCTGCTCCACTCTCACCACCATCAGAACATATCTTCAAAGCTATCAGCCCACAAAAAAAGCGCCGCACAACCACCGGGTAGGCTCGAACCTCCAACTTTTCGGTTAACAGCCGATCGCGCTAGCGAATTGCGCCACGGAGACAGTCCTGCTCCACTCTCACCACCATCAGAACATATCTTCAAAGCTATTACCGCAAAGAAAAAAGCGACACACCACTCCCGGGAGGGCTCGAAACTCCAACCTTTCGGTTAACAGCTGATCGCGCTACCCCATTGCGCCACGGAGACAGTCCTGCTCCACTCTCACCACCATCAGAACATATCTTCAAAGCTATCAGCCCAAAGAAAAAAAAGCGCCGCACCACCACCGGGTGGGCTCGAACCTCCGACCTTTTGGTTAACAGCCGATCGCGCTAGCCAATTGCGCCACGGAGACAGTCCTGCTCCACTCTCACCACTATCAGAACATATCTTCAAAGCTATCAGCCCAAAGAAAAAAAAGCGCCGCACTACCACCGGGTGGGCTCGAACCTCCAACTCTTCGGTTAACAGCCGATGACGCTAGCCAATTGCGCCATGGAGACAGTCCTGCTCCACTCTCACCACCATCAGAACATATCTTCAAAGCTATCAGCCCACAAAAAAGCGCCGCACAACCACCGGGTAGGCTCGAACCTCCAACTTTTCGGTTAACAGCCGATCGCGCTAGCCAATTGCGCCACGGAGACAGTCCTGCTCCACTCTCACCACCATGAGAACATATCTTCAAAGCTATCAGCCCAAAGAAAAAAAAGCGCCGCAACACCACCGGGTGGGCTCGAACCTCCAACCTTTCGGTTAACAGCAGATCGCGCTAGCCAATTGCGCCACGGAGACAATTGTGCTCCACTCTCACCACCGTCAGAACATATCTTCAGAGCTATCACCCCAAAGAAAAAAAAGCGCCGCACCACCACCGGGAGGGCTCGAACCTCCAACCTTTCGGTTAACAGCCGATCGCGCTAGCCAATTGCCCCACGGAGACAGTCGTGCTCCACTCTCACCACCGTCAGAACATTTCTTCAGAGCTATCACCCCAAAGAAAAAAAAAGCGCCCACCACCACCGGTTGGGCTCGAACCTCCAACCTTCCGGTTAACAGCCGATCGCGCTAGCCAATTGCGCCACGGAGACAGTCCTGCTCTACTCTCACCACCATCAGAACATATCTTCAAAGCTATCAGCCCAAAGAAAAAAAAGCGCCACACCACCGCCGGGTGGGCTCGAAACTCCAACCTTTCGGTTAACAGCCGATTACGCTAGCCAATTGCGCCACGGAGACAGTCCTGCTCCACTCTCACCACTATCAGAACATATCTTCAAAGCTATCAGTGCAAAGAAAAAAAGCGCCGCACCACCACCGGGTGGTGCTCGAACCTCCAACCTTTCGGTTAACAGCCGATCGCGCAAGCCAATTGCGCCACGAAGACAGTCCTGCTCCACTCTCACCACCATCAGAACATATCTTCAAAGCTATCAGCGCAAAGAAAAAAGCAACACACCACTCCCGGGAGGGCTCGAACCTCCAACCTTTCGGTTAACAGCCGATCGGGTAAGCCAATTGCGCCACGAAGACAGTCCTGCTCCACTCTCACCACCGTCAAAACATTTATTCAGAGCTATCACCGCAAAGGAAAAAAGCGCCGCACCACCACCGGGAGGGCTCGAAACTCCAACCTTTCGGTTAACAGCCGATCGCGCTAGCCCATTGCGCCACGGAGACAGTCCTGCTCCACTCTCACCACCATCAGAACATATCTTCAAAGCTATCAGCGCAAAGAAAAAAAAGCGCCGCACCACCACCGGGTGGGCTCGAACCTCCAACCTTTCGGTTAACAGCCGATCACGCAAGCCAATTGCGCCACGGAGACAGTCCTGCTCCACTCTCACCACTATCAGAACATATCTTCAAAGTTATCAGTGCAAAGAAAAAAAGCGCCGCACCACCACCGGGTGGTGCTCGAACCTCCAACCTTTCGGTTAACAGCCGATCGCGCAAGCCAATTGCGCCACGAAGACAGTCCTGCTCCACTCTCACCACCATCAGAACATATCTTCAAAGCTATCAGTGCAAAGAAAAAAGCAACACACCACTCCCGGGAGGGTTCGAAACTCCAAGCTTTCGGTTAACAGCCAATTGCGGTAGCCAATTGCGCCACGGAGACAGTCCTGCTCCACTCTTACCACCATCAGAACGTATCATCAAAGCTATCACCACAAAGAAAAAAAAGCGCCGCACCACCATCGGGTGGGCTCTAAACTCCAAGCTTTCGGTTAACAGCCGATCGCGCTAGCCGATTGCGCCATGGAGACAGTCGTGCTCCACTCTCACCACCATCAGAACATATCTTCAAAGCTATTACCACAAAGAAAAAAGCAACACACCACTCCTGGGAGGGCTCGAACCTCCAACCTTTCGGTTAACAGCCGATCGCGCAAGCCAATTGCGCCACGGAGACAGTCCTGCTCCACTCTCACCACCATCAGAACATATCTTCAAAGCTATCAGTGCAAAGAAAAAAGCAACACACCACTCCCGGGAGGGCTCGAAACTCCAACCTTTCGGTTAACAGCCGATTGCGTTAGCCCATTTCGCCACGGGGACAGTCGTGCTCCACTCTCACCACCGTCAGACCATTTCTTCAGAGCTATCAGTGCAAAGAAAAAAGCAACACACCACTCCCGGGAGGGCTCGAACCTCCAACCTTTCGGTTAACAGCCGATCGCGTAAGCCAATTGCGCCACGAAGACAGTCCTGCTCCACTCTCACCACTGTCAAAACATTTATTCAGAGCTATCACCCCAAAGAAAAAAAGCGCCGCACCACCACTGGGAGGGCTCGAAACTCCAACCTTTCGGGTAACAGCCGATCGCGCTAGCCCATTGCGCCACGGAGACAGTCCTGCTCCACTCTCACCACCATCAGAACATATCTTCAAAGCTATCAGCGCAAAGAAAAAAGCAACACACCACTCCCGGGAGGGCTCGAACCTCCAACCTTTCGGTTAACAGCCGATCGCGCTAGCCAATTGCACCACGGAGACAGTCCTGCTTTACTCTCACCACCATCAGAACATATCTTCAAAGCTATCAGCTCAAAAAAAAGCGCCATACCACCACCGGGTGTGCTCGAACCTCCGCCCTTTTGGTTAGCAGCCGATCGCGCTAGCCAATTGCGCCATGGAGGCAGTCCTGCTCCACTCTCACCACCATCAGAACATATCTTCAAAGCTATGAGCCCAAAGAAAAAAAGCGCCATACCACTACCGGGTGGCCTCGAACCTCCGACCTTTTGGTTAGCAGCCGATCGCGCTAGCCAATTGCGCCATGGAGACAGTCCTGCTCCACTCTAACCACCATCAGAACATATCTTCAAAGCTATCAGCTCAAAGAAAAAGCGCCGCACCACCACCGTGTGGGCTCGAACCTCCAACTTTTCGGTTAACAGCCGATCACGCTAAGCAATTGCGCCACGGAGACAGTCCTGCTCCACTCTCATCACCATCAGAACATATCTTCAAAGCTATCAGCGCAAAGAAAAAAGCAACACACCACTACCGGGAGGGCTCGAAACTTCAACCTTTCGGTTAACAGCCGATCGCGCTAGCCAATTGCGCCACGGAGACAGTCCTGCTCTACTCTCACCACCATCAGAACATATCTTCAAAGCTATCAGCCCAAAGAAAAAAAGCGCCGCACCAACGCCGGGTGGGCTCGAAACTCCAACCGTTCGGTTAACAGCCGATCGCGCTAGCCAATTGCGCCACGGAGACAGTCCTGCTCCACTCTCACCACCATCAGAACATATCTTCATAGCTATCAGCCCAAAGAAAAAAAAGCGCCGCACCACCACCGGGTGGGCTCGAACTTCCAACGTTTCGGTTAACAGCCGATCGCGCTAGCCGATTGCGCCACGGAGACAGTCCTGCTCCCCTCTCACCACCATCAGAACATATCTTCAAAGCTATCAGCCCAAAGAAAAAAAGCGCCGCACCACCACCGGGTGGGCTCGTACCTCCGACGTTTCGGTTAACAGCCGATCGCGCTAGGCAATAATTGCCCCACGGAGACAGTCGTGCTCCACTCTCACCACCGTCAGAACAATCCTTCAGAGCTATCACCCCAAAGAAAAAAAAAGCGCCGCACCACCACCGGTTGGGCTCGAACCTCCAACCCTTCGGTTAACAGCCGATCGCGCTAGCCAATTGCGCCACGAAGACAGTCCTGCTCCACTCTCACCACCATCAGAACATATCTTCAAAGCTATTACCGCAAAGAAAAAAGCGACACACCACTCCCGGGAGGGCTCGAAACTCCAACCTTTCGGTTAACAGCTGATCGCGCTACCCCATTGCGCCACGGAGACAGTCCTGCTCCACTCTCACCACCATCAGAACATATCTTCAAAGCTATCAGCCCAAAGAAAAAAAAGCGCCGCACCACCACCGGGTGGGCTCGAACCTCCGACCTTTTGGTTAACAGCCGATCGCGCTAGCCAATTGCGCCAGGGAGACAGTCCTGCTCCACTCTCACCACTATCAGAACATATCTTCAAAGCTATCAGCCCAAAGAAAAAAAAGCGCCGCACTACCACCGGGTGGGCTCGAACCTCCAACTCTTCGGTTAACAGCCGATGACGCTAGCCAATTGCGCCATGGAGACAGTCCTGCTCCACTCTCACCACCATCAGAACATATCTTCAAAGCTATCAGCCAACAAAAAAAGCGCCGCACCACCACCGGGAGGGCTCGAACCTCCAACCTTTCGGTTAACAGCCGATCGCGCTAGCCAATTGCCCCACGGAGACAGTCGTGCTCCACTCTCACCACCGTCAGAACATTTCTTCAGAGCTATCACCCCAAAGAAAAAAAAGCGCCCACCACCACCGGTTGGGCTCGAACCTCCAACCTTCCGGTTAACAGCCGATCGCGCTAGCCAATTGCGCCACGGAGACAGTCCTGCTCTACTCTCACCACCATCAGAACATATCTTCAAAGCTATCAGCCCAAAGAAAAAAAAGCGCCACACCACCGCCGGGTGGGTTTGAAACTCCAACCTTTCGGTTAACAGCCGATTGCGCTAGCCAATTGCGCCACGGAGACAGTCCTGCTCCACTCTCACCACTATCAGAACATATCTTCAAAGCTATCAGTGCAAAGAAAAAAAGCGCCGCACCACCACCGGGTGGTGCTCGAACCTCCAACCTTTCGGTTAACAGCCGATCGCGCAAGCCAATTGCGCCACGAAGACAGTCCTGCTCCACTCTCACCACCATCAGAACATATCTTCAAAGCTATCAGCGCAAAGAAAAAAGCAACACACCACTCCCGGGAGGGCTCGAACCTCCAACCTTTCGGTTAACAGCCGATCGGGTAAGCCAATTGCGCCACGAAGACAGTCCTGCTCCACTCTCACCACCGTCAAAAAATTTATTCAGAGCTATCACCGCAAAGGAAAAAAGCGCCGCACCACCACCGGGAGGGCTCGAAACTCCAACTTTTCGGTTAACAGCCGATCGCGCTAGCCCATTGCGCCACGGAGACAGTCCTGCTCCACTCTCACCACCATCAGAACATATCTTCAAAGCTATCAGCGCAAAGAAAAAAAAGCGCCGCACCACCACCGGGTGGGCTCGAACCTCCAACCTTTCGGTTAACAGCCGATCACGCAAGCCAATTGCGCCACGGAGACAGTCCTGCTCCACTCTCACCACTATCAGAACATGTCTTCAAAGTTATCAGTGCAAAGAAAAAAAGCGCCGCACCACCACCGGGTGGTGCTCGAACCTCCAACCTTTCGGTTAACAGCCGATCGCGCAAGCCAATTGCGCCACGAAGACAGTCCTGCTCCACTCTCACCACCATCAGAACATATCTTCAAAGCTATCAGTGCAAAGAAAAAAGCAACACACCACTCCCGGGAGGGTTCGAAACTCCAAGCTTTCGGTTAACAGCCAATCGCGGTAGCCAATTGCGCCACGGAGACAGTCCTGCTCCACTCTCACCACCATCAGAACATATCATCAAAGCTATCACCACAAAGAAAAAAAAGCGCCGCACCACCATCGGGTGGGCTCGAAACTCCAACCTTTCGGTTAACAGCCGATCGCGCTAGCCGATTGCGCCATGGAGACAGTCGTGTTCCACTCTCACCACCATCAGAACATATCTTCAAAGCTATTACCACAAAGAAAAAAGCAACACACCACTCCTGGGAGGGCTCGAACCTCCATCCTTTCGGTTAACAGCCGATCGCGCAAGCCAATTGCACCACGGAGACAGTCCTGCTCCACTCTCACCACCATCAGAACATATCTTCAAAGCTATCAGTGCAAAGAAAAAAGCAACACACCACTCCCGGGAGGGCTCGAAACTCCAACCTTTCGGTTAACAGCCGATTGCGTTAGCCCATTTCGCCACGGGGACAGTCGTGCTCCACTCTCACCACCGTCAGACCATTTCTTCAGAGCTATCAGTGCAAAGAAAAAAGCAACACACCACTCCCGGGAGGGCTCGAACCTCCAACCTTTCGGTTAACAGCCGATCGCGTAAGCCAATTGCGCCACGAAGACAGTCCTGCTCCACTCTCACCACTGTCAAAACATTTATTCAGAGCTATCACCCCAAAGAAAAAAAGCGCCGCACCACCACTGGGAGGGCTCGAAACTCCAACCTTTCGGGTAACAGCCGATCGCGCTAGCCCATTGCGCCACGGAGACAGTCCTGCTCCACTCTCACCACCATCAGAACATATCTTCAAAGCTATCAGCGCAAAGAAAAAAGCAACACACCACTCCCGGGAGGGCTCGAACCTCCAACCTTTCGGTTAACAGCCGATCGCGCTAGCCAATTGCGCCACGGAGACAGTCCTGCTTTACTCTCACCACCATCAGAACATATCTTCAAAGCTATCAGCCCAAAAAAAAGCGCCATACCACCACCGGGTGTGCTCGAACCTCCGACCGTTTGGTTAGCAGCCGATCGCGCTAGCCAATTGCGCCATGGAGGCAGTCCTGCTCCACTCTAACCACCATCAGAACATATCTTCAAAGCTATCAGCCCAAAGAAAAAAAGCGCCGCACCACCACCGTGTGGGCTCGAACCTGCAACTTTTCGGTTAACAGCCGATCACGCTAGCCAATTGCGCCACGGAGACAGTCCTCCTCCACTCTCACCACCATCAGAACATATCTTCAAAGCTATCAGCGCAAAGAAAAAAGCAACACACCACTCCCGGGAGGGCTCGAAACTCCAACCTTTTGGTTAACAGCCGATCGCGCTTGCCAATTGCGCCACGGAGACAGTCCTGCTCTACTCTCACCACCATCAGAACATATCTTCAAAGCTATCAGCCCAAATAAAAAAAAGCGCCGCACCACCGCCGGGTGGGCTCGAAACTCCAACCGCTCGGTTAACAGCCGATCGCGCTAGCCAATTGCGCCACGGAGACAGTCCTGCTCCACTCTCACCACCATCAGAACATATCTTCAAAGCTATCAGCCCAAAGAAAAAAAAAGCGCCGCACCAGCACCACCACCGGGTGGGCTCGAACTTCCAACGTTTCAGTTAACAGCCGATCGCGCTAGCCGATTGCGCCACAGAGACAGTCCTGCTCCCCTCTCACCACCATCAGAACATATCTTCAAAGCTATCAGCCCAAAGAAAAAAAGCGCCGCACCACCACCAGGTGGGCGGAACCTCCGACTTTTCGGTTAACAGCCGATCGCGCTAGCCAATTGCCCCACGGAGACAGTCGTGCTCCACTCTCACCACCGTCAGAACAATCCTTCAGAGCTATCACCCCAAAGAAAAAAAAAGCGCCGCACCACCACCGGTTGGGCTCGAACCTCCAACCTTTCGGTTAACAGCCGATCGCGCTAGCCAATTGCGCCACGAAGACAGTCCTGCTCCAATCTCACCACCATCAGAACATATCTTCAAAGCTATTACCGCAAAGAAAAAAGCAACACACCACTCCCGGGAGGGCTCGAAACTCCAACCTTTCGGTTAACAGCTGATCGCACTAGCCCATTGCGCCACGGAGGCAGTCTTGCTCCACTCTCACCATCATCAGAACATATCTTCAAAGCTATCAGCGCAAAGAAAAAAAAGCGCTGCACCACCACCGGGTGGGCTCGAACCTCCAACCTTTCGGTTAACAGCCGATCGCGCTAGCCCATTGCGCCATGGAGACAGTCTTGCTCCACTCTCACCACCATCAGAACATATCTTCAAAGCTATCAGCGCAAAGAAAAAAGCAACACACCACTCCCGGGAGGGCTCGAAACTCCAACCTTTCGGTCAACAGCCGATCGCGCTAGCCAATTGCGCCACGGAGACAGTCCTGCTCTACTCTCACCACCATCAGAACATATCTTCAAAGCTATCAGCCCAAAGAAAAAAAAGCGGCATACCACCACTGGGTGGGCTTGAACCTCCGACCTTTTGGTTAACAGCCGATCGCGCTAGCCAATTGCGCCACGGAGACAGTCCTGCTCTACTCTCACCACCATCAGAACATATCTTCAAAGCTATCAGCCCAAAGAAAAAAAGCGCCGCACCAACGCCGGGTGGGCTCGAAACTCCAACCGTTCGGTTAACAGCCGATCGCGCTAGCCAATTGCGCCACGGAGACAGTCCTGCTCCACTCTCACCACCATCAGAACATATCTTCATAGCTATCAGCCCAAAGAAAAAAAAGCGCCGCACCACCACCGGGTGGGCTCGAACTTCCAACGTTTCGGTTAACAGCCGATCGCGCTAGCCGATTGCGCCACGGAGACAGTCCTGCTCCCCTCTCACCACCATCAGAACATATCTTCAAAGCTATCAGCCCAAAGAAAAAAAGCGCCGCACCACCACCGGGTGGGCTCGTACCTCCGACTTTTCGGTTAACAGCCGATCGCGCTAGGCAATAATTGCCCCACGGAGACAGTCGTGCTCCACTCTCACCACCGTCAGAACAATCCTTCAGAGCTATCACCCCAAAGAAAAAAAAAGCGCCGCACCACCACCGGTTGGGCTCGAACATCCAACCCTTCGGTTAACAGCCGATCGCGCTAGCCAATTGCGCCACGAAGACAGTCCTGCTCCACTCTCACCACCATCAGAACATATCTTCAAAGCTATTGCCGCAAAGAAAAAAGCGACACACCACTCCCGAAAGGGCTCGAAACTCCAACCTTTCGGTTAACAGCTGATCGCGCTACCCCATTGCGCCACGGAGACAGTCCTGCTCCACTCTCACCACCATCAGAACATATCTTCAAAGCTATCAGCCCAAAGAAAAAAAAGCGCCGCACCACCACCGGGTGGGCTCGAACCTCCGACCTTTTGGTTAACAGCCGAACGCGCTAGCCAATTGCGCCACGGAGACAGTCCTGCTCCACTCTCACCACTATCAGAACATATCTTCAAAGCTATCAGCCCAAAGAAAAAAAAGCGCCGCACTACCACCGGGTGGGCTCGAACCTCCAACTCTTCAGTTAACAGCCGATGACGCTAGCCAATTGCGCATTGGAGACAGTCCTGCTCCACTCTCACCACCATCAGAACATATCTTCAAAGCTATCAGCCCACAAAAAAAGCGCCGCACAACCACCGGGTAGGCTCGAACCTCCAACTTTTCGGTTAACAGCCGATCGCGCTAGCCAATTGCGCCACGGAGACAGTCCTGCTCCACTCTCACCACCATGAGAACATATCTTCAAAGCTATCAGCCCAAAGAAAAAAAAGCGCCGCACCACCACCGGGTGGGCTCGAACCTCCAACCTTTCGGTTAACAGCAGATCGCGCTAGCCAATTGCGCCACGGAGACAATTGTGCTCCACTCTCACCACCGTCAGAACATATCTTCAGAGCTATCACCCCAAAGAAAAAAAAGCGCCGCACCACCACCGGGAGGGCTCGAACCTCCAACCTTTCGGTTAACAGCCGATCGCGCTAGCCAATTGCGCCACGGAGACAGTCCTGCTCTACTCTCACCACCATCAGAACATATCTTCAAAGCTATCAGCCCAAAGAAAAAAAAGCGCCGCACCACCACCGGGTGGGCTCGAACCTCCAACCTTTCGATTAACAGCAGATCGCGCTAGCCAATTGCCCCACGGAGACAGTCGTGCTCCACTCTCACCACCGTCAGAACATTTCTTCAGAGCTATCACCCCAAAGAAAAAAAAAGCGCCCACCACCACCGGTTGGGCTCGAACCTCCAACCTTCCGGTTAACAGCCGATCGCGCTAGCCAATTGCGCCACGGAGACAGTCCTGCTCTACTCTCACCACCATCAGAACATATCTTCAAAGCTATCAGCCCAAAGAAAAAAAAGCGCCACACCACCGCCGGGTGGGCTCGAAACTCCAACCTTTCGGTTAACAGCCGATTGCGCTAGCCAATTGCGCCACGGAGACAGTCCTGCTCCACTCTCACCACTATCAGAACATATCTTCAAAGCTATCAGTGCAAAGAAAAAAAGCGCCGCACCACCACCGGGTGGTGCTCGAACCTCCAACCTTTCGGTTAACAGCCGATCGCGCAAGCCAATTGCGCCACGAAGACAGTCCTGCTCCACTCTCACCACCATCAGAACATATCTTCAAAGCTATCAGTGCAAAGAAAAAAGCAACACACCACTCCCGGGAGGGCTCGAACCTCCAACCTTTCGGTTAACAGCCGATCGCGCTAGCCAATTGCGCCACGGAGACAGTCCTGCTTTACTCTCACCACCGTCAAAACATTTATTCAGAGCTATCACCGCAAAGGAAAGAAGCGCCGCACCACCACCGGGAGGGCTCGAAACTCCAACCTTTCGGTTAACAGCCGATCGCGCTAGCCGATTGCGCCATGGAGACAGTCGTGCTCAACTCTCACCACCATCAGAACATATCTTCAAAGCTATTACCACAAAGAAAAAAAGCAACACACCACTCCTGGGTGGGCTCGAACCTCCAACCTTTCGGTTAACAGCCGATCGCGCAAGCCAATTGCGCCACGGAGACAGTCCTGCTCCACTCTCACCACCATCAGAACATATCTTCAAAGCTATCAGTGCAAAGAAAAAAGCAACACACCACTCCCGGGAGGGCTCGAACCTCCAACCTTTCGGTTAACAGCCGATCGCGCTAGCCAATTGCGCCACGGAGACAGTCCTGCTTTACTCTCACCACCATCAGAACATATCTTCAAAGCTATCAGCCCAAAAAAAAGCGCCATACCACCACCGGGTGTGCTCGAACCTCCGACCTTTTGGTTAGCAGCCGATCGCGCTAGCCAATTGCGCCATGGAGGCAGTCCTGCTCCACTCTCACCACCATCAGAACATATCTTCAAAGCTATCAGCCCAAAGAAAAAAAGCGCCATACCACTACCGGGTGGCCTCGAACCTCCGACCTTTTCGTTAGCAGCCGATCGCGCTAGCCAATTGCGCCATGGAGACAACCCTGCTCCACTCTAACCACCATCAGAACATATCTTCAAAGCTATCAGCCCAAAGAAAAAAAGCGCCGCAACACCACCGTGTGGGCTCGAACCTTCAACTTTTCGGTTAACAGCCGATCACGCTAGGCAATTGCGCCACGGAGACAGTCCTGCTCCACTCTCACCACCATCAGAACATATCTTCAAAGCTATCAGCGCAAAGAAAAAAGCAACACACCACTACCGGGAGGGCTCGAAACTTCAACCTTTCGGTTAACAGCCGATCGCGCTAGCCAATTGCGCCACGGAGACAGTCCTGCTCTACTCTCACCACCATCAGAACATATCTTCAAAGCTATCAGCCCAAAGAAAAAAAGCGCCGCACCAACGCCGGGTGGGCTCGAAACTCCAACCGTTCGGTTAACAGCCGATCGCGCTAGCCAATTGCGCCACGGAGACAGTCCTGCTCCACTCTCACCACCATCAGAACATATCTTCATAGCTATCAGCCCAAAGAAAAAAAAGCGCCGCACCACCACCGGGTGGGCTCGAACTTCCAACGTTTCGGTTAACAGCCGATCGCGCTAGCCGATTGCGCCACGGAGACAGTCCTGCTCCCCTCTCACCACCATCAGAACATATCTTCAAAGCTATCAGCCCAAAGAAAAAAAGCGCCGCACCACCACCGGGTGGGCTCGTACCTCCGACTTTTCGGTTAACAGCCGATCGCGCTAGGCAATAATTGGCCCACGGAGACAGTCGTGCTCCACTCTCACCACCGTCAGAACAATCCTTCAGAGCTATCACCCCAAAGAAAAAAAAAGCGCCGCACCACCACCGGTTGGGCTCGAACCTCCAACCCTTCGGTTAACAGCCGATCGCGCTAGCCAATTGCGCCACGAAGACAGTCCTGCTCCACTCTCACCACCATCAGAACATATCTTCAAAGCTATTACCGCAAAGAAAAAAGCGACACACCACTCCCGGGAGGGCTCGAAACTCCAACCTTTCGGTTAACAGCTGATCGCGCTACCCCATTGCGCCACGGAGACAGTACTGCTCCACTCTCACCACCATCAGAACATATCTTCAAAGCTATCAGCCCAAAGAAAAAAAAGCACCGCACCACCACCGGGTGGGCTCGAACCTCCGACCTTTTGGTTAACAGCCGATCGCGCTAGCCAATTGCGCCACGGAGACAGTCCTGCTCCACTCTCACCACTATCAGAACATATCTTCAAAGCTATCAGCCCAAAGAAAAAAAAGCGCCGCACTACCACCGGGTGGGCTCGAACCTCCAACTCTTCGGTTAACAGCCGATGACGCTAGCCAATTGCGCCATGGAGACAGTCCTGCTCCACTCTCACCACCATCAGAACATATCTTCAAAGCTATCAGCCCACAAAAAAAGCGCCGCACAACCACCGGGTAGGCTCGAACCTCCAACTTTTCGGTTAACAGCCGATCGCGCTAGCCAATTGCGCCACGGAGACAGTCCTGCTCCACTCTCACCACCATGAGAACATATCTTCAAAGCTATCAGCCCAAAGAAAAAAAAGCGCCGCACCACCACCGGGTGGGCTCGAACCTCCAACCTTTTGGTTAACAGCAGATCGCGCTAGCCAATTGTGCCACGGAGACAGTCGTGCTCCACTCTCACCACTATCAGAACATATCTTCAAAGCTATCAGCCCAAAGAAAAAAAAGCGCCGCACTACCACCGGGTGGGCTCGAACCTCCAACTCTTCGGTTAACAGCCGATGACGCTAGCCAATTGCGCCATGGAGACAGTCCTGCTCCACTCTCACCACCATCAGAACATATCTTCAAAGCTATCAGCCCACAAAAAAAGCGCCGCACAACCACCGGGTAGGCTCGAACCTCCAACTTTTCGGTTAACAGCCGATCGCGCTAGCCAATTGCGCCACGGAGACAGTCCTGCTCCACTCTCACCACCATCAGAACATATCTTCAAAGCTATTACCGCAAAGAAAAAAGCGACACACCACTCCCGGGAGGGCTCGAAACTCCAACCTTTCGGTTAACAGCTGATCGCGCTACCCCATTGCGCCACGGAGACAGTCCTGCTCCACTCTCACCACCATCAGAACATATCTTCAAAGCTATCAGCCCGAAGAAAAAAAAGCGCCGCACCACCACCGGGTGGGCTCGAACCTCCAACCTTTCGGTTAACAGCAGGTCGCGCTAGCCAATTGCGCCACGGAGACAATTGTGCTCCACTCTCATCACCGTCAGAACATATCTTCAGAGCTATCACCCCAAAGAAAAAAAAGCGCCGCACCACCACCGGGAGGGCTCGAACCTCCAACCTTTCGGTTAACAGCCGATCGCGCTAGCCAATTGCGCCACGGAGACAGTCCTGCTCTACTCTCACCACCATCAGAACATATCTTCAAAGCTATCAGCCCAAAGAAAAAAAGCGCCGCACCACCACCGGGTGGGCTCGAACCTCCAACCTTTCGGTTAACAGCAGATCGCGCTAGCCAATTGCCCCACGGAGACAGTCGTGCTCCACTCTCACCACCGTCAGAACATTTCTTCAGAGCTATCACCCCAAAGAAAAAAAAAGCGCCCACCACCACCGGTTGGGCTCGAACCTCCAACCTTCCGGTTAACAGCCGATCGCGCTAGCCAATTGCGCCACGGAGACAGTCCTGCTCTACTCTCACCACCATCAGAACATATCTTCAAAGCTATCAGCCCAAAGAAAAAAAAGCGCCACACCACCGCCGGGTGGGCTCGAAACTCCAACCTTTCGGTTAACAGCCGATTGCGCTAGCCAATTGCGCCACGGAGACAGTCCTGCTCCACTCTCACCACTATCAGAACATATCTTCAAAGCTATCAGTGCAAAGAAAAAAAGCGCCGCACCACCACCGGGTGGTGCTCGAACCTCCAACCTTTCGGTTAACAGCCGATCGCGCAAGCCAATTGCGCCACGAAGACAGTCCTGCTCCACTCTCACCATCATCAGAACATATCTTCAAAGCTATCAGCGCAAAGAAAAAAGCAACACACCACTCCCGGGAGGGCTCGAACCTCCAACCTTTCGGTTAACAGCCGATCGGGTAAGCCAATTGCGCCACGAAGACAGTCCTGCTCCACTCTCACCGCCGTCAAAACATTTATTCAGAGCTATCACCGCAAAGGAAAAAAGCGCCGCACCACCACCGGGAGGGCTCGAAACTCCAACCTTTCGGTTAACAGCCGATCGCGCTAGCCCATTGCGCCACGGAGACAGTCCTGCTCCACTCTCACCACCATCAGAACATATCTTCAAAGCTATCAGCGCAAAGAAAAAAAAGCGCCGCACCACCACCGGGTGGGCTCGAACCTCCAACCTTTCGGTTAACAGCCGATCACGCAAGCCAATTGCGCCACGGAGACAGTCCTGCTCCACTCTCACCACTATCAGAACATATCTTCAAAGTTATCACCACAAAGAAAAAAAAGCGCCGCACCACCATCGGGTGGGCTCGAAACTCCAACCTTTCGGTTAACAGCCGATCGCGCTAGCCGATTGCGCCATGGAGACAGTCGTGCTCAACTCTCACCACCATCAGAACATATCTTCAAAGCTATTACCACAAAGAAAAAAGCAACACACCACTCCTGGGAGGGCTCGAACCTCCAACCTTTCGGTTAACAGCCGATCGCGCAAGCCAATTGCGCCACGGAGACAGTCCTGCTCCACTCTCACCACCATCAGAACATATCTTCAAAGCTATCAGCCCAAAGAAAAAAAGCGCCATACCACTACCGGGTGGCCTCGAACCTCCGACCTTTTGGTTAGCAGCCGATCGCGCTAGCCAATTGCGCCATGGAGACAGTCCTGCTCCACTCTAACCACCATCAGAACATATCTTCAAAGCTATCAGCCCAAAGAAAAAAAGCGCCGCAACACCACCGTGTGGGCTCGAACCTCCAACTTTTCGGTTAACAGCCGATCACGCTAGGCAATTGCGCCACGGAGACAGTCCTGCTCCACTCTCACCACCATCAGAACATATCTTCAAAGCTATCAGCCCAAAAAAAAGCGCCATACCACCACCGGGTGAGCTCGAACCTCCGACCTTTTGGTTAGCAGCCGATCGCGCTAGCCAATTGCGCCATGGAGGCAGTCCTGCTCCACTCTCACCACCATCAGAACATATCTTCAAAGCTATCAGCCCAAAGAAAAAAAGCGTCATACCACTACCGGGTGGCCTCGAACCTCCGACCTTTTGGTTAGCAGCCGATCGCGCTAGCCAATTGCGCCATGGAGACAGTCCTGCTCCACTCTAACCACCATCAGAACATATCTTCAAAGCTATCAGCCCAAAGAAAAAAAGCGCCGCAACACCACCGTGTGGGCTCGAACCTCCAACTTTTCGGTTAACAGCCGATCACGCTAGGCAATTGCGCCACGGAGACAGTCCTGCTCCACTCTCACCACCATCAGAACATATCTTCAAAGCTATCAGCGCAAAGAAAAAAGCAACACACCACTACCGGGAGGGCTCGAAACTTCAACCTTTCGGTTAACAGCCGATCGCGCAAGCCAATTGCGCCACGGAGACAGTCCTGCTCTACTCTCACCACCATCAGAACATATCTTCAAAGCTATCAGCCCAAAGAAAAAAAGCGCCGCACCAACGCCGGGTGGGCTCGAAACTCCAACCGTTCGGTTAACAGCCGATCGCGCTAGCCAATTGCGCCACGGAGACAGTCCTGCTCCACTCTCACCACCATCAGAACATATCTTCATAGCTATCAGCCCAAAGAAAAAAAAGCGCCGCACCACCACCGGGTGGGCTCGAACTTCCAACGTTTCGGTTAACAGCCGATCGCGCTAGCCGATTGCGCCACGGAGACAGTCCTGCTCCCCTCTCACCACCATCAGAACATATCTTCAAAGCTATCAGCCCAAAGAAAAAAAGCGCCGCACCACCACCGGGTGGGCTCGTACCTCCGACTTTTCGGTTAACAGCCGATCGCGCTAGGCAATAATTGCCCCACGGAGACAGTCGTGCTCCACTCTCACCACCGTCAGAACAATCCTTCAGAGCTATCACCCCAAAGAAAAAAAAGCGCCGCACCACCACCGGTTGGGCTCGAACCTCCAACCCTTCGGTTAACAGCCGATCGCGCTAGCCAATTGCGCCACGAAGACAGTCCTGCTCCACTCTCACCACCATCAGAACATATCTTCAAAGCTATTACCGCAAAGAAAAAAGCGACACACCACTCCCGGGAGGGCTCGAAACTCCAACCTTTCGGTTAACAGCTGATCGCGCTACCCCATTGCGCCACGGAGACAGTCCTGCTCCACTCTCACCACCATCAGAACTTATCTTCAAAGCTATCAGCCCAAAGAAAAAAAAGCACCGCACCACCACCGGGTGGGCTCGAACCTCCGACCTTTTGGTTAACAGCCGATCGCGCTAGCCAATTGCGCCACGGAGACAGTCCTGCTCCACTCTCACCACTATCAGAACATATCTTCAAAGCTATCAGCCCAAAGAAAAAAAAGCGCCGCACTACCACCGGGTGGGCTCGAACCTCCAACTCTTCGGTTAACAGCCGATGACGCTAGCCAATTGCGCCATGGAGACAGTCCTGCTCCACTCTCACCACCATCAGAACATATCTTGAAAGCTATCAGCCCACAAAAAAGCGCCGCACAACCACCGGGTAGGCTCGAACCTCCAACTTTTCGGTTAACAGCCGATCGCGCTAGCCAATTGCGCCACGGAGACAGTCCTGCTCCACTCTCACCACCATGAGAACATATCTTCAAAGCTATCAGCCCAAAGAAAAAAAAGCGCCGCACCACCACCGGGTGGGCTCGAACCTCCAACCTTTCGGTTAACAGCAGATCGCGCTAGCCAATTGTGCCACGGAGACAATTGTGCTCCACTCTCACCACCGTCAGAACATATCTTCAGAGCTATCACCCCAAAGAAAAAAAAGCGCCGCACCACCACCGGGAGGGCTCGAACCTCCAACCTTTCGGTTAACAGCCGATCGCGCTAGCCAATTGCCCCACGGAGACAGTCGTGCTCCACTCTCACCACTATCAGAACATATCTTCAAAGCTATCAGCCCAAAGAAAAAAAAGCGCCGCACTACCACCGGGTGGGCTCGAACCTCCAACTCTTCGGTTAACAGCCGATGACGCTAGCCAATTGCGCCATGGAGACAGTCCTGCTCCACTCTCACCACCATCAGAACATATCTTCAAAGCTATCAGCCCACAAAAAAGCGCCGCACAACCACCGGGTAGGCTCGAACCTCCAACTTTTCGGTTAACAGCCGATCGCGCTAGCCAATTGCGCCACGGAGACAGTCCTGCTCCACTCTCACCACCATGAGAACATATCTTCAAAGCTATCAGCCCAAAGAAAAAAAAGCGCCGCACCACCACCGGGTGGGCTTGAACCTCCAACCTTTCGGTTAACAGCAGATCGCGCTAGCCAATTGCGCCACGGAGACAATTGTGCTCCACTCTCACCACCGTCAGAACATATCTTCAGAGCTATCACCCCAAAGAAAAAAAAGCGCCGCACCACCACCGGGAGGGCTCGAACCTCCAACCTTTCGGTTAACAGCCGATCGCGCTAGCCAATTGCCCCACGGAGACAGTCGTGCTCCACTCTCACCACCGTCAGAACATTTATTCAGAGCTATCACCCCAAAGAAAAAAAAAGCGCCCACCACCACCGGTTGGGCTCGAACCTCCAACCTTCCGGTTAACAGCCGATCGCGCTAGCCAATTGCGCCACGGAGACAGTCCTGCTCTACTCTCACCACCATCAGAACATATCTTCAAAGCTATCAGCCCAAAGAAAAAAAAAGCGCCACACCACCGCCGGGTGGGCTCGAAACTCCAACCTTTCGGTTAACAGCCGATTGCGCTAGCCAATTGCGCCACGGAGACAGTCCTGCTCCACTCTCACCACTATCAGAACATATCTTCAAAGCTATCAGTGCAAAGAAAAAAAGCGCCGCACCACCACCGGGTGGTGCTCGAACCTCCAACCTTTCGGTTAACAGCCGATCGCGCAAGCCAATTGCGCCACGAAGACAGTCCTGCTCCACTCTCACCACCATCAGAACATATCTTCAAAGCTATCAGCGCAAAGAAAAAAGCAACACACCACTCCCGGGAGGGCTCGAACCTCCAACCTTTCGGTTAACAGCCGATCGGGTAAGCCAACTGCGCCACGAAGACAGTCCTGCTCCACTCTCACCACCGTCAAAACATTTATTCAGAGCTATCACCGCAAAGGAAAAAAGCGCCGCACCACCACCGGGAGGGCTCGAAACTCCAACCTTTCGGTTAACAGCCGATCGCGCTAGCCCATTGCGCCACGGAGACAGTCCTGCTCCACTCTCACCACCATCAGAACATATCTTCAAAGCTATCAGCGCAAAGAAAAAAAAAGCGCCGCACCACCACCGGGTGGGCTCGAACCTCCAACCTTTCGGTTAACAGCCGATCACGCAAGCCAATTGCGCCACGGAGACAGTCCTGCTCCACTCTCACCACTATCAGAACATATCTTCAAAGTTATCAGTGCAAAGAAAAAAAGCGCCGCACCACCACCGGGTGGTGCTCGAACCTCCAACCTTTCGGTTAACAGCCGATCGCGCAAGCCAATTGCGCCACGAAGACAGTCCTGCTCCACTCTCACCACCAACAGAACATATCTTCAAAGCTATCAGTGCAAAGAAAAAAGCAACACACCACTCCCGGGAGGGTTCGAAACTCCAAGCTTTCGGTTAACAGCCAATCGCGGTAGCCAATTGCGCCACGGAGACAGTCCTGCTCCACTCTTACCACCAACAGAACATATCATCAAAGCTATCACCACAAAGAAAAAAAAAGCGCCGCACCACCATCGGGTGGGCTCGAAACTCCAAACTTTCGGTTAACAGCCGATCGCGCTAGCCGATTGCGCCATGGAGACAGTCGTGCTCCACTCTCACCACCATCAGAACATATCTTCAAAGCTATTACCACAAAGAAAAAAGCAACACACCACTCCTGGGAGGGCTCGAACCTCCAACCTTTCGGTTAACAGCCGATCGCGCAAGCCAATTGCGCCACGGAGACAGTCCTGCTCCACTCTCACCACCATCAGAACATATCTTCAAAGCTATCAGTGCAAAGAAAAAAGCAACACACCACTCCCGGGAGGGCTCGAAACTCCAACCTTTCGGTTAACAGCCGATTGCGTTAGCCCATTTCGCCACGGGGACAGTCGTGCTCCACTCTCACCACCGTCAGACCATTTCTTCAGAGCTATCAGTGCAAAGAAAAAGCAACACACCACTCCCGGGAGGGCTCGAACCTCCAACCTTTCGGTTAACAGCCGATTGCGTAAGCCAATTGCGCCACGAAGACAGTCCTGCTCCACTCTCACCACTGTCAAAACATTTATTCAGAGCTATCACCCCAAAGAAAAAAAGCGCCGCACCACCACTGGGAGGGCTCGAAACTCCAACCTTTCGGGTAACAGCCGATCGCGCTAGCCCATTGCGCCACGGAGACAGTCCTGCTCCACTCTCACCACCATCAGAACATATCTTCAAAGCTATCAGCGCAAAGAAAAAAGCAACACACCACTCCCGGGAGGGCTCGAACCTCCAACCTTTCGGTTAACAGCCGATCGCGCTAGCCAATTGCGCCACGGAGACAGTCCTGCTTTACTCTCACCACCATCAGAACATATCTTCAAAGCAATCAGCTCAAAAAAAAGCGCCATATCACCACCGGGTGTGCTCGAACCTCCGCCCTTTTGGTTAGCAGCCGATCGCGCTAGCCAATTGCGCCATGGAGGCAGTCCTGCTCCACTGTCACCACCATCAGAACATATCTTCAAAGCTATCAGCCCAAAGAAAAAAAGCGCCGCACCAACGCCGGGTGGGCTCGAAACTCCAACCGTTCGGTTAACATCCGATCGCGCTAGCCAATTGCGCCACGGAGACAGTCCTGCTCCACTCTCACCACCATCAGAACATATCTTCATAGCTATCAGCCCAAAGAAAAAAAAGCGCCGCACCACCACCGGGTGGGCTCGAACTTCCAACGTTTCGGTTAACAGCCGATCGCGCTAGCCGATTGCGCCACGGAGACAGTCCTGCTCCCCTCTCACCACCATCAGAACATATCTTCAAAGCTATCAGCCCAAAGAAAAAAAGCGCCGCACCACCACCGGGTGGGCTCGTACCTCCGACTTTTCGGTTAACAGCCGATCGCGCTAGGCAATAATTGCCCCACGGAGACAGCCGTGCTCCACTCTCACCACCGTCAGAACAATCCTTCAGAGCTATCACCCCAAAGAAAAAAAAAGCGCCGCACCACCACCGGTTGGGCTCGAACGTCCAACCCTTCGGTTAACAGCCGATCGCGCTAGCCAATTGCGCCACGAAGACAGTTCTGCTCCACTCTCACCACCATCAGAACATATCTTCAAAGCTATTACCGCAAAGAAAAAAGCGACACACCACTCCCGGGAGGGCTCGAAACTCCAACCTTTCGGTTAACAGCTGATCGCGCTACCCCATTGCGCCACGGAGACAGTCCTGCTCCACTCTCACCACCATCAGAACATATCTTCAAAGCTATCAGCCCAAAGAAAAAAAAGCGCCGCACCACCACCGCGTGGGCTCGAACCTCCGACCTTTTGGTTAACAGCCGATCGCGCTAGCCAATTGCGCCACGGAGACAGTCCTGCTCCACTCTCACCACTATCAGAACATATCTTCAAAGCTATCAGCCCAAAGAAAAAAAAGCGCCGCACTACCACCGGGTGGGCTCGAACCTCCAACTCTTCGGTTAACAGCCGATGACGCTAGCCAATTGCGCCATGGAGACAGTCCTGCTCCACTCTCACCACCATCAGAACATATCTTCAAAGCTATCAGCCCACAAAAAAAGCGCCGCACAACCACCGGGTAGGCTCGAACCTCCAACTTTTCGGTTAACAGCCGATCGCGCTAGCCAATTGCGCCACGGAGACAGTCCTGCTCCACTCTCACCACCATGAGAACATATCTTCAAAGCTATCAGCCCAAAGAAAAAAAAGCGCCGCACCACCACCGGGTGGGCTCGAACCTCCAACCTTTCGGTTAACAGCAGATCGCGCTAGCCAATTGCGCCACGGAGACAATTGTGCTCCACTCTCACCACCGTCAGAACATATCTTCAGAGCTATCACCCCAAAGAAAAAAAAGCGCCGCACCACCACCGGGAGGGCTCGAACCTCCAACCTTTCGGTTAACAGCCGATCGCGCTAGCCAATTGCCCCACGGAGACAGTCGTGCTCCACTCTCACCACCGTCAGAACATTTCTTCAGAGCTATCACCCCAAAGAAAAAAAAAGCGCCCACCACCACCGGTTGGGCTCGAACCTCCAACCTTCCGGTTAACAGCCGATCGCGCTAGCCAATTGCGCCACGGAGACAGTCCTGCTCTACTCTCACCACCATCAGAACATATCTTCAAAGCTATCAGCCCAAAGAAAAAAAAGCGCCACACCACCGCCGGGTGGGCTCGAAACTCCGACTTTTCGGTTAACAGCCGATCGCGCTAGGCAATAATTGCCCCACGGAGACAGTCGTGCTCCACTCTCACCACCGTCAGAACAATCCTTCAGAGCTATCACCCCAAAGAAAAAAAAAGCGCCGCACCACCACCGGTTGGGCTCGAACCTCCAACCCTTCGGTTAACAGCCGATCGCGCTAGCCAATTGCGCCACGAAGACAGTCCTGCTCCACTCTCACCACCATCAGAACATATCTTCAAAGCTATTACCGCAAAGAAAAAAGCGACACACCACTCCCGGGAGGGCTCGAAACTCCAACCTTTCGGTTAACAGCTGATCGCGCTACCCCATTGCGCCACGGAGACAGTCCTGCTCCACTCTCACCACCATCAGAACATATCTTCAAAGCTATCAGCCCAAAGAAAAAAAAGCGCCGCACCACCACCGGGTGGGCTCGAACCTCCGACCTTTTGGTTAACAGCCGATCGCGCTAGCCAATTGCGCCACGGAGACAGTCCTGCTCCACTCTCACCACTATCAGAACATATCTTCAAAGCTATCAGCCCAAAGAAAAAAAAGCGCCGCACTACCACCGGGTGGGCTCGAACCTACAACTCTTCGGTTAACAGCCGATGACGCTAGCCAATTGCGCCATGGAGACAGTCCTGCTCCACTCTCACCACCATCAGAACATATCTTCAAAGCTATCAGCCCACAAAAAAAGCGCCGCACAACCACCGGGTAGGCTCGAACCTCCAACTTTTCGGTTAACAGCCGATCGCGCTAGCCAATTGCGCCACGGAGACAGTCCTGCTCCACTCTCACCACCATGAGAACATATCTTCAAAGCTATCAGCCCAAAGAAAAAAAAGCGCCGCACCACCACCGGGTGGGCTCGAACCTCCAACCTTTCGGTTAAGAGCAGATCGCGCTAGCCAATTGCGCCACGGAGACAATTGTGCTCCACTCTCACCACCGTCAGAACATATCTTCAGAGCTATCACCCCAAAGAAAAAAAAGCGCCGCACCACCACCGGGAGGGCTCGAACCTCCAACCTTTCGGTTAACAGCCGATCGCGCTAGCCAATTGCCCCACGGAGACAGTCGTGCTCCACTCTCACCACCGTCAGAACATTTCTTCAGAGCTATCACCCCAAAGAAAAAAAAAGCGCCCACCACCACCGGTTGGGCTCGAACCTCCAACCTTCCGGTTAACAGCCGATCGCGCTAGCCAATTGCGCCACGGAGACAGTCCTGCTCTACTCTCACCACCATCAGAACATATCTTCAAAGCTATCAGCCCAAAGAAAAAAAAGCGCCACACCACCGCCGGGTGGGCTCGAAACTCCGACTTTTCGGTTAACAGCCGATCGCGCTAGGCAATAATTGCCCCATGGAGACAGTCGTGCTCCACTCTCACCACCGTCAGAACAATCCTTCAGAGCTATCACCCCAAAGAAAAAAAAAGCGCCGCACCACCACCGGTTGGGCTCGAACCTCCAACCCTTCGGTTAACAGCCGATCGCGCTAGCCAATTGCGCCACGAAGACAGTCCTGCTCCACTCTCACCACCATCAGAACATATCTTCAAAGCTATTACCGCAAAGAAAAAAGCGACACACCACTCCCGGGAGGGCTCGAAACTCCAACCTTTCGGTTAACAGCTGATCGCGCTACCCCATTGCGCCACGGAGACAGTCCTGCTCCACTCTCACCACCATCAGAACATATCTTCAAAGCTATCAGCCCAAAGAAAAAAAAGCGCCGCACCACCACCGGGTGGGCTCGAACCTCCGACCTTTTGGTTAACAGCCGATCGCGCTAGCCAATTGCGCCACGGAGACAGTCCTGCTCCACTCTCACCACTATCAGAACATATCTTCAAAGCTATCAGCCCAAAGAAAAAAAAGCGCCGCACTACCACCGGGTGGGCTCGAACCTCCAACTCTTCGGTTAACAGCCGATGACGCTAGCCAATTGCGCCATGGAGACAGTCCTGCTCCACTCTCACCACCATCAGAACATATCTTCAAAGCTATCAGCCCACAAAAAAAGCGCCGCACAACCACCGGGTAGGCTCGAACCTCCAACTTTTCGGTTAACAGCCGATCGCGCTAGCCAATTGCGCCACGGAGACAGTCCTGCTCCACTCTCACCACCATGAGAACATATCTTCAAAGCTATCAGCCCAAAGAAAAAAAAGCGCCGCACCACCACCGGGTGGGCTCGAACCTCCAACCTTTCGGTTAACAGCAGATCGCGCTAGCCAATTGCGCCACGGAGACAATTGTGCTCCACTCTCACCACCGTCAGAACATATCTTCAGAGCTATCACCCCAAAGAAAAAAAAGCGCCGCACCACCACCGGGAGGGCTCGAACCTCCAACCTTTCGGATAACAGCCGATCGCGCTAGCCGATTGCCCCACGGAGACAGTCGTGTTCCACTCTCACCACCGTCAGAACATTTCTTCAGAGCTATCACCCCAAAGAAAAAAAAAGCGCCCACCACCACCGGTTGGGCTCGAACCTCCAACCTTCCGGTTAACAGCCGATCGCGCTAGCCAATTGCGCCACGGAGACAGTCCTGCTCTACTCTCACCACCATCAGAACATATCTTCAAAGCTATCAGCCCAAAGAAAAAAAAGCGCCACACCACCGCCGGGTGGGCTCGAAACTCCAACCTTTCGGTTAACAGCCGATTGCGCTAGCCAATTGCGCCACGGAGACAGTCCTGCTCCACTCTCACCACTATCAGAACATATCTTCAAAGCTATCAGTGCAAAGAAAAAAAGCGCCGCACCACCACCGGGTGGTGCTCGAACCTCCAACCTTTCGGTTAACAGCAGATCGCGCAAGCCAATTGCGCCACGAAGACAGTCCTGCTCCACTCTCACCACCATCAGAACATATCTTCAAAGCTATCAGCGCAAAGAAAAAAGCAACACACCACTCCCGGGAGGGCTCGAACCTGCAACCTTTCGGTTAACAGCCGATCGGGTAAGCCAATTGCGCCACGAAGACAGTCCTGCTCCACTCTCACCACCGTCAAAACATTTATTCAGAGCTATCACCGCAAAGGAAAAAAGCGCCGCACCACCACCGGGAGGGCTCGAAACTCCAACCTTTCGGTTAACAGCCGATCGCGCTAGCCCATTGCGCCACGGAGACAGTCCTGCTCCACTCTCACCACCATCAGAACATATCTTCAAAGCTATCAGCGCAAAGAAAAAAAAGCGCCGCACCACCACCGGGTGGGCTCGAACCTCCAACCTTTCGGTTAACAGCCGATCACGCAAGCCAATTGCGCCACGGAGACAGTCCTGCTCCACTCTCACCACTATCAGAACATATCTTCAAAGTTATCAGTGCAAAGAAAAAAAGCGCCGCACCACCACCGGGTGGTGCTCGAACCTCCAACCTTTCGGTTAACAGCCGATCGCGCAAGCCAATTGCGCCACGAAGACAGTCCTGCTCCACTCTCACCACCATCAGAACATATCTTCAAAGCTATCAGGGCAAAGAAAAAAGCAACACACCACTCCCGGGAGGGTTCGAAACTCCAAGCTTTCGGTTAACAGCCAATCGCGGTAGCCAATTGCGCCACGGAGACAGTCCTGCTCCACTCTCACCACCATCAGAACATATCATCAAAGCTATCACCACAAAGAAAAAAAAGCGCCGCACCACCATCGGGTGGGCTCGAAACTCCAACCTTTCGGTTAACAGCCGATCGCGCTAGCCGATTGCGCCATGGAGACAGTCGTGCTCCACTCCCACCACCATCAGAACATATCTTCAAAGATATTACCAGAAAGAAAAAAGCAACACACCACTCCTGGGAGGGCTCGAACCTCCAACCTTTCGGTTAACAGCCGATCGCGCAAGCCAATTGCACCACGGAGACAGTCCTGCTCCACTCTCACCACCATCAGAACATATCTTCAAAGCTATCAGTGCAAAGAAAAAAGCAACACACCACTCCCGGGAGGGCTCGAAACTCCAACCTTTCGGTTAACAGCCGATTGCGTTAGCCCATTTCGCCACGGGGACAGTCGTGCTCCACTCTCACCACCGTCAGACCATTTCTTCAGAGCTATCAGTGCAAAGAAAAAAGCAACACACCACTCCCGGGAGGGCTCGAACCTCCAACCTTTCGGTTAACAGCCGATCGCGTAAGCCAATTGCGCCACGAAGACAGTCCTGCTCCACTCTCACCACTGTCAAAACATTTATTCAGAGCTATCACCCCAAAGAAAAAAAGCGCCGCACCACCACTGGGAGGGCTCGAAACTCCAACCTTTCGGGTAACAGCCGATCGCGCTAGCCCATTGCGCCACGGAGACAGTCCTGCTCCACTCTCACCACCATCAGAACATATCTTCAAAGCTATCAGCGCAAAGAAAAAAGCAACACACCACTCCCGGGAGGGCTCGAACCTCCAACCTTTCGGTTAACAGCCGATCGCGCTAGCCAATTGCGCCACGGAGACAGTCCTGCTTTACTCTCACCACCATCAGAACATATCTTCAAAGCTATCAGCCCAAAAAAAGCGCCATACCACCACCGGGTGTGCTCGAACCTCCGACCTTTTGGTTAGCAGCCGATCGCGCTAGCCAATTGCGCCATGGAGGCAGTCCTGCTCCACTCTAACCACCATCAGAACATATCTTCAAAGCTATCAGCCCAAAGAAAAAAAGCGCCGCACCACCACCGTGTGGGCTCGAACCTCCAACTTTTCGGTTAACAGCCGATCACGCTAGCCAATTGCGCCACGGAGACAGTCCTGCTCCACTCTCACCACCATCAGAACATATCTTCAAAGCTATCAGCGCAAAGAAAAAAGCAACACACCACTCGCGGGAGGGCTCGAAACTCCAACCTTTTGGTTAACAGCCGATCGCGCTTGCCAATTGCGCCACGGAGACAGTCCTGCTCTACTCTCACCACCATCAGAACATATCTTCAAAGCTATCAGCCCAAATAAAAAAAAGCGCCGCACCACTGCCGGGTGGGCTCGAAACTCCAACCGCTCGGTTAACAGCCGATCGCGCTAGCCAATTGCGCCACGGAGACAGTCCTGCTCCACTCTCACCACCATCAGAACATATCTTCAAAGCTATCAGCCCAAAGAAAAAAAAAGCGCCGCACCAGCACCACCACCGGGTGGGCTCGAACTTCCAACGTTTCAGTTAACAGCCGATCGCGCTAGCCGATTGCGCCACGGAGACAGTCCTGCTCCCCTCTCACCACCATCAGAACATATCTTCAAGGCTATCAGCCCAAAGAAAAAAAAGCGCCGCACCACCACCAGGTGGGCGGAACCTCCGACTTTTCGGTTAACAGCCGATCGCGCTAGCCAATTGCCCCACGGAGACAGTCGTGCTCCACTCTCACCACCGTCAGAACAATCCTTCAGAGCTATCACCCCAAAGAAAAAAAAAGCGCCGCACCACCACCGGTTGGGCTCGAACCTCCAACCTTTCGGTTAACAGCCGATCGCGCTAGCCAATTGCGCCACGAAGACAGTCCTGCTCCAATCTCACCACCATCAGAACATATTTTCAAAGCTATTACCGCAAAGAAAAAAGCAACACACCACTCCCGGGAGGGCTCGAAACTCCAACCTTTCGGTTAACAGCTGATCGCACTAGCCCATTGCGCCACGGAGGCAGTCTTGCTCCACTCTCACCATCATCAGAACATATCTTCAAAGCTATCAGCGCAAAGAAAAAAAAGCGCTGCACCACCACCGGGTGGGCTCGAACCTCCAACCTTTCGGTTAACAGCCGATCGCGCTAGCCCATTGCGCCATGGAGACAGTCTTGCTCCACTCTCACCACCATCAGAACATATCTTCAAAGCTATCAGCGCAAAAAAAAAACAACACACCACTCCCGGGAGGGCTCGAAACTCCAACCTTTCGGTCAACAGCCGATCGCGCTAGCCAATTGCGCCACGGAGACAGTCCTGCTCTACTCTCACCACTATCAGAACATATCTTCAAAGCTATCAGCCCAAAGAAAAAAAAGCGGCATACCACCACTGGGTGGGCTTGAACCTCCGACCTTTTGGTTAGCAGCCGATCGCGCTAGCCAATTGCGCCATGGAGACAGTCCTGCTCCACTCTCACCACCATCAGAACATATTTTCAATGCTATCAGCCAAAGAAAAAAAAGCGCCGCACCACCACCGGGTGGGCTCGAACCTCCATCTTTTCGGTTAACAGCCGATCGCGCTAGCCAATTGCGTCACGGAGACAGTCCTGCTCTACTCTCACCACCATCAGAACATATCTTCAAAGCTATCAGCCCCCAGAAAAAAAGCGCCGCACCACCACCGGGTGGGCTCGAACCTCTAACTTTTCGGTTAACAGCCGATCGCGCTAGCCAATTGCGTCACAGAGACAGTCGGGCTCCATTCTCACCACCGTCAGACCATTTCTTCAGAGCTATCGCCCCAAAGAAAAAAAAAGCGCCACACTACACCCCCGGGTGAGCTCGAACCTTCAACCTTTCGGTTAACAGCCGATCGCGCTAGCCAATTGCGCCATGGAGACAGTCCTGCTCCACTCTCAGCACCATCAGAACATATCTTCAAAGCTATGAGCACAAAGAAAAAAAGCGCCACACCATCACCGGGTGGGCTCGAACCTCCAACCTTTCGGTTTACAGCCGATCGCGCTAGCCAACTGCGCCACGGAGACAGTCGTGCTCCACTCTCACCACCATCAGAACATATCTTCAAAGCTATCAGCGCAAAGAAAAAAGCAACACACCACTCCCGGGAGGGCTCGAAACTCCAACCTTTCGGTTAACAGCCGATCGCGCAAGCCAATTGCGCCACGGAGACAGTCCTGCTCCACTCTCACCATCATCAGAACATATCCTAAAAGCTATTACCACAAAGAAAAAAAGCAACACACCACTCCCGGGAGGGCTCGAAACTCCAACCTTTCGGTTAACAGCCGATCGCGCAAGCCAATTGCGCCACGGAGACAGTCCTGCTCCACTCTCACCACCATCAGAACATATCTTCAAAGCTATCAGTGCAAAGAAAAAAGCAACACACCACTCCCGGGAGGGCTTGAAACTCTAACCTTTCGGTTAACATCCGATCGCGGTAGCCCATTGCGCCACGGGGAAGGTCTTGCTCCACTCTCACCACCATCAGAATATATCTTCAAAGCTATCAGTGCAAAGAAAAAAAAGCGCCGCACCACCACCGGGTGGGCTCGAACCTCCAACCTTTCAGTTAACAGCCGATTGCGCAAGCCAATTGCGCCACGGAGACAGTCCTGCTCCACTCTAACCACCGTCAAAACATTTATTCAGAGCTATCACCCCAAAGAAAAAAAAGCGCCGCACCACCACCGGGAGGGCTCGAAACTCCAACCTTTCGGTTAACAGCCGATCGCGCTAGCCCATTGCGCCACGGAGACAGTCTTGCTTCACTCTCACCACCATCAGAACATATCTTCAAAGCTATCAGCACAAAGAAAAAAAAGCACCGCACCACCACCGGGTGGGCTCGAACCTCTAAACGTTCGGTTAACAGGCGATCGCTCTAGCCAATTGCGCCACGGAGACAGTCCTGCTCCACTCTCACCACCATCAGAACATATCTTCAAAGCTATTAGCTCAAAGAAAAAAGCAACACACCACTCCCGGGAGGGCTCGAAACTCGAACCTTTCGGTTAACAGCCGATCGCGTTAGCCCTTTGCGCCACGGAGACAGTCTTGCTCCGCTCTCACCACCATCAGAACATATATTCAAAGCTATCAGCGCAAAGAAAAAAGCAACACATCACTCCCGGGCGGGCTCGAAACTCCAACCTTTCGGTTAACAGCCGATCGGGCTAGCCCATTGCGCCACGGAGACAAACTTGCTCTCTTCTCACCTCCATCAGAACATATCTTCAAAGCTATCAGCCCAAAGAAAAAAAAGCGCCGCACCACCACCGGGTGGGCTCGAACCTACAACCTTTCGGTTAACAGCCGATCGCACTAGCCAATTGCGCCACGGAGACAGTCGCGCTCCACTCTTACCACCATCGGAACATATCTTCAAAGCTATCAGCCCAAAGAAAAAAAGCGGCGCACCACCACCGTGTGGGCTCGAACCTCCAACTTTTCGGTTAACAGCCGATCACGCTAGCCAATTGCGCCACGGAGACAGTCCTGCTCCACTCTCACCACCATCAGAACATATCTTCAAAGCTATCAGCGCAAAGAAAAAAGCAACACACCACTCGCGGGAGGGCTCGAAACTCCAACCTTTTGGTTAACAGCCGATCGCGCTTGCCAATTGCGCCACGGAGACAGTCCTGCTCTACTCTCACCACCATCAGAACATATCTTCAAAGCTATCAGCCCAAATAAAAAAAAGCGCCGCACCACCGCCGGGTGGGCTCGAAACTCCAACCGCTCGGTTAACAGCCGATCGCGCTAGCCAATTGCGCCACGGAGACAGTCCTGCTCCACTCTCACCACCATCAGAACATATCTTCAAAGCTATCAGCCCAAAGAAAAAAAAAGCGCCGCACCAGCACCACCACCGGGTGGGCTCGAACTTCCAACGTTTCAGTTAACAGCCGATCGCGCTAGCCGATTGCGCCACGGAGACAGTCCTGCTCCCCTCTCACCACCATCAGAACATATCTTCAAAGCTATAAGCCCAAAGAAAAAAAAGCGCCGCACCACCACCAGGTGGGCGGAACCTCCGACTTTTCGGTTAACAGCCGATCGCGCTAGCCAATTGCCCCACGGAGACAGTCGTGCTCCACTCTCACCACCGTCAGAACAATCCTTCAGAGCTATCACCCCAAAGAAAAAAAAAGCGCCGCACCACCACCGGTTGGGCTCGAACCTCCAACCTTTCGGTTAACAGCTGATCGCGCTAGCCAATTGCGCCACGAAGACAGTCCTGCTCCAATCTCACCACCATCAGAACATATCTTCAAAGCTATTACCGCAAAGAAAAAAGCAACACACCACTCCCGGGAGGGCTCGAAACTCCAACCTTTCGGTTAACAGCTGATCGCACTAGCCCATTGCGCCACGGAGGCAGTCTTGCTCCACTCTCACCATCATCAGATCATATCTTCAAAGCTATCAGCGCAAAGAAAAAAAAGCGCTGCACCACCACCGGGTGGGCTCGAACCTCCAACCTTTCGGTTAACAGCCGATCGCGCTAGCCCATTGCGCCATGGAGACAGTCTTGCTCCACTCTCACCACCATCAGAACATATCTTCAAAGCTATCAGCGCAAAGAAAAAAGCAACACACCACTCCCGGGAGGGCTCGAAACTCCAACCTTTCGGTCAACAGCCGATCGCGCTAGCCAATTGCGCCACGGAGACAGTCCTGCTCTACTCTCACCACCATCAGAACATATCTTCAAAGCTATCAGCCCAAAGAAAAAAAAGCGGCATACCACCACTGGGTGGGCTTGAACCTCCGACCTTTTGGTTAACAGCCGATCGCGCTAGCCAATTGCGCCATGGAGACAGTCCTGCTCCACTCTCACCACCATCAGAACATATTTTCAATCCTATCAGCCAAAGAAAAAAAAGCGCCGCACCACCACCGGGTGGGCTCGAACCTCCATCTTTTCGGTTAACAGCCGATCGCGCTAGCCAATTGCGTCACGGAGACAGTCCTGCTCTACTCTCACCACCATCAGAACATATCTTCAAAGCTATCAGCCCCCAGAAAAAAAGCGCCGCACCACCACCGGGTGGGCTCGAACCTCTAACTTTTCGGTTAACAGCCGATCGCGCTAGCCAATTGCGTCACAGAGACAGTCGGGCTCCATTCTCACCACCGTCAGACCATTTCTTCAGAGCTATCGCCCCAAAGAAAAAAAAAGCGCCGCACTACCCCCGGGTGGGCTCGAACCTTCAACCTTTCGGTTAACAGCCGATCGCGCTAGCCAATTGCGCCATGGAGACAGTCCTGCTCCACTCTCAGCACCATCAGAACATATCTTCAAAGCTATGAGCACAAAGAAAAAAAGCGCCACACCATCACCGGGTGGGCTCGAACCTCCAACCTTTCGGTTTACAGCCGATCGCGCTAGCCAACTGCGCCACGGAGACAGTCGTGCTCCACTCTCACCACCATCAGAACATATCTTCAAAGCTATCAGCGCAAAGAAAAAAGCAACACACCACTCCCGGGAGGGCTCGAAACTCCAACCTTTCGGTTAACAGCCGATCGCGCAAGCCAATTGCGCCACGGAGACAGTCCTGCTCCACTCTCACCATCATCAGAACATATCCTAAAAGCTATTACCACAAAGAAAAAAAGCAACACACCACTCCCGGGAGGGCTCGAAACTCCAACCTTTCGGTTAACAGCCGATCGCGCAAGCCAATTGCGCCACGGAGACAGTCCTGCTCCACTCTCACCACCATCAGAACATATCTTCAAAGCTATCAGCCCAAGGAAAAAAAAAGCGCCGCACCAGCACCACCACCGGGTGGGCTCGAACTTCCAACGTTTCAGTTAACAGCCGATCGCGCTAGCCGATTGCGCCACGGAGACAGTCCTGCTCCCCTCTCACCACCATCAGAACATATCTTCAAAGCTATAAGCCCAAAGAAAAAAAAGCGCCGCACCACCACCAGGTGGGCGGAACCTCCATCTTTTCGGTTAACAGCCGATCGCGCTAGCCAATTGCGTCACGGAGACAGTCCTGCTCTACTCTCACCACCATCAGAACATATCTTCAAAGCTATCAGCCCCCAGAAAAAAAGCGCCGCACCACCACCGGGTGGGCTCGAACCTCTAACTTTTCGGTTAACAGCCGATCGCGCTAGCCAATTGCGTCACAGAGACAGTCGGGCTCTCTTCTCACCTCCATCAGAACATATCTTCAAAGCTATCAGCCCAAAGAAAAAAAAGCGCCGCACCACCACCGGGTGGGCTCGAACCTACAACCTTTCGGTTAACAGCCGATCGCACTAGCCAATTGCGCCACGGAGACAGTCGCGCTCCACTCTTACCACCATCGGAACATATCTTCAAAGCTATCAGCCCAAAGAAAAAAAGCGGCGCACCACCACCGTGTGGGCTCGAACCTCCAACTTTTCGGTTAACAGCCGATCACGCTAGCCAATTGCGCCACGGAGACAGTCCTGCTCCACTCTCACCACCATCAGAACATATCTTCAAAGCTATCAGCGCAAAGAAAAAAGCAACACACCACTCGCGGAAGGGCTCGAAACTCCAACCTTTTGGTTAACAGCCGATCGCGCTTGCCAATTGCGCCACGGAGACAGTCCTGCTCTACTCTCACCACCATCAGAACATATCTTCAAAGCTATCAGCCCAAATAAAAAAAAGCGCCGCACCACCGCCGGGTGGGCTCGAAACTCCAACCGCTCGGTTAACAGCCGATCGCGCTAGCCAATTGCGCAACGGAGACAGTCCTGCTCCACTCTCACCACCATCAGAACATATCTTCAAAGCTATCAGCCCAAAGAAAAAAAAAGCGCCGCACCAGCACCACCACCGGGTGGGCTCGAACTTCCAACGTTTCAGTTAACAGCCGATCGCGCTAGCCGATTGCGCCACGGAGACAGTCCTGCTCCCCTCTCACCACCATCAGAACATATCTTCAAAGCTATAAGCCCAAAGAAAAAAAAGCGCCGCACCACCACCAGGTGGGCGGAACCTCCGACTTTTCGGTTAACAGCCGATCGCGCTAGCCAATTGCCCCACGGAGACAGTCGTGCTCCACTCTCACCACCGTCAGAACAATCCTTCAGAGCTATCACCCCAAAGAAAAAAAAAGCGCCGCACCACCACCGGTTGGGCTCGAACCTCCAACCTTTCGGTTAACAGCCGATCGCGCTAGCCAATTGCGCCACGAAGACAGTCCTGCTCCAATCTCACCACCATCAGAACATATCTTCAAAGCTATTACCGCAAAGAAAAAAGCAACACACCACTCCCGGGAGGGCTCGAAACTCCAACCTTTCGGTTAACAGCTGATCGCACTAGCCCATTGCGCCACGGAGGCAGTCTTGCTCCACTCTCACCATCATCAGATCATATCTTCAAAGCTATCAGCGCAAAGAAAAAAAAGCGCTGCACCACCACCGGGTGGGCTCGAACCTCCAACCTTTCGGTTAACAGCCGATCGCGCTAGCCCATTGCGCCATGGAGACAGTCTTGCTCCACTCTCACCACCATCAGAACATATCTTCAAAGCTATCAGCGCAAAGAAAAAAGCAACACACCACTCCCGGGAGGGCTCGAAACTCCAACCTTTCGGTCAACAGCCGATCGCGCTAGCCAATTGCGCCACGGAGACAGTCCTGCTCTACTCTCACCACCATCAGAACATATCTTCAAAGCTATCAGCCCAAAGAAAAAAAAGCGGCATACCACCACTGGGTGGGCTTGAACCTCCGACCTTTTGGTTAACAGCCGATCGCGCTAGCCAATTGCGCCATGGAGACAGTCCTGCTCCACTCTCACCACCATCAGAACATATTTTCAATGCTATCAGCCAAAGAAAAAAAAGCGCCGCACCACCACCGGGTGGGCTCGAACCTCCATCTTTTCGGTTAACAGCCGATCGCGCTAGCCAATTGCGTCACGGAGACAGTCCTGCTCTACTCTCACCACCATCAGAACATATCTTCAAAGCTATCAGCCCCCAGAAAAAAAGCGCCGCACCACCACCGGGTGGGCTCGAACCTCTAACTTTTCGGTTAACAGCCGATCGCGCTAGCCAATTGCGTCACAGAGACAGTCGGGCTCCATTCTCACCACCGTCAGACCATTTCTTCAGAGCTATCGCCCCAAAGAAAAAAAAGCGCCGCACTACCCCCGGGTGGGCTCGAACCTTCAACCTTTCGGTTAACAGCCGATCGCGCTAGCCAATTGCGCCATGGAGACAGTCCTGCTCCACTCCCAGCACCATCAGAACATATCTTCAAAGCTATGAGCACAAAGAAAAAAAGCGCCACACCATCACCGGGTGGGCTCGAACCTCCAACCTTTCGGTTTACAGCCGATCGCGCTAGCCAACTGCGCCACGGAGACAGTCGTGCTCCACTCTCACCACCATCAGAACATATCTTCAAAGCTATCAGCGCAAAGAAAAAAGCAACACACCACTCCCGGGAGGGCTCGAAACTCCAACCTTTCGGTTAACAGCCGATCGCGCAAGCCAATTGCGCCACGGAGACAGTCCTGCTCCACTCTCACCATCATCAGAACATATCCTAAAAGCTATTACCACAAAGAAAAAAAGCAACACACCACTCCCGGGAGGGCTCGAAACTCCAACCTTTCGGTTAACAGCCGATCGCGCAAGCCAATTGCGCCACGGAGACAGTCCTGCTCCACTCTCACCACCATCAGAACATATCTTCAAAGCTATCAGTGCAAAGAAAAAAGCAACACACCACTCCCGGGAGGGCTTGAAACTCTAACCTTTCGGTTAACATCCGATCGCGGTAGCCCATTGCGCCACGGGGACAGTCTTGCTCCACTCTCACCACCATCAGAATATATCTTCAAAGCTATCAGTGCAAAGAAAAAAAAGCGCCGCACCACCACCGGGTGGGCTCGAACCTCCAACCTTTCAGTTAACAGCCGATCGCGCAAGCCAATTGCGCCACGGAGACAGTCCTGCTCCACTCTCACCACCGTCAAAACATTTATTCAGAGCTATCACCCCAAAGAAAAAAAAGCGCCGCACCACCACCGGGAGGGCTCGAAACTCCAACCTTTCGGTTAACAGCCGATCGCGCTAGCCCATTGCGCCACGGAGACAGTCTTGCTTCACTCTCACCACCATCAGAACATATCTTCAAAGCTATCAGCACAAAGAAAAAAAAGCACCGCACCACCACCGGGTGGGCTCGAACCTCTAAACGTTCGGTTAACAGCCGATCGCGCTAGCCAATTGCGCCACGGAGACAGTCCTGCTCCACTCTCACCACCATCAGAACATATCTTCAAAGCTATTAGCTCAAAGAAAAAAGCAACACACCACTCCCGGGAGGGCTCGAAACTCGAACCTTTCGGTTAACAGCCGATCGCGTTAGCCCTTTGCGCCACGGAGACAGTCTTGCTCCGCTCTCACCACCATCAGAACATATATTCAAAGCTATCAGCGCAAAGAAAAAAGCAACACATCACTCCCGGGCGGGCTCGAAACTCCAACCTTTCGGTTAACAGCCGATCGGGCTAGCCCATTGTGCCACGGAGACAAACTTGCTTTCTTCTCACCTCCATCAGAACATATCTTCAAAGCTATCAGCCCAAAGAAAAAAAAGCGCCGCACCACCACCGGGTGGGCTCTAACCTACAACCTTTCGGTTAACAGCCGATCGCACTAGCCAATTGCGCCACGGAGACAGTCGCGCTCCACTCTTACCACCATCGGAACATATCTTCAAAGCTATCAGCACAAAGAAAAAAGCAACACACCACTCCCGGGAGGGCTTGAACCTCCAACTTTTCGGTTAACAGCCGATCGCGCTGGCCAATTGCGCCACGGAGACAGTCCTGCTCCACTGTCACCACCATTAGAACATATCTTTCAAGCTATCATCCAAAGAAAAAAAGCGCAGCACCACCACAAGGTGGGCTCGAACCTCCAACCTTTCGGTTAACGGCCAATCGCGCTAGCCCATTGCGCAACGGAGACAATCGTGCTCCACGCTCACCACCATCAGAAAATATCTTCAAAGCTATCAGCGGAAAGAAAAAAGCAACACACCCCAACCGGGAGGGCTCGAACCTCAAACTTTTTGGTTAACAGCCGATCGCGCTAGCCAATGACGCCACGGGGACAGTCCTGCTCCACTCTCACCACCGTCAGAACATTTCTTCAGAGCTATCAGCCCAAAGAAAAAAAAGCGCCGCACCACCACCGGGTGGGCTCGAACCTCCAACCTTTCGGTTAACAGCCGATCGCGCTAGCCAATTGCGCCACAGAGACAGTCGTGCTCCACTCTCACCACCGTCAGACCATTTCTTCAGAGCTATCGCCCCAAAGAAAGAAAAAGCGCCGCACCGCCACCGGGTGGGCTCGAACCTCCAACCTTTCGGTTAACAGCCGATCGCGCTAGCCAATTGCGCCACGGAGACAGTCCTGCTCCACTCTCACCACCATCAGAACATTTCTTCAGAGCTATCAGCCCAAAGAAAAAAAAAGCGCCGCACCACCACCGGGTGGGCTCGAAACTCCAACCTTTCGGTTAACAGCCGATCGCGCTAGCCAATTGCGCCATGGAGACAGTCCTGCTCCACTCTCACCACCATCAGAACATATCTTGAAAGCTATTACCACAAAGCAAAAAGCAACACACCACTCCCGGGAGGGCTCGAAACTCCAACCTTTCGGTTACAGCCGATCGCGCTAGCCAATTGCGCCACGCAGACAGCCTTGCTCCCTTCTCACCACCATCAGAACATATCTTCAAAGCTATCAGCCCAAAGAAAAAAAAGCGCCGCACCACCACCGGGTGGGCTCGAACCTCCAACCTTTCGGTTAACAGCCGATCACGCAAGCCAATTGCGCCCCGGAGACAGTCCTCCTCCACTCTCACCACTATCAGAACATATCTTCAAAGCTATCAGTGCAAAGAAAAAAAAGCGCCGCACCACCACCGGGTGGTGCTCGAACCTCCAACCTTTCGGTTAACAGCCGATCGCGCAAGCCAATTGCGCCACGAAGACAGTCCTGCTCCACTCTCACCACCATCAGAACATATCTTCAAAGCTATCAGTGCAAAGAAAAAAGCAACACACCACTCCCGGGAGGGTTCGAAACTCCAAGCTTTCGGTTAACAGCCAATCGCGGTAGCCAATTGCGCCACGGAGACAGTCCTGCTCCACTCTCACCACCATCAGAACATATCTTCAAAGCTATCAGTGCAAAGAAAAAAGCAACACACCACTCCCGGGAGGGCTTGAAACTCTAACCTTTCGGTTAACATCCGATCGCGGTAGCCCATTGCGCCACGGGGACAGTCTTGCTCCACTCTCACCACCATCAAAATATATCTTCAAAGCTATCAGTGCAAAGAAAAAAAAGCGCCGCACCACCACCGGGTGGGCTCGAACCTCCAACCTTTCAGTTAACAGCCGATCGCGCAAGCCAATTGCGCCACGGAGACAGTCCTGCTCCACTCTAACCACCGTCAAAACATTTATTCAGAGCTATCACCCCAAAGAAAAAAAAGCGCCGCACCACCACCGGGAGGGCTCGAAACTCCAACCTTTCGGTTAACAGCCGATCGCGCTAGCCCATTGCGCCACGGAGACAGTCTTGCTTCACTCTCACCACCATCAGAACATATCTTCAAAGCTATCAGCACAAAGAAAAAAAAGCACCGCACCACCACCGGGTGGGCTCGAACCTCTAAACGTTCGGTTAACAGCCGATCGCGCTAGCCAATTGCGCCACGGAGACAGTCCTGCTCCACTCTCACCACCATCAGAACATATCTTCAAAGCTATTAGCTCAAAGAAAAAAGCAACACACCACTCCCGGGAGGGCTCGAAACTCGAACCTTTCGGTTAACAGCCGATCGCGCTAGCCAATTGCCCCACGGAGACAGTCGTGCTCCACTCTCACCACCGTCAGAACAATCCTTCAGAGCTATCACCCCAAAGAAAAAAAAGCGCCGCACCACCACCGGTTGGGCTCGAACCTCCAACCTTTCGGTTAACAGCCGATCGCGCTAGCCAATTGCGCCACGAAGACAGTCCTGCTCCAATCTCACCACCATCAGAACATATCTTCAAAGCTAATACCGCAAAGAAAAAAGCAACACACCACTCCCGGGAGGGCTCGAAACTCCAACCTTTCGGTTAACAGCTGATCGCACTAGCCCATTGCGCCACGGAGGCAGTCTTGCTCCACTCTCACCATCATCAGAACATATCTTCAAAGCTATCAGCGCAAAGAAAAAAAAGCGCTGCACCACCACCGGGTGGGCTCGAACCTCCAACCTTTCGGTTAACAGCCGATCGCGCTAGTCCATTGCGCCATGGAGACAGTCTTGCTCCACTCTCACCACCATCAGAACATATCTTCAAAGCTATCAGCGCAAAGAAAAAAGCAACACACCACTCCCGGGAGGGCTCGAAACTCCAACCTTTCGGTCAACAGCCGATCGCGCTAGCCAATTGCGCCACGGAGACAGTCCTGCTCTACTCTCACCACCATCAGAACATATCTTCAAAGCTATCAGCCCAAAGAAAAAAAAGCGGCATACCACCACTGGGTGGGCTTGAACCTCCGACCTTTTGGTTAACAGCCGATCGCGCTAGCCAATTGCGCCATGGAGACAGTCCTGCTCCACTCTCACCACCATCAGAACATATTTTCAATGCTATCAGCCAAAGAAAAAAAAGCGCCGCACCACCACCGGGTGGGCTCGAACCTCCATCTTTTCGGTTAACAGCCGATCGCGCTAGCCAATTGCGTCACGGAGACAGTCCTGCTCTACTCTCACCACCATCAGAACATATCTTCAAAGCTATCAGCCCCCAGAAAAAAAGCGCCGCACCACCACCGGGTGGGCTCGAACCTCTAACTTTTCGGTTAACAGCCGATCGCGCTAGCCAATTGCGTCACAGAGACAGTCGGGCTCCATTCTCACCACCGTCAGACCATTTCTTCAGAGCTATCGCCCCAAAGAAAAAAAAAGCGCCGCACTACCCCCGGGTGGGCTCGAACCTTCAACCTTTCGGTTAACAGCCGATCGCGCTAGCCAATTGCGCCATGGAGACAGTCCTGCTCCACTCTCAGCACCATCAGAACATATCTTCAAAGCTATGAGCACAAAGAAAAAAGCGCCACACCATCACCGGGTGGGCTCGAACCTCCAACCTTTCGGTTTACAGCCGATCGCGCTAGCCAACTGCGCCACGGAGACAGTCGTGCTCCACTCTCACCACCATCAGAACATATCTTCAAAGCTATCAGCGCAAAGAAAAAAGCAACACACCACTCCCGGGAGGGCTCGAAACTCCAACCTTTCGGTTAACAGCCGATCGCGCAAGCCAATTGCGCCACGGAGACAGTCCTGCTCCACTCTCACCATCATCAGAACATATCCTAAAAGCTATTACCACAAAGAAAAAAAGCAACACACCACTCCCGGGAGGGCTCGAAACTCCAACCTTTCGGTTAACAGCCGATCGCGCAAGCCAATTGCGCCACGGAGACAGTCCTGCTCCACTCTCACCACCATCAGAACATATCTTCAAAGCTATCAGTGCAAAGAAAAAAGCAACACACCACTCCCGGGAGGGCTTGAAACTCTAACCTTTCGGTTAACATCCGATCGCGGTAGCCCATTGCGCCACGGGGACAGTCTTGCTCCACTCTCACCACCATCAGAATATATCTTCAAAGCTATCAGTGCAAAGAAAAAAAAGCGCCGCACCACCACCGGGAGGGCTCGAACCTCCAACCTTTCAGTTAACAGCCGATCGCGCAAGCCAATTGCGCCACGGAGACAGTCCTGCTCCACTCTAACCACCGTCAAAACATTTATTCAGAGCTATCACCCCAAAGAAAAAAAAGCGCCGCACCACCACCGGGAGGGCTCGAAACTCGAACCTTTCGGTTAACAGCCGATCGCGTTAGCCCTTTGCGCCACGGAGACAGTCTTGCTCCGCTCTCACCACCATCAGAACATATATTCAAAGCTATCAGCGCAAAGAAAAAAGCAACACATCACTCCCGGGCGGGCTCGAAACTCCAACCTTTCGGTTAACAGCCGATCGGGCTAGCCCATTGCGCCACGGAGACAAACTTGCTCTCTTCTCACCTCCATCAGAACATATCTTCAAAGCTATCAGCCCCCAGAAAAAAAGCGCCGCACCACCACCGGGTGGGCTCGAACCTCTAACTTTTCGGTTAACAGCCGATCGCGCTAGCCAATTGCGTCACAGAGACAGTCCTGCTCCACTCTCACCACCGTCAAAACATTTATTCAGAGCTATCACCCCAAAGAAAAAAAAGCGCCGCACCACCACCGGGAGGGCTCGAAACTCCAACCTTTCGGAAAACAGCCGATCGCGCTAGCCAATTGCGCCACGCAGACAGCCTTGCTCCCTTCTCACCACCATCAGAACATATCTTCAAAGCTATCAGCCCAAAGAAAAAAAAGCGCCGCACCACCACCGGGTGGGCTCGAACCTCCAACCTTTCGGTTAACAGCCGATCACGCAAGCCAATTGCGCCCCGGAGACAGTCCTCCTCCACTCTCACCACTATCAGAACATATCTTCAAAGCTATCAGTGCAAAGAAAAAAAAGCGCCGCACCACCACCGGGTGGTGCTCGAACCTCCAACCTTTCGGTTAACAGCCGATCGCGCAAGCCAATTGCGCCACGAAGACAGTCCTGCTCCACTCTCACCACCATCAGAACATATCTTCAAAGCTATCAGTGCAAAGAAAAAAGCAACACACCACTCCCGGGAGGGTTCGAAACTCCAAGCTTTCGGTTAACAGCCAATCGCGGTAGCCAATTGCGCCACGGAGACAGTCCTGCTCCACTCTCACCACCATCAGAACATATCTTCAAAGCTATCAGTGCAAAGAAAAAAGCAACACACCACTCCCGGGAGGGCTTGAAACTCTAACCTTTCGGTTAACATCCGATCGCGGTAGCCCATTGCGCCACGGGGACAGTCTTGCTCCACTCTCACCACCATCAGAATATATCTTCAAAGCTATCACCCCAAAGAAAAAAAAGCGCCGCACCACCACCGGGAGGGCTCGAAACTCCAACCTTTCGGTTAACAGCCGATCGCGCTAGCCCATTGCGCCACGGAGACAGTCTTGCTTCACTCTCACCACCATCAGAACATATCTTCAAAGCTATCAGCACAAAGAAAAAAAAGCACCGCACCACCACCGGGTGGGCTCGAACCTCTAAACGTTCGGTTAACAGCCGATCGCGCTAGCCAATTGCGCCACGGAGACAGTCCTGCTCCACTCTCACCACCATCAGAACATATCTTCAAAGCTATTAGCTCAAAGAAAAAAGCAACACACCACTCCCGGGAGGGCTCGAAACTCGAACCTTTCGGTTAACAGCCGATCGCGTTAGCCCTTTGCGCCACAGAGACAGTCTTGCTCCGCTCTCACCACTATCAGAACATATATTCAAAGCTATCAGCGCAAAGAAAAAAGCAACACATCACTCCCGGGCGGGCTCGAAACTCCAACCTTTCGGTTAACAGCCGATCGGGCTAGCCCATTGCGCCACGGAGACAAACTTGCTCTCTTCTCACCTCCATCAGAACATATCTTCAAAGCTATCAGCCCAAAGAAAAAAAAGCGCCGCACCACCACCGGGTGGGCTCGAACCTACAACCTTTCGGTCAACAGCCGATCGCACTAGCCAATTGCGCCACGGAGACAGTCGCGCTCCACTCTTACCACCATCGGAACATATCTTCAAAGCTATCAGCCCAAAGAAAAAAAGCGCCGCACCACCACCGTGTGGGCTCGAACCTCCAACTTTTCGGTTAACAGCCGATCACGCTAGCCAATTGCGCCACGGAGACAGTCCTGCTCCACTCTCACCACCATCAGAACATATCTTCAAAGCTATCAGCGCAAAGAAAAAAGCAACACACCACTCGCGGGAGGGCTCGAAACTCCAACCTTTTGGTTAACAGCCGATCGCGCTTGCCAATTGCGCCACGGAGACAGTCCTGCTCTACTCTCACCACCATCAGAACATATCTTCAAAGCTATCAGCCCAAATAAAAAAAAGCGCCGCACCACCGCCGGGTGGGCTCGAAACTCCAACCGCTCGGTTAACAGCCGATCGCGCTAGCCAATTGCGCCACGGAGACAGTCCTGCTCTACTCTCACCACCATCAGAACATATCTTCAAAGCTATCAGCCCAAAGAAAAAAAAAGCGCCGCACCAGCACCACCACCGGGTGGGCTCGAACTTCCAACGTTTCAGTTAACAGCCGATCGCGCTAGCCGATTGCGCCACGGAGACAGTCCTGCTCCCCTCTCACCACCATCAGAACATATCTTCAAAGCTATCAGCCCAAAGAAAAAAAAAGCGCCGCACCACCACCAGGTGGGCGGAACCTCCGACTTTTCGGTTAACAGCCGATCGCGCTAGCCAATTGCCCCACGGAGACAGTCGTGCTCCACTCTCACCACCGTCAGAACAATCCTTCAGAGCTATCACCCCAAAGAAAAAAAAGCGCCGCACCACCACCGGTTGGGCTCGAACCTCCAACCTTTCGGATAACAGCCGATCGCGCTAGCCAATTGCGCCACGAAGACAGTCCTGCTCCAATCTCACCACCATCAGAACATATCTTCAAAGCTATTACCGCAAAGAAAAAAGCAACACACCACTCCCGGGAGGGCTCGAAACTCCAACCTTTCGGTTAACAGCTGATCGCACTAGCCCATTGCGCCACGGAGGCAGTCTTGCTCCACTCTCACCATCATCAGAACATATCTTCAAAGCTATCAGCGCAAAGAAAAAAAAGCGCTGCACCACCACCGGGTGGGCTCGAACCTCCAACCTTTCGGTTAACAGCCGATCGCGCTAGCCCATTGCGCCATGGAGACAGTCTTGCTCCACTCTCACCACCATCAGAACATATCTTCAAAGCTATCAGCGCAAAGAAAAAAGCAACACACCACTCCCGGGAGGGCTCGAAACTCCAACCTTTCGGTCAACAGCCGATCGCGCTAGCCAATTGCGCCACGGAGACAGTCCTGCTCTACTCTCACCACCATCAGAACATATCTTCAAAGCTATCAGCCCAAAGAAAAAAAAGCGGCATACCACCACTGGGTGGGCTTGAACCTCCGACCTTTTGGTTAACAGCCGATCGCGCTAGCCAATTGCGCCATGGAGACAGTCCTGCTCCACTCTCACCACCATCAGAACATATTTTCAATGCTATCAGCCAAAGAAAAAAAAGCGCCGCACCACCACCGGGTGGGCTCGAACCTCCATCTTTTCGGTTAACAGCCGATCGCGCTAGCCAATTGCGTCACGGAGACAGTCCTGCTCTACTCTCACCACCATCAGACCATTTCTTCAGAGCTATCGCCCCAAAGAAAAAAAAAGCGCCGCACTACCCCCGGGTGGGCTCGAACCTTCAACCTTTCGGTTAACAGCCGATCGCGCTAGCCAATTGCGCCATGGAGACAGTCCTGCTCCACTCTCAGCACCATCAGAACATATCTTCAAAGCTATGAGCACAAAGAAAAAAAGCGCCACACCATCACCGGGTGGGCTCGAACCTCCAACCTTTCGGTTTACAGCCGATCGCGCTAGCCAACTGCGCCACGGAGACAGTCGTGCTCCACTCTCACCACCATCAGAACATATCTTCAAAGCTATCAGCGCAAAGAAAAAAGCAACACACCACTCCCGGGAGGGCTCGAAACTCCAACCTTTCGGTTAACAGCCGATCGCGCAAGCCAATTGCGCCACGGAGACAGTCCTGCTCCACTCTCACCATCATCAGAACATATCCTAAAAGCTATTACCACAAAGAAAAAAAGCAACACACCACTCCCGGGAGGGCTCGAAACTCCAACCTTTCGGTTAACAGCCGATCGCGCAAGCCAATTGCGCCACGGAGACAGTCCTGCTCCACTCTCACCACCATCAGAACATATCTTCAAAGCTATCAGTGCAAAGAAAAAAGCAACACACCACTCCCGGGAGGGCTTGAAACTCTAACCTTTCGGTTAACATCCGATCGCGGTAGCCCATTGCGCCACGGGGACAGTCTTGCTCCACTCTCACCACCATCAGAATATATCTTCAAAGCTATCAGTGCAAAGAAAAAAAAGCGCCGCACCACCACCGGGTGGGCTCGAACCTCCAACCTTTCAGTTAACAGCCGATCGCGCAAGCCAATTGCGCCACGGAGACAGTCCTGCTCCACTCTCACCACCGTCAAAACATTTATTCAGAGCTATCACCCCAAAGAAAAAAAAGCGCCGCACCACCACCGGGAGGGCTCGAAACTCCAACCTTTCGGTTAACAGCCGATCGCGCTAGCCCATTGCGCCACGGAGACAGTCTTGCTTCACTCTCACCACCATCAGAACATATCTTCAAAGCTATCAGCACAAAGAAAAAAAAGCACCGCACCACCACCGGGTGGGCTCGAACCTCTAAACGTTCGGTTAACAGCCGATCGCGCTAGCCAATTGCGCCACGGAGACAGTCCTGCTCCACTCTCACCACCATCAGAACATATCTTCAAAGCTATTAGCTCAAAGAAAAAAGCAACACACCACTCCCGGGAGGGCTCGAAACTCGAACCTTTCGGTTAACAGCCGATCGCGTTAGCCCTTTGCGCCACGGAGACAGTCTTGCTCCGCTCTCACCACCATCAGAACATATATTCAAAGCTATCAGCGCAAAGAAAAAAGCAACACATCACTCCCGGGCGGGCTCGAAACTCCAACCTTTCGGTTAACAGCCGATCGGGCTAGCCCATTGCGCCACGGAGACAAACTTGCTCTCTTCTCACCTCCATCAGAACATATCTTCAAAGCTATCAGCCCAAAGAAAAAAAAGCGCCGCACCACCACCGGGTGGGCTCGAACCTACAACCTTTCGGTTAACAGCCAATCGCACTAGCCAATTGCGCCACGGAGACAGTCGCGCTCCACTCTTACCACCATCGGAACATATCTTCAAAGCTATCAGCACAAAGAAAAAAGCAACACACCACTCCCGGGAGGGCTTGAACCTCCAACTTTTCGGTTAACAGCCGATCGCGCTGGCCAATTGCGCCACGGAGACAGTCCTGCTCCACTGTCACCACCATTAGAACATATCTTTCAAGCTATCATCCAAAGAAAAAAAGCGCAGCACCACCACAAGGTGGGCTCGAACCTCCAACCTTTCGGTTAACAGCCAATCGCGCTAGCCCATTGCGCAACGGAGACAATCGTGCTCCACGCTCACCACCATCAGAAAATATCTTCAAAGCTATCAGCGGAAAGAAAAAAGCAACACACCCCAACCGGGAGGGCTCGAACCTCAAACTTTTTGGTTAACAGCCGATCGCGCTAGCCAATGGCGCCACGGGGACAGTCCTGCTCCACTCTCACCACCGTCAGAACATTTCTTCAGAGCTATCAGCCCAAAGAAAAAAAAGCGCCGCACCACCACCGGGTGGGCTCGAACCTCCAACCTTTCGGTTAACAGCCGATCGCGCTAGCCAATTGCGCCACGGAGACAGTCCTGCTCCACTCTCACCACCGTCAGAACATTTCTTCAGAGCTATCAGCCCAAAGAAAAAAAAAGCGCCGCACCACCACCGGGTGGGCTCGAAACTCCAACCTTTCGGTTAACAGCCGATCGCGCTAGCCAATTGCGCCATGGAGACAGTCCTGCTCCACTCTCACCACCATCAGAACATATCTTGAAAGCTATTACCACAAAGCAAAAAGCAACACACAACTCCCGGGAGGGCTCGAAACTCCAACCTTTCTGTTAACAGCCGATCGCGCTAGCCAATTGCGCCACGCAGACAGCCTTGCTCCCTTCTCACCACCATCAGAACATATCTTAAAAGCTATCAGCCCAAAGAAAAAAAAGCGCCGCACCACCACCGGGCGGGCTCGAACCTCCAACCTTTCGGTTAACAGCCGATCACGCAAGCCAATTGCGCCCCGGAGACAGTCCTCCTCCACTCTCACCACTATCAGAACATATCTTCAAAGCTATCAGTGCAAAGAAAAAAAAGCGCCGCACCACCACCGGGTGGTGCTCGAACCTCCAACCTTTCGGTTAACAGCCGATCGCGCAAGCCAATTGCGCCACGGAGACAGTCCTGCTCCACTCTCACCACCATCAGAACATATCTTCAAAGCTATCAGTGCAAAGAAAAAAGCAACACACCACTCCCGGGAGGGTTCGAAACTCCAAGCTTTCGGTTAACAGCCAATCGCGGTAGCCAATTGCGCCACGGAGACAGTCCTGCTCCACTCTCACCACCATCAGAACATATCATCAAAGCTATCACCACAAAGAAAAAAAAGCGCCGCACCACCATCGGGTGGGCTCGAAACTCCAACCTTTGGTTAACAGCCGATCGCGCTAGCCAATTGCGCCATGGAGACAGTCGTGCTCCACTCTCACCACCATCAGAACATATCTTCAAAGCTATTACCACAAAGAAAAAAGCAACACACCACTCCTGGGAGGGCTCGAACCTCCAACCTTTCGGTTAACAGCCGATCGCGCAAGCCAATTGCGCCACGGAGACAGTCCTGCTCCACTCTCACCACCATCAGAACATATCTTCAAAGCTATCAGTGCAAAGAAAAAAGCAACACACCACTCCCGGGAGGGCTCGAAACTCCAACCTTTCGGTTAACAGCCGATTGCGTTAACCCATTTCGCCACGGGGACAGTCGTGCTCCACTCTACCACCGTCAGACCATTTCTTCAGAGCTATCAGTGCAAAGAAAAAAGCAACACACCACTCCCGGGAGGGCTCGAACCTCCAACCTTTCGGTTAACAGCCGATCGCGTAAGCCAATTGCGCCACGAAGACAGTCCTGCTCCACTCTCACCACCGTCAAAACATTTATTCAGAGCTATCACCCCAAAGAAAAAAAGCGCCGCACCACCACCGGGAGGGCTCGAAACTCCAACCTTTCGGTTAACAGCCGATCGCGCTAGCCCATTGCGCCACGGAGACAGTCCTGCTCCACTCTCACCACCATCAGAACATATCTTCAAAGCTATCAGCGCAAAGAAAAAAGCAACACACCACTCCCGGGAGGGCTCGAAACTCGAACCTTTCGGTTAACAGCCGATCGCGCTAGCCCTTTGCGCCACGGAGACAGTCTTGCTCCGCTCTCACCACCATCAGAACATATCTTCAAAGCTATCAGCCCAAAGAAAAAAAAGCGCTGCACCACCACCGGGTGGGCTCGAAACTCCAACCTTTCGGTTAACAGCCGATCGCGCTAGCCAATTGCGCCATGGAGACAGTCCTGCTCCACTCTCACCACCATCAGTACATATCTTAAAAGCTATTACCACAAAGAAAAAAAGCAACACACCACTCCCGGGAGGGCTCGAAACTCCAACCTTTCGGTTAACAGCCGATCGCGCAAGCCAATTGCGCCACGGAGACAGTCCTGCTCCACTCTCACCACCATCAGAACATATCTTCAAAGCTATCAGCGCAAAGAAAAAAGCAACACACCACTCCCGGGAGGGCTTGAAACTCCAACCTTTCGGTTAACAGCCGATCGCGGTAGCCCATTGCGCCACGGGGACAGTCTTGCTCCACTCTCACCACCATCAGAACATATCTTCAAAGCTATCAGTGCAAAGAAAAAAAAGCGCCGCACCACCACCGGGTGGGCTCGAACCTCCAACCTTTCGGTTAACAGCCGATTGCGCAAGCCAATTGCGCCACGGAGACAGTCCTGCTCCACTCTCACCACCGTCAAAACATTTATTCAGAGCTATCACCCCAAAGAAAAAAAAGCGCCGCACCACCACCGGGAGGGCTCGAAACTCCAACTTTTCGGTTAACAGCCGATCGCGCTAGCCCATTGCGCACGGAGACAGTCTTGCTTCACTCTCACAACCATCAGAACATATCTTCAAAGCTATCAGCGCAAAGAAAAAAGCAACACACCACTCCCGGGAGGGCTTGAAACTCCAACCTTTCGGTTAACAGCCGATCGCGGTAGCCCATTGCGCCACGGGGACAGTCTTGCTCCACTCTTACCACCATCAGAACATATCTTCAAAGCTATCAGAACAAAGAAAAAAAAGCGCCGCACCACCAACGGGTGGGCTCGAACCTCCAAACTTTAGGTTAACAGCCAATCGCGCTAGCCGATTGCGCCACGGAGACAGTCCTGCTCCACTCTCACCACCATCAGAACATATCTTCAAAGCTATCAGCCCAAAGAAAAAAAAGCGCCGCACCACCACCGGGTGGGCTCGAACCTCCAACCTTTCGGTTAACAGCCGATCGCACTAGCCAATTGCGCCACGGAGACAGTCGCGCTCCACTCTTACCACCATCGGAACATATCTTCAAAGCTATCAGCACAAAGAAAAAAGCAACACACCACTCCCGGAAGGGCTCGAACCTCCAACTTTTTGGTTAACAGCCGATCGCGCTGGCCAATTGCGCCACGGAGACAGTCCTGCTCCACTCTCACCACCATTAGAACATATATTTCAAGCTATCAGCCCAAAGAAAAAAAAAGCGCCGCACCACCACCAGGTGGGCTCGAACCTCCAACCTTTCGGTTAACGGCCGATCGCGCTAGCCAATTGCGCAACGGAGACAATCGTGCTCCACGCTCACCACAATCAGAAAATATCTTCAAAGCTATCAGCGCAAAGAAAAAAGCAACACACCCCACCCGGGAGGGCTCGAACCTCCAACTTTTTGGTTAACAGCCGATCGCGCTAGCCAATGGCGCCACGGGGACAGTCCTGCTCCACTCTCACCACCGTCAGAACATTTCTTCAGAGCTATCAGCCCAAAGAAAAAAAATCGCCGCACCACCACCGGGAGGGCTCGAAACTCCAACCATTCGGTTAACAGCCGATCGCGCTAGCCCATTGCGCCACGGAGACAGTCTTGCTTCACTCTCACCACCATCAGAACATATCTTCAAAGCTATCAGAACAAAGAAAAAAAAGCGCCGCACCACCACCGGGTGGGCTCGAACCTCCAAACTTTCGGTTAACAGCCAATCTCGCTAGCCAATTGCGCCACGGAGACAGTCCTGCTCCACTCTCACCCCCATCAGAACATATCTTCAAAGCTATCAGCGCAAAGAAAAAAGCAACACACCACTCCCGGGAGGTCTCGAAACTCGAACCTTTCGGTTAACAGCCGATCGCGCAAGACCTTTGCGCCACGGAGACAGTCTTGCTTCGCTCTCACCACCATCAGAACATATATTCAAAGCTATCAGCGCAAAGAAAAAAGCAACACACCACTCCCGGGCGGGCTCGAAACTCCAACCTTTCGGTTAACAGCCGATCAGGCTAGCCCATTGCGCCACGGAGACAAACTTGCTCCCTTCTCACCTCCATCAGAACATATCTTCAAAGCTATCAGCCCAAAGAAAAAAAAGCGCCGCACCACCACCGGGTGGGCTCGAACCTCCAACCTTTCGGTTAACAGCCGATCGCACTAGCCAATTGCGCCACGGAGACAGTCGCGCTCCACTCTTACCACCATCGGAACATATCTTCAAACCTATCAGCACAAAGAAAAAAGCAACACACCACTTCCGGGAGGGATCGAACCTCCAACTTTTCGGTTAACAGCCAATCGCGCTGGCCAATTGCGCCACGGAGACAGTCCTGCTCCACTCTCACCACCATTAGAACATATCTTTCAAGCTATCAGCCCAAAGAAAAAAAAGCGCCGCACCACCACCAGGTGGGCTCGAACCTCCAAACTTTCGGTCAACGGCCGATCGCACTAGCCAATTGCGCAACGAAGACAATCGTGCTCCACGCTCACCACCATCAGAAAATATCTTCAAAGCTATCAGCGCAAAGAAAAAAGCAACACACCCCACCCGGGAAACTCGAACCGCCAACTTTTTGGTTAACAGCCGATCGCGCTAGCCAATGGCGCCACGGGGACAGTCCTGCTCCACTCTCACCACCGTCAGGACATTTCTTCAGAGCTATGAGCCCAAAGAAAAAAAGCGCCGCACCACCACCGGGTGGGCTCGAACCTCCAACCTTTCGGTTAACAGCCGATCGCGCTAGCCAATTGCGCCACAGAGACAGTAGTGCTCCACTCTCACCACCGTCAGACCATTTCTTCAGAGCTATCGCCCCAAAGAAAGAAAAAGCGCCGCACCACCATCGGGTGGGCTCGAAACTCCAACCTTTCGGTTAACAGCCGATCGCGCTAGCCAATTGCGCCATGGAGACAGTCGTGCTCCACTCTCACCACCATCAGAACATATCTTGAAAGCTATTACCACAAAGAAAAAAGCAACACACCACTCCCGGGAGAGCTCGAAACTCCAACCTTTCGGTTAACAGCCGATCGCGCTAGCCAATTGCGCCACGGAGACAGTCTTGCTCCCTTCTCACCACCATCATAACATATCTTCAAAGCTATCAGCCCAAAGAAAAAAAAGCGCCGCACCACCACCGGGTGGGCTCGAACCTCCAACCTTTCGGTTAACAGCCGATCACGCAAGCCGATTGCGCCACGGAGACAGTCCTCCTCCACTCTCACCACTATCACAACATATCTTCAAAGCTATCAGTGCAAAGAAAAAAGAAAAAAAAAGCGCCGCACCACCATCGGGTGGGCTCGAAACTCCAACCTTTGGTTAACAGCCGATCGCGCTAGCCAATTGCGCCATGGAGACAGTCGTGCTCCACTCTCACCACCATCAGAACATATCTTCAAAGCTATTACCACAAAGAAAAAAGCAACACACCACTCCTGGGAGGGCACGAACCTCCAACCTTTCGGTTAATAGCCGATCGCGCAAGCCAATTGCGCCACGGAGACAGTCCTGCTCCACTCTCACCACCATCAGAACATATCTTCAAAGCTATCAGTGCAAAGAAAAAAGCAACAAACCACTCCCGGGAGGGCTCAAAACTCCAACCTTTCGGTTAACAGCCGATTGCGTTAGCCCATTTCGCCACGGGGACAGTCGTGCTCCACTCTCACCACCGTCAGACCATTTCTTCAAAGCTATCAGTGCAAAGAAAAAAGCAACACACCACCACCGGGTGGGCTCGAAACTCCAACCTTTCGGTTAACAGCCGATCGCGCTAGCCCTTTGCGCCACGGAGACAGTCTTGCTCCGCTCTCACCACCATCAGAACATATCTTCAAAGCTATCAGCCCAAAGAAAAAAAAGCGCCGCACCACCACCGGGTGGGCTCGAAACTCCAACCTTTCGGTTAACAGCCGATCGCGCTAGCCAATTGCGCCATGGAGACAGTCCTGCTCCACTCTCACCACCATCAGTACATATCTTAAAAGCTAATACCACAAAGAAAAAAAGCAACACACCACTCCCGGGAGGGCTCGAAACTCCAACCTTTCGGTTAACAGCCGATCGCGCAAGCCAATTGCGCCACGGAGACAGTCCTGCTCCACTCTCACCACCATCAGAACATATCTTCAAAGCTATCAGCGCAAAGAAAAAAGCAACACACCACTCCCGGGAGGGCTTGAAACTCCAACCTTTCGGTTAACAGCCGATCGCGGTAACCCATTGCGCCCCGGGGACAGTCTTGCTCCACTCTCACCACCATCAGAACATATCTTCAAAGCTATCAGTGCAAAAAAAAAAGCGCCGCACCACCACCGTGTGGGCTCGAACCTCCAACCTTTCGGTTAACAGCCGATTGCGCAAGCCAATTGCGCCACGGAGACAGTCCTGCTCCACTCTCACCACCGTCAAAACATTTATTCAGAGCTATCACCCCAAAGAAAAAAAAGCGCCGCACCACCACCGGGAGGGCTCGAAACTCCAACTTTTCGGTTAACAGCCGATCGCGCTAGCCCATTGCGCACGGAGACAGTCTTGCTTCACTCTCACCACCATCGGAACATATCTTCAAAGCTATCAGCGCAAAGAAAAAAGCAACACACCACTCCCGGGAGGGCTTGAAACTCCAACCTTTCGGTTAACAGCCGATCGCGGTAGCCCATTGCGCCACGGGGACAGTCTTGCTCCACTCTCACCACCATCAGAACATATCTTCAAAGCTATCAGAACAAAGAAAAAAAAGCGCCGCACCACCAACGGGTGGGCTCGAACCTCCAAACTTTCGGTTAACAGCCAATCGCGCTAGCCAATTGCGCCACGGAGACAGTCCTGCTCCACTCTCACCACCATCAGAACATATCTTCAAAGCTATCAGCGCAAAGAAAAAAGCAACACACCACTCCCGGGAGGTCTCGAAACTCGAACCTTTCGGTTAACAGCCGATCGCGCTAGTCCTTTGCGCCACGGAGACAGTCTTGCTTCGCTCTCACCACCATCAGAACATATATTCAAAGCTATCAGCGCAAAGAAAAAAGCAACACACCACTCCCGGGCGGGCTCGAAACTCCAACCTTTCGGTTAACAGCCGATCGGGCTAGCCCATTGCGCCACGGAGACAAACTTGCTCCCTTCTCACCTCCATCAGAACATATCTTCAAAGCTATCAGCCCAAAGAAAAAAAAGCGCCGCACCACCACCGGGTGGGCTCGAACCTCCAACGTTTCGGTTAACAGCCGATCGCACTAGCCAGTTGCGCCACGGAGACAGTCGCGCTCCACTCTTACCACCATCGGAACATATCTTCAAAGCTATCAGCACAAAGAAAAAAGCAACACACCACTCCCGGGAGGGCTCGAACCTCCAACTTTTCGGTTAACAGCCAATCGCGCTGGCCAATTGCGCCACGGAGACAGTCCTGCTCCACTCTCACCACCATTAGAACATATCTTTCAAGCTATCAGCCCAAAGAAAAAAAAGCGCCGCACCACCACCAGGTGGGCTCGAACCTCCAAACTTTCGGTTAACGGCCGATCGCACTAGCCAATTGCGCAACGGAGACAATCGTGCTCCACGCTCACCACCATCAGAAAATATCTTCAAAGCTATCAGCGCAAAGAAAAAAGCAACACACCCCACCCGGGAGGGCTCGAACATCCAACTTTTTGGTTAACAGCCGATCGCGCTAGCCAATGGCGCCACGGGGACAGTCCTGCTCCACTCTCACCACCGTCAGAACATTTCTTCAGAGCTATGAGCCCAAAGAAAAAAAGCAACACACCACTCCCGGGAGGGCTCGAAACTCCAACCTTTCGGTTAACAGCCGATCGCGCAAGCCAATTGCGCCACGGAGACAGTCCTGCTCCACTCTCACCATCATCAGAACATATCCTAAAAGCTATTACCACAAAGAAAAAAAGCAACACACCACTCCCGGGAGTGCTCGAAACTCCAACCTTTCGGTTAACAGCCGATCGCGCAAGCCAATTGCGCCACGGAGACAGTCCTGCTCCACTCTCACCACCATCAGAACATATCTTCAAAGCTATCAGTGCAAAGAAAAAAGCAACACACCACTCCCGGGAGGGCTTGAAACTCTAACCTTTCGGTTAACATCCGATCGCTGTAGCCCATTGCGCCACGGGGACAGTCTTGCTCCACTCTCACCACCATCAGAATATATCTTCAAAGCTATCAGTGCAAAGAAAAAAAAGCGCCGCACCACCACCGGGTGGGCTCGAACCTCCAACCTTTCGGTTAACAGCCGATCGCGCAAGCCGATTGCGCCACGGAGACAGTCCTGCTCCACTCTCACCACCGTCAAAACATTTATTCAGAGCTATCACCCCAAAGAAAAAAAAGCGCCGCACCACCACCGGGAGGGCTCGAAACTCCAACCTTTCGGTTAACAGCCGATCGCGCTAGCCCATTGCGCCACGGAGACAGTCTTGCTTCACTCTCACCACCATCAGAACATATCTTCAAAGCTATCAGCACAAAGAAAAAAAAGCACCGCACCACCACCGGGTGGGCTCGAACCTCTAAACGTTCGGTTAACAGCCGATCGCGCTAGCCAATTGCGCCACGGAGACAGTCCTGCTCCACTCTCACCACCATCAGAACATATCTTCAAAGCTATTAGCTCAAAGAAAAAAGCAACACACCACTCCCGGGAGGGCTCGAAACTCGAACCTTTCGGTTAACAGCCGATCGCGTTAGTCCTTTGCGCCACGGAGACAATCTTGCTCCGCTCTCACCACCATCAGAACATATATTCAAAGCTATCAGCGCAAAGAAAAAAGCAACACATCACTCCCGGGCGGGCTCGAAACTCCAACCTTTCGGTTAACAGCCGATCGGGCTAGCCCATTGCGCCACGGAGACAAACTTGCTCTCTTCTCACCTCCATCAGAACATATCTTCAAAGCTATCAGCCCAAAGAAAAAAAAGCGCCGCACCACCACCGGGTGCGCTCGAACCTACAACCTTTCGGTTAACAGCCGATCGCACTAGCCAATTGCGCCACGGAGACAGTCGCGCTCCACTCTTACCACCATCGGAACATATCTTCAAAGCTATCAGCACAAAGAAAAAAGCAACACACCACTCCCGGGAGGGCTCGAACCTCCAACTTTTCGGTTAACAGCCGATCGCGCTGGCCAATTGCGCCACGGAGACAGTCCTGCTCCACTGTCACCACCATTAGAACATATCTTTCAAGCTATCATCCAAAGAAAAAAAGCGCAGCACCACCACAAGGTGGGCTCGAACCTCCAACCTTTCGGTTAACGGCCAATCGCGCTAGCCCATTGCGCAACGGAGACAATCGTGCTCCACGCTCACCACCATCAGAAAATATCTTCAAAGCTATCAGCGGAAAGAAAAAAGCAACACACCCCAACCGGGAGGGCTCGAACCTCAAACTTTTTGGTTAACAGCCGATCGCGCTAGCCAATGGCGCCACGGGGACAGTCCTGCTCCACTCTCACCACCGTCAGAACATTTCTTCAGAGCTATTAGCCCAAAGAAAAAAAGCGCCGCACCACCACCGGGTGGGCTCGAACCTCCAACCTTTCGGTTAACAGCCGATCGCACTAGCCAATTGCGCCACAGAGACAGTCGTGCTCCACTCTCACCACCGTCAGACCATTTCTTCAGAGCTATCGCCCCAAAGAAAGAAAAAGCGCCGCACCGCCACCGGGTGGGCTCGAACCTCCAACCTTTGGTTAACAGCCGATCGCGCTAGCCAATTGCGCCATGGAGACAGTCGTGCTCCACTCTCACCACCATCAGAACATATCTTCAAAGCTATTACCACAAAGAAAAAAGCAACACACCACTCCTGGGAGGGCTCGAACCTCCAACCTTTCGGTTAACATCCGATCGCGCAAGCCAATTGCGCCACGGAGACAGTCCTGCTCCACTCTCACCACCATCAGAACATATCTTCAAAGCTATCAGTGCAAAGAAAAAAGCAACACACCACTCCCGGGAGGGCTCGAAACTCCAACCTTTCGGTTAACAGCCGATTGCGTTAGCCCATTTCGCCACGGGGACAGTCGTGCTCCACTCTACCACCGTCAGACCATTTCTTCAGAGCTATCAGTGCAAAGAAAAAAGCAACACACCACTCCCGGGAGGGCTCGAACCTCCAACCTTTCGGTTAACAGCCGATCGCGTAAGCCAATTGCGCCACGAAGACAGTCCTGCTCCACTCTCACCACCGTCAAAACATTTATTCAGAGCTATCACCCCAAAGAAAAAAAGCGCCGCACCACCACCGGGAGGGCTCGAAACTCCAACCTTTCGGTTAACAGCCGATCGCGCTAGCCCATTGCGCCACGGAGACAGTCCTGCTCCACTCTCACCACCATCAGAACATATCTTCAAAGCTATCAGCGCAAAGAAAAAAGCAACACACCACTCCCGGGAGGGCTCGAAACTCGAACCTTTCGGTTAACAGCCGATCGCGCTAGCCCTTTGCGCCACGGAGACAGTCTTGCTCCGCTCTCACCACCATCGGAACATATCTTCAAAGCTATCAGCGCAAAGAAAAAAGCAACACACCACTCCCGGGAGGGCTTGAAACTCCAACCTTTCGGTTAACAGCCGATCGCGGTAGCCCATTGCGCCACGGGGACAGTCTTGCTCCACTCTCACCACCATCAGAACATATCTTCAAAGCTATCAGAACAAAGAAAAAAAAGCGCCGCACCACCAACGGGTGGGCTCGAACCTCCAAACTTTCGGTTAACAGCCAATCGCGCTAGCCAATTGCGCCACGGAGACAGTCCTGCTCCACTCTCACCACCATCAGAACATATCTTCAAAGCTATCAGCGCAAAGAAAAAAGCAACACACCACTCCCGGGAGGTCTCGAAACTCGAACCTTTCGGTTAACAGCCGATCGCGCTAGTCCTTTGCGCCACGGAGACAGTCCTGCTCCACTCTCACCACCATTAGAACATATCTTTCAAGCTATCAGCCCAAAGAAAAAAAAGCGCCGCACCACCACCAGGTGGGCTCGAACCTCCAAACTTTCGGTTAACGGCCGATCGCACTAGCCAATTGCGCAACGGAGACAATCGTGCTCCACGCTCACCACCATCAGAAAATATCTTCAAAGCTATCAGCGCAAAGAAAAAAGCAACACACCCCACCCGGGAGGGCTCGAACATCCAACTTTTTGGTTAACAGCCGATCGCGCTAGCCAATGGCGCCACGGGGACAGTCCTGCTCCACTCTCACCACCGTCAGAACATTTCTTCAGAGCTATGAGCCCAAAGAAAAAAAGCAACACACCACTCCCGGGAGGGCTCGAAACTCCAACCTTTCGGTTAACAGCCGATCGCGCAAGCCAATTGCGCCACGGAGACAGTCCTGCTCCACTCTCACCATCATCAGAACATATCCTAAAAGCTATTACCACAAAGAAAAAAAGCAACACACCACTCCCGGGAGTGCTCGAAACTCCAACCTTTCGGTTAACAGCCGATCGCGCAAGCCAATTGCGCCACGGAGACAGTCCTGCTCCACTCTCACCACCATCAGAACATATCTTCAAAGCTATCAGTGCAAAGAAAAAAGCAACACACCACTCCCGGGAGGGCTTGAAACTCTAACCTTTCGGTTAACATCCGATCGCTGTAGCCCATTGCGCCACGGGGACAGTCTTGCTCCACTCTCACCACCATCAGAATATATCTTCAAAGCTATCAGTGCAAAGAAAAAAAAGCGCCGCACCACCACCGGGTGGGCTCGAACCTCCAACCTTTCGGTTAACAGCCGATCGCGCAAGCCGATTGCGCCACGGAGACAGTCCTGCTCCACTCTCACCACCGTCAAAACATTTATTCAGAGCTATCACCCCAAAGAAAAAAAAGCGCCGCACCACCACCGGGAGGGCTCGAAACTCCAACCTTTCGGTTAACAGCCGATCGCGCTAGCCCATTGCGCCACGGAGACAGTCTTGCTTCACTCTCACCACCATCAGAACATATCTTCAAAGCTATCAGCACAAAGAAAAAAAAGCACCGCACCACCACCGGGTGGGCTCGAACCTCTAAACGTTCGGTTAACAGCCGATCGCGCTAGCCAATTGCGCCACGGAGACAGTCCTGCTCCACTCTCACCACCATCAGAACATATCTTCAAAGCTATTAGCTCAAAGAAAAAAGCAACACACCACTCCCGGGAGGGCTCGAAACTCGAACCTTTCGGTTAACAGCCGATCGCGTTAGTCCTTTGCGCCACGGAGACAATCTTGCTCCGCTCTCACCACCATCAGAACATATATTCAAAGCTATCAGCGCAAAGAAAAAAGCAACACATCACTCCCGGGCGGGCTCGAAACTCCAACCTTTCGGTTAACAGCCGATCGGGCTAGCCCATTGCGCCACGGAGACAAACTTGCTCTCTTCTCACCTCCATCAGAACATATCTTCAAAGCTATCAGCCCAAAGAAAAAAAAGCGCCGCACCACCACCGGGTGCGCTCGAACCTACAACCTTTCGGTTAACAGCCGATCGCACTAGCCAATTGCGCCACGGAGACAGTCGCGCTCCACTCTTACCACCATCGGAACATATCTTCAAAGCTATCAGCACAAAGAAAAAAGCAACACACCACTCCCGGGAGGGCTCGAACCTCCAACTTTTCGGTTAACAGCCGATCGCGCTGGCCAATTGCGCCACGGAGACAGTCCTGCTCCACTGTCACCACCATTAGAACATATCTTTCAAGCTATCATCCAAAGAAAAAAAGCGCAGCACCACCACAAGGTGGGCTCGAACCTCCAACCTTTCGGTTAACGGCCAATCGCGCTAGCCCATTGCGCAACGGAGACAATCGTGCTCCACGCTCACCACCATCAGAAAATATCTTCAAAGCTATCAGCGGAAAGAAAAAAGCAACACACCCCAACCGGGAGGGCTCGAACCTCAAACTTTTTGGTTAACAGCCGATCGCGCTAGCCAATGGCGCCACGGGGACAGTCCTGCTCCACTCTCACCACCGTCAGAACATTTCTTCAGAGCTATCAGCCCAAAGAAAAAAAGCGCCGCACCACCACCGGGTGGGCTCGAACCTCCAACCTTTCGGTTAACAGCCGATCGCACTAGCCAATTGCGCCACAGAGACAGTCGTGCTCCACTCTCACCACCGTCAGACCATTTCTTCAGAGCTATCGCCCCAAAGAAAGAAAAAGCGCCGCACCGCCACCGGGTGGGCTCGAACCTCCAACCTTTGGTTAACAGCCGATCGCGCTAGCCAATTGCGCCATGGAGACAGTCGTGCTCCACTCTCACCACCATCAGAACATATCTTCAAAGCTATTACCACAAAGAAAAAAGCAACACACCACTCCTGGGAGGGCTCGAACCTCCAACCTTTCGGTTAACATCCGATCGCGCAAGCCAATTGCGCCACGGAGACAGTCCTGCTCCACTCTCACCACCATCAGAACATATCTTCAAAGCTATCAGTGCAAAGAAAAAAGCAACACACCACTCCCGGGAGGGCTCGAAACTCCAACCTTTCGGTTAACAGCCGATTGCGTTAGCCCATTTCGCCACGGGGACAGTCGTGCTCCACTCTACCACCGTCAGACCATTTCTTCAGAGCTATCAGTGCAAAGAAAAAAGCAACACACCACTCCCGGGAGGGCTCGAACCTCCAACCTTTCGGTTAACAGCCGATCGCGTAAGCCAATTGCGCCACGAAGACAGTCCTGCTCCACTCTCACCACCGTCAAAACATTTATTCAGAGCTATCACCCCAAAGAAAAAAAGCGCCGCACCACCACCGGGAGGGCTCGAAACTCCAACCTTTCGGTTAACAGCCGATCGCGCTAGCCCATTGCGCCACGGAGACAGTCCTGCTCCACTCTCACCACCATCAGAACATATCTTCAAAGCTATCAGCGCAAAGAAAAAAGCAACACACCACTCCCGGGAGGGCTCGAAACTCGAACCTTTCGGTTAACAGCCGATCGCGCTAGCCCTTTGCGCCACGGAGACAGTCTTGCTCCGCTCTCACCACCATCAGAACATATCTTCAAAGCTATCAGCCCAAAGAAAAAAAAGCGCCGCACCACCACCGGGTGGGCTCGAAACTCCAACCTTTCGGTTAACAGCCGATCGCGCTAGCCAATTGCGCCATGGAGACAGTCCTGCTCCACTCTCACCACCATCAGTACATATCTTAAAAGCTATTACCACAAAGAAAAAAAGCAACACACCACTCCCGGGAGGGCTCGAAACTCCAACCTTTCGGTTAACAGCCGATCGCGAAAGCCAATTGCGCCACGGAGACAGTCCTGCTCCACTCTCACCACCATCAGAACATATCTTCAAAGCTATCAGCGCAAAGAAAAAAGCAACACACCACTCCCGGGAGGGCTTGAAACTCCAACCTTTCGGTTAACAGCCGATCGCGGTAGCCCATTGCGCCACGGGGACAGTCTTGCTCCACTCTCACCACCATCAGAACATATCTTCAAAGCTATCAGTGCAAAGAAAAAAAAGCGCCGCACCACCACCGGGTGGGCTCGAACCTCCAACCTTTCGGTTAACAGCCGATTGCGCAAGCCAATTTCTCCACGGAGACAGTCCTGCTCGACTCTCACCACCGTCAAAACATTTATTCAGAGCTATCACCCCAAAGAAAAAAAAGCGCCGCACCACCACCGGGAGGGCTCGAAACTCCAACTTTTCGGTTAACAGCCGATCGCGCTAGCCCATTGCGCACGGAGACAGTCTTGCTTCACTCTCACAACCATCAGAACATATCTTCAAAGCTATCAGCGCAAAGAAAAAAGCAACACACCACTCCCGGGAGGGCTTGAAACTCCAACCTTTCGGTTAACAGCCGATCGCGGTAGCCCATTGCGCCACGGGGACAGTCTTGCTCTACTCTCACCACCATCAGAACATATCTTCAAAGCTATCAGAACAAAGAAAAAAAAGCGCCGCACCACCAACGGGTGGGCTCGAACCTCCAAACTTTCGGTTAACAGCCAATCGCGCTAGCCAATTGCACCACGGAGACAGTCCTGCTCCACTCTCACCACCATCAGAACATATCTTCAAAGCTATCAGCCCAAAGAAAAAAAAGCGCCGCACCACCACCGGGTGGGCTCGAACCTCCAACCTTTCGGTTAACAGCCGATCGCACTAGCCAATTGCGCCACGGCGACAGTCGCGCTCCACTCTTACCACCATCGGAACATATCTTCAAAGCTATCAGCACAAAGAAAAAAGCAACACACCACTCCCGGAAGGGCTCGAACCTCCAACTTTTTGGTTAACAGCCGATCGCGCTGGCCAATTGCGCCACGGAGACAGTCCTGCTCCACTCTCACCACCATTAGAACATATATTTCAAGCTATCAGCCCAAAGAAAAAAAAAGCGCCGCACCACCACCAGGTGGGCTCGAACCTCCAACCTTTCGGTTAACGGCCGATCGCGCTAGCCAATTGCGCAACGGAGACAATCGTGCTCCACGCTCACCACCATCAGAAAATATCTTCAAAGCTATCAGCGCAAAGAAAAAAGCAACACACCCCACCCGGGAGGGCTCGAACCTCCAACTTTTTGGTTAACAGCCGATCGCGCTAGCCAATGGCGCCACGGGGACAGTCCTGCTCCACTCTCACCACCATCAGAACATATCTTCAAAGCTATCAGCGCAAAGAAAAAAGCAACACACCACTCCCGGGAGGTCTCGAAACTCGAACCTTTCGGTTAACAGCCGATCGCGCTAGCCCTTTGCGCCACGGAGACAGTCTTGCTTCGCTCTCACCACCATCAGAACATATATTCAAAGCTATCAGCGCAAAGAAAAAAGCAACACACCACTCCCGGGTGGGCTCGAAACTCCAACCTTTCGGTTAACAGCCGATCAGGCTAGCCCATTGCGCCACGGAGACAAACTTGCTCCCTTCTCACCTCCATCAGAACATATCTTCAAAGCTATCAGCCCAAAGAAAAAAAAGCGCCGCACCACCACCGGGTGGGCTCGAACCTCAAACCTTTCGGTTAACAGCCGATCGCACTAGCCAATTGCGCCACGGAGACAGTCGCGCTCCACTCTTACCACCATCGGAACATATCTTCAAACCTATCAGCTCAAAGAAAAAAGCAACACACCACTCCCGGGAGGGCTCGAACCTCCAACTTTTCGGTTAACAGCCAATCGCGCTGGCCAATTGCGCCACGGAGACAGTCCTGCTCCACTCTCACCACCATTAGAACATATCTTTCAAGCTATCAGCCCAAAGAAAAAAAAGCGCCGCACCACCACCAGGTGGGCTCGAACCTCCAAACTTTCGGTTAACGGCCGATCGCACTAGCCAATTGCGCAACAGAGACAATCGTGCTCCACGCTCACCACCATCAGAAAATATCTTCAAAGCTATCAGCGCAAAGAAAAAAGCAACACACCCCACCCGGGAGGGCTCGAACCTCCAACTTTTTGGTTAACAGCCGATCGCGCTAGCCAATGGCGCCACGGGGACAGTCCTGCTCCACTCTCACCACCGTCAGAACATTTCTTCAGAGCTATGAGCCCAAAGAAAAAAAGCGCCACACCACCACCGGGTGGGCTCGAACCTCCAACCTTTCGGTTAACAGCCGATCGCGCTAGCCAATTGCGCCACAGAGACAGTCGTGCTCCACTCTCACCACCGTCAGACCATTTCTTCAGAGCTATCGCCCCAAAGAAAGAAAAAGCGCCGCACCACCATCGGGTGGGCTCGAAACTCCAACCTTTCGGTTAACAGCCGATCGCGCTAGCCAATTGCGCCATGGAGACAGTCGTGCTCCACTCTCACCACCATCAGAACATATCTTGAAAGCTATTACCACAAAGAAAAAAGCAACACACCACTCCCGGGAGGGCTCGAAACTCCAACCTTTCGGTTAACAGCCGATCGCGCTAGCCAATTGCGCCACGGAGACAGTCTTGCTCCCTTCTCACCACCATCAGAACATATCTTCAAAGCTATCAGCCCAAAGAAAAAAAAGCGCCGCACCACCACCGGGTGGGCTCGAACCTCCAACCTTTCGGTTAACAGCCGATCACGCAAGCCGATTGCGCCACGGAGACAGTCCTCCTCCACTCTCACCACTATCAGAACATATTTTCAAAGCTATCAGTGCAAAGAAAAAAGAAAAAAAAGCGCCGCACCACCATCGGGTGGGCTCGAAACTCCAACCTTTGGTTAACAGCCGATCGCGCTAGCCAATTGCGCCATGGAGACAGTCGTGCTCCACTCTCACCACCATCAGAACATATCTTCAAAGCTATTACCACAAAGAAAAAAGCAACACACCACTCCTGGGAGGGCACGAACCTCCAACCTTTCGGTTAATAGCCGATCGCGCAAGCCAATTGCGCCACGGAGACAGTCCTGCTCCACTCTCACCACCATCAGAACATATCTTCAAAGCTATCAGTGCAAAGAAAAAAGCAACAAACCACTCCCGGGAGGGCTCAAAACTCTAACCTTTCGGTTAACAGCCGATTGCGTTAGCCCATTTCGCCACGGGGACAGTCGTGCTCCACTCTCACCACCGTCAGACCCTTTCTTCAGAGCTATCAGTGCAAAGAAAAAAGCAACACACCACTCCCGGGAGGGCTCGAACCTCCAACCTTTCGGTTAACAGCCGATCGCGTAAGCCAATTGCGCCACGAAGACAGTCCTGCTCCACTCTCACCACCGTCAAAACATTTATTCAGAGCTATCACCCCAAAGAAAAAAAGCGCCGCACCACCACCGGGAGGGCTCGAAACTCCAACCTTTCGGTTAACAGCCGATCGCGCTAGCCCATTGCGCCACGGAGACAGTCCTGCTCCACTCTCACCACCATCAGAACATATCTTCAAAGCTATCAGCGCAAAGAAAAAAGCAACACACCACTCCCGGGAGGGCTCGAAACTCGAACCTTTCGGTTAACAGCCGATCGCGCTAGCCCTTTGCGCCACGGAGACAGTCTTGCTCCGCTCTCACCACCATCAGAACATATCTCCAAAGCTATCAGCCCAAAGAAAAAAAAGCGCCGCACCACCACCGGGTGGGCTCGAAACTCCAACCTTTCGGTTAACAGCCGATCGCGCTAGCCAATTGCGCCACGGAGACAGTCCTGCTCCACTCTCACCACCATCAGTACATATCTTAAAAGCTATTACCACAAAGAAAAAAAGCAACACACCACTCCCGGGAGGGCTCGAAACTCCAACCTTTCGGTTAACAGCCGATCGCGCAAGCCAATTGCGCCACGGAGACAGTCCTGCTCCACTCTCACCACCATCAGAACATATCTTCAAAGCTATCAGCGCAAAGAAAAAAGCAACACACCACTCCCGGGAGGGCTTGAAACTCCAACCTTTCGGTTAACAGCCGATCGCGGTAACCCATTGCGCCACGGGGACAGTCTTGCTCCACTCTCACCACCATCAGAACATATCTTCAAAGCTATCAGTGCAAAAAAAAAGCGCCGCACCATCACCGTGTGGGCTCGAACCTCCAACCTTTCGGTTAACAGCCGATTGCGCAAGCCAATTGCGCCACGGAGACAGTCCTGCTCCACTCTCACCACCGTCAAAACATTTATTCAGAGCTATCACCCCAAAGAAAAAAAAGCGCCGCACCACCACCGGGAGGGCTCGAAACTCCAACTTTTCGGTTAACAGCCGATCGCGCTAGCCCAATGCGCACGGAGACAGTCTTGCTTCACTCTCACCACCATCAGAACATATCTTCAAAGCTATCAGCGCAAAGAAAAAAGCAACACACCACTCCCGGGAGGGCTTGAAACTCCAACCTTTCGGTTAACAGCCGATCGCGGTAGCCCATTGCGCCACGGGGACAGTCTTGCTCCACTCTCACCACCATCAGAACATATCTTCAAAGCTATCAGAACAAAGAAAAAAAAGCGCCGCACCACCAACGGGTGGGCTCGAACCTCCAAACTTTCGGTTAACAGCCAATCGCGCTAGCCAATTGCGCCACGGAGACAGTCCTGCTCCACTCTCACCACCATCAGAACATATCTTCAAAGCTATCAGCGCAAAGAAAAAAGCAACACACCACTCCCGGGAGGTCTCGAAACTCGAACCTTTCGGTTAACAGCCGATCGCGCTAGCCCTTTGCGCCACGGAGACAGTCTTGCTTCGCTCTCACCACCATCAGAACATATATTCAAAGCTATCAGCGCAAAGAAAAAAGCAACACACCACTCCCGGGCGGGCTCGAAACTCCAACCTTTCGGTTAACAGCCGATCGGGCTAGCCCATTGCGCCACGGAGACAAACTTGCTCCCTTCTCACCTCCATCAGAACATATCTTCAAAGCTATCAGCCCAAAGAAAAAAAAGCGCCGCACCACCACCGGGTGGGCTCGAACCTCCAACCTTTCGGTTAACAGCCGATCGCACTAGCCAATTGCGCTACGGAGACAGTCGCGCTCCACTCTTACCACCATCGGAACATATCTTCAAAGCTATCAGCACAAAGAAAAAAGCAACACACCACTCCCGGGAGGGCTCGAACCTCCAACTGTTCGGTTAACAGCCAATCGCGCTGGCCAATTGCGCCACGGAGACAGTCCTGCTCCACTCTCACCACCATTAGAACATATCTTTCAAACTATCAGCCCAAAGAAAAAAAAAGCGCCGCACCACCACCAGGTGGGCTCGAACCTCCAAACTTTCGGTTAACGGCCGATCGCACTAGCCAATTGCGCAACGGAGACAATCGTGCTCCACGCTCACCACCATCAGAAAATATCTTCAAAGCTATCAGCACAAAGAAAAAAGCAACACACCCCACCCGGGAGGGCTCGAACATCCAACTTTTTGGTTAACAGCCGATCGCGCTAGCCAATGGCGCCACGGGGACAGTCCTGCTCCACTCTCACCACCGTCAGAACATTTCTTCAGAGCTATGAGCCCAAAGAAAAAAAGCGCCGCACCACCACCGGGTGGGCTCGAACCACCAACCTTTCGGTTAACAGCCGATCGCGCTAGCCAATTGCGCCACAGAGACAGTCGTGCTCCACTCTCACCACCGTCAGACCATTTCTTCAGAGCTATCGCCCCAAAGAAAGAAAAAGCGCCGCACCGCCACCGGGAGGGCTCGAACCTCCAACCTTTCGGTTAACAGCCGATCGCGCTAGCCAATTGCGCCACGGAGACAGTCCTGCTCCACTCTCACCACCGTCAGAACATTTCTTCAGAGCTATCAGCCCAAAGAAAAAAAAGCGCCGCACCACCACCGGGTGGGCTCGAAACTCCAACCTTTCGGTTAACAGCCGATCGCGGTAACCCATTGCGCCACGGGGACAGTCTTGCTCCACTCTCACCACCATCAGAACATATCTTCAAAGCTATCAGTGCAAAAAAAAAGCGCCGCACCATCACCGTGTGGGCTCGAACCTCCAACCTTTCGGTTAACAGCCGATTGCGCAAGCCAATTGCGCCACGGAGACAGTCCTGCTCCACTCTCACCACCGTCAAAACATTTATTCAGAGCTATCACCCCAAAGAAAAAAAGCGCCGCACCACCACCGGGTGGGCTCGAACCTCCAACCTTTCGGTTAACAGCTGATCACGCAAGCCAATTGCGCCACGGAGACAGTCCTGCTCCACTCTCACCACTATCAGAACATATCTTCAAAGCTATCAGTGCAAAGAAAAAAAAGCGCCGCACCACGACCGGGTGGTGCTCGAACCTCCAACCTTTCGGTTAACAGCCGATCGCGCAAGCCAATTGCGCCACGAAGACAGTCATGCTCCACTCTCACCACCATCAGAACATATCTTCAAAGCTATCAGTGCAAAGAAAAAAGCAACACACCACTCCCGGGAGGGTTCGAAACTCCAACCTTTCGGTTAACTGCCAATCGCGCTAGCCAATTGCGCCACGGAGACAGTCCTGCTCCACTCTCACCACCGTCAGAACATTTCTTCAGAGCTATGAGCCCAAAGAAAAAAAGCGCCGCACCACCACCGGGTGGGCTCGAACCACCAACCTTTCGGTTAACAGCCGATCGCGCTAGCCAATTGCGCCACAGAGACAGTCGTGCTCCACTCTCACCACCGTCAGACCATTTCTTCAGAGCTATCGCCCCAAAGAAAGAAAAAGTGCCGCACCGCCACCGGGAGGGCTCGAACCTCCAACCTTTCGGTTAACAGCCGATCGCGCTAGCCAATTGCGCCACGGAGACAGTCCTGCTCCACTCTCACCACCGTCAGAACATTTCTTCAGAGCTATCAGCCCAAAGAAAAAAAAGCGCCGCACCACCACCGGGTGGGCTCGAAACTCCAACCTTTCGGTTAACAGCCGATCGCGCTAGCCAATTGCGCCATGGAGACAGTCCTGCTCCACTCTCACCACCATCAGAACATAACTTGAAAGCTATTACCACAAAGAAAAAAGCAACACACCACTCCCGGGAGGGCTCGAAACTCCAACCTTTCGGTTAACAGCCGATCGCGCTAGCCCATTGCGCCACGGAGACAGTCTTGCTCCCTTCTCACCACCATCAGAACATATCTTCAAAGCTATCAGCCCAAAGAAAAAAAAGCGCCGCACCACCACCGGGTGGGCTCGAACCTCCAACCTTTCGGTTAACAGCTGATCACGCAAGCCAATTGCGCCACGGAGACAGTCCTGCTCCACTCTCACCACTATCAGAACATATCTTCAAAGCTATCAGTGCAAAGAAAAAAAAGCGCCGCACCACCACTGGGTGGTGCTCGAACCTCCAACCTTTCGGTTAACAGCCGATCGCGCAAGCCAATTGCGCCACGAAGACAGTCATGCTCCACTCTCACCACCATCAGAACATATCTTCAAAGCTATCAGTGCAAAGAAAAAAGCAACACACCACTCCCGGGAGGGTTCGAAACTCCAACCTTTCGGTTAACAGCCAATCGCGCTAGCCAATTGCGCCACGGAGACAGTCCTGCTCCACTCTCACCACCATCAGAACATATCATCAAAGCTATCACCACAAAGAAAAAAAAGCGCCGCACCACCATCGGGTGGGCTCGAAACTCCAACCTTTCGGTTAACAGCCGATCGCGCTAGCCAATTGCGCCATGGAGACAGTCGTGCTCCACTCTCACCACCATCAGAACATATTGCCGCCAGCACGTAGTGGGTTGACAGCAAGAGCGGCTCAAAATCTAGAGGAAAAAAGAAGATCGCGTTCTTCTTTGCTCGAGAGCCAGCCACGACTGACGCATCGTCCTAGTGCTAGCTACCTGGTGGTTTAATAAATCCCCCAGTACTTGTGACTCATCGTGACAACTGGTGGAAGTGCTGGGTAGTCTCACGGATGCTGCAGACCCCCCCCCAGGAAGCCGCGATACGAGTCCAGTGCCAGTCAATACTCCCGTGCATCGGACCAGCCGCCGAATCAGGGGATTGCCTCCGGAAGCCGACGATACTGCTCCCACCACGTCGACAAACATGACCAGCGCTTCGGTGCAAACCTCGGCGACCGGCACGGGAAGCACGACGTCGAAACGCTACACGTTGGAAAGCCCACGCGCACCGGCGACGTTCCATGGCTCGGAGCACGAAGACGTTGAGGACTGGTTGGCGGATTTCGAGCGCGTAGCCGCCTTGAATCAGTGGGACGACGCGGCGAAACTGGGTCGTGTCTACTTCTATCTCGAAGACGGGGCACGTACGTGGTATCAAAACCGAGAGGAACAGCTGACGACGTGGCCCGAATTCTCTCGTAGACTTCTGCAGACGTATGCCAGTGCTGATCGCCAAGAACGAGCTGAACGAGCTATTCTGGCCCGCGTCCAGCTGCCAAACGAAACTGTGACCACGTTCGTCGAAGACATGACGCGCCTCTTCCGACGGGCCGATTCAAGAATGACGGAGGACAAGAAGTTGCGTCACTTGATGCGCGGTGTCAAGGACCAGCTTTTTGCCGGCCTCGTGCGCAGCCCTCCGAAGACGGTCGCGGAGTTCTTGTCCGAGGCCGTGACAATGGAAAAAATGCTGCAGCAGCGATCCAACCAATACAACAGGCAAGTCAATGGCATGTCTACTGCCGACATTTTCGCCGCCACTAGAACCAACAACGACTATCTACGTGAACTCATCCGTGGTATAATACGTGAAGAGTTACAAAAGGCTGGTGTAACACCTCATCCTACAGTAAACTCTATTACAACTGTGATCAAGGATGAGCTGCACCAGGCTCTCCGGGACACCTTGCCTCATGATACAGCTGTGCCAGCTCCTGCTGAATACCGCCGTGAGACAACCTACGCAGAAGCTTTGAAACGCCCTGCTGCATCGCCGCCATTATTCGTCCATCCTGTTCCTGCTGTTTCACTACAGTCAGCGCAGCACATGCCATACTACGAAGGCACGTACACGCCACCGCCCCTGCCCTTTGTCCCTGGTGCTTCTGTCGCCCATCGTTCAGTGCAACCAATTCAGTACATCGACAATCGGCGCACGTCTCCTCGAAAGTCTGATGTTTGGCGCACACCTGATCGCCGGCCTCTGTGCTTTCACTGTGGAGAAGCTGATCAGTTGTACCGCCAGTGCCCATATCGCCGTCTTGGGCTTCGTGGCTTCTCTGCGTACTCACCGCCACCCCGTTACGGCCAGAGACCGCGCGACATCGAAAACTACCTCTCCCAGCAGCATGCACCACCATCTGCCGGGCGCCAGTCGCACTCGCCATCACCGAGGCGATTTTCATCAACGCCCCAGCGGTATTCTACCACACGGTCTCCCAGCCCCCGTCGGGAAAACTAGACCAAGCGACCTCTGGGGGCGGGGTCGCTGAACGTCGAAGCGCTGAAGACCTCCCATTGACGCAGAACTGTACAGAAACCGGTCCGACATCACATACTGCTGCAAAGGATGGCCGACTTTCATTGGACATAGCAGTGACAATTGATGGTTGTGCAGTTAATGCCTTAGTGGACACCGGCGCAGACTATTCCATACTGAGCGGGAAACTGACAACGCAGCTGAAGAAAGTCATCACGCCGTGGCATAACTCGCAGATTCGGACAGCTGGTGGCCACGTCGTTACCCCACTGGGTGCCTGCACAACTAGAGTACAGATTCAAGGGTACACATTCGTAGCAAGCTGCCTTGTTCTACGCGAATGTTCCCGTGACGTCATTCTGGGAATTGACTTTCTACAAGAAAATGGAGCTATCATTGATCTGAAAGAGCGCCGCGTCACGTTCTCAGCCCAGCGAGCAATCAACGTGCAAGATGGTGGAGGGCGTGTCGACGTACTCCGTATTTCTGAACAGAGTGTGACGCTTCCTCCACGAACAAGTGTTCTAGTCGACGTAACATGCTGTGGTTTGGGCGATGGCGATGTGGTGGCTGAGACAAATTTAGAACACCTCCTGCAGCAAGGCATTTGTGTAGCTAGAAGTGTAATACACCTTCGTGATGGTCGATCTGAATTGCTCGTAACCAACTTTAGAAACGAGCATCGACATCTTTTCCGTGGCACTTCGATAGCGTTTGCACACGAAGTAGCAAACGTCACCAACTGTTTCACGTCCGAAATAGTGGATACCGCCGACACGTCAATGAGTAATATTGACATCAATCCTGATCTGCCCACCGTTAACCAGACTGCACTACGAGTGCTTTTGTTCGAGTTCAGGTCTTGCTTCGCAACTTGCTCAAAGATCCGCCAGACGTCCATCACTCAACACAGGATCATCACGTAGGAAGACGCACGTCCGATACACCAGAACCCCTACCGCGTGTCGGCCAAAGAACGTGAAGCAATACGTACGCAAGTCACCGAGATGCTTGACGATGGCGTTATTGAACCATCGAACAGCCCGTGGTCATCTCCAGTCGTACTTGTCAAAAAGAAGGACGGGTCGCTACGCTTCTGCGTCGACTACCGGAAGCTTAACAACGTGACGAAAAAGGATGTGTATCCGCTGCCACGTATCGACGATTCGCTGGATAGACTTCGTCGTGCCCATTATTTCACTTCTCTCGATCTCAAAAGCGGATATTGGCAAATCGAGGTAGATCAGCGAGACCGTGAGAAAACAGCCTTTGTGACTCCAGACGGCCTATACCAATTTCGAGTGCTCCCTTTTGGCTTGTGTTCAGCACCGGCAACTTTCCAGCGAATGATGGACACTGTCCTCACAGGGCTCAAGTGGCAGACTTGTCTTGTCTACCTTGATGATGTGGTGGTCTTCTCTACCACGTTTGAGCAGCACCTTCACCGCCTGCGCAGCGTGCTGGAGGCTATCCGATCGGCGGACCTCACACTAAAGCCACAGAAGTGCCACTTCGGCTATAAAGAACTAAAATTTCTTGGACATGTAGTTAGCGCCGAAGGAATCCGTCCCGATCCGGACAAGCTTGCCGCTGTTGCCGAATTACCAACTCCTGTCGATAAGAAAGCCGTCCGGCGCTTCCTTGGTTTGTGCGCCTACTATCGCCGATTCATTCATGGCTTTTCACAGATAGCAGAACCTCTGACTCGTCTCACAAGGGACGACACGCCGTTTGTCTGGGAAAACGAGCAACAAGCAGCTTTTGATGAGCTGCGACAGCGCATGCAATCAGCGCCCGTTCTCGCTCATTTCGACGATGATGCTGACACGGAGGTCCATACTGACGCTAGTAACATTGGGCTCGGTGCAGTGCTCGTTCAGCGTCAAGAGGACATCGAAAGAGTGATAGCCTACGCCAGCCGCTCTCTATCCCGTGCCGAGGCGAATTATTCCACTACGGAGAAAGAGTGCCTCGCAGTCGTGTGGGCAATCACCAAGTTCCGCCCGTACCTTTATGGTCGTCCCTTCAAGATAGTGACGGACCATCACGCGCTCTATTGGTTGGCAAGCCTGCGTGACCCTTCAGGTCGGCTAGCACGGTGGAGTCTGCGGCTGCAGGAATTTGATGTCACCATCGTCCATAAGTCCGGCCGTAAGCATGAGGACGCTGACACACTGTCACGCGCACCCCTTCATGTCGTCAGTCAGGAAGCAGAGGAAGACGAAGGCTTTCTGGGCGCTGTTAGTACATCAGACTTGAGCAAACGACAGCGAGATGATGCAGAGATTCGTCCAATCATTGATCATTTAGAGGGCCAGGGCGCAATTATACCACGTCATTTATCCCGCTCGTTGACGTCGTTCTGCCTACGAGACGATGTGCTGTACAAGAGGAACGCTCGTTCGAACAATCGTGCTTACCTCCTGGTGGTTCCTCGAGACATGCGAGACGACGTCCTCTTCGCTTGCCATAACGAACCCACATCCGGTCATCTGGGCTACTCAAGGACACTTGCCAGAGTGAGCGAGAGGTACTATTGGCCAGGACTTTCAGCAAGCGTAAAGAAGTACGTAAAGAGCTGTCGGGAATGTCAGCGCCGAAAGCAACCATCTGTTAAGCCAGCTGGTTTGCTTCAGGCCATTAAAGCACCCTGCACGCCATTCGACCAAGTCGGCATGGACATTCTCGGGCCATTTCCTATGTCTGCGGACAGCAACAAATGGGTGATCGTCACGACCGACTATTTGACACGCTACGCTGAAACCCAGGCGATCCCACGAGCCACGGCTTCTGAGGTAGCACAATTTTTCGTGCGCCACATCGTGTTACGACACGGTGCTCCTTCCAGTGTAATAACGGACAGAGGGACGGCATTCACGGCGCAGCTTACGGACGAAGTTTTCAAACGGAGCAACACCAGACACCGAAAGACAACTGCGTACCACCCGCAAACCAACGGACTTACTGAACGACTGAATAAGACCCTCGCAGACATGATCTCAATGTACATCGACGTACAGCACAAAACATGGGACCGGATCTTGCCTTACGTGACCTTCGCGTATAATACCGCCGTGCAAGAGACCACGCGATTCACGCCATTTCGGCTTCTCTACGGCCGCGAAGTGCAGACCATGCTAGATTCAATGCTACCGTGTCAGGACGAAAACGAGTTGGCAACAGACGCCGAAGAATTCGCAGAGCGTGCCGAGGAAGCCCGGCAGCTCGCGCGACTGCACATCGGCCAGCAACAGCAGGCAGACGCACGACGCTATAATACCCGCCACAGAGAAGTGTTTTACAGCCCCGGAGATCAAGTTTGGGTGTGGACGCCCGCCCGCCGCCGTGGCCTTAGTGAAAAGTTGCTGAGCCGGTACTTTGGCCCATATAAAGTGTTACGCCGCGTCAGTGACGTGAACTACGAAGTGGTTCCGGACTCAACACCCCATGCACGGATCAGGACACGGCTGAGGCCGGACGTCGTTCATGTGTTGCGCATGAAGCCATTTATTGCGCGTTGTTCGTAACTTTTCCTTTACCGTACAGCGTTCTTTGTGTTTTTTGTTCATTTTGTGAACTTACTTTCTCGTTCATTGACGTTTCCTATGTTGACACGCTCTTTAATTTTTACTTTCACTTCATCCGAATTTCCATTTTTTTTCACGTGCCTATGTGGTGCACGTGCATCGTGGTGCTGCTATGTACTTTCCTTTCCTCTTTTTGGTACTTGTTTTTTTTCTTTTCGGAAGGGGGGATAATGCCGCCAGCACGTAGTGGGTTGGCAGCAAGAGCGGCTCAAAATCTAGAGGAAAAAAGAAGATCGCGTTCTTCTTTGCTCGAGAGCCAGCCACGACTGACGCATCGTCCTAGTGCTAGCTACCTGGTGGTTTAATAAATCCCCCAGTACTTGTGACTCATCATGACAATATCTTCAAAGCTATTACCACAAAGAAAAAAGCAACACACCACTCCTGGGAGGGCTCGAACCTCCAACCTTTCGGTTAACAGCCGATTGCGCAAGCCAATTGCGCCACGGAGACAGTCCTGCTCCACTCTCACCACCATCAAAACATATCTTCAAAGCTATCAGTGCAAAGAAAAAAGCAACACACCACTCCCGGGAGGGCTCGAAACTCCAACCTTTCGGTTAACAGCCGATCGCGCTAGCCAATTGCGCCAGAGACAGTCGTGCTCCACTCTCACCACCGTCAGACCATTTCTTCAGAGCTATCGCCCCAAAGAAAGAAAAAGCGCCGCACCGCCACCGGGAGGGCTCGAACCTCCAACCTTTCGGTTAACAGCCGATCGCGCTAGCCAATTGCGCCACGGAGACAGTCCTGCTCCACTCTCACCACCGTCAGAACATTTCTTCAGAGCTATCAGCCCAAAGAAAAAAAAGCGCCGCACCACCACCGGGTGAGCTCGAAACTCCAACCTTTCGGTTAACAGCCGATCGCGCTAGCCAATTGCGCCATGGAGACAGTCCTGCTCCACTCTCACCACCATCAGAACATATCTTCAAAGCTATTAGCGCAAAGAAAAAAAGCACCGCGCCACCTTCGGGTGGGCTCGAACCTCCAACCTTTCGGTTAACATCCGATCGCGCTAACCCATTGCGCCACGGGGACAGTCTTGCTCCACTCTCACCACTATCAGAACATATCTTCAAAGCTATCAGCTCAAAGAAAAAAAAAGCGCCGCACCACCACCGGGTGGGCTCGAACCTCCAACCTTTCGGTTAACAGCCGATCGCGCTGGCCAATTGCGCCACGGGGACAGTCTTGCTCCACCCTCACCACCATCAGAACATATCTTCAAAGCTATCAGCGCAAAGAAAAAAAAGCGCCGCACCACCACCGGGTGTGCTCGAACCTCCAACCTTTCGGTTAACAGCCGATCGCGCTAGCCAATTGCGCCAGGGAGACAGTCCTGCTCCACTCTCACCACCATCAGAACATATCTTCAAAGCTATCAGCCCAAAGAAGAAAAAGCACCGCACCACCACCGGGTGGGCTCGAACCTCCAACCTTTCGTTTAACAGCCAATCACGCTAGCCAATTGCGCCACGGAGACAGTCCTGCTCCACTCTCACCACCATCAGAACATATCTTCAAAGCTATCAGCACAAAGAAAAAAAAGCGCCGCACCACCACCGGGTAGGCTCGAAACTCCAACCTTTCGGTTAACAGCCGATCGCGCTGGCCAATTGCGCCATGGAGACAGTCCTGCTCCACTCTCACCACCATCAGAACATATCTTCAAAGCTATTACCACAAAGAAAAAAGCAACACACCACTCCTGGGAGGGCTCGTACCTCCAACCTTTTGGTTAACAGCCGATCGCGCAAGCCAATTGCGCCACGGAGACAGTCCTGCTCCACTCTCACCACCATCAGAACATATCTTCAAAGCTATTAGCGCAAAGAAAAAAAGCGCCGCGCCACCACCGGGTGGGCTCGAACCTCCAACCTTTCGGTTAACAGCCGATCGCGCTAACCCAATGCGCCACGGGCACAGTCTTGCTCCACTCTCACCACCATCAGAACATATCTTCAAAGCTATCAGCGCAAAGAAAAAAAAGCGCCGCACCACCACTGGGTGGACTCGAACCTCCAACCTTTCGGTTAACAGCCGATCGCGCTAGCCAATTGCGCCACGGAGACAGTCTTGCTCCACTCTCAACACCATCAGAACATATCTTCAAAGCTACAAGCGCAAAGAAAAAAAAGCGCCGCACCACCACCGGGTGGGCTCGAACCTCCAACCTTTCGGTTAACAGCCAATCGCGTTAGCCAATTGCGCCACAGAGACAGTCCTGCTCCACTCTCACCACCATCAGAATATATCTTCAAAGCTATCAGCACAAAGAGAAAAAAGCGCCGCACCCCCACCGGGTGGGCTCGAAACTCCAACCTTTCGGTTAACAGCCGATCGCGCTAGCCAATTGCACCATGGAGACAGTCCTGCTCCACTCTCACCACCGTCAGAACATATCTTCAAAGCTATTACCACAAAGAAAAAAGCAACACACCACTCCTGGGAGGGCTCGAAACTCCAACCTTTCGGTTAACAGCTGATCGCGGCAGCCCATTGCGCCACGGAGACAGCCTTGCTCCAATCTCAACACCATCAGAACATATCTTCAAAGCTATTAGCGCAAAGAAAAAAAGCGCCGCACCACCACCGGGTGGGCTCGAACATCCAACCTTTCGGTTAACAGCCGATCGCGCTAGCCAATTGCGCCACGGAGACAGTCCTGCTCCACTCTCACCACCATCAGAACATATCTTCAAAGCTATTAGTGCAAAGAAAAAAGCAGCACACCACTCCCGGGAGGGCTCGAAACTCCAACCTTTCGGTTAACAGCCGATCGCGCTAGCCCATTGCGCCACGGGGACAGTCTTGCTCCACTCTCACCACCATCAGTACATATCTTCAAAGCTATCAGCACAAAGAAAAAAAAACGCCGCACCACCACCGAGTGGGCTCGAACCTCCAACCTTTCGGTTAACAGCCGATCGCGCAAGGCAATTGCGCCACGGAGACAGTCCTGCTCTACTCTCACCACCATCAGAACATATCTTCAAAGCTATCGGCCCAAAGAAAAAAAGCACCGCACCACCACCGGGTGGGCTCGAACCTCCAACCTTTCGGTCAACAGGTAATCGCGCTAGCCAATTGCGCCACGGAGACAGTCCTGCTCCACTCTCACCACCATCAGAACATATCTTCAAAGCTATCAGCACAAAGAAAAAAAGCGGCACACCATCACCGCGTGGGCTCGAACCTCCAACCTTTCGGTTAAAAGCCGATCGCGCTAGCCAAATGCGCCACGGAGACAGTCGTGCTCCACTCTCACCACCATCAGAACATATCTTCAAAGCTATCAGCCCAAAGAAAAAAAAAGCGCCGCACCACCTCCGGGTGGGCTCGAACCTCCAACCTTTCGGTTAACAGCCGATCGTGCTAGCCTATTGCCCCACGGAGACAGTCGTGCTCCACTCTCACCACCGTCAGAACATTTCTTCAGAGCTATCACCCCAAAGAAAAAAAAGAGCCGCAGCACCACCGGGTGGGCTCGAACCTCCAACCTTTCGGTTAACAGCCGATCGCGCTAGCCAATTGCGCCACGAAGACAGTCCTGCTGCACTCTCACCACCATCAGAACATATCTTCAAACTATCAGCGCAAAAAAAAGCGCCGCACCACCACCGGGTGGGCTCGAAACTCCAACCTTTTGGTTAACAGCCGATCGCGCTAGCCAATTGCGCCACAGAGACAGTCTTGCTCCACTCTCAACACCATCAGAACATATCTTCAAAGCTACAAGCGCAAAGAAAAAAAAGCGCCGCACCACCACCAGGTGGGCTCGAACCTCCAACCTTTCGGTTAACAGCCGATCGCGCTAGCCAATTGCGCCACGGGGACAGTCTTGCTCCACCCTCACCACCATCAGAACATATCTTCAAAGCTATCAGCGCAAAGAAAAAAAAGCGCCGCACCACCACCGGGTGTGCTCGAACCTCCAACCTTTCGGTTAACAGCCGATCGCGCTAGCCAATTGCGCCAGGGAGACAGTCCTGCTCCACTCTCACCGCCATCAGAACATATCTTCAAAGCTATCAGCCCAAAGAAAAAAAAGCACCGCACCACCACCGGGTGGGCTCGAACCTCCAACCTTTCGTTTAACAGCCAATCGCGCTAGCCAATTGCGCCACGGAGACAGTCCTGCTCCACTCTCACCACCATCAGAACATATCTTCAAAGCTATCAGCACAAAGAAAAAAAAGCGCCGCACCACCACCGGGTAGGCTCGAAACTCCAACCTTTCGGTTAACAGCCGATCGCGCTAGCCAATTGCGCCATGGAGACAGTCCTGCTCCACTCTCACCACCATCAGAACATATTGCCACAAGGCAGTAGTGGGATTGGGGCATAAAGCGGTAGAGGGTCCCTGGCAAAAAGAGAAGACTACGAAGTGGATAGAGACTGGTTCCAGCCCGCCAGTGCGCCAGGCATTGTCATCGCGTGTAATCGTTGTAAATATCTGTAAATATACGTTTTCTTGTAAGATTATTGGTGGAGGTGCGGGGTACGCCTACCTGGCTTTTCCGGCAAACCAACACGGAACTTCGGAGTGGTCGCCACCTTCATTTTTCTGCAATGGCTCAACAGGCCCACTCACAAGAGCAACAGCAGCCGCAGCTGCAGCCGCAGCTGCAGCAGCAGCACCAGCACCAGCACCAGCAGCACCAGCACCAGCACCAGCAGCACCAGCACCAGCACCAGCAGCACCAGCAGCACCAGCACCAGCAGCAGCAGCTGCCTCCTCTGATTCTCCTGCCTCCACGAGACCCCGGAACCTTCTCGGGCACAGGCAAGGACAAGGTGAATGTTGAAGATTGGGTCGCTTTGTACGAGCGCGTGAGCGAATACTATAGGTGGGACCCTACGTTGATGCTGGCCAACGTTGTATTTTACTTGCGGGATACGGCGCTCACCTGGTATGAGACGCACGAGTCGGAGTTGACCAGCTGGGACGTTTGCAAACTGAAGCTTCTCGAGTTATTCAGCAGGCCATTTGGGCGACAGCAGGCCGCGAGGAAAGACCTGGAATGTCGCGTGCAGACATCGACAGAATCGTATGTATCTTACATACAGGACGTATTGGGCCTCTGTCGAAAGGTGGACGAGAACATGAGCGAAACTGACAAAATCGCTCACATATTGAAGGGAATTGCCGATGACGTGTTCAATCTGTTGATCGTTAAAGATTGCGCCACCGTCGACGCGGTTGTGAAGGAGTGTCAGCGCTTCGAGCACGCCAAGAACCGTCGCATAACCCGCCAGTTTGCGCGTCTGCCTAATACTGCAGCCACTTCGACCTGTGAATACAGCCCCAAGTTCACGCAAGCTACATCGTCCGAAAATGTCACCCGAATCGTTCGTCGTGAACTCGAAGCAATGGCTCCTGCAGCCATCGCCTCTGACGGTCCTCAAGACAACGCATCCACCGTCTCCCTCATCCAAGCCGTCGTTCGCCAAGAAATAGCAAATCTCGGCATCACACCTGTTTGCGCTGTTCGCACCAGCGAGAGCTCGGCTTCTGTTAACCAGATTCCGGTGTACCCTTCACGCTACCCTCCCGCTACCGGAACCCTGCTGAATGGAGAACGTCGGATGATAGACCAATCTGCTTTCACTGCTCTCGCGCCGGCCACATTGCACGCTACTGTCGCAATCGTTGGTCATCCAATTCATCTTGGAACACTGGGACATGGCGTCGCTTTGAAGGCAGTTCTCGCCGCTTTTCTACTTCGTACGATCCACAGCCTGCTCCTACTAACGTTCAGGGCCGAAGGTTCAGCCGGTCGCCTTCACCCCAAGGCCGCCGATCTCTCTCGCCGATGATTTCTCGATCCAGCTCCCCTGCACGACCTGGGCCCTCAACCTCGGGAAACTAGACCATGCAGCTCCCGGAGGTGACGCTGCATTAACGACCCATTCTGCAAATCCTCTGTTGACGATTCCTACACGCCGCAATATTTTGGACCTTTTGGTGGATGATGTTACCGTTACAGCCCTGATAGACACTGGTGCACAAGTTTCAGTCATGAGCGCTGCTCTCTGTACTAAACTGCGAAAAGTGATCACGCCTCCTATTAAGTGTGCAGTAATGCTTGCCGATGGGAGCACATCTGCCTTTCTCGGCATGTGTACTTCTCGCGTATGTATTGCTGGGCGCCAGACCGTCGTATTGTTCACCGTGCTTGAGCAGTGCCCACATGACGTGATTCTTGGCCTCGACTTTCTCTCTGCGCACTCCGCCCTTATCGACTGCTCGACAGGTCTTCTTCAGTTGGAACTGCCTTTTGACGCCGCTGTTGCCCATAACGCTCAAAGTCGCCTTTGTGCCACCGAGTTCCTGCATCTTCCGCCGCAAGCCGCGACTTACGTGCAGCTCGTGTGTGATACGCCTGTGCGCGATGGTGAATATGTCGTTTCACCTATTACCGACGTTGTGCTAAAGCACTCCATTGCTGTCCCGCACACCGTGGTGAGAGTATGCCACAATCAGACCCATTTGTCTCTTTTGAACTTTGGTTTCTCCACGCATGTGCTGCCTGCTGGTATTAAACTAGGCGTCATGTCGTCGCTGCAAGAGTGTGATATTTCTGAACTGTCGGCTCAGCAACCTACTCCACATGTCAACTTGCTCACTGCGCCCAACCTGTCAAGCATTGACATTGCCAAAATGATAGCGCCAGATCTTTCGCCCTCCGAAGCACAAGACCTCCACCGTCTGTTGACATCCTATGCGGACATATTCGATCTTGACAACCGCCCTTTAGGCCAGACATCAGTTGTGACCCATCACATCAACACCGGCGATGCCAACCCAATTCATCGCCGCCCTTACCGCGTCTCGGCCGCCGAACGCTCTGTCATCCAGAAAGAGGTCGAGAAAATGCTCGCCAAAGGCGTCGTCGAACACTCATCTAGTCCGTGGGCATCCCCGGTAGTGCTTGTCAAGAAGAAGGACAACACATGGCGATTTTGTGTCGACTATAGACATCTCAACAAGGTCACTAAGAAGGACGTTTACCCTTTACCAAGAATAGATGACGCCCTTGACTGCCTTCATGGCGCAAAGTTTTTCTCGTCCATTGACCTTCGATCTGGTTATTGGCAGATCGCTGTTGACCCACGGGACCAAGAAAAAACAGCATTTGTAACCCCCGATGGGTTATATCAATTTAAAGTAATGCCGTTTGGGCTTTGTAATGCGCCGGCCACCTTTGAGCGCATGATGGACTCCCTTCTGCGCGGCTTCAAATGGTCCACTTGCTTATGCTACTTGGATGATAAAATTGTTTTTTCACCGACGTTCGCAAGCCATCTAGAGCGACTGTCCAGTATTCTCCAAGTATTTCGCAACGCTGGTCTTCAGCTGAACTCTTCCAAATGCCGTTTCGGCCGTCGCGAAATAACTGTACTTGGTCACCTCGTTAACGCATCTGGGGTACAGCCCGATCCGGACAAAATTCGCGCATTGACTCAATTTCCCGTGCCCTCTTCTCATAAGGATGTCCGGAGCTTCCTTGGTTTGTGCTCCTATTTTCGCCGCTTCATCCGAAATTTCGCCGATATTGCGCGGCCTCTCACCGAGCTTCTTAAAAAAGACGTCCCATTTACTTGGAATTCGCCTCAGAGTGCTGCATTTTCGGCGCTCATTGCAGCCCTCACGACTACGCCAATATTAGCCCACTTCGATCAGACTGCCCCGACAGAAGTTCGTACGGACGCGAGTGGCCACGGAATTGGTGCTGTTTTAGCTCAGCGTCAGCATGGACGTGACTGTGTCATCGCCTACGCCAGCCGCCTTTTATCCCCTGCCGAGAGGAACTATTCAATCACCGAAAGAGAGTGTCTTGCTCTTGTTTGGACTGTCGCTAAATTTCGCCCGTACCTCTTCGGCCGCAGTTTTACTGTTGTAACTGATCACCATGCACTCTGCTGGCTTTCCTCGCTAAAGGATCCCACGGGACGTCTCGGTCGTTGGTCTCTACGCCTCCAAGAATACACCTTCTCGGTCGTGTATAAATCTGGTCACCTCCATCAAGACGCCGACTGCCTGTCACGGTATCCAGTGGATCCACCAGACGCCACAGAGAGAGCTACGGAGGCTTGCGTCTTATCAATATCAGACTTTCTTGATATAGCTTCTGAGCAACGCCGCGACCCGGATTTACTTCCCATCATAGAAAGCCTGAGTTCCGCTACTCCACCCACTTCTCTGAACTTGTATTTCTTTCATGTAGGAGTTCTCTACCGCCACAACATGCGCCCTAACGGCCCTGACCGCCTTCTCGTCGTGCCTTCCCATTTGCGTGTAGATGTTCTCCGACAGCTTCACGATGAACCTGCCGCCGGTCACCTGGGAGTCACTCGCACTTATGATCGCGTCCGGCGCCGTTTTTTCTGGCCACGCCTATATCGCTCTGTGCAAAAGTATGTTGCCAGCTGCGACCTTTGTCAACGTCGAAAACGACCAACATCGCTTCCAGCTGGCCTTCTTAACCCTATTGATATCCCTGCTGAACCATTCTACCGCGTAGGGCTCGACCTTCTCGGGCCATTTCCCACTTCTGCATCAGGGAACAAATGGGTTGCCGTGGCGACCGACTACGCGACACGTTATGCGATCACCCGCGCTCTTCCAACCAGCTGCGCTACCGATGTCGCCGACTTTCTGCTACATGACATCATATTGCATCACGGCGCTCCTCGACAGCTCGTTACTGACCAAGGCCGATACTTTTTATCTCGCATCGTCCAGGATATCGTACGTTCCTGTTCCACGAACCACAAGTTCACAACGGCATACCATCCACAAACTAATGGACTTACAGAGCGCCTGAATCGCACTATCACGGACATGTTGTCAATGTATGTTTCTCCAGACCACCGTGACTGGGACGCAACGTTACCCTACGTCACCTTCGCTTACAACTCCTCCAGACATGACACCGCAGGCTCTTCCCCGTTCTACCTTCTTTATGGACGGGAACCCTCGCTGCCTCTTGATACACTCCTTCCCGCTGGTTCAAGCTCCCCTGTCACATACGTCCGCGATGCCATAGAGCGAGCCGACGCAGCACGACAGATTGCCCGAGAACGACTCATGCTTTCTCAAGCCTCTCATAAATATCGATACGATCGTCACCACCGTGAAGTTTCGTATGCACCAGGTTCTCTCGTACTCTTGTGGACCCCATGTCGTCACATCGGCCTCTCCGAAAAACTTTTATTTCGCTATGACGGACCATACAAAGTCCTTCGCAAGATCAGCAACCTCTCCTACGAGATACAGCGAGTCGTCGACGAAGCGCACTCAATGCCACCACCATCCACTGTTGTGCACGTCGTAAGACTGAAGCCTTATGTGTCACCCAACACTCCCCTTTCGTGACAAGCGCCGGGTCGGCGCTTTAACGCCGCGGGGTAGTGCCACAAGGCAGTAGTGGGATTGGGGCATAAAGCGGTAGAGGGTCCCTGGCAAAAAGAGAAGACTACGAAGTGGATAGAGACTGGTTCCAGCCCGCCAGTGCGCCAGGCATTGTCATCGCGTGTAATCGTTGTAAGTATCTGTAAATATACGTTTTCTTGTAAGATTATCTTCAAAGCTATTACCACAAAGAAAAAAGCAACACACCACTCCTGGGAGGGCTCGAACCTCCAACCTTTTGGTTAACAGCCGATCGCGCAAGCCAATTGCGCCACGGAGACAGTCCTGCTCCACTCTCACCACCATCAGAACATATCTTCAAAGCTATTAGCGCAAAGAAAAAAAGCGCCGCGCCACCACCGGGTGGGCTCGAACCTCCAACCTTTCGGTTAACAGCCGATCGCGCTAACCCAATGCGCCACGGGGACAGTCTTGCTCTACTCTCACCACCATCAGAACATATCTTCAAAGCTATCAGCGCAAAAAAAAAGCGCCGCACCACCACCGGGTGGGCTCGAACCTCCAACCTTTCGGTTAACAGCCGATCGCGCTAGCCAATTGCGCCACGGAGACAGTCTCGCTCCACTCTCAACACCATCAGAACATATCTTCAAAGCTATCAGCACAAAGAAAAAAAAACGCCGCACCACCACCGGGTGGGCTCGAACCTCCAACCTTTCGGTTAACAGCCGATCGCGCAAGCCAATTGCGCCATGGAGACAGTCCTGCTCCACTCTCACCACCATCAGAACATATCTTCAAAGCTATCAGCACAAGGAGAAAAAAGCGCCGCACCACCACCGGGTGGGCTCGAAACTCCAACCTTTCGGTTAACAGCCGATCGCGCTAGCCAATTGCGCCATGGAGACAGTCCTGCTCCACTCTCACCACCATCAGAACATATCTTCAAAGCTATTACCACAAAGAAAAAAGCAACACACCACTCCTGGGAGGGATCGAAACTCCAACCTTTCAGTTAACAGCTGATCGCGCTAGCCCATTGCGCCACGGAGACAGCCTTGCTCCAATCTCAACACCATCAGAACATATCTTCAAAGCTATTAGCGCAAAGAAAAAAAGCGCCGCACCACCACCGGGTGGGCTCGAACATCCAACCTTTCGGTTAACAGCCGATCGCGCTAGCCAATTGCGCCACGGAGACAGTCCTGCTCCGCTCTCACCACCATCAGAACATATCTTCAAGGCTATTAGTGCAAAGAAAAAAGCAGCACACCACTCCCGGGAGGGCTCGAAACTCCAACCTTTCGGTTAACAGCCGATCGCGCTAGCCCATTGCGCCACGGGGACAGTCTTGCTCCACACTCACCACCATCAGTACATATCTTCAAAGCTATCAGCACAAAGAAAAAAAAACGCCGCACCACCACCGGGTGGGCTCGAACTTCCAACCTTTCGGTTAACAGCCGATCGCGCAAGCCAATTGCGCCACGGAGACAGTCCTGCTCTACTCTCACCACCATCAGAACATATCTTCAAAGCTATCGGCCCAAAGAAAAAAAGCACCGCACCACCACCGGGTGGGCTCGAACCTCCAACCTTTCGGTCAACAGGTAATCGCGCTAGCCAATTGCGCCACGGAGACAGTCCTGCTCCACTCTCACCACCATCAGAACATATCTTCAAAGCTATCAGCACAAAGAAAAAAAAACGGCACACCATCACCGCGTGGGCTCGAACCTCCAACCTTTCGGTTAACAGCCGATCGCGCTAGCCAACTGCGCAACGGAGACAGTCGTGCTCCACTCTCACCACCATCAGAACATATCTTCAAAGCTATTAGCCCAAAGAAAAAAAAGCGCCGCACCACCTCCGGGTGGGCTCGAACCTCCAACCTTTCGGTTAACAGCCGATCGCGCTAGCCTATTGCCCCACGGAGACAGTCGTGCTCCACTCTCACCACCGTCAGAACATTTCTTCAGAGCTATCACCCCAAAGAAAAAAAAGAGCCGCAGCACCACCGCGTGGGCTCGAACCTCCAACCTTTCGGTTAACAGCCGATCGCGCTAGCCAATTGCGCCACGAAGACAGTCCTGCTGCACTCTCACCACCATCAGAACATATCTTCAAACTATCAGCGCAAAAAACAGCGCCGCACCACCACCGGGTGGGCTCGAAACTCCAACCTTTTGGTTAACAGCCGATCGCGCATGCCCATTGCGCCACGGGGACAGCCTTGCTCCACTCTCACCACCATCAGAACATATCTTCAAAGCTATCAGCCCAAAGAAAAAAAAAGCGCCGCACCACCACCGGGTGGGCTCGAACCTTCAACCTTTCGGATAACAGCTGATCGCACTCGCCAATTGCGCCACGGAGGCAGTCGTGCTCCACTCTTACCACCATCAGAACATATCTTCAAAGCTATCAGCACAAAGAAAAAAAAGCGCCGCACCACCACTGGATGGGCTCGAACCTCCAACCTTTCGGTTAACAGCCGATCGCGCTAGCCCATTGCGCCACGGAGATAGCCTTGCTCCACTCTCAACACCATCAGAACATATCTTCAAAGCTATTAGCGCAAAGAAAAAAAGCGCCGCACCTCCACCGGGTGGGCTCGAACCTCCAACCTTTCGGTTAAAAGCCGATCGCGCTAGCCATTCGCGCCACGAAGACAGTCCTGCTCCACTTTCACCACCATCAGAAAATATCTTCAAAGCTATTAGTGCAAAGTAAAAAGCAACACACCATTCCCGGGAGGGCTCGAACTTCCAACCTTTCGGTTAACAGCCGATCGCGCAAGCCAATTGCGCCACGGAGACAGTCCTGCTCTACTCTCACCACCATCAGAACATATCTTCAAAGCTATCGGCCCAAAGAAAAAAAGCACCGCACCACCACCGGGTGGGCTCGAACCTCCAACCTTTCGGTCAACAGGTAATCGCGCTAGCCAATTGCGCCACGGAGACAGTCCTGCTCCACTCTCACCACCATCAGAACATATCTTCAAAGCTATCAGCACAAAGAAAAAAAAGCGGCACACCATCACCGCGTGGGCTCGAACCTCCAACCTTTCGGTTAACAGCCGATCGCGCTAGCCAACTGCGCAACGGAGACAGTCGTGCTCCACTCTCACCACCATCAGAACATATCTTCAAAGCTATTAGCCCAAAGAAAAAAAAGCGCCGCACCACCTCCGGGTGGGCTCGAACCTCCAACCTTTCGGTTAACAGCCGATCGCGCTAGCCTATTGCCCCACGGAGACAGTCGTGCTCCACTCTCACCACCGTCAGAACATTTCTTCAGAGCTATCACCCCAAAGAAAAAAAAGAGCCGCAGCACCACCGCGTGGGCTCGAACCTCCAACCTTTCGGTTAACAGCCGATCGCGCTAGCCAATTGCGCCACGAAGACAGTCCTGCTGCACTCTCACCACCATCAGAACATATCTTCAAACTATCAGCGCAAAAAACAGCGCCGCACCACCACCGGGTGGGCTCGAAACTCCAACCTTTTGGTTAACAGCCGATCGCGCATGCCCATTGCGCCACGGGGACAGCCTTGCTCCACTCTCACCACCATCAGAACATATCTTCAAAGCTATCAGCCCAAAGAAAAAAAAAGCGCCGCACCACCACCGGGTGGGCTCGAACCTTCAACCTTTCGGATAACAGCTGATCGCACTCGCCAATTGCGCCACGGAGGCAGTCGTGCTCCACTCTTACCACCATCAGAACATATCTTCAAAGCTATCAGCACAAAGAAAAAAAAGCGCCGCACCACCACTGGATGGGCTCGAACCTCCAACCTTTCGGTTAACAGCCGATCGCGCTAGCCCATTGCGCCACGGAGATAGCCTTGCTCCACTCTCAACACCATCAGAACATATCTTCAAAGCTATTAGCGCAAAGAAAAAAAGCGCCGCACCTCCACCGGGTGGGCTCGAACCTCCAACCTTTCGGTTAAAAGCCGATCGCGCTAGCCATTCGCGCCACGAAGACAGTCCTGCTCCACTTTCACCACCATCAGAAAATATCTTCAAAGCTATTAGTGCAAAGTAAAAAGCAACACACCATTCCCGGGAGGGCTCGAAACTCCAACCCTTCGGTTTACAGCCGATCGCGCTAGCCCATTGCGCCACGAGGACAGTCTTGCTCCACTCTCACCACCATCAGAACATATCTTCAAAGCTATCAGCACAAAGAAAAAAAAGCGCCGCACCACCACCGGGTGGGCTCGAACCTCCAACCTTTCGGTTAACAGCCGATTGCGCAAGCCAATTGCGCCACGGAGACAGTCCTGCTCCACTCTCACCACCATCAGAACATATCTTCAAAACTATCAGCCCAAAGAAAAAAAGCACCGCACCACCACCGGGTGGGCTCGAACTTCCAACCTTTCGGTTAACAGCCAATCGCGCTAGCCAATTGCGCCACGGAGACAGTCCTGCTTCACTCTCACCACCATCAGAACATATCTTCAAAGCTATCAGCACAAAGAAAAAAAGCGCCACACCATCATCGGGTGGGCTCGAACCTCCAACCTTTCGGTTAACAACCGATCGCGCAAGCCAATTGCGCCACGGAGACAGTCCTGCTCCGCACTCACCACCGTCAAAACATTTCTTCAGAGCTATCACCCCAAAGAAAAAAAAGCGCCGCAACACCACCGGGTGGGCTCGAACCTCCAACCTTTCGGTTAACAGCCGATCGCGCTAGCCAATTGAGCCACGGAGACAGTCCTGCTTCACTCTCACCACCATCAGAACACATATTCAAAGCTATGAGCCCAAAGAATAGAAAGCGCCGCGCCACCACCGGGTGGGCTCGAACCTCCAACCTTTCGGTTAACAGCCAATCCCGCTAGCCCATTGCGCCACGGAGACAGCCTTGCTCCACTCTAACACTATCAGAACATATCTTCAAAGCTATTAGCGCAAAGAAAAAAAGCACCGCGCCACCACCGGGTGGGCTCGAACCTCCAACCTTTCGGTTAACAGCCGATCGCGCTAGCCAATTGCGCCACGGAGACAGTCCTGCTCCATTTTCACCACCATCAGAACATATCTTCAAAGCTAATAGTGCAAAGAAAAAAGCGCCACACCATCACCGGGTGGGCTCGAACCTCCAACCTTTCGGTTAACAGCCGATCGCGCTTGCCCATTGCGCCACGGGGACAGTCTTGCTCCACTCTCACCACCATCAGAACATATCTTCAAAGCTATCAGCCCAAAGAAAAAAAAAGCGCCGCACCACCACCGGGTGGGCTCGAACCTTCAACCTTTCGGATAACAGCCGATCGCGCTAGCCATTCGCGCCACGAAGACAGTCCTGCTCCACTTTCACCACCATCAGAAAATATCTTCAAAGCTATTAGTGCAAAGTAAAAAGCAACACACCATTCCCGGGAGGGCTCGAACTTCCAACCTTTCGGTTAACAGCCGATCGCGCTTGCCCATTGCGCCACGGGGACAGTCTTGCTCCACTCTCACCACCATCAGAACATATCTTCAAAGCCATCAGCCCAAAGAAAAAAAAGCACCGCACCTCCACCGGGTGGGCTCGAACCTCCAACCTTTCGGTTAAAAGCCGATCGCGCTAGCCATTCGCGCCACGAAGACAGTCCTGCTCCACTTTCACCACCATCAGAAAATATCTTCAAAGCTATTAGTGCAAAGTAAAAAGCAACACACCATTCCCGGGAGGGCTCGAACTTCCAACCTTTCGGTTAACAGCCGATCGCGCAAGCCAATTGCGCCACGGAGACAGTCCTGCTCTACTCTCACCACCATCAGAACATATCTTCAAAGCTATCGGCCCAAAGAAAAAAAGCACCGCACCACCACCGGGTGGGCTCGAACCTCCAACCTTTCGGTCAACAGGTAATCGCGCTAGCCAATTGCGCCACGGAGACAGTCCTGCTCCACTCTCACCACCATCAGAACATATCTTCAAAGCTATCAGCACAAAGAAAAAAAAGCGGCACACCATCACCGCGTGGGCTCGAACCTCCAACCTTTCGGTTAACAGCCGATCGCGCTAGCCAACTGCGCAACGGAGACAGTCGTGCTCCACTCTCACCACCATCAGAACATATCTTCAAAGCTATTAGCCCAAAGAAAAAAAAGCGCCGCACCACCTCCGGGTGGGCTCGAACCTCCAACCTTTCGGTTAACAGCCGATCGCGCTAGCCTATTGCCCCACGGAGACAGTCGTGCTCCACTCTCACCACCGTCAGAACATTTCTTCAGAGCTATCACCCCAAAGAAAAAAAAGAGCCGCAGCACCACCGCGTGGGCTCGAACCTCCAACCTTTCGGTTAACAGCCGATCGCGCTAGCCAATTGCGCCACGAAGACAGTCCTGCTGCACTCTCACCACCATCAGAACATATCTTCAAACTATCAGCGCAAAAAACAGCGCCGCACCACCACCGGGTGGGCTCGAAACTCCAACCTTTTGGTTAACAGCCGATCGCGCATGCCCATTGCGCCACGGGGACAGCCTTGCTCCACTCTCACCACCATCAGAACATATCTTCAAAGCTATCAGCCCAAAGAAAAAAAAAGCGCCGCACCACCACCGGGTGGGCTCGAACCTTCAACCTTTCGGATAACAGCTGATCGCACTCGCCAATTGCGCCACGGAGGCAGTCGTGCTCCACTCTTACCACCATCAGAACATATCTTCAAAGCTATCAGCACAAAGAAAAAAAAGCGCCGCACCACCACTGGATGGGCTCGAACCTCCAACCTTTCGGTTAACAGCCGATCGCGCTAGCCCATTGCGCCACGGAGATAGCCTTGCTCCACTCTCAACACCATCAGAACATATCTTCAAAGCTATTAGCGCAAAGAAAAAAAGCGCCGCACCTCCACCGGGTGGGCTCGAACCTCCAACCTTTCGGTTAAAAGCCGATCGCGCTAGCCATTCGCGCCACGAAGACAGTCCTGCTCCACTTTCACCACCATCAGAAAATATCTTCAAAGCTATTAGTGCAAAGTAAAAAGCAACACACCATTCCCGGGAGGGCTCGAAACTCCAACCCTTCGGTTTACAGCCGATCGCGCTAGCCCATTGCGCCACGAGGACAGTCTTGCTCCACTCTCACCACCATCAGAACATATCTTCAAAGCTATCAGCACAAAGAAAAAAAAGCGCCGCACCACCACCGGGTGGGCTCGAACCTCCAACCTTTCGGTTAACAGCCGATTGCGCAAGCCAATTGCGCCACGGAGACAGTCCTGCTCCACTCTCACCACCATCAGAACATATCTTCAAAACTATCAGCCCAAAGAAAAAAAGCACCGCACCACCACCGGGTGGGCTCGAACTTCCAACCTTTCGGTTAACAGCCAATCGCGCTAGCCAATTGCGCCACGGAGACAGTCCTGCTTCACTCTCACCACCATCAGAACATATCTTCAAAGCTATCAGCACAAAGAAAAAAAGCGCCACACCATCATCGGGTGGGCTCGAACCTCCAACCTTTCGGTTAACAACCGATCGCGCAAGCCAATTGCGCCACGGAGACAGTCCTGCTCCGCACTCACCACCGTCAAAACATTTCTTCAGAGCTATCACCCCAAAGAAAAAAAAGCGCCGCAACACCACCGGGTGGGCTCGAACCTCCAACCTTTCGGTTAACAGCCGATCGCGCTAGCCAATTGAGCCACGGAGACAGTCCTGCTTCACTCTCACCACCATCAGAACACATATTCAAAGCTATGAGCCCAAAGAATAGAAAGCGCCGCGCCACCACCGGGTGGGCTCGAACCTCCAACCTTTCGGTTAACAGCCAATCCCGCTAGCCCATTGCGCCACGGAGACAGCCTTGCTCCACTCTAACACTATCAGAACATATCTTCAAAGCTATTAGCGCAAAGAAAAAAAGCACCGCGCCACCACCGGGTGGGCTCGAACCTCCAACCTTTCGGTTAACAGCCGATCGCGCTAGCCAATTGCGCCACGGAGACAGTCCTGCTCCATTTTCACCACCATCAGAACATATCTTCAAAGCTAATAGTGCAAAGAAAAAAGCGCCACACCATCACCGGGTGGGCTCGAACCTCCAACCTTTCGGTTAACAGCCGATCGCGCTTGCCCATTGCGCCACGGGGACAGTCTTGCTCCACTCTCACCACCATCAGAACATATCTTCAAAGCTATCAGCCCAAAGAAAAAAAAAGCGCCGCACCACCACCGGGTGGGCTCGAACCTTCAACCTTTCGGATAACAGCTGATCGCACTCGCCAATTGCACCACGGAGACAGTCCTGCTCCACACTCACCACCGTCAAAACATTTCTTCAGAGCTATCACCCCAAAGAAAAAAAAGCGCCGCACCACCACCGGGTAGGCTCGAAACTCCAACCTTTCGGTTAACAGCCGATCGCGCTAGCCAATTGCGCCATGGAGACAGTCCTGCTCCACTCTCACCACCATCAGAACATATCTTCAAAGCCATCAGCCCAAAGAAAAAAAAGCACCGCACCACCACCGGGTGGGCTCGAACCTCCAACCTTTCGGTTAACAGCCAATCGCGCTAGCAAATTGCGCCACGGAGACAGTCCTGCTCCACTCTCACCACCATCAGAACATATCTTCAAAGCTATTAGCGCAAAGAAAAAAAGCGCCGCGCCACCACCGGGTGGGCTCGAACCTCCAACCTTTCGGTTAACAGCCGATCGCGCTAACCCAATGCGCCACGGGGACAGTCTTGCTCCACTCTCACCACCATCAGAACATATCTTCAAAGCCATCAGCCCAAAGAAAAAAAAGCACCGCACCACCACCGGGTGGGCTCGAACCTCCAACCTTTCGGTTAACAGCTAATCGCGCTAGCCAATTGCGCCACGGAGACAGTCCTGCTCCACTCTCACCACCATCAGAACATATCTTCAAAGCTATTAGCCCAAAGAAAAAAAGCGCCGCGCCACCACCGGGTGGGCTCGAACCTCCAACCTTTCGGTTAACAGCCGATCGCGCTAACCCAATGCGCCACGGGGACAGTCTTGCTCCACACTCACCACCATCAGAACATATCTTCAAAGCTATCAGCGCAAAGAAAAATTGCGCCGCACCACCACCGGGTGGGCTCGAACCTCCAACCTTTCGGTTAACAGCCGATCGCGCTAGCCAATTGCGCCACGGAGACAGTCTTGCTCCACGCTCAACACCATCAGAACATATCTTCAAAGCTACAAGCGCAAAGAAAAAAAAGCGCCGCACCACCTCCGGGTGGGCTCGAACCTCCAACCTTTCGGTTAACAGCCAATCGCGTTAGCCAATAGCGCCACAAAGACAGTCCTGCTCCACTCTCACCACCATCGGAACATATCTTCAAAGCTATCAGCACAAAGAGAAAAAAGCGCCGCACCACCACCGGGTGGGCTCGAAACTCCAACCTTTCGGTTAACAGCCGATCGCGCTAGCCAATTGCGCCAGGGAGACAGTCCTGCTTCACTGTCACCACCATCAGAACATATCTTCAAAGCTATTAGCGCAAAGAAAAAAAGCGCCGCGCCACCTTCGGGTGGGCTCGAACCTCCAACCTTTCGGTTAACAGCCGATCGCGCTAACCCATTGCGCCACGGGAACAGTCTTGCTCCACTCTCACCACTATCAGAACATATCTACAAAGCTATCAGCGGAAAGAAAAAAAAGCGCCGCACCACCACCGGGTGGGCTCGAACCTCCAACCTTTCGGTTAACAGCCGATTGTGCAAGCCAATTGCGCCACGGAGACAGTCCTGCTCCACTCTCACCACCATCAGAACATATCTTCAAAGCTATCAGCCTAAAGAAAAAAAGCACCGCACCACCACCGGGTGGGCTCGAACTTCCAGCCTTTCGGTTAACAGCCAATCGCGCTAGCCAATTGCGCCACGGAGACAGCCCTGCTTCACTCTCACCACCATCAGAACATATCTTCAAAGCTATCAGCACAAAGAAAAAAAAGCGCCACACCATCATCGGGTGGGCTCGAACCTCCAACCTTTCGGTTAACAGCCGATCGCGCAAGCCAATTGCGCCACGGAGACAGTCCTGCTCCACACTCACCACCGTCAAAACATTTCTTCAGAGCTATCACCCCAAAGAAAAAAAAGCGCCGCACCACCACCGGGTGGGCTCGAACCTCCAACCTTTCAGTTAACAGCCGATCGCGCTAGCCGATTGCGCCACGGAGACAGTCCTGGTCCACTCTCACCACCATCAGAACATATCTTCAAAGCTATCAGCGCAAAGAAAAAAAAGCGCCGCGCCACCACCGGGTGGGCTCGAACCTCCAACCTTTCGGTTAACAGCCGATCGCGCTAACCCATTGCGCCACGGGGACAGTCTTCCTCCACTCTCACCACTATCAGAACATATCTTCAAAGCTATCAGCGCAAAGAAAAAAAAGCGCCGCACCACCACCGGGTGGGCTCGAACCTCCAACCTTTCGGTTAACAGCCGATCGCGCTAGCCAATTGCGCCACAGAGACAGTCTTGCTCCACTCTCAACACCATCAGAACATATCTTCAAAGCTACAAGCGCAAAGAAAAAAAAGCGCCGCACCACCACCGGGTGGGCTCGAACCTCCAACCTTTCGGTTAACAGCCGATCGCGCTAGCCAATTGCGCCACGGGGACAGTCTTGCTCCACTCTCACCACCATCAGAACATATCTTCAAAGCTATCAGCGCAAAGAAAAAAAAGCGCCGCACCACCACCGGGTGGGCTCGAACCTCCAACGTTTCGGTTAACAGCCGATCGCGCCAGCCAATTGCGCCAGGGAGACAGTCCTGCTCCACTCTCACCACCATCAGAACATATCTTCAAAGCTATCAGCCCAAAGAAAAAAAGCACCGCACCACCACCGGGTGGGCTGGAACCTCCAACCTTTCGGTTAACAGCCAATCGCGTTAGCCAATTGCGCCACGGAGACAGTCCTGCTCCACTCTCACCACCATCAGAACATATCTTAAAGCTATCAGCACAAAGCGAAAAAAGCGCCGCACCACCACCGGGTGGGCTCGAAACTGCAACCTTTCGGTTAACAGCCGATCGGGCTAGCCAATTATGCCATGGAGACAGTCCTGCTCCACTCTCACCACCATCAGAACATATCTTCAAAGCTATTACCACAAAGAAAAAAGCGCCGCAACACCACCGGGTTGGCTCGAACCTCCAACCTTTCGGTTAACAGCCGATCGCGCTAGCCAATTGCGCCACGAAGACAGTCCTGCTGCACTCTCACCACCATCAGAACATATCTTCAAAGCTATTACCGCAAAGAAAAAAGCAACACACCACTCCCGGGAGGGCTCGAAATTCCAACCTTTCGGTTAACAGCCGATCGCGCTAGCCCATTGCGCCACGGAGACAGTTTTGCTCCACTCACACCACCATCAGAACATATCTTCAAACTATCAGCGCAAAAAAAGCGCAGCACCACCACCGGGTGGGCTCGAAATTCCAACCTTTTGGTTAACAGCCGATCGCGCTCTCCCATTGCGCCACGGGGACAGTCTTGCTCCACTCTCACCACCATCAGAACATATCATCAAAGCTATCAGCCCAAAGAAAAAAAAGCGCCGCACCACCACCGGGTGGGCTCGAACCTTCAACCTTTCGGTTAACAGCCGATCGCACTAGCCAATTGCGCCACGGAGGCAGTCGTGCTCCACTCTTACCACCATCAGAACATATCTTCAAAGCTATCAGCACAAAGAAAAAAGCAACACACCACTCCCGGGAGGGCTCGAACCTCCAACTTTTCGGTTAACAGCCGATCGCGCTGGCCAATTGCTCCACGGAGACAGTCCTGCTCCACTCTCACCACCATTAGAACATATCTTTCAAGCTATCAGCCCAAAAAAAAAAAGCGCCGCACCACCACCGGGTGGGCTCGAACCTCCAACCTTTTGGTTAACGGCCGATCGCGCTGGCCAATTGCGCCACGGAGACAATTGTGCTCCACGCTCACCAACATCAGAAAATATCTTCAAAGCTATCATCGCAAAGAAAAAAGCAACACACCCCACCCGGGAGGGCTCGAACCTCCAACTTTTTGGTTAAAAGCCGATCGCGCTAGCCAATGGCGCCACGGGGACAGTCCTGCTCCACTCTCACCACCGTCAGAACATTTCTTCAGAGCTATCAGCCTAAAGAAAAAAAGCGCCGCACCACCACCGGGTGGGCTCGAACCTACAACCTTTCGGTTAACAGCCGATCGCGCTAGTCAATTGCGCCACAGAGACAGTCGTGCTTCACTCTCACCACCGTCAGACCATTTCTTCAGAGCTATCGCCCCAAAGAAAAAAAAAGCGCCGCACCACCACCGGGTGGGCTCGAACCTCCAACCTTTCGGTTAAAAGTTGATCGCGCTAGCCAATTGCGCCACGGAGACAGTCCTGCTCCACTCTCACCACCGTCAGAACATTTCTTCAGAGCTATCAGCCCAAAGAAGAAAAAGCGCCGCACCACCACCGGGTGGGCTCGAAACTCCAACCTTTCGGTTATCAGCCGATCGCGCTAGCCAATTGCGCCATGGAGACAGTCCTGCTCCACTCTCACCACCATCAGAACATATCTTCAAAGCTATTAGCGCAAAGAAAAAAAGCGCCGCGCCACCTTCGGGTGGGCTCGAACCTCCAACCTTTCGGTTAACAGCCGATCGCGCTAACCCATTGCGCCACGGGGACAGTCTTGCTCCACTCTCACCACTATCAGAACATATCTTCAAAGCTATCAGCGCAAAGAAAAAAAAGCGCCGCACCACCACCAGGTGGGCTCGAGCCTCCAACCTTTCGGTTAACAGCCGATCGCGTTAGCCAATTGCGCCACAGAGACAGTCTTGCTCCACTCTCAACACCATAAGAACATATCTTCAAAGCTACAAGCGCAAAAAAAGCGCCGCACCACCACCGGGTGGGCTCGAACCTCCAACCTTTCGGTTAACAGCCGATCGCGCTGGCCAATTGCGCCACGGGGACAGTCTTGCTCCACCCTCACCACCATCAGAACATATCTTCAAAGCTATCAGCGCAAAGAAAAAAAAGCGCCGCACCACCACCGGGTGTGCTCGAACCTCCAACCTTTCGTTTAACAGCCGATCGCGCTAGCCAATTGCGCCAGGGAGACAGTCCTGCTCCACTCTCACCACCATCAGAACATATCTTCAAAGCTATCAGCCCAAAGAAAAAAAAGCACCGCACCACCACCGGGTGGGTTCGAACCTCCAACCTTTCGTTTAACAGCCAATCGCGCTAGCCAATTGCGCCACGGAGACAGTCCTGCTCCACTCTCACCACCATCAGAACATATCTTCAAAGCTATCAGCACAAAGAAAAAAAAGCGCCGCACCACCACCGGGTAGGCTCGAAACTCCAACCTTTCGGTTAACAGCCGATCGCGCTAGCCAATTGCGCCATGGAGACAGTCCTGCTCCACTCTCACCACCATCAGAACATATCTTCAAAGCTATTAGCGCAAAGAAAAAAAGCGCCGCGCCACCACCGGGTGGGCTCGAACCTCCAACCTTTCAGTTAACAGCCGATCGCGCTAACCCAATGCGCCACGGGGACAGTCTGGCTCCACTCTCACCACCATCAGAACATATCTTCAAAGCTATCAGCGCAAAGAAAAAAAAGCGCCGCACCACCACCGGGTGGGCTCGAACCTCCAACCTTTCGGTTAACAGCCGATCGCGCTAGCCAATTGCGCCACGGAGACAGTCTTGCTCCTCTCTCAACACCATCAGAACATATCTTCAAAGCTACAAGCGCAAAGAAAAAAAAGCGCCGCACCACCACCGGGTGGGCTCGAACCTCCAACCTTTCGGTTAACAGCCAATCGCGTTAGCCAATTGCGCCACAGAGACAGTCCTGCTCCACTCTTACCACCATCAGAACATATCTTCAAAGCTATCAGCACAAAGAGAAAAAAGCGCCGCACCACCACCGGGTGGGCTCGAAACTCCAACCTTTCGGTTAACAGCCGATCGCGCTAGCCAATTGCGCCATGGAGACAGTCCTGCTCCACTCTCACCACCGTCAGAACATATCTTCAAAGCTATTACCACAAAGAAAAAAGCAACACACCACTCCTGGGAGGGCTCGAAACTCCAACCTTTCGGTTAACAGCTGATCGCGCTAGCCAATTGCTCCACGGAGACAGTCCTGCTCCACTCTCACCACCATTAGAACATATCTTTCAAGCTATCAGCCCAAAGAAAAAAAAGCGCCGCACCACCACCGGGTGGGCTCGAACCTCCAACCTTTTGGTTAACGGCCGATCGCGCTAGCCAATTGCGCCACGGAGACAATTGTGCTCCACGCTCACCAACATCAGAAAATATCTTCAAAGCTATCATCGCAAAGAAAAAAGCAACACACCCCACCCGGGAGGGCTCGAACCTCCAACTTTTTGGTTAAAAGCCGATCGCGCTAGCCAATGGCGCCACGGGGACAGTCCTGCTCCACTCTCACCACCGTCAGAACATTTCTTCAGAGCTATCAGCCTAAAGAAAAAAAGCGCCGCACCACCACCGGGTGGGCTCGAACCTACAACCTTTCGGTTAACAGCCGATCGCGCTAGCCAATTGCGCCACAGAGACAGTCGTGCTTCACTCTCACCACCGTCAGACCATTTCTTCAGAGCTATCGCCCCAAAGAAAAAAAAGCGCCGCACCACCACCGGGTGGGCTCGAACCTCCAACCTTTCGGTTAAAAGTTGATGGCGCTAGCCAATTGCACCACGGAGACAGTCCTGCTCCACTCTCACCACCGTCAGAACATTTCTTCAGAGCTATCAGCCCAAAGAAGAAAAAGCGCCGCACCACCACCGGGTGGGCTCGAAACTCCAACCTTTCGGTTATCAGCCGATCGCGCTAGCCAATTGCGCCATGGAGACAGTCCTGCTCCACTCTCACCACCATCAGAACATATCTTCAAAGCTATTAGCGCAAAGAAAAAAAGCGACGCGCCACCTTCGGGTGGGCTCGAACCTCCAACCTTTCGGTTAACAGCCGATCGCGCTAACCCATTGCGCCACGGGGACAGTCTTGCTCCACTCTCACCACTATCAGAACATATCTTCAAAGCTATCAGCGCAAAGAAAAAAAAGCGCCGCACCACCACCAGGTGGGCTCGAACCTCCAACCTTTTGGTTAACAGCCGATCGCGCTAGCCAATTGCGCCACAGAGACAGTCTTGCTCCACTCTCAACACCATCAGAACATATCTTCAAAGCTACAAGCGCAAAAAAAAGCGCCGCACCACCACCGGGTGGGCTCGAACCTCCAACCTTTCGGTTAACAGCCGATCGCGCAGGCCAATTGCGCCACGGGGACAGTTTGCTCCACCCTCACCACCATCAGAACATATCTTCAAAGCTATCAGCGCAAAGAAAAAAAAGCGCCGCACCACCACCGGGTGTGCTCGAACCTCCAACCTTTCGGTTAACAGCCGATCGCGCTAGCCAATTGCGCCAGGGAGACAGTCCTGCTCCACTCTCACCACCATCAGAACATATCTTCAAAGCTATCAGCCCAAAGAAAAAAAAGCACCGCACCACCACCGGGTGGGTTCGAACCTCCAACCTTTCGTTTAACAGCCAATCGCGCTAGCCAATTGCGCCACGGAGACAGTCCTGCTCCACTCTTACCACCATCAGAACATATCTTCAAAGCTATCAGCACAAAGAAAAAAAAGCGCCGCACCACCACCGGGTAGGCTCGAAACTCCAACCTTTCGGTTAACAGCCGATCGCGTTAGCCAATTGCGCCACGGAGACAATCCTGCTCCACTCTCACCACCATCAGAACATATCTTCAAAGCTATCAGCCCAAAGAAAAAAAAGCGCGGCACCACCACCGGGTGGGCTCGAACCTCCAACTTTCTGGTTAACAGCCGATCACGCTAGCAAATTGCGCCACGGAGACAGTCTTGCTCCACTCTCACGACCATCAGAACATATCTTCAAATCTATCAGCCCACAGAAAAAAAGCGCCGCACAACCACCGGGTAGGCTGGAACCTCCAACTTTTCGGTTAACAGCCGATCGCGCTAGCCAATTGCGCCACGGAGACAGTCCTGCTCCACTCTCACCACCATAAGAACATATCTTCAAAGCTATCAGCCCAAAGAAAAAAGCAACACACCACTCCCGGGAGGGCTCGAAACTCCAACCTTTCGGTCAACAGCCGATCGCGCTAGCCCATTGCGCCACGGAGACAGTCTTGCTCATCTCTCACCACCATCAGATCATATCATCAAAGCTATCAGCCCAAAGAAAAAAAAGCACCGCGCCACCACCGGGTGGGCTCGAACCTCCAACCTTTCGGTTAACAGCCGATCGCGCTAGCCAACTGCGCCACGGAGACAGTCATGCTCCACTCTCACCACCATCAGAACATATCTTCAAAGCTATCAGCCCAAACAAAAAAAGCGCCGCACCACCGCCGGGTGGGCTCGAAACTCCAACCTTTCGGTTAACAGCCGATCGCGCTAGCCAATTGCGCCACGGAGACAGTCCTGCTTCACTCTCACCACCATCAGAACATATCTTCAAAGCTATCAGCCCAAAGAAAAAAAAGCGCCAAACCACCACCGGGTGGGCTCGAACCTCCGACCTTTTGGTTAACAGCCGATCGCGCTAGCCAATTGCGCCATGGAGACAGTCTTGCTCCACTCTCACCACCATCAGAACATATCTTCAAAGCTATCAGCCCAAAGAAAAAAAAGCACCGCACCACCACCGGGTGGGCTCGAACCTACAACGTTTCGGTTAACAGCCGATCACGCTAGCCAATTGCGCCACGGAGACAGTCCTGCTCCACCCTCACCGCCGTCAGAACATATCTTCAAAGCTATCAGCCCACAGAAAAAAAAGCGCCGCACAACCACCGGGTAGGCTCGAACCTCCAACTTTCCGGTTAACAGCCGATCACGCTAGCCAATCGCGCCACGGAGACAGTCCTGCTCCACTCTCACCACCATCAGAACATATCTTCAAAGCTATCAGCCCACAGAAAAAAAAGCGCCGCACAACCACCGGGTAGGCTCGAACCTCCAACTTTTCGGTTAACAGCCGATCGCGCTAGCCAATTGCGCCACGGAGACAGACCTGCTCCACTCTCACCACCATAAGAACATATCATCGAAGCTATCAGCCCGAAGAAAAAAAAGCGCCGCACCACCACTGGGTGGGCTCGAACCTCCGACCTTTTGGTTAACAGCCAATCGCGCTAGCCAATTGCGCCACGGAGACAGTCCTGCTCCACTCTCACCACCATCAGAACATATCTTCAAAGCTATCAGCCCAAAGAAAAAAAGCGCCGCACCACCACCGGGTGGGCAAGAACCTCCAACTTTCCGGTTAACAGCCGATCACGCTAGCCAATTGCGCCACGGAGACAGTCCTGCTCCACTCTCACCACCGTCAGAACATTTCTTCAGAGCTATCAGCCCAAAGAAAAAAAAGCGCTGCACCACCACCGGGTGGGCTCGAACCTTCAACCTTTCAGTTAACAGCCGATCGCGCTAGCCAATTGCCCCACGGAGACAGTCGCGCTCCACTCTCACCATCGTCAGAACATTTCTTCAGAGCTATCACCCCAAAGAAAAAAAAAGCGCCGCACCACCACCGGTTGGGTTCGAACCTCAGACCTTTCGGTTAACAGCCGATCGCGCTAGTCAATTGCGCCACGAAGACAGTCCTGCTCCACTTTCACCACCATCAGAACATATCTTCAAAGCTATTACAGCAAAGAAAAAAGCAAAACACCACTCCCGGGAGGGCCTGAACCTCCAACTTTCCGGTTAACAGCCGATCACGCTAGCCAATTGCGCCACGGAGACAGTCTTACTCTACTCTCACCAAAATTAGAACATATCTTCAAAGCTATCAGCCCAAAGAAAAAAAAGCGCCGCACCACCACCGGGTGGGCTCGAACATCCAACTTTTCGGTTAACAGCCGATTGCGCTAGCCAATTGCGCCACGGGGACCGTCCTGCTCCACTCTCACCACTGCCAGACCATTTCTTCAGAGCTATCACCCCAAAGAAAAAAGAGCGCCGCACCACATCCGGGTGAGCTCGAACCTCTAACCTTTCGGTTAACAGCCGATCGCGCTAGCCAATTGCCCCACGGTGACAGTCGTGCTCCACTCTCACCACCGTCAGAACATTTCTTCAGAGCTATCACCCCAAAGAAAAAAAAGCGCCGCACCACCACCGGTTGGGCTCGAACCTCCAACCTTTCGGTTAACAGCCGATCGCGCTAGCCATTTGCGCCACGAAGACAGTCCTGCTCCACTCTCACCACCATCAGAACATATCTTCAAAACTATTACCGCAAAGAAAAAAGCAACACACCACTCCCGAGAGGGCTCAAAACTCCAACCTTTCGGTTTACAGCCGATCGCGCTAGCCCATTGCGCCACGGAGACAGTCTTGCTCCACTCTCACCACCATAAGAACATATCTTCAAAGCTATCAGCGCAAAGAAAAAAAGCGCTGCACCACCACCGCGTGGGCTCGAAACTCCTACCTTTCGGTTAACAGCCGATCGCGCTAGCCAATTGCGCCACGGAGACAATCCTGCTCCACTCTCACCACCATCAGAACATATCTTCAAAGCTATCAGCCCAAAGAAAAAAAAGCGCCATACCACCACCGGGTGGGCTCGAACCTCCGACCTTTTGGTTAACAGCCGATCGCGCTAGCCAATTTCGCCATGGAGACAGTCCTGCTCCACTCTCACGACCATCAGAACATATCTTCAAATCTATCAGCCCACAGAAAAAAAAGCGCCGCACAACCACCGGCTAGGCTCGAACCTCCAACTTTTCGGTTAACAGCCGATCGCGCTAGCCAATTGCGCCAAGGAGACAGTCCTGCTCCACTCTCACCACCATAAGAACATATCTTCAAAGCTATCAGCCCGAAGAAAAAAGCAACACACCACTCCCGGGAGGGCTCGAAACTCCAACCTTTCGGTCAACAGCCGATCGCGCTAGCCCATTGCGCCACGGAGACAGTCTTGCTCATCTCTCACCACCATCAGATCATATCATCAAAGCTATCAGCCCAAAGAAAAAAAAGCACCGCACCACCACCGGGTGGGCTCGAGCCTCCAACCTTTCGGTTAACAGCCGATCGCGCTAGCCAACTGCGCCACGGAGACAGTCGTGCTCCACTCTCACCACCATCAGAACATATCTTCAAAGCTATCAGCCCAAACAAAAAAAAAGCGCCGCACCACCGCCGGGTGGGCTCGAAACTCCAACCTTTCGGTTAACAGCCGATCGCGCTAGCCAATTGCGCCACGGAGACAGTCCTGCTTCACTCTCACCACCATCAGAACATATCTTCAAAGCTATCAGCCCAAAGAAAAAAAAGCGCCATACCACCACCGGGTGGGCTCGAACCTCCGACCTTTTGGTTAACAGCCGATCGCGCTAGCCAATTTCGCCATGGAGACAGTCCTGCTCCACTCTCACCACCATCAGAACATATCTTCAAAGCTATCAGCCCAAAGAAAAAAAGCACCGCACCACCACCGGGTGGGCTCGAACCTCCAACTTTTCGGTTAACAGCCGATCACGCTAGCCAATTGCGCCACGGAGACAGTCCTGCTCCACTCTCAGCACCGTCAGAACATATCTTCAAAGCTATCATCCCACAGAAAAAAAAGCGCCGCACAACCACCGGGTAGGCTCGAACCTCCGACTTTTCGGTTAACAGCCGATCACGCTAGCAAATTGCGCCACGGAGACAGTCTTGCTCCACTCTCACGACCATCAGAACATATCTTCAAATCATCAGCCCACAGAAAAAAAGCGCCGCACAACCACCAGGTAGGCTGGAACCTCCAACTTTTCGGTTAACAGCCGATCGCGCTAGCCAATTGCGCCACGGAGACAGTCCTGCTCCACTCTCACCACCATAAGAACATATCTTCAAAGCTATCAGCCCAAAGAAAAAAGCAACACACCACTCCCGGGAGGGCTCGAAACTCCAACCTTTCGGTCAACAGCCGATCGCGCTAGCCCATTGCGCCACGGAGACAGTCTTGCTCATCTCTCACCACCATCAGATCATATCATCAAAGCTATCAGCCCAAAGAAAAAAAAGCACCGCGCCACCACCGGGTGGGCTCGAACCTCCAACCTTTCGGTTAACAGCCGATCGCGCTAGCCAACTGCGCCACGGAGACAGTCATGCTCCACTCTCACCACCATCAGAACATATCTTCAAAGCTATCAGCCCAAACAAAAAAAGCGCCGCACCACCGCCGGGTGGGCTCGAAACTCCAACCTTTCGGTTAACAGCCGATCGCGCTAGCCAATTGCGCCACGGAGACAGTCCTGCTTCACTCTCACCACCATCAGAACATATCTTCAAAGCTATCAGCCCAAAGAAAAAAAAGCGCCAAACCACCACCGGGTGGGCTCGAACCTCCGACCTTTTGGTTAACAGCCGATCGCGCTAGCCAATTGCGCCATGGAGACAGTCTTGCTCCACTCTCACCACCATCAGAACATATCTTCAAAGCTATCAGCCCAAAGAAAAAAAAGCACCGCACCACCACCGGGTGGGCTCGAACCTACAACGTTTCGGTTAACAGCCGATCACGCTAGCCAATTGCGCCACGGAGACAGTCCTGCTCCACCCTCACCGCCGTCAGAACATATCTTCAAAGCTATCAGCCCACAGAAAAAAAAGCGCCGCACAACCACCGGGTAGGCTCGAACCTCCAACTTTCCGGTTAACAGCCGATCACGCTAGCCAATCGCGCCACGGAGACAGTCCTGCTCCACTCTCACCACCATCAGAACATATCTTCAAAGCTATCAGCCCACAGAAAAAAAAGCGCCGCACAACCACCGGGTAGGCTCGAACCTCCAACTTTTCGGTTAACAGCCGATCGCGCTAGCCAATTGCGCCACGGAGACAGACCTGCTCCACTCTCACCACCATAAGAACATATCATCGAAGCTATCAGCCCGAAGAAAAAAAAGCGCCGCACCACCACTGGGTGGGCTCGAACCTCCGACCTTTTGGTTAACAGCCAATCGCGCTAGCCAATTGCGCCACGGAGACAGTCCTGCTCCACTCTCACCACCATCAGAACATATCTTCAAAGCTATCAGCCCAAAGAAAAAAAGCGCCGCACCACCACCGGGTGGGCAAGAACCTCCAACTTTCCGGTTAACAGCCGATCACGCTAGCCAATTGCGCCACGGAGACAGTCCTGCTCCACTCTCACCACCGTCAGAACATTTCTTCAGAGCTATCAGCCCAAAGAAAAAAAAGCGCTGCACCACCACCGGGTGGGCTCGAACCTTCAACCTTTCAGTTAACAGCCGATCGCGCTAGCCAATTGCCCCACGGAGACAGTCGCGCTCCACTCTCACCATCGTCAGAACATTTCTTCAGAGCTATCACCCCAAAGAAAAAAAAAGCGCCGCACCACCACCGGTTGGGTTCGAACCTCAGACCTTTCGGTTAACAGCCGATCGCGCTAGTCAATTGCGCCACGAAGACAGTCCTGCTCCACTTTCACCACCATCAGAACATATCTTCAAAGCTATTACAGCAAAGAAAAAAGCAAAACACCACTCCCGGGAGGGCCTGAACCTCCAACTTTCCGGTTAACAGCCGATCACGCTAGCCAATTGCGCCACGGAGACAGTCTTACTCTACTCTCACCAAAATTAGAACATATCTTCAAAGCTATCAGCCCAAAGAAAAAAAAGCGCCGCACCACCACCGGGTGGGCTCGAACATCCAACTTTTCGGTTAACAGCCGATTGCGCTAGCCAATTGCGCCACGGGGACCGTCCTGCTCCACTCTCACCACTGCCAGACCATTTCTTCAGAGCTATCACCCCAAAGAAAAAAGAGCGCCGCACCACATCCGGGTGAGCTCGAACCTCTAACCTTTCGGTTAACAGCCGATCGCGCTAGCCAATTGCCCCACGGTGACAGTCGTGCTCCACTCTCACCACCGTCAGAACATTTCTTCAGAGCTATCACCCCAAAGAAAAAAAAGCGCCGCACCACCACCGGTTGGGCTCGAACCTCCAACCTTTCGGTTAACAGCCGATCGCGCTAGCCATTTGCGCCACGAAGACAGTCCTGCTCCACTCTCACCACCATCAGAACATATCTTCAAAACTATTACCGCAAAGAAAAAAGCAACACACCACTCCCGAGAGGGCTCAAAACTCCAACCTTTCGGTTTACAGCCGATCGCGCTAGCCCATTGCGCCACGGAGACAGTCTTGCTCCACTCTCACCACCATAAGAACATATCTTCAAAGCTATCAGCGCAAAGAAAAAAAGCGCTGCACCACCACCGCGTGGGCTCGAAACTCCTACCTTTCGGTTAACAGCCGATCGCGCTAGCCAATTGCGCCACGGAGACAATCCTGCTCCACTCTCACCACCATCAGAACATATCTTCAAAGCTATCAGCCCAAAGAAAAAAAAGCGCCATACCACCACCGGGTGGGCTCGAACCTCCGACCTTTTGGTTAACAGCCGATCGCGCTAGCCAATTTCGCCATGGAGACAGTCCTGCTCCACTCTCACGACCATCAGAACATATCTTCAAATCTATCAGCCCACAGAAAAAAAAGCGCCGCACAACCACCGGCTAGGCTCGAACCTCCAACTTTTCGGTTAACAGCCGATCGCGCTAGCCAATTGCGCCAAGGAGACAGTCCTGCTCCACTCTCACCACCATAAGAACATATCTTCAAAGCTATCAGCCCGAAGAAAAAAGCAACACACCACTCCCGGGAGGGCTCGAAACTCCAACCTTTCGGTCAACAGCCGATCGCGCTAGCCCATTGCGCCACGGAGACAGTCTTGCTCATCTCTCACCACCATCAGATCATATCATCAAAGCTATCAGCCCAAAGAAAAAAAAGCACCGCACCACCACCGGGTGGGCTCGAGCCTCCAACCTTTCGGTTAACAGCCGATCGCGCTAGCCAACTGCGCCACGGAGACAGTCGTGCTCCACTCTCACCACCATCAGAACATATCTTCAAAGCTATCAGCCCAAACAAAAAAAAAGCGCCGCACCACCGCCGGGTGGGCTCGAAACTCCAACCTTTCGGTTAACAGCCGATCGCGCTAGCCAATTGCGCCACGGAGACAGTCCTGCTTCACTCTCACCACCATCAGAACATATCTTCAAAGCTATCAGCCCAAAGAAAAAAAAGCGCCATACCACCACCGGGTGGGCTCGAACCTCCGACCTTTTGGTTAACAGCCGATCGCGCTAGCCAATTTCGCCATGGAGACAGTCCTGCTCCACTCTCACCACCATCAGAACATATCTTCAAAGCTATCAGCCCAAAGAAAAAAAGCACCGCACCACCACCGGGTGGGCTCGAACCTCCAACTTTTCGGTTAACAGCCGATCACGCTAGCCAATTGCGCCACGGAGACAGTCCTGCTCCACTCTCAGCACCGTCAGAACATATCTTCAAAGCTATCATCCCACAGAAAAAAAAGCGCCGCACAACCACCGGGTAGGCTCGAACCTCCGACTTTTCGGTTAACAGCCGATCGCGCTAGCCAATTGCGCCACGGAGACCTCGAACCTCCAACCACTCTCACCCTATAAGAATATATCTTCAAAGCTATCAGCCCAACGAAAAAAAGCGCCGCACCACCACTGGGTGGGCTCGAACCAGCGACCTTTTGGTTAAACGCCGATCGCGCTAGCCAATTGCGCCACGGAGACAGTCCCGCTCCACTCTCACCACCATCAGAACATATCTTCAAAGCTATCAGCCCAAAGAAAAAAAAGCGCCGCACCACCACCGGGTGGGCTCGAACCTCCAACTTTCCGGTTAACAGCCGATCACGCTAGCCAATTGCGCCACGGAGACAGTCCTGCTCCACTCTCACCACCATCAGAACATATCTTCAAAGCTATCAGCCCACAGAAAAAAAAGCGCCGCACAACCACCGGGTAGGCTCGAACCTCCAACATTTCGGTTAACAGCCGATCGCGCTAGCCAATTGCGCCACGGAGACAGACCTGCTCCACTCTCACCACCATAAGAACATATATCGAAGCTATCAGCGCGAAGAAAAAAAAGCGCCGCACCACCACTGGGTGGGCTCGAACCTCCGACCCTTTGGTTAACAGCCGATCGCGCTAGCCAATTGTGCCACGGAGACAGTCCTGCTCCACTCTCACCACCATCAGAACATATCTTCAAAGCTATCAGCCCAAAGAAAAAAAAGCGCCGCACCACCACCGGGTGGGCAAGAACCTCCAACTTTCCGGTTAACAGCCGATCACGCTAGCCAATTGCGCCACGGAGACAGTCCTGCTCCACTCTCACCACCGTCAGAACATTTCTTCAGAGCTATCAGCCCAAAGAAAAAAAAAGCGCTGCACCACCACCGGGTGGGCTCGAACCTTCAACCTTTCAGTTAACAGCCGATCGCGCTAGCCAATTGCCCCACGGAGACAGTCGTGCTCCACTCTCACCATCGTCAGAACATTTCTTCAGAGCTATCACTCCAAAGGAAAAAAAGCGCCGCACCACCACCGGTTGGCCTCGAACCTCCAACCTTTCGGTTAACAGCCGATCGCGCTAGCCAATTGCGCCACGAAGACTGTCCTGCTCCAATCTCACCACCATCAGAACTTATCTTCAAAGCTATTACCGCAAAGAAAAAAGCAACACACCACTCCTGGGAGGGCTCGAGACTCCAACCTTTCGATTAACAGCCGATCGCGCTAGCCCAATGCGCCACGGAGGCAGTCTTGCTCCACTCTCACCATCATCAGAACATATCTTCAAAGCTATCAGCGCATAGAAAAAAAGCGCTGCACCACCACCAGGTGGGCTCGAACCTCCAACCTGTCGGTTAACAGCCGATCACGCTAGCCCATTGCGCCACGGAGACAGTGTTGCTCCACTCTCACTACCATCAGAACATAACTTCAAAGCTATCAGCGCAAAGAAAAAAGCAACACACCACTCCCGGGAGGGCTTGAACCTCCAACTTTCCGGTTAACAGCCGATCACGCTAGCCAATTGCGCCACGTAGACAGTCTTACTCTACTCTCACAACCATCAGAACATAACTTCAAAGCTATCAACCCACAGAAAAAAAAGCGCCGCACCACCACCGGGAGAGCTCGAACCTCCAACGTTTCGGTTAACAGCCGATCGCGCTAGCCAATTGCGCCACGCAGACTGTCCTGCTCCACTCTCACCACCGTCAGAACATTTCTTCAGAGCTATCAGCCCAAAGAAAAAAAAGCGCTGTACCACCACCGGGTGGGCTCGAACCTCCAACCTTACGTGCTCCACTCTCATCACCGTCAGAACATTTCTTCAGAGCTATCACCCCAAAGAAAAAAAAGCGCCGCACCACCACCGGTTGGGCTCGAACCTCCAACCTTTCGGTTAACAGCCGATCGCGCTAGCCAATCGCGCCACGAAGACTGTCCTGCTCCAATCTCACCACCATCAGAACTTATCTTCAAAGCTATTACCGCAAAGAAAAAAGCAACACACCACTCCTGGGAGGGCTCGAGACTCCAACCTTTCGGTTAACAGCCGATCGCGCTAGCCCAATACGCCATGGAGGCAGTCTTGCTCCACTCTCACCATCATCAGAACATATCTTCAAAGCTATCAGCGCAAAGAAAAAAAGCGCTGCACCACCACCGCGTGGGCTCGAAACTCCTACCTTTCGGTTAACAGCCGATCGCGTTAGCCAATTGCGCCACGGAGACAATCCTGCTCCACTCTCACCATCATCAGAACATATCTTCAAAGCTATCAGCCCAAAGAAAAAAAAGCGCGGCACCACCACCGGGTGGGCTCGAACCTCCAACTTTCTGGTTAACAGCCGATCACGCTAGCCAATTGCGCCACGGAGGCAGTCCTGCTCCACTCTCACGACCATCAGAACATATCTTCAAATCTATCAGCCCACAGAAAAAAAAAGCGCCGCACAACCACCGGGTAGGCTCGAACCTCCAACTTTTCGGTTAACAGCCGATCGCGCTAGCCAATTGCGCCACGGAGACAGTCCTGCTCCACTCTCACCACCATAAGAACATATCTTCAAAGCTATCAGCCCAAAGAAAAAAGCAACACACCACTCCCGGGAGGGCTCGAAACTCCAACCTTTCGGTCAACAGCCGATCGCGCTAGCACATTGCGCCACGGAGACAGTCTTGCTCATCTCTCACCACCATCAGATCATATCATCAAAGCTATCAGCCCAAAGAAAAAAAAGCACCGCGCCACCACCGGGTGGGCTCGAACCTCCAACCTTTCGGTTAACAGCCGATCGCGCTAGCCAACTGCGCCGATGAGACAGTCGTGCTCCACTCTCACCACCATCAGAACATATCTTCAAAGCTATCAGCCCAAACAAAAATAAGCGCCGCACCACCGCCGGGTGGGCTCGAAACTCCAACCTTTTGGTTAACAGCCGATCGCGCTAGCCAATTGCGCCATGGAGACAGTCCTGCTCCACTCTCACCACCATCAGAACATATCTTCAAAGCTATCAGCCCAAAGAAAAAAAAGCACCGCACCACCACCGGGTGGGCTCGAACCTCCAACTTTTCGGTTAACAGCCGATCACGCTAGCCAATTGCGCCACGGAGACAGTCCTGCTCCCCTCTCACCACCGTCAGAACATATCTTCAAAGCTATCAGCCCACAGAAAAAAAAGCGCCGCACAACCACCGGGTAGGCTCGAACCTCCGACTTTTCGGTTAACAGCCGATCGCGCTAGCCAATTGCGCCACGGAGACAGTCCTGCTCCACTCTCACCACTATAAGAACATATCTTCAAAGCTATCAGCCCAACGAAAAAAAAAGCGCCACACCACCACTGGGTGGGCTCGAACCTCCGACCTTTTGGTTAACCGCCGATCGCGCTAGCCAATTGCGCCACGGAGACAGTCCTGCTCCACTCTCACCACCATCAGAACATATCTTCAAAGCTATCAGCCCAAAGAAAAAAAAGCGCCGCACCACCACCGGGTGGGCTCGAACCTCCAACTTTCCGGTTAACAGCCGATCACGCTAGCCAATTGCGCCACGGAGACAGTCCTGCTCCACTCTCACCACCATCAGAACATATCTTCAAAGCTATCAGCCCACAGAAAAAAAAGCGCCGCACAACCACCGGGTAGGCTCGAACCTCCAACTTTTCAGTTAACAGCCGATCGCGCTAGCCAATTGCGCCATGGAGACAGACCTGCTCCACTCTCACCACCATAAGAACATATCATCGAAGCTATCAGCCCGAAGAAAAAAAAGCGCCGCACCACCACTGGGTGGGCTCGAACCTCCCACCTTTCGGTTAACAGCCAATCGCGCTAGCCAATTGCGCCACGGAGACAGTCCTGCTCCACTCTATCCACCGTCAGAACATTTCTTCAAAGCTATCAGCCCAAAGAAAAAAGCAACACACCACTCCCGGGAGGGCTCGAAACTCCAACCTTTCGGTCAACAGCCGATCGCGCTAGCCCATTGCGCCACGGAGACAGTCTTGCTCATCTCTCACCACCATCAGATCATATCATCAAAGCTATCAGCCCAAAGAAAAAAAAGCACCGCGCCACCACCGGGTGGGCTCGAACCTCCAACCTTTCAGTTAACAGCCGATCGCGCTAGCCAACTCCGCCACGGAGACAGTCGTACTCCACTCTCACCACCATCAGAACATATCTTCAAAGCTATCAGCCCAAACAAAAAAAAAGCGCCGCACCACTGCCGGGTGGGCTCGAAACTCCAACCTTTCGGTTAACAGCCGATCGCGCAAGCCAATTGCGCCACGGAGACAGTCCTGCTTCACTCTCACCACCATCAGAACATATCTTCAAAGCTATCAGCCTAAAGAAAAAAAAGCGCCATACCACCACCGGGTGGGCTCGAACCTCCGACCTTTTGGTTAACAGCCGATCGCGCTAGCCAATTGCGCCATGGAGACAGTCCTGCTCCACTCTCACCACCATCAGAACATATCTTCAAAGCTATCAGCACAAAGAAAAAAAAGCACCGCACCACCACCGGGTGGGCTCGAACGTCCAACTTTTCGGTTAACAGCCGATCACGCTAGCCAATTGCGCCACGCAGACTGTCCTGCTCCACTCTCACCACCGTCAGAACATTTCTTCAGAGCTATCAGCCCAAAGAAAAAAAAGCGCTGTACCACCACCGGGTGGGCTCGAACCTCCAATCTTACGTGCTCCACTCTCACCACCGTCAGAACATTTCTTCAGAGCTATCACCCCAAAGAAAAAAAAGCGCCGCACCACCACCGGTTGGGCTCGAACCTCCAACCTTTCGGTTAACAGCCGATCGCGCTAGCCAATCGCGCCACGAAGACTGTCCTGCTCCAATCTCACCACCATCAGAACTTATCTTCAAAGCTATTACCGCAAAGAAAAAAGCAACACACCACTCCTGGGAGGGCTCGAGACTCCAACCTTTCAGTTAACAGCCGATCGCGCTAGCCCAATGCGCCATGGAGGCAGTCTTGCTCCACTCTCACCATCATCAGAACATATCTTCAAAGCTATCAGCGCAAAGAAAAAAAGCGCTGCACCACCACCGCGTGGGCTCGAAACTCATACCTTTCGGTTAACAGCCGATCGCGTTAGCCAATTGCGCCACGGAGACAATCCTGCTCCACTCTCACCACCATCAGAACATATCTTCAAAGCTATCAGCCGAAAGAAAAAAAAGCGCGGCACCACCACCGGGTGGGCTCGAACCTCCAACTTTCTGGTTAACAGCCGATCACGCTAGCCAATTGCGCCACGGAGGCAGTCCTGCTCCACTCTCACGACCATCAGAACATATCTTCAAATCTATCAGCCCACAGAAAAAAAAGCGCCGCACAACCACCGGGTAGGCTCGAACCTCCAACTTTTCGGTTAACAGCCGATCGCGCTAGCCAATTGCGCCACGGAGACAGTCCTGCTCCACTCTCACCACCATAAGAACATATCTTCAAAGCTATCAGCCCAAAGAAAAAAGCAACACACCACTCCCGGGAGGGCTCGAAACTCCAACCTTTCGGTCAACAGCCGATCGCGCTAGCCCATTGCGCCACGGAGACAGTCTTGCTCATCTCTCACCACCATCAGATCATATCATCAAAGCTATCAGCCCAAAGAAAAAAAAGCACCGCGCCACCACCGGGTGGGCTCGAACCTCCAACCTTTCAGTTAACAGCCGATCGCGCTAGCCAACTCCGCCACGGAGACAGTCGTACTCCACTCTCACCACAATCAGAACATATCTTCAAAGCTATCAGCCCAAACAAAAAAAAAGCGCCGCACCACCGCCGGGTGGGCTCGAAACTCCAACCTTTCGGTTAACAGCCGATCGCGCAAGCCGATTGCGCCACGGAGACAGTCCTGCATCACTCTCACCACCATCAGAACATATCTTCAAAGCTATCAGCCTAAAGAAAAAAAAGCGCCATACCACCACCGGGTGGGCTCGAACCTCCGACCTTTTGGTTAACAGCCGATCGCGCTAGCCAATTGCGCCATGGAGACAGTCCTGCTCCACTCTCACCACCATCAGAACATATCTTCAAAGCTATCAGCCCAAAGAAAAAAAAGCACCGCACCACCACCGGGTGGGCTCGAACGTCCAACTTTTCGGTTAACAGCCGATCACGCTAGCCAATTGCGCCACGCAGACTGTCCTGCTCCACTCTCACCACCGTCAGAACATTTCTTCAGAGCTACCAGCCCAAAGAAAAAAAAGCGCTGTACCACCACCGGGTGGGCTCGAACCTCCAACCTTACGTGCTCCACTCTCACCACCGTCAGAACATTTCTTCAGAGCTATCACCCCAAAGAAAAAAAAGCGCCGCACCACCACCGGTTGGGCTCGAACCTCCAACCTTTCGGTTAACAGCCGATCGCGCTAGCCAATCGCGCCACGAAGACTGTCCTGCTCCAATCTCACCACCATCAGAACTTATCTTCAAAGCTATTACCGCAAAGAAAAAAGCAACACACCACTCCTGGGAGGGCTCGAGACTCCAACCTTTCAGTTAACAGCCGATCGCGCTAGCCCAATGCGCCATGGAGGCAGTCTTGCTCCACTCTCACCATCATCAGAACATATCTTCAAAGCTATCAGCGCAAAGAAAAAAAGCGCTGCACCACCACCGCGTGGGCTCGAAACTCATACCTTTCGGTTAACAGCCGATCGCGTTAGCCAATTGCGCCACGGAGACAATCCTGCTCCACTCTCACCACCATCAGAACATATCTTCAAAGCTATCAGCCCAAAGAAAAAAAAGCGCGGCACCACCACCGGGTGGGCTCGAACCTCCAACTTTCTGGTTAACAGCCGATCACGCTAGCCAATTGCGCCACGGAGGCAGTCCTGCTCCACTCTCACGACCATCAGAACATATCTTCAAATCTATCAGCCCACAGAAAAAAAAGCGCCGCACAACCACCGGGTAGGCTCGAACCTCCAACTTTTCGGTTAACAGCCGATCGCGCTAGCCAATTGCGCCACGGAGACAGTCCTGCTCCACTCTCACCACCATAAGAACATATCTTCAAAGCTATCAGCCCAAAGAAAAAAGCAACACACCACTCCCGGGAGGGCTCGAAACTCCAACCTTTCGGTCAACAGCCGATCGCGCTAGCCCATTGCGCCACGGAGACAGTCTTGCTCATCTCTCACCACCATCAGATCATATCATCAAAGCTATCAGCCCAAAGAAAAAAAAGCACCGCGTCACCACCGGGTGGGCTCGAACCTCCAACCTTTCGGTTAACAGCCGATCGCGCTAGCCAACTGCGCCACGGAGACAGTCGTGCTCCACTCTCACCACCATCAGAACATATCTTCAAAGCTATCAGCCCAAACAAAAAAAAGCGCCGCACCACCGCCGGGTGGGCTCGAAACTCCAACCTTTCGGTTGACAGCCGATCGCGCTAGCCAATTGCGCCACGGAGACAGTCCTGCTTCACTCTCACCACCATCAGAACATATCTTCAAAGCTATCAGCCTAAAGAAAAAAAAGCGCCATACCACCACCGGGTGGGCTCGAACCTCCGACCTTTTGGTTAACAGCCGATCGCGCTAGCCAATTGCGCCATGGAGACAGTCCTGCTCCACTCTCACCACCATCAGAACATATCTTCAAAGCTATCAGCCCAAAGAAAAAAAAAAGCACCGCACCACCACCGGGTGGGTTCGAACCTCCAACTTTTCGGTTAACAGCTGATCACGCTAGCCAATTGCGCCACGGAGACAGTCCTGCTCCCCTCTCACCACCGTCAGAACATATCTTCAAAGCTATCAGCCCACAGAAAAAAAAGCGCCGCACAACCACCGGGTAGGCTCGAACCTCTGACTTTTCGGTTAACAGCCGATCGCGCTAGCCAATTGCGCCACGGAGACAGTCCTGCTCCACTCTCACCACCATCAGAACATATCTTCAAAGCTATCAGCCCACAGAAAAAAAAGCGCCGCACAACCACCGGGTAGGCTCGAACCTCCAACTTTTCAGTTAACAGCCGATCGCGCTAGCCAATTGCGCCATGGAGACAGACCTGCTCCACTCTCACCATCATAAGAACATATCATCGAAGCTATCAGCCCGAAGAAAAAAAAGCGCCGCACCACCACTGGGTGGGCTCGAACCTCCCACCTTTCGGTTAACAGCCGATCGCGCTAGCCAATTGCGCCACGGAGACAGTCCTGCTCCACTCACCACCATCAGAACATATCTTCAAAGCTATCAGCCCACAGAAAAAAAGCGCCGCACAACCACCGGGTAGGCTCGAACCTCAAACTTTTCGGTTAACAGCCGATCGCGCTAGCCAATTGCGCCACGGAGACAGTCCTGCTCCACTCTCACCACCATCAGAACATATCTTCAAAGCTATCAGCCCAAAGAAAAAAAAGCGCCGCACCACCACCGGGTGGGCTCAAACCTCCAACTTTCCGGTTAACAGCCGATCACGCTAGCCAATTGCGCCACGGAGACAGTCCTGCTCCACTCTCACCACCATCAGAACATATCTTCAAAGCTATCAGCCCACAGAAAAAAAGCGCCGCACAACCACCGGGTAGGCTCGAACCTCAAACTTTTCGGTTAACAGCCGATCGCGCTAGCCAATTGCGCCACGGAGACAGACCTGCTCCACTCTCACCACCATAAGAACATATCATCGAAGCTATCAGCCCGAAGAAAAAAAAGCGCCGCACCACCACTGGGTGGGCTCGAACCTCCGACCTGTTGGTTAACAGCCAATCGCGCGAGCCAATTGCGCCACGGAGACAGTCCTGCTCCACTCTCACCACCATCTGAACATATCTTCAAAGCTATCAGCCCAAAGAAAAAAAGCGCCGCACCACCACCGGGTGGGCAAGAACCTCCAACTTTCCGGTTAACAGCCGATCACGCTAGCCAATGCGCCACGGAGACAGTCCTGCTCCACTCTAACCACCGTCAGAACATTTCTTCAGAGCTATCAGCCCAAAGAAAAAAAAAGCGCTGCACCACCACCGGGTGGGCTCGAACCTTCAACCTTTCTGTTAACAGCCGATCGCGCTAGCCAATTGCCCCACGGAGACAGTCGCGCTCCACTCTCACCATCGTCAGAACATTTCTTCATAGCTATCACCCCAAAGAAAAAAAAAGCGCCGCACCACCACCGGTTGGGCTCGAACTTCTGACCTCTCGGTTAACAGCCGATCGCGCTAGTCAATTGCGCCACGAAGACAGTCCTGCTCCACTTTCACCACCATCAGAACATATCTTCAAAGCTATTACCGCAAAGCAAAAAGCAAAACACCACTCCCGGGAGGGCTCGAGACTCCAACCTTTCGGTTAACAGCCGATCGCGCTAGCCCATTACGCCACGGAGGCAGTCTTGCTCCACTCTCACCATCATCAGAACATATCTTCAAAGCTATCAGCGCAAAGAAAAAAAAGCGCTGCACCACCACCAGGTGGGCTCGAACCTCCAACCTTTCGGTTAACAGCCGATCGCGCTAGCCCATTGCGCCACGGAGACAGTCTTGCTCCACTCTCACCACCATCAGAACATAACTTCAAAGCTATCAGCGCAAAGAAAAAAGCAACACACCACTCCCGGGAGGGCTTGAACCTCCAACTTTCCGGTTAACAGCCGATCACGCTAGCCAATTGCGCCACGGAGACAGTCTTACTCTACTCTCACAACCATCAGGACATAACTTCAAAGCTATCAGCCCAAAGAAAAAAAGCACCGCACCACCACCGGGTGGGCTCGAACCTCCAACCTTTCGGTTAACAGCCGATCGCGCTAGCCAATTGCGCCAAGGAGACAGTCGTGCTCCACTCTCACCACCATCAGAACATATCTTCAAAGCTATCAGCGCAAAGAAAAAAGCAAAACACCACTCCCGGGAGGGCTCGAACCTCCAACTTTTCGGTTAACAGCCGATCGCGCTGGCTAATTGCACCACGGAGAAATTCCTGCTCAACTCTCACCACAATTAGAACATATCTTCAAAGCTATCAGCCCAAAGAAAGAAAAAAAGCGCCGCACACCCACCGGGTGGGCTCGAACCTCCAACTTTTCGGTTAACAACCGATCGCGCTAGCTAATTGCGCCACGGGGACCGTCCTGCTCCACTCTCACCACCGCCAGACCATTTCTTCAGAGCTATCACCCCAAAGAAAAAAAAGCGCCGCACCACCACCGGTTGGGCTCGAACCTCCAACCTTTCGGTTAACAGCCGATCGCGCCAGCCAATTACGCCACGAAGACAGTCCTGCTCCACTCTCACCACCATCAGAACATATCTTCAAAGCTATTACCGCAAAGAAAAAAGCAACACACCACTCCCGGTTGGGCTCGAACCTCCAACCTTTCGGTTAACAGCCGATCGCGCTAGCCAATAGCGTCACGAAGACAGTCCTGCTCCACTCTCACCACCATCAGAACATATTTTCAAAGCCATTACCGCAAAGAAAAAAGCAACACACCACTCCCGGGAGGGCTCAAAACTCCAACCTTTCGGTTAACAGCCGATCGCGCTGGCCCAATGCGCCACGGAGACAGTCTTGCTCCACTCTCACCACCATCAGAACATATCTTCAAAGCTATCATCGCAAAGAAAAAAGCAACACACCACTCCCGGGAGGGCTCAAAACTCCAACCTTTCGGTCAACAACCGATCGCGCTAGCCCATTGCGCCACGGAGACAGTCTTGCTCATCTCTCACCACCATCAGAACATATCATCAAAGCTATCAGCCCAAAGAAAAAAAAGCACCCCACCACCAGCGGGTGGGCTCGAACCTCCAACCTTTCGGTTAACAGCCGATCGCGCTAGCCCAGTGCGCCACGGAGACAGTCTCGCTCCACTCTCACCACCATCAGAACATATCTTCAAAGCCATCAGCGCAAAGAAAAAAGCAACACATCACTCCCGGGAGGGCTCGAAACTCCAACCTTTCGGTCAACAGCTGATCGCGCTAGCCCATTGCGCCACGGAGACAGTCTTGCTCCCCTCTCACCACCATCAGAACATTTCTTCAGAGCTATCAGCCCAAAGAAAAAAAGCGCTGCACTACCACCGGGTGGGCTCGAACCGCCAACCTTACGGTTAACAGCCGATCGCGCTAGCCAATTGCCCCACGGAGACAGTCGTGCTCCACTCTCACCATCGTCAGAACATTTCTTCAGAGCTATCACCTCAAAGAAAAAAAAAGCGCCGCACCACCACCTGTTGGGCTCGAACCAATACTTTTTTGCAGACTAGTTGGTTCATACTTGAAAAATTGAATTGCTGCACAAACTTGAAGAAAAAACAAGAGAGACAGGAAAGAGTGCACACTACCAACTGTTTATTGTCGTTTTTTGAAGCCAATATATACATGCTACGCTGTTCTTCCACGATGCGCACAAAACCAAAGACGCCGCAAACAAAGCCAACCAAATCAAATCAAAATTGACTGTCACCACAATGACAAACGTGAAAAATGGCAAAAAACAAAAGTGATACCCACCACGATCTAAACTGCTTACTCCCAAGGTGTGCGCTCATCTTTTATCTTTTGTTATTCATTGCACCAAGCATCAACTAAAGCATGAAAAAATGAAAACATGTTCTAGAGATTTTCGTTTTAAAACCCTAAAAATAGCGCTTAGCACCAAATAAAACAATAAATTAACATTTTCATATTCACTCCAAGCAGCCCCAAATGAGAAACCAGAAGAAGCAGTACGCCGAGAGAGTCAAAAATTATACTAACATAAAATCTAACAAAACATTCCGTAGCGTCACATGGGAAAGAAAACAAGAACACTAATAAACAACACAAAGAAAGATGAATGGAAGAAAACACAATGCAAGGCGTTAGCCACAACATTACACCGTGAGTGATCAGCGGGTTCCTAGGCCTCCTCTAAAATTTGTCATCAAGGCACTCAAAGAAAGGAACTTGATGGTTCTAACCTCAGACAAAGAGGGAGGATTCGTGGTTCTTCCTGAACGCATGTACGAGGACAAGGCACTAGGTGCAGTGTGCAAAAACTTCAAGGAGGTGCATTTCTGTCCAAAGAAACGGAAAACCATGATACAAAAAATGTTGAAAGAAATGAACCTTGATGCGCTCTGCAGAGAAGTGGTAAAAACAAGCAATGTGACGCTACAGTCATTTTTCACTTGCAAGACGCACAAGTGTGACTACCCGCTTCGCCTCATTGTGTCCGAGAAGGGCAGCTGGCAAAGGGTAGTGTCACGGTACCTACAAAGCGTACTTGGCTCTCTTAACAGCGGTGATCCTTTCTTAGTGCGAAGTTCTTTGGAAATCGTTTCTACTTTGAAGGAAAGCTTACCAGTGGCGTCCACGGCTTTCTCAATTGATGTGGAAGAGCTTTTTTACTCAATTCCACATGGCGCGCTTTTTGATGCTGTCAGGAGTGCAATCGAAGAATTCGGTGAAATTAAGTTCCAAAACAAGCATGGTATCTTCGTGAATAACTTTTTGGAACTTTTAAAATTCTACCTAGAGTCCACTGCAATCAGCCACCAGGAGGGCACCTACTTCCAAAAAGCTGGAATTTGTATTGGATCTGCAGTCGCACCTGTTCTTAGTGACATTTTTTTGGCAGCCTTCGACCAACGCCTGAAGGATGATCTGTCCCATTTGGATGTCGTTCGCACCTTCAGGTATGTGGACGACTACCTTATCGTGCTTGGGAAGGTCCCATGTGAACGGGTACAAGGTGTTGTGAAAGGTGTCCTTGAGGTTTTCAACAGACACTCCAGTGGCCTGAAGTTCACGCACGAAATGCCGGTTGATAATGAGATCCAGTTTCTGGACCTACGGCTGAAGTTTGCCAAGGAGCACATCTGCTTCAAGTACAATCCGCGATTGAAGAAAGGCTTGTTGCCTTTTGATAGTGCGCACTCGAAGTTGATTAAGAGGGGCATTGTGTTGTCAGCTTGTGCGGAAGCCCTCGACAAGTCTTGCCCTCATCTGATCTCTGAAAGCTTCGAGGATCAGGTAGCTCGTCTGGGTGCGGCTGGGTACCCAGCACAGTTTTTAGCTAGCGCTTGTGAAAGCCTTCTTAAAAAATACAAGGGCGGGGGTCCAACTGTCGAAGGAAGGGAGAAGAGGCCTATTCATGTTATGCCTTACTTACATAGTGTTTCCTATAATGTAAAAAAGGTGGCTAATAGGTACGGTGTTGATGTACTGTTTTCTGCGCCTACAAAGTTACGTCAGATCTGCTCGTTAATGACTAAACAAAAGAAGGCAAAATGCACAAAAAAGCATGCGAACGTGTTCATTAGGTGTGTATTTGCGGTTGTGTATCTGATTCCTTTGTCGTGTGGGAGGGTGTACATAGGGCAGACGGCGCGTTGCCTCAACGAACGCTTGCGTGAGCACAGTCTGGCCGTAAAAGGAAAAAATGGCGGTCATTTAGATTTCCACTGTAGGACATGCGGTTGCTCCCCCCGTTTCGAGAGTGCGTCAGTCATGGCTAAGGCGCGTGAAAAGACCGAAAGAGAGATAATTGAAGCGTATTTTATCAGGCAATATGATGACAAGTGCATAAGCATGCCTTCCATTTCACTTTCGGACAGGGAAATGGTCTTCCTGCAAGGTCATGTGTAATGTTGTGGCTAACGCCTTGCATTGTGTTCTCTTCCATTCATCTTTCTTTGTGTTGTTTATTAGTGTTCTTGTTTTCTTTCCCATGTGACGCTACGGAATGTTTTGTTAGATTTTATGTTAGTATAATTTTTGACTCTCTCGGCGTACTGCTTCTTCTGGTTTCTCATTTGGGGCTGCTTGGAGTGAATATGAAAAGGTTAATTTATTGTTTTATTTGGTGCTAAGCGCTATTTTTAGGGTTTTAAAACGAAAATCTCTAGAACATGTTTTCATTTTTTCATGCTTTAGTTGATGCTTGGTGCAATGAATAACAAAAGATAAAAGATGAGCGCACACCTTGGGAGTAAGCAGTTTAGATCGTGGTGGGTATCACTTTTGTTTTTTGCCATTTTTCACGTTTGTCATTGTGGTGACAGTCAATTTTGATTTGATTTGGTCGGCTTTGTTTGCGGCGTCTTTGGTTTTGTGCGCATCGTGGAAGCGCAGCGTAGCATGTATATATTGGCTTCAAAAAACGACAATAAACAGTTGGTAGTCTGCACTCTTTCCTGTCTCTCTTGTTTTTTTCTTCAAGTTTGTGCAGCAATTCAATTTTTCAAATGGGCTCGAACCTCTAACCTTTCGGTTAACAGCCGATCGCGCTAGCCAATTGCGCCACGAAGACTGTCCTGCTCCAATCTCATCACCATCAGAACTTATCTTCAAAGCTATTACCGCAAAAAAAAAGCAACACACCACTCCTGGGAGGGCTCGAGACTCAAACCTTTCGGTTAACAGCCGATCGCGCTAGCCCATTGCGCCACGGAGACAGTCTTGCTCCCTTCTCACCACCATCAGGACATAACTTCAAAGCTATCAGCCCAAAGAAAAAAAGCACCGCACCACCACCGGGTGGGCTCGAACCTCCAACCTTTCGGTTAACAGCCGATCGCGCTAGCCAATTGCGCCAAGGAGACAGTCGTGCTCCACTCTCACCACCATCAGAACATATCTTCAAAGCTATCAGCGCAAAGAAAAAAGCAAAACACCACTCCCGGGAGGGCTCGAACCTCCAACTTTTCGGTTAACAGCCGATCGCGCTGGCCAATTGCACCACGGAGAAATTCCTGCTCAACTCTCACCACAATTAGAACATATCTTCAGAGCTATCACCCCAAAGAAAAAAAAGCGCCGCACCACCACCGGTTGGGCTCGAACCTCCAACCTTTCGGTTAACAGCCGATCGCGCTAGCCAATTACGCCACGAAGACAGTCCTGCTCCACTCTCACCACCATCAGAACATATCTTCAAAGCTATTACCGCAAAGAAAAAAGCAACACACCACTCCCGGTTGGGCTCGAACTTCCAACCTTTCGGTTAACAGCCGATCGCGCTAGCCAATAGCGCCACGAAGACAGTCCTGCTCCACTCTCACCACCATCAGAACATATCTTCAAAGCCATTACCGCAAAGAAAAAAGCAACACACCACTCCCGGGAGGGCTCAAAACTCCAACCTTTCGGTTAACAGCCGATCGCGCCAGCCCAATGCGCCACGGAGACAGTCTTGCTCCACTCTCACCACCATCAGAACATATCTTCAAAGCTATCATCGCAAAGAAAAAAGCAACACACCACTCCCGGGAGGGCTCAAAACTCCAACCTTTCGGTCAACAGCCGATCGCGCTAGCCCATTGCGCCACGGAGACAGTCTTGCTCATCTCTCACCACCATCAGAACATATCATCAAAGCTATCAGCCCAAAGAAAAAAAAGCACCCCACCACCAGCGGGTGGGCTCGAACCTCCAACTTTTCGGTTAACAGCCGATCGCGCTGGCCAATTGCGCCACGGAGACAGTCCTGCTCCACTCTCGCCACAATTAGAACATATCTTCAAAGCTATCAGCCCAAAGAAAAAAAAAAGCGCCGCACCACCACCGGGTGGGCTCGAACCTCCAACCTTTCTGTTAACAGCAGATCGCGCTAGCCAATTGCGCAACGGAGACGGTCTTGCTCCACTCTCACCACCATCAGAACATATCTTCAAAGCTATCACCCCCAATAAAAACGCCACACCACCACCGGTTGGGCTCGAACCTCCAACCTTTCGGTTAACAGCCGATCGCGCTAGCCAATTGCGCCACGAAGACAGTCCTGCTCCACTCTCACCACCATCAGAACATATCTTCAAAGCTATTACCGCAAAGAAAAAAGCAACACACCACTCCCGGGAGGGCTCGAAACTCTAACCTTTCGGTTAACAGCCGATCGCGCTAGCCCATTGCGCCACGGAGGCAGTCATGCTCCACTCTCACCATCATCAGAACATAACTTCAAAGCTATCAGCGCAAAGAAAAAAAGCGCTGCACCACCACCGCGTGGGCTCGAACCTCCAACCTTTCGGTTAACAGCCGATCGCGCTAGCCCAGTGCGCCACGGAGACAGTCTTGCTCCACTCTCACCACCATCAGAACATATCTTCAAAGCTATCAGCGCAAAGAAAAAAGCAACACATCACTCCCGGGAGGGCTCGAAACTCCAACCTTTCGGTCAACAGCTGATCGCGCTAGCCCATTGCGCCACGGAGACAGTCTTGCTCCCCTCTCACCACCATCAGAACATATCTTCAAAGCTATCAGCCCAAAGAAAAAAAAGCACCGCACCACCACCGGGTGGGCTCGAACCTCCAACCTTTAGGTTAACAGCGGATCGCGCTAGCCAATTGCGCCACGGAGACAGTCGTGCTCCACTCTCACCACCATCAGAACATATTTTCAAAGCTATCAGCGCAAAAAAAGCAAAACACCACTCCCGGGAGGGCTCGAACCTCCAACTTTTCGGTTAACAGCCGATCGCGCTGGCCACTTGCGCCACGGAGACAGTCCTGCTCCACTCTCACCTTAATTAGAACATATCTTCAAAGCTATCAGCCCAAAGAAAAAAAGCGCCGCACCACCACCGGGTGCGATCGAACTTCCAACCTTTCGGTTAACAGCAGATCGCGCTAGCCAATTGCGCCACGGAGACAATCGTGCTCCACCCTCACCACCATCAGAACATATCTTCAAAGCTATCCGCGCAAAGTAAAAAGCAACACACCCCACCCAGGAGGGCTCGAACCTCCAACTTTAGGTTAACAGCCGATCGCGCTAGCCTATTGCGCCACGGAGACAGTCCTGCTCTACTCTCACCACCATAAGAACATATCTTCAAAGCTATCAGCCCAAAGAAAAAAAGCGCCGCACCACCGCCGATGGGCTCGAAACTCCAACCTTTCGGTTAACAGCCGATCGCGCTAGCCAATTGCGCCACGGAGACAGTCCTGCTCCACTCTCACCACCATCAGAACATATCTTCGAAGCTATCAGCCCAAACAAAAAAAGCACCATACCACCACCGGGTGGGCTCGAACCTCCGACCTTTTGGTTAACAGCCGCTTGTGCTAGCCAATTGCGCCATAGAGACAGTCCTGCTCCACTCTCACCACCATCAGAACATATCTTCAAAGCTATCAGCCCAAAGAAAAAGAGCGCCGCACCACCACGAGGTGGGCTCGAACCTCCAACTTTTCGGTTAACAGCCGATCACGCTAGCCAATTGCGCCACAGGGATAGTCCTGCTCCACTCTCACCACCATCAGAACATATCTTCAAAGCTATCAGCCCACAGAAAAAAAGCGCCACACAACCACCGGGTAGGCTCGAACCTCCAACTTTTCGGTTAACAGCCGATCGCGCTAGCCAATCGCGCCACGGAGACAGTCCTGCTCCACTCTCACCACCATAAGAACATATCTTCAAAGCTATCAGCCCAAAGAAAAAAAAGCACCGCACCACCACCGGGTGGGCTCGAACCTCCGACCTTTTGGTTAACAGCCGATCGCGCTAGCCAATTGCTCCACGGAGACAGTCCTGCTCCACTCTCATCACCATAAAAACATATCTTCAAAGCTATCAGCCCAAAGAAAAAAAAGCGCCGCACCACCACCGGGTGGGCTCGAACCTCCAACCTTTCGGTTAACAGCTGATTGCGCTAGCCAATTGCGCCACGGAGACAGTCCTGCTTTACTCTCACCATCATCAGAACATATCTTAAAAGCTATCAGCGCAAAGAAAAAAAAGTGCTGCACCACCACCGGGTGGGCTCGAACCTCCAACCTTTCGGTTAACAGCCGATCGCGCTAGCCCATTGCGCCACGGAGACAGTCTTGCTCCACTCTCGCCACCATCAGAACATATCTTCAAAGTTATCAGCGCAAAGAAAAAAGCAACACACCACTCCCGGGAGGGCTCGAAACTCCAACCTTTCGGTCAACAGCCGATCGCGCTAGCCAATTGCGCCACGGAGACAGTCCTGCTCCACTCTCACCACCATCAGAACATATCTTCGAAGCTATCAGCCCAAAGAAAAAAAAGCGCCATACCACCACCGGGTGGGCTCGAACCTCCGACCTTTTGGTTAACACTGCTCCACTCTCACCACCATCAGAACATACCTTCAAAGCTATCAGCCCAAAGAAAAAAAAGCACCGCACCACCACCGGGTGGGCTCGAACCTCCAACTTTTCGGTTAACAGCCGATCGCGCTAGCCAATCGCACCACGGAGACAGTCCTGCTCCACTCTCACCACCATAAGAACATATCTTCAAAGCTTTCAGCCCAAAAAAAGCGCCGCACCACCACCGGGTGGGCTCGAACCTCCAACCTTTCGGTTAACAGCCGATCGCGCTAGCCAATTGCGCCACGAAGACAGTCCTGCTACACTCTCACCACCATCAGAACATATCTTCAAAGCTATTACCGCAAAGAAAAAAGCAACACACCACTCCCGGGAGGGCTCGAAACTCAAACCTTTCGGTTAACAGCCGATCGCACTAGCCCATTGCGCCACGCAGGCAGTCTTGCTCCACTCTCACCATCATCAGAACATATCTTCAAAGCTATCAGCGCAAAGAAAAAAAGCGCTGCACCACAACCGCGTGGGCTCGAACCTCCAACCTTTCGGTTAACAGCCGATCGCGCTAGCCCATTGCGCCACGGAGACAGTCTTGCTCCACTCTCCCCACCATCAGAACATATCTTCAAAGCTATTACAGCAAAGAAAAAAGCAACACACCACTCCCGGGAGGGCTCGAAACTCAAACCTTTCGGTTAACAGCCGATCGCACTAGCCCATTGCGCCACGGAGGCAGTCTTGCTCCACTCTCACCACCATCAGAACATATCTTCAAAGCTATCAGCCGAAACAAAAAAGCGCCACACCACCACCGGGTGGGCTCGAACCTCCGACCTTTCGGTTAACAGCCGATCGTGGTAGCCAATTGCGCCATGAAGACAGTCCTGCTCCACTCTCCCCACCATCAGAACATAACTTCAAAGCTATCAGCCCAAAGAAAAAAAAGCGCCGCACCACCACGAGGTGGGTTTGAACCTCCAACTTTTCGGTTAACAGCCGATCACGCTAGCCAATTGCGCCACGGAGACAGTCCTGCTCCACTCTCACCACCATCAGAACATATCTTCAAAGCTCTCAGCCCACAGAAAAAAAAGCGCCACACAACCACCGGGTAGGCTCGAACCTCCAACTTTTCGGTTAACAGCCGATCGCGCTAGCCAATTGCACCACAGAGACAGTCCTGCTCCACTCTCACCACCATAAAAACATATCTTCAAAGCTATCAGCCCAAAGAAAAAAAAGCGCCGCACCACCACCGGGTGGGCTCGAACCTCCAACCTTTCGGTTAACAGCTGATTGCGCTAGCCAATTGCGCCACGGAGACAGTCCTGCTTTACTCTCACCATCATCAGAACATATCTTAAAAGCTATCAGCGCAAAGAAAAAAAAGCGCTGCACCACCACCAGGTTGGCTCGAACCTCCAACCTTTCGGTTAACAGCTGATCGCGCTAGCCCATTGCGCCACGGAGACAATTTTGCTCCACTCTCACCACCATCAGAACATATCTTCAAAGCTATCAGCGCAAAGAAAAAAAGCGCTGCACCACCACCGGGTGGGCTCGAACCTCCAACCTTTCGGTTAACAGCCGATCGCACTAGCCCATTGCGCCACGGAGACAGTCTTGCTCCACTCTCACCACCATCAGAACATATCTTCAAAGCTATCAGCGCAAAGAAAAAAGCAACACACCACTCCCGGGAGGGCTCGAAACTCCAACCTTTCGGTCAACAGCCGATCGCGCTAGCCAATTGCGCCACGGAGACAGTCCTGCTCCACTCTCATCACCATCAGAACATATCTTCAAAGCTATCAGCCAAAAGAAAAAAAAGCGCCATACCACCACCGGGTGGGCTCGAACCTCCGACCTTTTGGTTAACACTGCTCCACTCTCACCACCATCAAAACATATCTTCAAAGCTATCAGCCCAAAGAAAAAAAATCGCCGCACCACCACCGGGTGGGCTCGAACCTCCAACTTTATGGTTAACAGCCGAGCAAGCTAGCCAATTGCGCCACGGAGACGGCCCTGCTCCACTCTCACCACCATCAGAACATATCTTCAAAGCTATCAGCCCACAGAAAAAAAAGCGCCGCACAACCACCGGGTAGGCTCGAACCTCCAACTTTTCGGTTAACAGCCGATCGCGCTAGCCAATTGCGCCATGGAGACAGTCCTGCTCCACTCTCACCACCATCAGAACATATCTTCAAAGCTATCAGCCCACCGAAAAAAAAAGCGCCGCACAACCACCGGGTAGGCTCGAACCTCCAACTTTTCGGTTAACAGCCGATCGCGCTAGCCAATAGCGCCACGAAGACAGTCCTGCTCCACTCTCACCACCATCAGAACATATCTTCAAAGCCATTACCGCAAAGAAAAAAGCAACACACCACTCCCGGGAGGGCTCAAAACTCCAACCTTTCGGTTAACAGCCGATCGCGCTAGCCCAATGCGCCACGGAGACAGTCTTGCTCTACTCTCACCACCATAAGAACATATCTTCAAAGCTATCAGCCCAAAGAAAAAAAGCGCCGCACCACCGCCGATGGGCTCGAAACTCCAACCTTTCGGTTAACAGCCGATCGCGCTAGCCAATTGCGCCACGGAGACAGTCCTGCTCCACTCTCCCCACCATCAGAACATATCTTCAAAGCTATCAGCCCAAACAAAAAAAGCACCATACCACCACCGGGTGGGCTCGAACCTCCGACCTTTTGGTTAACAGCCGCTTGTGCTAGCCAATTGCGCCATAGAGACAGTCCTGCTCCACTCTCACCACCATCAGAACATATCTTCAAAGCTATCAGCCCAAAGAAAAAGAGCGCCGCACCACCACGAGGTGGGCTCGAACCTCCAACTTTTCGGTTAACAGCCGATCACGCTAGCCAATTGCGCCACAGGGATAGTCCTGCTCGACTCTCACCACCATCAGAACATATCTTCAAAGCTATCAGCCCACAGAAAAAAAGCGCCACACAACCACCGGGTAGGCTCGAACCTCCAACTTTTCGGTTAACAGCCGATCGCGCTAGCCAATTGCGCCACGGAGACAGTCCTGCTCCACTCTCACCACCATAAGAACTTATCTTCAAAGCTATCAGCCCAAAGAAAAAAAAGCACCGCACCACCACCGGGTGGGCTCGAACCTCCGACCTTTTGGTTAACAGCCGATCGCGCTAGCCAATTGCTCCACGGAGACAGTCCTGCTCCACTCTCATCACCATAAAAACATATCTTCAAAGCTATCAGCCCAAAGAAAAAAAAGCGCCGCACCACCACCGGGTGGGCTCGAACCTCCAACCTTTCGGTTAACAGCTGATTGCGCTAGCCAATTGCGCCACGGAGACAGTCCTGCTTTGCTCTCACCATCATCAGAACATATCTTAAAAGCTATCAGCGCAAAGAAAAAAAAGTGCTGCACCACCACCGGGTGGGCTCGAACCTCCAACCTTTCGGTTAACAGCCGATCGCGCTAGCCCATTGCGCCACGGAGACAGTCTTGCTCCACTCTCGCCACCATCAGAACATATCTTCAAAGTTATCAGCGCAAAGAAAAAAGCAACACACCACTCCCGGGAGGGCTCGAAACTCCAACCTTTCGGTCAACAGCCGATCGCGCTAGCCAATTGCGCCACGGAGACAGTCCTGCTCCACTCTCACCACCATCAGAACATATCTTCGAAGCTATCAGCCCAAAGAAAAAAAAGCGCCATACCACCACCGGGTGGGCTCGAACCTCCGACCTTTTGGTTAACACTGCTCCACTCTCACCACCATCAGAACATACCTTCAAAGCTATCAGCCCAAAGAAAAAAAAGCACCGCACCACCACCGGGTGGGCTCGAACCTCCAACTTTTCGGTTAACAGCCGATCGCGCTAGCCAATCGCACCACGGAGACAGTCCTGCTCCACTCTCACCACCATAAGAGCATATCTTCAAAAGCTATCAGCCCAAAAAAAGCGCCGCACCACCACCGGGTGGGCTCGAACCTCCAACCTTTCGGTTAACAGCTGATCTCGCTAGCCAATTGCGCCACGAAGACAGTCCTGCTACACTCTCACCACCATCAGAACATATCTTCAAAGCTATTACCGCAAAGAAAAAAGCAACACACCACTCCCGGGAGGGCTCGAAACTCAAACCTTTCGGTTAACAGCCGATCGCACTAGCCCATTGCGCCACGGAGGCAGTCTTGCTCCACTCTCACCATCATCAGAACATATCTTCAAAGCTATCAGCGCAAAGAAAAAAAGCGCTGCACCACAACCGCGTGGGCTCGAACCTCCAACCTTTCGGTTAACAGCCGATCGCGCTAGCCCATTGCGCCACGGAGACAGTCTTGCTCCACTCTCCCCACCATCAGAACATATCTTCAAAGCTATTACAGCAAAGAAAAAAGCAACACACCACTCCCGGGAGGGCTCGAAACTCAAACCTTTCGGTTAACAGCCGATCGCACTAGCCCATTGCGCCACGGAGGCAGTCTTGCTCCACTCTCACCACCATCAGAACATATCTTCAAAGCTATCAGCCGAAACAAAAAAGCGCCACACCACCACCGGGTGGGCTCGAACCTCCGACCTTTCGGTTAACAGCCGATCGTGCTAGCCAATTGCGCCATGGAGACAGTCCTGCTCCACTCTCCCCACCATCAGAACATAACTTCAAAGCTATCAGCCCAAAGAAAAAAAAGCGCCGCACCACCACGAGGTGGGTTTGAACCTCCAACTTTTCGGTTAACAGCCGATCACGCTAGCCAATTGCGCCACGGAGACAGTCCTGCTCCACTCTCACCACCATCAGAACATATCTTCAAAGCTCTCAGCCCACAGAAAAAAAAGCGCCACACAACCACCGGGTAGGCTCGAACCTCCAACTTTTCGGTTAACAGCCGATCGCGCTAGCCAATTGCACCACAGAGACAGTCCTGCTCCACTCTCACCACCATAAGGACATATCTTCAAAGCTATCAGCCCAAAGAAAAAAAAGCGCCGCACCACCACCGGGTGGGCTCGAACCTCCGACCTTTTGGTTAACAGCCGATCGCGCTAGCCAATCGCTCCAAGGAGACAGTCCTGCTCCACTCTCACCACCATAAAAATATATCTTCAAAGCAATCAGCCCAAAGAAAAAAAAGCGCCGCACCACTACCGGGTGGGCTCGAACCTCCAACCTTTCGGTTAACAGCTGATTTCGCTAGCCAATTGCGCCACGAAGACAGTCCTGCTTTACTCTCACCATCATCAGAACATATCTTAAAAGCTATCAGCGCAAAGAAAAAAAAAGCGCTGCACCACCACCAGGTTGGCTCGAACCTCCAACCTTTCGGTTAACAGCTGATCGCGCTAGCCCATTGCGCCACGGAGACAATCTTGCTCCACTCTCACCACCATCAGAACATATCTTCAAAGCTATCAGCGCAAAGAAAAAAAGCGCTGCACCACCACCGGGTGGGCTCGAACCTCCAACCTTTCGGTTAACAGCCGATCGCGCTAGCCCATTGCGCCACGGAGACAGTCTTGCTCCACTCTCACCACCATCAGAACATATCTTCAAAGCTATCAGCGCAAAGAAAAAAGCAACACACCACTCCCGGGAGGGCTCGAAACTCCAACCTTTCGGTCAACAGCCGATCGCGCTAGCCAATTTCGCCACGGAGACAGTCCTGCTCCACTCTCATCACCATAAGAACATATCTTCAAAGCTATCAGCCAAAAGAAAAAAAAAGCGCCATACCACCACCGGGTGGGCTCGAACCTCCGACCTTTTGGTTAACAATGCTCCACTCTCACCACCATCAGAACATATCTTCAAAGCTATCAGCCCAAAGAAAAAAAATCGCCGCACCACCACCGGGTGGGCTCGAACCTCCAACTTTATGGTTAACAGCCGAGCACGCTAGCCAATTGCGCCACGGAGACAGCCCTGCTCTACTCTCACCACCATCAGAACATATCTTCAAAGCTATCAGCCCACAGAAAAAAAAGCGCAGCACAACCACCGGGTAGGCTCGAACCTCCAACTTTTCGGTTAACAGCCGATCGCGCTAGCCAATTGCGTCACGAAGACAGTCCTGCTACACTCTCACCACCATAAGAACATATCTTCAAAGCTATTGCCGCAAAGAAAAAAGCAACACACCACTCCCGGGAGGGCTCGAAACTCAAACCTTTCGGTTAACAGCCGATCGCACTAGCCCATTGCGCCACGGAGGCAGTCTTGCTCCACTCTCACCATCATCAGAACATATCTTCAAAGCTATCAGCGCAAAGAAAAAAAGCGCTGCACCACCACCGCGTGGGCTCGAACCTCCAACCTTTCGGTTAACAGCCGATCGCGCTAGCCCATTGCGCCACGGAGAGAGTCTTGCTGCACTCTCCCCACCATCAGAACATATCTTCAAAGCTATTACCGCAAAGAAAAAAGCAACACACCACTCCCGGGAGGGCTCGAAACTCAAACCTTTCGGTTAATAGCCGATCGCACTAGCCCATTGCGCCACGGAGGCAGTCTTGCTCCACTCTCACCACCATCAGAACATATCTTCAAAGCTATCAGCCGAAACAAAAAAGCGCCACACCACCACCGGGTGGGCTCGAACCTCCGACCTTTCGGTTAACAGCCGATCGTGCTAGCCAATTGCGCCATGGAGACAGTCCTGCTCCACTCTCCCCACCATCAGAACATATCTTCAAAGCTATCAGCCCAAAGAAAAAAAAGCGCCGCACCACCACGAGGTGGGTTTGAACCTCCAACTTTTCGGTTAACAGCCGATCACGCTAGCCAATTGCGTCACGGAGACAGTCCTGCTCCACTCTCACCACCATAAGGACATATCTTCAAAGCTATCAGCCCAAAGAAAAAAAAGCGCCGCACCACCACCGGGTGGGCTCGAACCTCCGACCTTTTGGTTAACAGCCGATCGCGCTAGCCAATCGCTCCAAGGAGACAGTCCTGCTCCACTCTCACCACCATAAAAACATATCTTAAAAGCTATCAGCGCAAAGAAAAAAAGCGCTGCACCACCACCGGGTGGGCTCGAACCTCCAACCTTTCGGTTAATAGCCGATCGCACTAGCCCATTGCGCCACGGAGACAGTCTTGCTCCACTCTCACCACCATCAGAACATATCTTCAAAGCTATCAGCGCAAAGAAAAAAGCAACACACCACTCCCGGGAGGGCTCGAAACTCCAACCTTTCGGTCAACAGCCGATCGCGCTAGCCAATTGCGCCACGGAGACAGTCCTGCTCCACTCTCATCACCATCAGAACATATCTTCAAAGCTATCAGCCAAAAGAAAAAAAAGCGCCATACCACCACCGGGTGGGCTCGAACCTCCGACCTTTTGGTTAACACTGCTCCACTCTCACCACCATCAGAACATATCTTCAAAGCTATCAGCCCAAAGAAAAAAAATCGCCGCACGACCACCGGGTGGGCTCGAACCTCCAACTTTATGGTTAACAGCCGAGCAAGCTAGCCAATTGCGCCACGGAGACAGCCCTGCTCCACTCTCACCACCATCAGAACATATCTTCAAAGCTATCAGCCCACAGAAAAAAAAGCGCCGCACAACCACCGGGTAGGCTCGAACCTCCAACTTTTCGGTTAACAGCCGATCGCGCTAGCCAATTGCGCCATGGAGACAGTCCTGCTCCACTCTCACCACCATCAGAACATATCTTCAAAGCTATCAGCCCACCGAAAAAAAAAGCGCCGCACAACCACCGGGTAGGCTCGAACCTCCAACTTTTCGGTTAACAGCCGATCGCGCTAGCCAATAGCGCCACGAAGACAGTCCTGCTCCACTCTCACCACCATCAGAACATATCTTCAAAGCCATTACCGCAAAGAAAAAAGCAACACACCACTCCCGGGAGGGCTCAAAACTCCAACCTTTCGGTTAACAGCCGATCGCGCTAGCCCAATGCGCCACGGAGACAGTCTTGCTCCACTCTCACCACCATCAGAACATATCTTCAAAGCTATCATCGCAAAGAAAAAAGCAACACACCACTCCCGGGAGGGCTCAAAACTCCAACCTTTCGGTCAACAGCCGATCGCGCTAGCCAATTGCGCCACGGAGACAGTCTTGCTCATCTATCACCACCATCAGAACATATCATCAAAGCTATCAGCCCAAAGAAAAAAAAGCGCCGCACCACCACCGGGTGGGCTCGAACCTCCAACCTTTCTGTTAACAGCAGATCGCGCTAGCCAATTGCGCAACGGAGACAATCGTGCTCCACTCTCACCACCTTCAGATCATATCTTCAAAGCTATCAGCGCAAAGAAAAAAAAGCGCCGCACCACTACCGGGTGGGCTCGAACCTCCAACCTTTCGGTTAACAGCCGATCGCGCAAGCCAATTTCGCCACGGAGACAGTCCTGCTCCACTCTCACCACCATCAGAACATATCTTCAAAGCTATCAGCCCACAGAAAAAAAAGCGCCGCACAACCACCGGGTAGGCTCGAACCTCCAACTTTTCGGTTAACAGCCGATCGCGCTAGCCAATTGCTCACGGAGACAGTCCTGCTCCACTCTCACCACCATAAGAACATATCTTCAAAGCTATCAGCCCAAAAAAAAGCGCCGCACCACCACCGGGTGGGCTCGAACCTCCAACCTTTCGGTTAACAGCCGATCACGCTAGCCAATTGCCCCACGAAGACAGTCGTGCTCCACTCTCACCACCGTCAGAACATTTCTTCAGAGCTACCACCCCAAAAAAAACGCCACACCACCACCGGTTGGGCTCGAACCTCCAACCTTTCGGTTAACAGCCGATCACGCTAGCCAATTGCGCCACGAAGACAGTCCTGCTCCACTCTCACCATCATCAGAACATAACTTCAAAGCTATCAGCGCAAAGAAAAAAAGCGCTGCACCACCACCGCGTGGGCTCGAACCTCCAAACTTTCGGTTAACAGCCGATCGCGCTAGCCCAGTGCGCCACGGAGACAGTCCTGCTCCACTCTCACCACCATCAGAACAAATCTTCAAAGCTATCAGCGCAAAGAAAAAAGCAACACATCACTCCCGGGAGGGCTCAAAACTCCAACCTTTCGGTCAACAGCTGATCGCGCTAGCCCATTGCGCCACGGAGACAGTCTTGCTCCCCTCTCACCACCATCAGAACATATCTTCAAAGCTATCAGCCCAAAGAAAAAAAAGCACCGCACCACCACCGGGTGGGCTCGAACCTCCAACCTTTAGGTTAACAGCCGATCGCGCTAGCCGATTGCGCCACGGAGACAGTCGTGCTCCACTCTCACCACCATCAGAACATATTTTCAAAGCTATCAGCGCAAAAAAAGCAAAACACCATTCCCGGGAGGGCTCGAACCTCCAACTTTTCGGTTAACAGCCGATCGCGCTGGCCACTTGCGCCACGGAGACAGTCCTGCTCCACTCTCACCTTATTTAGAACATATCTTCAAAGCTATCAGCCCAAAGAAAAAAAAGCGCCGCACCACCACCGGGTGCGATCGAACTTCCAACCTTTCGGTTAACAGCAGATCGCGCTAGCCAATTGCGCCACGGAGACAATCGTGCTCCACCCTCACCACCATCAGAACATATCTTCAAAGCTATCAGCGCAAAGAAAAAAGCAACACACCCCAACCAGGAGGGCTCGAACCTCCAACTTTAGGTTAACAGCCGATCGCGCTAGCCTATTGCGCCACGGAGACAGTCCTGCTCCACTCTCACCACCATAAGAACATATCTTCAAAGCTATCAGCCCAAAGAAAAAAAGCGCCGCACCACCGCCGGGTGGGCTCGAAACTCCAACCTTTCGGTTAACAGCCGATCGCGCTAGCCAATTGCGCCACGGAGACAGTCCTGCTCCACTCTCACCACCATCAGAACATATCTTCAAAGCTATCAGCCCAAACAAAAAAAGCACCATACCACCACCGGGTGGGCTCGAACTTCCGACCTTTTGGTTAACAGCCGATTGTGCTAGCCAATTGCGCCATTGAGACAGTTCTGCTCCACTCTCACCACCATCAGAACATATCTTCAAAGCTATCAGCCCAAAGAAAAAGAGCGCCGCACCACCACGAGGTGGGCTCGAACCTCCAACTTTTCGGTGAACAGCCGATCACGCTAGCCAATTGCGCCACGGGGATAGTCCTGCTCCACTCTCACCACCATCAGAACATATCTTCAAAGCTATCAGCCCACAGAAAAAAAAGCGCCACACAACCACCGGGTAGGCTCGAACCTCCAACTTTTCGGTTAACAGCCGATCGCGCTAGCCAATTGCGCCACGGAGACAGTCCTGCTCCACTCTCACCACCATAAGAACATATCTTCAAAGCTATCAGCCCAAAGAAAAAAAAGCACCGCACCACCACCGGGTGGGCTCGAACCTCCGACCTTTTGGTTAACAGCCGATCGCGCTAGCCAATTGCTCCACGGAGACAGTCCTGCTCCACTCTCATCACCATAAAAACATATCTTAAAAGCTATCAGCGCAAAGAAAAAAAAGCGCTGCACCACCACCGGGTGGTCTCGAACCTCCAACCTTTCGGTTAACAGCCGATCGCGCTAGCCCATTGCGCCACGGAGACAGTCTTGCTCCACTCTCACCACCATCAGAACATATCTTCAAAGCTATCAGCGCAAAGAAAAAAGCAACACACCACTCCCGGGAGGGCTCGAAACTCCAACCTTTCGATCAACAGCCGATCGCGCTAGCCAATTGCGCCACGGAGACAGTCCTGCTCCACTCTCACCACCATCAGAACATATCTTCGAAGCTATCAGCCCAAAGAAAAAAAAGCGCCATACCACCACCGGGTGGGCTCGAACCTCCGACCTTTTGGTTAACACTGCTCCACTCTCACCACCATCAGAACATACCTTCAAAGCTATCAGCCCAAAGAAAAAAAAGCGCCGCACCACCACCGGGTGGGCTCGAACCTCCAACTTTTCGGTTAACAGCCGAGCACGCTAGCGAATTGTGCCACGGAGACAGTCCTGCTCCACTCTCACCACCATCAGAACATATCTTCAAAGCTATCAGCCCACAGAAAAAAAGCGCCGCACAACCACCGGGTAGGCTCGAACCTCCAACTTTTCGGTTAACAGCCGATCGCGCTAGCCAATTGCGCCACGGAGACAGTCCTGCTCCACTCTCACCACCATAAGAACATATCTTCAAAGCTATCAGCCCAAAAAAAAAGCGCCGCACCACCGCCGGGTGGGCTCGAACCTCCGACCTTTTGGTTAACAGCCGATCGCTCTAGCCAATTGCGCCACGGAGACGGTCCTGCTCAACTCTCACAATCATCAGAACATATCTTCAAAGCTATCAGCCCAAAGAAAAAAAAGCGCCGCACCACCACCGGGTGGGCTCAAACCTCCAACTTTTCGGTTAACAGCCGATCACGCTAGCCAATTGCGCCACGGAGACAGTCCTGCTCCACTCTCACCACCATCAGAACATATCTTCAAAGCTATCAGCCCACAGAAAAAAAAGCGCCGCACAACCACCGGGTAGGCTCGAACCTCCAAACTTTCGGTTAACAGCCGATCGCGCTAGCCCAGTGCGCCACGGAGACAGTCTTGCTCCACTCTCACCACCATCAGAACATATCTTCAAAGCTATCAGCGCAAAGAAAAAAGCAACACATCACTCCCGGGAGGGCTCAAAACTCCAACCTTTCGGTCAACAGCTGATCGCGCTAGCCCATTGCGCCACGGAGACAGTCTTGCTCCCCTCTCACCACCATCAGAACATATCTTCAAAGCTATCAGCCCAAAGAAAAAAAAGCACCGCACCACCACCGGGTGGGCTCGAACCTCCAACCTTTAGGTTAACAGCCGATCGCGCTAGCCGATTGCGCCACGGAGACAGTCGTGCTCCACTCTCACCACCATCAGAACATATTTTCAAAGCTATCAGCGCAAAAAAAGCAAAACACCACTCCCGGGAGGGCTCGAACCTCCAACTTTTCGGTTAACAGGCGATCGCGCTGGCCACTTGCGCCACGGAGACAGTCCTGCTCCACTCTCACCTTAATTAGAACATATCTTCAAAGCTATCAGCCCAAAGAAAAAAAAGCGCCGCACCACCACCGGGTGCGATCGAACTTCCAACCTTTCGGTTAACAGCAGATCGCGCTAGCCAATTGCGCCACGGAGACAATCGTGCTCCACCCTCACCACCATCAGAACATATCTTCAAAGCTATCAGCGCAAAGAAAAAAGCAACACACCCCACCCAGGAGGGCTCGAACCTCCAACTTTAGGTTAACAGCCGATCGCGCTAGCCTATTGCGCCACGGAGACAGTCCTGCTCCACTCTCACCACCATAAGAACATATCTTCAAAGCTATCAGCCCAAAGAAAAAAAGCGCCGCACCACCGCCGGGTGGGCTCGAAACTCCAACCTTTCGGTTAACAGCCGATCGCGCTAGCCAATTGCGCCACGGAGACAGTCCTGCTCCACTCTCACCACCATCAGAACATATCTTCAAAGCTATCAGCCCAAAGAAAAAAAGCACCATACCACCACCGGGTGGGCTCGAACCTCCGACCTTTTGGTTAACAGCCGATTGTGCTAGCCAATTGCGCCATTGAGACAGTCCTGCTCCACTCTCACCACCATCAGAACATATCTTCAAAGCTATCAGCCCAAAGAAAAAGAGCGCCGCACCACCACGAGGTGGGCTCGAACCTCCAACTTTTCGGTGAACAGCCGATCACGCTAGCCAATTGCGCCACGGGGATAGTCCTGCTCCACTCTCACCACCATCAGAACATATCTTCAAAGCTATCAGCCCACAGAAAAAAAAGCGCCACACAACCACCGGGTAGGCTCGAACCTCCAACTTTTCGGTTAACAGCCGATCGCGCTAGCCAATTGCGCCACGGAGACAGTCCTGCTCCACTCTCACCACCATAAGAACATATCTTCAAAGCTATCAGCCCAAAGAAAAAAAAGCACCGCACCACCACCGGGTGGGCTCGAACCTCCGACCTTTTGGTTAACAGCCGATCGCGCTAGCCAATTGCTCCACGGAGACAGTCCTGCTCCACTCTCATCACCATAAAAACATATCTTAAAAGCTATCAGCGCAAAGAAAAAAAAGCGCTGCACCACCACCGGGTGGTCTCGAACCTCCAACCTTTCGGTTAACAGCCGATCGCGCTAGCCCATTGCGCCACGGAGACAGTCTTGCTCCACTCTCACCACCATCAGAACATATCTTCAAAGCTATCAGCGCAAAGAAAAAAGCAACACACCACTCCCGGGAGGGCTCGAAACTCCAACCTTTCGATCAACAGCCGATCGCGCTAGCCAATTGCGCCACGGAGACAGTCCTGCTCCACTCTCACCACCATCAGAACATATCTTCGAAGCTATCAGCCCAAAGAAAAAAAAGCGCCATACCACCACCGGGTGGGCTCGAACCTCCGACCTTTTGGTTAACACTGCTCCACTCTCACCACCATCAGAACATACCTTCAAAGCTATCAGCCCAAAGAAAAAAAAGCGCCGCACCACCACCGGGTGGGCTCGAACCTCCAACTTTTCGGTTAACAGCCGAGCACGCTAGCGAATTGTGCCACGGAGACAGTCCTGCTCCACTCTCACCACCATCAGAACATATCTTCAAAGCTATCAGCCCACAGAAAAAAAGCGCCGCACAACCACCGGGTAGGCTCGAACCTCCAACTTTTCGGTTAACAGCCGATCGCGCTAGCCAATTGCGCCACGGAGACAGTCCTGCTCCACTCTCACCACCATAAGAACATATCTTCAAAGCTATCAGCCCAAAAAAAAAGCGCCGCACCACCGCCGGGTGGGCTCGAACCTCCGACCTTTTGGTTAACAGCCGATCGCTCTAGCCAATTGCGCCACGGAGACGGTCCTGCTCCACTCTCACCATCATCAGAACATATCTTCAAAGCTATCAGCGCAAAGAAAAAAGCAACACACCCCACCCAGGAGGGCTCGAACCTCCAACTTTAGGTTAACAGCCGATCGCGCTAGCCTATTGCGCCACGGAGACAGTCCTGCTCCACTCTCACCACCATAAGAACATATCTTCAAAGCTATCAGCCCAAAGAAAAAAAGCGCCGCACCACCGCCGGGTGGGCTCGAAACTCCAACCTTTCGGTTAACAGCCGATCGCGCTAGCCAATTGCGCCACGGAGACAGTCCTGCTCCACTCTCACCACCATCAGAACATATCTTCAAAGCTATCAGCCCAAACAAAAAAAGCACCATACCACCACCGGGTGGGCTCGAACCTCCGACCTTTTTGTTAACAGCCGATTGTGCTAGCCAATTGCGCCATTGAGACAGTCCTGCTCCACTCTCACCACCATCAGAACATATCTTCAAAGCTATCAGCCCAAAGAAAAAGAGCGCCGCACCACCACGAGGTGGGCTCGAACCTCCAACTTTTCGGTGAACAGCCGATCACGCTAGCCAATTGCGCCACGGGGATAGTCCTGCTCCACTCTCACCACCATCAGAACATATCTTCAAAGCTATCAGCCCACAGAAAAAAAAGCGCCACACAACCACCGGGTAGGCTCGAACCTCCAACTTTTCGGTTAACAGCCGATCGCGCTAGCCAATTGCGCCACGGAGACAGTCCTGCTCCACTCTCACCACCATAAGAACATATCTTCAAAGCTATCAGCCCAAAGAAAAAAAAGCACCGCACCACCACCGGGTGGGCTCGAACCTCCGACCTTTTGGTTAACAGCCGATCGCGCTCGCCAATTGCTCCACGGAGACAGTCCTGCTCCACTCTCATCACCATAAAAACATATCTTAAAAGCTATCAGCGCAAAGAAAAAAAAGCGTGCACCACCACCGGGTGGTCTCGAACCTCCAACCTTTCGGTTAACAGCCGATCGCGCTAGCCCATTGCGCCACGGAGACAGTCTTGCTCCACTCTCACCACCATCAGAACATATCTTCAAAGCTATCAGCGCAAAGAAAAAAGCAACACACCACTCCCGGGAGGGCTCGAAACTCCAACCTTTCGATCAACAGCCGATCGCGCTAGCCAATTGCGCCACGGAGACAGTCCTGCTCCACTCTCACCACTATCAGAACATATCTTCGAAGCTATCAGCCCAAAGAAAAAAAAGCGCCATACCACCACCGGGTGGGCTCGAACCTCCGACCTTTTGGTTAACACTGCTCCACTCTCACCACCATCAGAACATACCTTCAAAGCTATCAGCCCAAAGAAAAAAAAAGCGCCGCACCACCACCGGGTGGGCTCGAACCTCCAACTTTTCGGTTAACAGCCGATCGCGCTAGCCAATTGCGCCACGGAGACAGTCCTGCTCCACTCTCACCACCATAAGAACATATCTTCAAAGCTATCAGCCCAAAGAAAAAAAAGCGCCGCACCACCGCCGGGTGGGCTCGAACCTCCGACCTTTTGGTTAACAGCCGATCGCTCTAGCCAATTGCGCCACGGAGACGGTCCTGCTCCACTCTCACCATCATCAGAACATATCTTCAAAGCTATCAGCCCAAAGAAAAAAAAGCGCCGCACCACCACCGGGTGGGCTCAAACCTCCAACTTTTCGGTTAACAGCCGATCACGCTAGCCAATTGCGCCACGGAGATAGTCCTGCTCCACTCTCACCACCATCAGAACATATCTTCAAAGCTATCAGCCCACAGAAAAAAAAGCGCCGCACAACCACCGGGTAGGCTCGAACCTCCAACTTTTCGGTCAACAGCCGATCGCGCTAGCCAATCGCACCACGGAGACAGTCCTGCTCCACTCTCACCACCATAAGAACATATCTTCAAAGCTATCAGCCCAAAAAAAGCGCCGCACCACCACCGGGTGGGCTCGAACCTCCAACCTTTCGGTTAACAGCCGATCGCGCTAGCCAATTGCGCCACGAAGACAGTCCTGCTACACTCTCACCACCATCAGAACATATCTTCAAAGCTATTACCGCAAAGAAAAAAGCAACACACCACTCCCGGGAGGGCTCGAAACTCAAACCTTTCGGTTAACAGCCGATCGCACTAGCCCATTGCGCCACGGAGGCATTCTTGCTCCACTCTCACCATCATCAGAACATATCTTCAAAGCTATCAGCGCAAAGAAAAAAAGCGCTGCACCACCACCGCGTGGGCTCGAACCTCCAACCTTTCGGTTAACAGCCGATCGTGCTAGCCAATTGCGCCATAGAGACAGTCCTGCTCCACTCTCCCCACCATCAGAACATATCTTCAAAGCTATCAGCGCAAAGAAAAAAAAAGCGCTGCACCACCACCGGGTGGGCTCAAACCTCCAACCTTTCTGTTAACAGCAGATCGCGCTAGCCAATTGCGCAACGGAGACAATCGTGCTCCACTCTCACCACCTTCAGATCATATCTTCAAAGCCATTACCGCAAAGAAAAAAGCAACACACCACTCCCGGGAGGGCTCAAAACTCCAACCTTTCGGTTAACAGCCGATCGCGCTAGCCCAATGCGCCACGGAGACAGTCTTGCTCCACTCTCACCACCATCAGAACATATCTTCAAAGCTATCATCGCAAAGAAAAAAGCAACACACCACTCCCGGGAGGGCTCAAAACTCCAACCTTTCGGTCAACAGCCGATCGCGCTAGCCAATTGCGCCACGGAGACAGTCTTGCTCATCTATCACCACCATCAGAACATATCATCAAAGCTATCAGCCCAAAGAAAAAAAAGCACCCCACCACCAGCGGGTGGGCTCGAACCTCCAACTTTTCGGTTAACAGCCGATCGCACTGGCCAATTGCGCCACGGAGACAGTCCTGCTCCACTCTCACCACAATTAGAACATATCTTCAAAGCTATCAGCCCAAAGAAAAAAAAGCGCCGCACCACCACCGGGTGGGCTCGAACCTCCAACCTTTCTGTTAACAGCAGATCGCGCTAGCCAATTGCGCAACGGAGACAATCGTGCTCCACTCTCACCACCTTCAGATCATATCTTCAAAGCTATCAGCGCAAAGAAAAAAAAGCGCCGCACCACTACCGGGTGGGCTCGAACCTCCAACCTTTCGGTTAACAGCCGATCGCGCAAGCCAATTTCGCCACGGAGACAGTCCTGCTCCACTCTCACCACCATCAGAACATATCTTCAAAACTATCAGCCCACAGAAAAAAAAGCGCCGCACAACCACCGGGTAGGCTCGAACCTCCAACTTTTCGGTTAACAGCCGATCGCGCTAGCCAATTGCTCACGGAGACAGTCCTGCTCCACTCTCACCACCATAAGAACATATCTTCAAAGCTATCAGCCAAAAAAAAAAGCGCCGCACCACCACCGGGTGGGCTCGAACCTCCAACCTTTCGGTTAACAGCCGATCACGCTAGCCAATTGCCCCATGAAGACAGTCGTGCTCCACTCTCACCACCGTCAGAACGTTTCTTCAGAGCTACCACCCCCAAAAAAAACGCCACACCACCACCGGTTGGGCTCGAACCTCCAACCTTTCGGTTAACAGCCGATCGCGCTAGCCAATTGCGCCACGAAGACAGTCCTGCTCCACTCTCACCATCATCAGAACATAACTTCAAAGCTATCAGCGCAAAGAAAAAAAGCGCTGCACCACCACCGCGTGGGCTCGAACCTCCAAACTTTCGGTTAACAGCCGATCGCGCTAGCCCAGTGCGCCACGGAGACAGTCTTGCTCCACTCTCACCACCATCAGAACATATCTTCAAAGCTATCAGCGCAAAGAAAAAAGCAACACATCACTCCCGGGAGGGCTCAAAACTCCAACCTTTCGGTCAACAGCTGATCGCGCTAGCCCATTGCGCCACGGAGACAGTCTTGCTCCCCTCTCATCACCATCAGAACATATCTTCAAAGCTATCAGCCCAAAGAAAAAAAAGCACCGCACCACCACCGGGTGGGCTCGAACCTCCAACCTTTCGGTTAACAGCCGATCGCGCAAGCCAATTTCGCCACGGAGACAGTCCTGCTCCACTCTCACCACCATCAGAACATATCTTCAAAGCTATCAGCCCACAGAAAAAAAAGCGCCGCACAACCACCGGGTAGGCTCGAACCTCCAACTTTTCGGTTAACAGCCGATCGCGCTAGCCAATTGCTCACGGAGACAGTCCTGCTCCACTCTCACCACCATAAGAACATATCTTCAAAGCTATCAGCGCAAAGAAAAAAGCAACACATCACTCCCGGGAGGGCTCAAAACTCCAACCTTTCGGTCAACAGCTGATCGCGCTAGCCCATTGCGCCACGGAGACAGTCTTGCTCCCCTCTCACCACCATCAGAACATATCTTCAAAGCTATCAGCCCAAAGAAAAAAAAGCGCCGCACCACCACCGGGTGGGCTCGAACCTCCAACCTTTCTGTTAACAGCAGATCGCGCTAGCCAATTGCGCAACGGAGACAATCGTGCTCCACTCTCACCACCTTCAGATCATATCTTCAAAGCTATCAGCGCAAAGAAAAAAAAGCGCCGCACCACTACCGGGTGGGCTCAAACCTCCAACCTTTCGGTTAACAGCCGATCGCGCAAGCCAATTTCGCCACGGAGACAGTCCTGCTCCACTCTCACCACCATCAGAACATATCTTCAAAGCTATCAGCCCACAGAAAAAAAAGCGCCGCACAACCACCGGGTAGGCTCGAACCTCCAACTTTTCGGTTAACAGCCGATCGCGCTAGCCAATTGCTCACGGAGACAGTCCTGCTCCACTCTCACCACCATAAGAACATATCTTCAAAGCTATCAGCCAAAAAAAAAGCGCCGCACCACCACCGGGTGGGCTCGAACCTCCAACCTTTCGGTTAACAGCCGATCACGCTAGCCAATTGCCCCACGAAGACAGTCGTGCTCCACTCTCACCACCGTCAGAACATTTCTTCAGAGCTACCACCCCCAAAAAAAACGCCACACCACCACCGGTTGGGCTCGAACCTCCAACCTTTCGGTTAACAGCCGATCGCGCTAGCCAATTGCGCCACGAAGACAGTCCTGCTCCACTCTCACCATCATCAGAACATAACTTCAAAGCTATCAGCGCAAAGAAAAAAAGCGCTGCACCACCACCGCGTGGGCTCGAACCTCCAAACTTTCGGTTAACAGCCGATCGCGCTAGCCCAGTGCGCCACGGAGACAGTCTTGCTCCACTCTCACCACCATCAGAACATATCTTCAAAGCTATCAGCGCAAAGAAAAAAGCAACACATCACTCCCGGGAGGGCTCAAAACTCCAACCTTTCGGTCAACAGCTGATCGCGCTAGCCCATTGCGCCACGGAGACAGTCTTGCTCCCCTCTCACCACCATCAGAACATATCTTCAAAGCTATCAGCCCAAAGAAAAAAAAGCACCGCACCACCACCGGGTGGGCTCAAACCTCCAACCTTTAGGTTAACAGCCGATCGCGCTAGCCGATTGCGCCACGGAGACAGTCGTGCTCCACTCTCACCACCATCAGAACATATTTTCAAAGCTATCAGCGCAAAAAAAGCAAAACACCACTCCCGGGAAGGCTCGAACCTCCAACTTTTCGGTTAACAGCCGATCGCGCTGGCCACTTGCGCCACGGAGACAGTCCTGCTCCACTCTCACCTTAATTAGAACATATCTTCAAAGCTATCAGCCCAAAGAAAAAAAAGCGCCGCACCACCACCGGGTGCGATCGAACTTCCAACCTTTCGGTTAACAGCAGATCGCGCTAGCCAATTGCGCCACGGAGACAATCGTGCTCCACCCTCACCACCATCAGAACATATCTTCAAAGCTATCAGCGCAAAGAAAAAAGCAACACACCCCACCCAGGAGGGCTCGAACCTCCAACTTTAGGTTAACAGCCGATCGCGCTAGCCTATTGCGCCACGGAGACAGTCCTGCTCCACTCTCACCACCATAAGAACATATCTTCAAAGCTATCAGCCCAAAGAAAAAAAGCGCCGCACCACCGCCGGGTGGGCTCGAAACTCCAACCTTTCGGTTAACAGCCGATCGCGCTAGCCAATTGCGCCACGGAGACAGTCCTGCTCCACTCTCACCACCATCAGAACATATCTTCAAAGCTATCAGCCCAAACAAAAAAAGCACCATACCACCACTGGGTGGGCTCGAACCTCCGACCTTTTGGTTAACAGCCGATTGTGCTAGCCAATTGCGCCATTGAGACAGTCCTGCTCCACTCTCACCACCATCAGAACATATCTTCAAAGCTATCAGCCCAAAGAAAAAGAGCGCCGCACCACCACGAGGTGGGCTCGAACCTCCAACTTTTCGGTGAACAGCCGATCACGCTAGCCAATTGCGCCACGGGGATAGTCCTGCTCCACTCTCACCACCATCAGAACATATCTTCAAAGCTATCAGCCCACAGAAAAAAAGCGCCACACAACCACCGGGTAGGCTCGAACCTCCAAATTTTCGGTTAACAGCCGATCGCGCTAGCCAATTGCGCCACGGAGACAGTCCTGCTCCACTCTCACCACCATAAGAACATATCTTCAAAGCTATCAGCCCAAAGAAAAAAAAGCACCGCACCACCACCGGGTGGGCTCGAACCTCCGACCTTTTGGTTAACAGCCGATCGCGCTAGCCAATTGCTCCACGGAGACAGTCCTGCTCCACTCTCATCACCATAAAAACACATCTTAAAAGCTATCAGCGCAAAGAAAAAAAAGCGCTGCACCACCACCGGGTGGTCTCGAACCTCCAACCTTTCGGTTAACAGCCGATCGCGCTAGCCCATTGCGCCACGGAGACAGTCTTGCTCCACTCTCGCCACCATCAGAACATATCTTCAAAGCTATCAGCGCAAAGAAAAAAGCAACACACCACTCCCGGGAGGGCTCGAAACTCCAACCTTTCGATCAACAGCCGATCGCGCTAGCCAATTGCGCCACGGAGACAGTCCTGCTCCACTCTCACCACCATCAGAACATATCTTCGAAGCTATCAGCCCAAAGAAAAAAAAGCGCCATACCACCACCGGGTGGGCTCGAACCTCCGACCTTTTGGTTAACACTGCTCCACTCTCACCACCATCAGAACATACCTTCAAAGCTATCAGCCCAAAGAAAAAAAAGCGCCGCACCACCACCGGGTGGGCTCGAACCTCCAACTTTTCGGTTAACAGCCGAGCACGCTAGCGAATTGTGCCACGGAGACAGTCCTGCTCCACTCTCACCACCATCAGAACATATCTTCAAAGCTATCAGCCCACAGAAAAAAAGCGCCGCACAACCACCGGGTAGGCTCGAACCTCCAACTTTTCGGTTAACAGCCGATCGCGCTAGCCAATTGCGCCACGGAGACAGTCCTGCTCCACTCTCACCACCATAAGAACATATCTTCAAAGCTATCAGCCCAAAGAAAAAAAAGCGCCGCACCACCGCCGGGTGGGCTCGAACCTCCGACCTTTTGGTTAACAGCCGATCGCTCTAGCCAATTGCGCCACGGAGACGGTCCTGCTCCACTCTCACCATCATCAGAACATATCTTCAAAGCTATCAGCCCAAAGAAAAAAAAGCGCCGCACCACCACCGTGTGGGCTCAAACCTCCAACTTTTCGGTTAACCGCCGATCACGGTAGCCAATTGCGCCACGGAGACAGTCCTGCTCCACTCTCACCACCATCAGAACATATCTTCAAAGCTATCAGCCCACAGAAAAAAAAGCGCCGCACAACCACCGGGTAGGCTCGAACCTCCAACTTTTCGGTCAACAGCCGATCGCGCTAGCCAATCGCACCACGGAGACAGTCCTGCTCCACTCTCACCACCATAAGAACATATCTTCAAAGCTATCAGCCCAAAAAAAGCGCCGCACCACCACCGGGTGGGCTCGAACCTCCAACCTTTCGGTTAACAGCCGATCGCGCTAGCCAATTGCGCCACGAAGACAGTCCTGCTACACTCTCACCACCATCAGAACATATCTTCAAAGCTATTACCGCAAAGAAAAAAGCAACACACCACTCCCGGGAGGGCTCGAAACTCAAACCTTTCGGTTAACAGCCGATCGCACTAGCCCATTGCGCCACGGAGGCATTCTTGCTCCACTCTCACCATCATCAGAACATATCTTCAAAGCTATCAGCGCAAAGAAAAAAAAGCGCTGCACCACCACCAGGTTGGCTCGAACCTCCAACCTTTCGGTTAACAGCTGATCGCGCTAGCCCATTGCGCCACGGAGACAGTCTTGCTCCACTCTCACCACCATCAGAACATATCTTCAAAGCTATCAGCGCAAAGAAAAAAAGCGCTGCACCACCACCGGGTGGGCTCGAACCTCCAACCTTTCGGTTATCAGCCGATCGCGCTAGCCCATTGCGCCACGGAGACAGTCTTGCTCCACTCTCACCACCATCAGAACATATCTTCAAAGCTATCAGCGCAAAGAAAAAAGCAACACACCACTCCCGGGAGGGCTCGAAACTCCAACCTTTCGGTCAACAGCCGATCGCGCTAGCCAATTGCGCCATGGAGACAGTCCTGCTCCACTCTCATCACCATCAGAACATATCTTCAAAGCTATCAGCCCAAAGAAAAAAAAAGCGCCATACCACCACCGGGTGGGCTCGAACCTCCGACCTTTTGGTTAACACTGCTCCACTCTCACCACCATCAGAACATATCTTCAAAGCTATCAGCCCACAGAAAAAAAAGCGCCGCACAACCACCGGGCAGGCTCGAACCTCCAACTTTTCGGTTAACAGCCGATCGCGCTAGCCAATTGCGCCATGGAGACAGTCCTGCTCCACTCTCACCACCATCAGAACATATCTTCAAAGCTATCAGCCCACCGAAAAAAAAGCGCCGCACAACCACCGGGTAGGCTCGAACCTCCAACTTTTCGGTTAACAGCCGATCGCGCTAGCCAATTGCTCACGAAGACAGTCCTGCTCCACTCTCACCACCATAAGAACATATCTTCAAAGCTATCAGCCAAAAAAAAGCGCCGCACAACCATCGGGTGGGCTCGAACCTCCAACCTTTCGGTTAACAGCCGATCACACTAGCCAATTGCCCCACGAAGACAGTCGTGCTCCACTCTCACCACCGTCAGAACATTTCTTCAGAGCTATCACCCCCCAAAAAAAACGCCACACCACCACCGGTTGGGCTCGAACCTCCAATCTTTCGGTTAACAGCCGATCGCGCTAGCCAATTGCGCCACGGAGACAGTCCTGCTCCACTCTCACCACCATAAGAACATATCTTCAAAGCTATCAGCCCAAAGAAAAAAAAGCGCCGCACCACCGCCGGGTGGGCTCGAAACTCCAACCTTTCGGTCAACAGCTGATCGCGCTAGCCCATTGCGCCACGGAGACAGTCTTGCTCCCCTCTCACCACCATCAGAACATATCTTCAAAGCTATCAGCCCAAAGAAAAAAAAAGCACCGCACCACCACCGGGTGGGCTCGAACCTCAACCCTTTCGGTTAACAGCCGATCGCGCTAGCCAATTGCGCCACGGAGACAGTCGTGCTCCACTCTCACCACCATCAGAACATATTTTCAAAGCTATCAGCGCAAAAAAAAGCAAAACACCACTCCCGGGAGTGCTCGAACCTCCAACTTTTCGGTTAACAGCCAATCGCGCTGGCCACTTGCGCCACGGAGACAGTCCTGCTCCACTCTCACCTTAATTAGAACATATCTTCAAAGCTATCAGCCCAAAGAAAAAAAAGCGCCGCACCACCACCGGGTGCGATCGAACTTCCAACCTTTCGGTTAACAGCAGATCGCGCTAGCCAATTGCGCCACGGAGACAATCGTGCTCCACTCTCACCACCATCAGAACATATCTTCAAAGCTATCAGCGCAAAGAAAAAAGCAACACACCCCACCCAGGAGGGTTCGAACCTCCAACTTTTTGGTTAACAGCCGATCGCGCTAGCCAATTGCGCCACGGAGACAGTCCTGCTCTACTCTCACCACCATAAGAACATATCTTCAAAGCTATCAGCCCAAAGAAAAAAAGCGCCGCACCACCGTCGGGTGGGCTCGAAACTCCAACCTTTCGGTTATCAGCCGATCGCGCTAGCCAATTACGCCACGGAGACAGTCCTGCTCCACTCTCACCACCATCAGAACATATCTTCAAAGCTATCAGCCCAAACAAAAAAAGCACCATACCACCACCGGATGGGCTCGAACCTCCGACCTTTTGGTTAACAGCCGATCGTGCTAGCCAATTGCGCCATGGAGACAGTCCTGCTCCACTCTCACCACCATCAGAACATATCTTCAAAGCTATCAGCCCAAAGAAAAAAAAGCGCCGCACCACCACGAGGTGGGCTCGAACCTTTAACTTTTCGGTTAACAGCCGATCACGCTAGCCAATTGCGCCACGGGGACAGTCCTGCTCCACTCTCACCACCATCAGAACATATCTTCAAAGCTATCAGCCCACAGAAAAAAAGCGCCACACAACCACCGGGTAGGCTCGAACCTCCAACTTTTCGGTTAACAGCCGATCGCGCTAGCCAATTGTGCCACGGAGACAGTCCTGCTCCACTCTCACCACCATAAGAACATATCTTCAAAGCTATCAGCCCAAAGAAAAAAAAGCGCCGCACCACCACCGGGTGGGCTCGAACCTCCGACCTTTTGGTTAACAGCCGATCGCGCTAGCCAATTGCTCCACGCAGACAGTCCTGCTCCACTCTCATCACCATAAAAACATATCTTCAAAGCTATCAGCCCCAAGAAAAAAAAGCGCCGCACCACCACCGGGTGGGCTCGAACCTCCAACCTTTCGGTTAACAGCTGCTTGCGCTAGCCAATTGCGCCACGGAGACAGTCCTGCTTTACTCTCACCATCATCAGAACATATCTTAAAAGCTATCAGCGCAAAGAAAAAAGCGCTGCACCACCACCGGGTGGGCTCGAACCTCCAACCTTTCGGTTAACAGCCGATCGCGCTAGCCCATTGCGCCACGGAGACAGTCTTGCTCCACTCTCACCACCATCAGAACATATCTTCAAAGCTATCAGCGCAAAGAAAAAAGCAACACACCACTCCCGGGAGGGCTCGAAACTCCAACCTTTCGGTCAACAGCCGATCGCGCTAACCAATTGCGCCACGGGGACCGTCCTGCTCCACTCTCACCATCGTCAGACCATTTCTTCAGAGCTATCACCCCAAAGAAATAAAAAAGCGCCGCACCACCACCGGGTGGGCTCGAAACTCCAAACTTTCGGTTAACAGCCGATCGCGCTAGCCAATGGCGCCATGGAGACAGTCCTGCTCCACTCTCACCACCATCAGAACTTATCTTCAAAGCTATCAGCCCAAAGAAAAAAAAGCGCCGCACCACCACGAGGCGGGCTCGAACCTCCAACTTTTCGGTTAACAGCCGATCACGCTAGCCAACTGCGCAGTGGAGACAGTCATGCTCCACTCTCACCACCATCAGAACATATTTTCAAAGCTATCAGCCCAAAGAAAAAAAGCGCCATACCACCACCGCGTGGGCTCAAACCTCCGACCTTTTGGTTAACAGCCGATCGCGCTAGCCAATTGCGCCACGGAGACAGTCCTGCTCCACTCTCACCACCATCACAACATATCTTCAAAGCTATCAGCCCACAGAAAAAAAAGCGCCGCACAAACACCGGGTAGGCTCCAACCTCCAACTTTTCGGTTAAAAGCCGATCGCGCTAGCCAATTGCGCCACGGAGACAGTCCTGCTCCACTCTCACCACCATAAGAACATATCTTCAAAGCTATCAGCCCAAAGAAAAAAAAGCGCCGCACCACCACCGGGTGGGCACGAACCTCCGACCTTTTGGTTAACAGCCGATTGCTCTAGCCAATGGCGCCACGGAGACAGTCCTGCTCCATTCTCACCACCATCAGAACATATATTCAAAGCTATCAGCCCAAAGAAAAAAAAGCGCCGCACCACCACCGGGTGGGCTCGAACCTCCAACTTTTCGGTTAACAGCCGATCACGCTAGCCAATTACGCCACGGAGACGGTCCTGCTCCACTCTCACCACCATCAGAACATATATTCAAAGCTATCAGCTCACAGAAAAAAAAAGCGACGCAAAACCACCGGGTAGGCTCGAACCTCCAACTTTTCAGTTAACAGCCGATCGCGCTAGCCAATTGCGCCACGGAGACAGTCCTGCTCCACTCTCACCACCGTAAGAACATATCTTCAAAGCTATCAGCCAAAAAAAAGCGCCGCACCACCACCGGGTGGGCTCGAACCTCCAACCTTTCGGTTAACAGCCGATCACGCTTGCCAATTGCCCCACGGAGACAGTCGTGCTCCACTCTCACCACTGTCAGAACAGTTCTTCAGAGCTATCACCCCAAAGAAAAAAAAAAGCGCCGCACCACCACCGGTCGGGATCGAACCTCCAACCTTTCGGTTAACAGCCGATCGCGCTAGCCAATTGTGCCACGAAGACAGTCTTGCTCCACTCTCACCACCATCAGAACATATCTTCAAAGCTATCAGCGCAAAGAAAAAAGCAACACACCACTGACGGGAGGGCTCAAAACTCCAACCTTTTGGTTAACAGCCGATCGTGCTAGCCAATTGCGCCATGGAGACAGTCCTGCTCCACTCTCACCACCATCAGAACATATCTTCAAAGCTATCAGCACAAAGAAAAAAGCAACACACCTCTCCCGAGAGGGCTCGAAACTCCAACCTTTCGGTTAACAGCCGATCGCGCTAGCCAATTGCGCCACGGAGACAGTCCTGCTCTACTCTCACCACCATCAGAACATATCTTCAAAGCTATCAGCCCAAAGAAAAAAAAGCGCCGCACCACCGCCGGGTGGGCTCGAAACACCAACTTTTCGGCTAACAGCCGATCACGCTAGCCAATTGTGCCATGGAGACAGTCATGCTCCACTCTCGCCACCATCAGAACATATCTTCAAAGCTATCAGCCCACAGAGAAAAAAGCGCCGCACAACCACCGGGTAGGCTCGAACCTCCAAATTTTCGGTTAACAGCCGATCGCGCAAGCCAATTGCGCCATGGAGACAGTCCTGCTCCACTCTCACCACCATCACAACATATCTTCAAAGCTATCAGCCCAAAGAAAAAAAAGCACCGCACCACAACCGGAGGGCTCGAACCTCCAACCTTTCGGTTAACAGCCAATCGCGCCAGCCAATTGCGCCACGGAGACAGTCCTGCTCCACTCTCACCACCATCAGAACATATCTTCAAAGCTATCAGCACAAAGAAAAAAAAGCGCCCCACCATCACCGGGTGGGCTCGAACTTCCAACCTTTCGGTTAACAGCCGATCGCGCTAGCCAACTGCGCCACGGAGACAGTCGTGCTCCACTCTCACCACCATCAGAACATATCTTCAAAGCTATCAGCGCAAAGAAAAAAGCAACACACCACTCCAGGGAGGGCTCGAAACTACAACCTTTCGGTCAACAGCGAATCGCGCTAGCCCATTGCGCCACGGAGACAGTCTTGCTCATCTCTCACTACCATCAGATCATATCATCAAAGCTATCAGCCCAAAGGAAAAAAAGCACCGCACCACCACCGGGTGGGCTCGAACCTCCATCTTTTCGGTTAATAGCCGATCGCGCTAGCCAATTGCGCCACGGAGACAGTCTTGCTCCACTCTCACCACCATCAGAAAATATCTTCAAAGCTATCATCGCAAAGAAAAAAGCAACACACCACTCCCGGGAGGGCTCGAAACTCCAACCTTTCGGTCAACAGCCGATCGCGCTAGCCCATTGCGCCACGGAGACAGTCTTGCTCATCTCTCACCACCATCAGATCATATCGTCAAAGCTATCAGCCCAAAGAAAAAAAAGGACCGCACCACCACCGGGTGAACTTGAACCTCCAACTTTTCGGTTAACAGCCGATCGCGCTCGCCAATTGCGCTACGGAGACAGTCCTGCTCCACCCTCACCACCATAAGAACATATCTTCAAAGCTATCAGCCCAAAGAAAAAAAAGCGCCGCACCACCATCGGGTGGGCTCGAACATCCAACCTTTCGGTTAACAGCCGATCGCGCTAGCCAATTGCCCCACGGAGACAGTCGTGTTCCACTCTCACCACGGTCAGAAAATTTCTTCAGAGCTATCACCCCAAAGAAAAAAAAGTGCCGCACCACCACCGGGTGGGCTCGAACCTCCAACATTTCGGTTAACAGCCGATCGCGCTAGCCAATTGCGCCACGAAGACAGTCCTGGTCCACTCTCAACACCATCAGAACATATCTTCAAAGCTATTACCGCAAAGAAAAAAGCAACACCCCACTCCCGGGAGGGCTCAAAACTCGAACCTTTCGGTTAAAAGGCGATCGCGCTAGCCCATTGCGCCACGGAGGCAGTCTTGCTCCACTCTCACCATCATCAGAACATATCTTCAAAGCTATCAGCCCAAAGAAAAAAAGGCGCCGCACCACCACCGGGTGGGCTCGAACCTCCGACTTTTCGGTTAACAGCCGATCGCGCAAGCCAATTGCGCCATGGAGACAGTCCTGCTCCACTCTCACCACCATCACAACATATCTTCAAAGCTATCAGCCCAAAGAAAAAAAAGCACCGCACCACAACCGGAGGGCTCGAACCTCCAACCTTTCGGTTAACAGCCAATCGCGCCAGCCAATTGCGCCACGGAGACAGTCCTGCTCCACTCTCACCACCATCAGAACATATCTTCAAAGCTATCAGCACAAAGAAAAAAAAGCGCCCCACCATCACCGGGTGGGCTCGAACTTCCAACCTTTCGGTTAACAGCCGATCGCGCTAGCCAACTGCGCCACGGAGACAGTCGTGCTCCACTCTCACCACCATCAGAACATATCTTCAAAGCTATCAGCGCAAAGAAAAAAGCAACACACCACTCCAGGGAGGGCTCGAAACTACAACCTTTCGGTCAACAGCGAATCGCGCTAGCCCATTGCGCCACGGAGACAGTCTTGCTCATCTCTCACTACCATCAGATCATATCATCAAAGCTATCAGCCCAAAGGAAAAAAAGCACCGCACCACCACCGGGTGGGCTCGAACCTCCATCTTTTCGGTTAACAGCTGATCGCGCTAGCCAATTGCGCCACGGAGACAGTCTTGCTCCACTCTCACCACCATCAGAAAATATCTTCAAAGCTATCATCGCAAAGAAAAAAGCAACACACCACTCCCGGGAGGGCTCGAAACTCCAACCTTTCGGTCAACAGCCGATCGCGCTAGCCCATTGCGCCACGGAGACAGTCTTGCTCATCTCTCACCACCATCAGATCATATCGTCAAAGCTATCAGCCCAAAGAAAAAAAAGGACCGCACCACCACCGGGTGAACTTGAACCTCCAACTTTTCGGTTAACAGCCGATCGCGCTCGCCAATTGCGCCACGGAGACAGTCCTGCTCCACTCTCACCCCAAATTAGAACATATCTTCAAAGCTATCAGCCCAAAGAAAAAAAAGCGCCGCACCACCACCGGGTGGGCTCGAACCTCCAACCTTTCGGTTAACAGAAGATCGCGCTAGCCAATTGCGCCACGGAGACAACCGTGCTCCACTCTCACCACCATCAGAACATATCTTAAAAGCTATCAGCGCAAAGAAAAAAAAGCGCCGCACCACCATCGGGTGGGCTCGAACCTCCAACCTTTCGGTTAACAGCCGATCGCGCAAGCCAATTTCGCCATAGAGACAGTCCTGCTCCACTCTCACCACCATCAGAACATATCTTCAAAGGTATCAGCCCAAAGAAAAAAAAGTGCCGCACCACCACTGGGTGGGCTCAAACCTCTGACTTTTCGGTTAACAGCCGATCGCGCTAGCCAATTGCACCACGCAGACAGTCCTGCTCCACTCTCACCACCATCAGAACATATCTTCAAAGCTATCAGCCCAGAGAAAAAAAACCACCGCACCACCACCGGGTGGGCTCGAACCTCCAAGCTTTCGGTTAACAGCCAATCGCGCTAGCCAATTGCGCCACGGAGACAGTCCTGCTCCACTCTCACCACCATCAGAACATATCTTCAAAGCTATCAGCACAAAGAAAAAAAGCGCCGCACCACCACCGGGTGGGCTCCAACCTCCAACCTTTCGGTTAACAGCCGATAGCGCTAGCCAACTGCGCCACGGAGACAGTCGTGCTCCACTCTCACCACCATCAGAACATATCTTCAAAGCTATCAGCCCAAAGAAAAAAAAGCGCCGCACCACCGCCGGGTGGGCTCGAAACTCCAACCTTTCGGTTAACAGCCGATCGCGCTAGCCAATTGCGCCACGGAGACAGTCCTGCTTCACTCTCACCACCATCAGTACATATCTTCAAAGCTATCAGCCCAAAGAAAAAAAAGCGCCGCACCACCACCGGGTGGGCTCCAACCTCCAACCTTTCGGTTAACAGCCGATCGCGCAAGCCAATTGCGCCATGGAGACAGTCCTGCTCAACTCTCACCACCATCACAACATATCTTCAAAGCTATCAGCCCGAAGAAAAAAAAGCACCGCACCACAACCGGGTGGCTCGAACCTCCAACCTTTCGGTTAACAGCCAATCGCGCCAGCCAATTGCGCCACGGAGACAGTCCTGCTCCACTCTCACCACCATCAGAACATATCTTCAAAGCTATCAGCCCACAGAAAAAAAGCGCCGCACAACCACAGGGTAGGCTCGAACCTCCGAGTTTTCGGTTAACAGCCGATCGCGCTAGCTAATTCCGCCACGGAGACAGTCCTGCTCCACTCTCACCACTATAAGAACATATCTTCAAAGCTATCAGCCCAAAGAAAAAAAAGCGCCGCACCACCACTGTTTGGGCTCGAACCTCCGACCTTTTGGTTAACCGCCGATCGTGCTAGCCAATTGCGCCACGGAGACAGTCCTGCTCCACTCTCACCACCATCAGAACATATCTTCAAAGGTATCAGCCCAAAAAAAAGCGCCGCACCACCACCGGGTGGGCTCGAACCTCCAACTTTCCGGTTAACAGCCGATCACGCTAGCCAATTGCGCCACGGATACAGTCCTGCTCCACTCTCACCACCATCAGAACATATCTTCAAAGCTATCTGCCCACAGAAGAAAAAGTGCCGCACAACCACCGGGTAGGCTCGAACCTCCAACTTTTCGGTTAACAGCCGATCGCGCTAGCCAATTGCGCCACGGAGACAGACCTGCTCCACTCTCACCACCATAAGAACATATCATCAAAGCTATCAGCCCGAAGAAAAAAAAGCGCCGCACCACCACTGGGTGGGCTCGAACCTCCGACCTTTTGGTTAACAGCCGATCACGCTAGCCAATTGCGCCACGGAGACAGTCCTGCTCCACTCTCACCACCATCAGAACATATCTTCAAAGCTATCAGCCCAAAGAAAAAAAAGCGCCGCACCACCACCAGGTGGGCAAGAACCTCCAACTTTCCGGTTAACAGCCGATCACGCTAGCCAATTGCGCCACGGAGACAGTCCTGCTCCACTCTCACCACCGTCAGAACATTTCTTCAGAGCATCAGCCCAAAGAAAAAAAAAGCGCTGCACCACCACCGGGTGGGCTCGAACCTCCAACCTTTCAGTTAACAGCCGATCGCACTAGCCAATTGCCCCACGAAGACAGTCGTGCTCCACTCTCACCATCGTCAGAACATTTCTTCAGAGCTATCACCCCAAAGAAAAAAAAAGCGCCACACCACCACCGGTTTGGCTCGAACCTCTGACCTTTCGGTTAACAGCCGATCGCGCTAGCCAATTGCGCCACGAAGACAGTCCTGCTCCACTTTCACCACCATCAGAACATATCTTCAAAGCTATCACCCCAAAGAAAAAAAAGCGCCGCACCACCACCGGTTGGGCTCGAACCTCCAACCTTTCGGTTAACAGCCGATCGCGCTAGCCAATTGCGCCACGAAGACTGTCCTGCTCCAATCTCACCACCATCAGAACATATCTTCAAAGCTATTACCGCAAAGAAAAAAGCAACACACCACTCCTGGGAGGGCTCGAGACTCCAACCTTTCGGTTAACAGCTGATCGCGCTAGCCCATTGCGCCACGGAGACAGTCTTGCTCCCTTCTCACCACCATCAGAACATAACTTCAAAGCTATCACCCCAAAGAAAAAAAGCGCTGCACCACCACCAGGTGGGCTCGAACTTCCAACCTTTAGGTTAACAGCCGATCGCGCTAGCCGATTGCGCCACGGAGACAGTCTTGCTCCACTCTCACCACCATCAGAACATAATTCGAAGCTATCAGCGCAAAGAAAAAGGCAACACACCACTCCCGGGAGGGCTCGAAACTCCAACCTTTCGGTCAACAGCCGATCGCGCTAGCCCATTGCGCCACGGAGACAGTCTTGCTCCCTTCTCACCACCATCAGAACATAACTTCAAAGCTATCAGCCCAAAAAAAAGCACCGCACCACCACCGGGTGGGCTCGAACCTCCAACCTTTCGGTTAACAGCCGATCGCGCTAGCCAATTGCCCCACGGAGACAGTCGTGCTCCACTCTCACCACCGTCAGAACATTTCTTCAGAGCTATCACCCCAAAGAAAAAAAGCGCTGCACCACCACCAGGTGGGCTCGAACTTCCAACCTTTAGGTTAACAGCCGATCGCGCTAGCCGATTGCGCCACGGAGACAGTCTTGCTTCACTCTCACCACCATCAGAACATAATTCGAAGCTATCAGCGCAAAGAAAAAAGCAACACACCACTCCCGGGAGGGCTCGAAACTCCAACCTTTCGGTCAACAGCCGATCGCGCTAGCCCATTGCGCCACGCAGACAGTCTTGCTCCCTTCTCACCACCATCAGAACATAACTTCAAAGCTATCAGCCCAAAAAAAAGCACCGCACCACCACCGGGTGGGCTCGAACCTCCAACCTTTCGGTTAACAGCCGATCGCGCTAGCCAATTGCGCCACGGAGACAGTCGTGCTCCACTCTCACCACCATCAGAACATATCTTCAAAGCTATCAGCGCAAATAAAAAAGCAAAACACCACTCCCGGGAGGGCTCGAACCTCCAACTTTTCGGTTAACAGCCGATCGCGCTGGCCAATTGCGCCACGGAGAAAGTCCTGCTCAACTCTCACCACAATTAGAACATATCTTCAAAGCTATCAGCCCAAAGAAAAAAAAAGCGCCGCACCACCACCGGGTGGGCTCGAACCTCCAACTTTTCGGTTAACAGCCGAGCGCGCTAGCCAATTGCGCCACGGGGACCGTCCTGCTCCACTCTCACCACCGCCAGACCATTTCTTCAGAGCTATCACCCCAAAGAAAAAAAAGCGCCGCACCACATCCGGGTGGGCTCGAACCTCCAACCTTTCGGTTAAAAGCCGATCGCGCTAGCCAATTGCCCCACGGAGACAGTCGTGCTCCACTCTCACCACCGTCAGAACATTTCTTCAGAGCTATCACCCCAAAGAAAAAAAGCGCCGCACCACCACCGGTTGGGCTCGAACCTCCAACCTTTCGGTTAACAGCCGATCGCGCTAGCCAATTGCGCCACGAAGACAGTCCTGCTCCACTCTCACCACCATCAGAACATATCTTCAAAGCTATTACCGCAAAGAAAAAAGCAACACACCACTCCCAGGAGGGCTCAAAACTCTAACCTTTCGGTTTACAGCCGATCGCGCTAGCCCATTGCGCCACGGAGACAGTCTTGCTCCACTCTCACCACCATCAGAACATATCTTCAAAGCTATCAGCGCAAAGAAAAAAAGCGCTGCACCACAACCGGGTGGGCTCGAACCTCCAACCTTTTGGTTAACAGCCGATCGCGCTAGCCCATTGCGCCACGGAGACAGTCTTGCTCCACTCTCACCACCATCAGAACATATCTTCAAAGCTATCAGCGCAAAGAAAAAAGCAACACACCACTCCCGGGTGGGCTCGAACCCCCCACCTTTCGGTTAATAGCCGATCGTTCTAGCCAATTGCCCCACGGAGACAGTCGTGCTCCACTCTCACCACCGTCAGAACATTTCTTCAGAGCCATCACCCCAAAAAAAAAAGCGCCGCACCACCACCGGTTGGGCTCGAACCTCCAACCTTTCTGTTAACAGCCGATCGCGCTAGCCAATAGCGCCACGAAGACAGTCCTGCTCCACTCTCACCACCATCAGAACATATCTTCAAAGCCATTACCGCAAAATAAAGCAACACACCACTCCCGGGAGGGCTCGAAACTCCAACCTTTTGGTCAACAGCTGATCGCGCTAGCCCATTGCGCCACGGAGACAGTCTTGCTCCCCTCTCACCACCATCAGAACATATCTTCAAAGCTATCAGCCCAAAGAAAAAGAAGCACCGCACCACCACCGGGTGGGCTCGAACCTCCGACCTTTCGGTTAACAGCCGATCGTGCTAGCCAATTGCGCCATGGAGACAGTCCTGCTCCACTCTCCCCACCATCAGAACATATCTTCAAAGCTATCAGCCCAAAGAAAAAAAAGCGCCGCACCACCACGAGGTGGGCTCAAACCTCCAACTTTTCGGTTAACAGCCGATCACGCTAGCCAATTGCGCCACGGAGACAGTCCTGCTCCACTCTCACCACCATCAGAACATATCTTCAAAGCTATCAGCCCACAGAAAAAAAAGCGCCCCACCATCACCGGGTGGGCTCGAACTTCCAACCTTTCGGTTAACAGCCGATCGCGCTAGCCAACTGCGCCACGGAGACAGTCGTGCTCCACTCTCACCACCATCAGAACATATCTTCAAAGCTATCAGCGCAAAGAAAAAAGCAACACACCACTCCAGGGAGGGCTCGAAACTACAACCTTTCGGTCAACAGCGAATCGCGCTAGCCCATTGCGCCACGGAGACAGTCTTGCTCATCTCTCACTACCATCAGATCATATCATCAAAGCTATCAGCCCAAAGGAAAAAAAGCACCGCACCACCACCGGGTGGGCTCGAACCTCCATCTTTTCGGTTAATAGCCGATCGCGCTAGCCAATTGCGCCACGGAGACAGTCTTGCTCCACTCTCACCACCATCAGAAAATATCTTCAAAGCTATCATCGCAAAGAAAAAAGCAACACACCACTCCCGGGAGGGCTCGAAACTCCAACCTTTCGGTCAACAGCCGATCGCGCTAGCCCATTGCGCCACGGAGACAGTCTTGCTCATCTCTCACCACCATCAGATCATATCGTCAAAGCTATCAGCCCAAAGAAAAAAAAGGACCGCACCACCACCGGGTGAACTTGAACCTCCAACTTTTCGGTTAACAGCCGATCGCGCTCGCCAATTGCGCTACGGAGACAGTCCTGCTCCACCCTCACCACCATAAGAACATATCTTCAAAGCTATCAGCCCAAAGAAAAAAAAGCGCCGCACCACCATCGGGTGGGCTCGAACATCCAACCTTTCGGTTAACAGCCGATCGCGCTAGCCAATTGCCCCACGGAGACAGTCGTGTTCCACTCTCACCACGGTCAGAAAATTTCTTCAGAGCTATCACCCCAAAGAAAAAAAAGTGCCGCACCACCACCGGGTGGGCTCGAACCTCCAACATTTCGGTTAACAGCCGATCGCGCTAGCCAATTGCGCCACGAAGACAGTCCTGGTCCACTCTCAACACCATCAGAACATATCTTCAAAGCTATTACCGCAAAGAAAAAAGCAACACCCCACTCCCGGGAGGGCTCAAAACTCGAACCTTTCGGTTAAAAGGCGATCGCGCTAGCCCATTGCGCCACGGAGGCAGTCTTGCTCCACTCTCACCATCATCAGAACATATCTTCAAAGCTATCAGCCCAAAGAAAAAAAGGCGCCGCACCACCACCGGGTGGGCTCGAACCTCCGACTTTTCGGTTAACAGCCGATCGCGCAAGCCAATTGCGCCATGGAGACAGTCCTGCTCCACTCTCACCACCATCACAACATATCTTCAAAGCTATCAGCCCAAAGAAAAAAAAGCACCGCACCACAACCGGAGGGCTCGAACCTCCAACCTTTCGGTTAACAGCCAATCGCGCCAGCCAATTGCGCCACGGAGACAGTCCTGCTCCACTCTCACCACCATCAGAACATATCTTCAAAGCTATCAGCACAAAGAAAAAAAAGCGCCCCACCATCACCGGGTGGGCTCGAACTTCCAACCTTTCGGTTAACAGCCGATCGCGCTAGCCAACTGCGCCACGGAGACAGTCGTGCTCCACTCTCACCACCATCAGAACATATCTTCAAAGCTATCAGCGCAAAGAAAAAAGCAACACACCACTCCAGGGAGGGCTCGAAACTACAACCTTTCGGTCAACAGCGAATCGCGCTAGCCCATTGCGCCACGGAGACAGTCTTGCTCATCTCTCACTACCATCAGATCATATCATCAAAGCTATCAGCCCAAAGGAAAAAAAGCACCGCACCACCACCGGGTGGGCTCGAACCTCCATCTTTTCGGTTAACAGCTGATCGCGCTAGCCAATTGCGCCACGGAGACAGTCTTGCTCCACTCTCACCACCATCAGAAAATATCTTCAAAGCTATCATCGCAAAGAAAAAAGCAACACACCACTCCCGGGAGGGCTCGAAACTCCAACCTTTCGGTCAACAGCCGATCGCGCTAGCCCATTGCGCCACGGAGACAGTCTTGCTCATCTCTCACCACCATCAGATCATATCGTCAAAGCTATCAGCCCAAAGAAAAAAAAGGACCGCACCACCACCGGGTGAACTTGAACCTCCAACTTTTCGGTTAACAGCCGATCGCGCTCGCCAATTGCGCCACGGAGACAGTCCTGCTCCACTCTCACCCCAAATTAGAACATATCTTCACAGCTATCAGCCCAAAGAAAAAAAAGCGCCGCACCACCACCGGGTGGGCTCGAACCTCCAACCTTTCGGTTAACAGAAGATCGCGCTAGCCAATTGCGCCACGGAGACAACCGTGCTCCACTCTCACCACCATCAGAACATATCTTAAAAGCTATCAGCGCAAAGAAAAAAAAGCGCCGCACCACCATCGGGTGGGCTCGAACCTCCAACCTTTCGGTTAACAGCCGATCGCGCAAGCCAATTTCGCCATAGAGACAGTCCTGCTCCACTCTCACCACCATCAGAACATATCTTCAAAGGTATCAGCCCAAAGAAAAAAAAGTGCCGCACCACCACTGGGTGGGCTCAAACCTCTGACTTTTCGGTTAACAGCCGATCGCGCTAGCCAATTGCACCACGCAGACAGTCCTGCTCCACTCTCACCACCATCAGAACATATCTTCAAAGCTATCAGCCCAGAGAAAAAAAACCACCGCACCACCACCGGGTGGGCTCGAACCTCCAAGCTTTCGGTTAACAGCCAATCGCGCTAGCCAATTGCGCCACGGAGACAGTCCTGCTCCACTCTCACCACCATCAGAACATATCTTCAAAGCTATCAGCACAAAGAAAAAAAGCGCCGCACCACCACCGGGTGGGCTCCAACCTCCAACCTTTCGGTTAACAGCCGATAGCGCTAGCCAACTGCGCCACGGAGACAGTCGTGCTCCACTCTCACCACCATCAGAACATATCTTCAAAGCTATCAGCCCAAAGAAAAAAAAGCGCCGCACCACCGCCGGGTGGGCTCGAAACTCCAACCTTTCGGTTAACAGCCGATCGCGCTAGCCAATTGCGCCACGGAGACAGTCCTGCTTCACTCTCACCACCATCAGTACATATCTTCAAAGCTATCAGCCCAAAGAAAAAAAAGCGCCGCACCACCACCGGGTGGGCTCCAACCTCCAACCTTTCGGTTAACAGCCGATCGCGCAAGCCAATTGCGCCATGGAGACAGTCCTGCTCAACTCTCACCACCATCACAACATATCTTCAAAGCTATCAGCCCGAAGAAAAAAAAGCACCGCACCACAACCGGGTGGCTCGAACCTCCAACCTTTCGGTTAACAGCCAATCGCGCCAGCCAATTGCGCCACGGAGACAGTCCTGCTCCACTCTCACCACCATCAGAACATATCTTCAAAGCTATCAGCCCACAGAAAAAAAGCGCCGCACAACCACAGGGTAGGCTCGAACCTCCGAGTTTTCGGTTAACAGCCGATCGCGCTAGCTAATTGCGCCACGGAGACAGTCCTGCTCCACTCTCACCACTATAAGAACATATCTTCAAAGCTATCAGCCCAAAGAAAAAAAAGCGCCGCACCACCACTGTTTGGGCTCGAACCTCCGACCTTTTGGTTAACCGCCGATCGTGCTAGCCAATTGCGCCACGGAGACAGTCCTGCTCCACTCTCACCACCATCAGAACATACCTTCAAAGGTATCAGCCCAAAAAAAAGCGCCGCACCACCACCGGGTGGGCTCGAACCTCCAACTTTCCGGTTAACAGCCGATCACGCTAGCCAATTGCGCCACGGATACAGTCCTGCTCCACTCTCACCACCATCAGAACATATCTTCAAAGCTATCTGCCCACAGAAGAAAAAGTGCCGCACAACCACCGGGTAGGCTCGAACCTCCAACTTTTCGGTTAACAGCCGATCGCGCTAGCCAATTGCGCCACGGAGACAGACCTGCTCCACTCTCACCACCATAAGAACATATCATCAAAGCTATCAGCCCGAAGAAAAAAAAGCGCCGCACCACCACTGGGTGGGCTCGAACCTCCGACCTTTTGGTTAACAGCCGATCACGCTAGCCAATTGCGCCACGGAGACAGTCCTGCTCCACTCTCACCACCATCAGAACATATCTTCAAAGCTATCAGCCCAAAGAAAAAAAAGCGCCGCACCACCACCAGGTGGGCAAGAACCTCCAACTTTCCGGTTAACAGCCGATCACGCTAGCCAATTGCGCCACGGAGACAGTCCTGCTCCACTCTCACCACCGTCAGAACATTTCTTCAGAGCATCAGCCCAAAGAAAAAAAAAGCGCTGCACCACCACCGGGTGGGCTCGAACCTCCAACCTTTCAGTTAACAGCCGATCGCACTAGCCAATTGCCCCACGAAGACAGTCGTGCTCCACTCTCACCATCGTCAGAACATTTCTTCAGAGCTATCACCCCAAAGAAAAAAAAAGCGCCACACCACCACCGGTTTGGCTCGAACCTCTGACCTTTCGGTTAACAGCCGATCGCGCTAGCCAATTGCGCCACGAAGACAGTCCTGCTCCACTTTCACCACCATCAGAACATATCTTCAAAGCTATCACCCCAAAGAAAAAAAAGCGCCGCACCACCACCGGTTGGGCTCGAACCTCCAACCTTTCGGTTAACAGCCGATCGCGCTAGCCAATTGCGCCACGAAGACTGTCCTGCTCCAATCTCACCACCATCAGAACATATCTTCAAAGCTATTACCGCAAAGAAAAAAGCAACACACCACTCCTGGGAGGGCTCGAGACTCCAACCTTTCGGTTAACAGCTGATCGCGCTAGCCCATTGCGCCACGGAGACAGTCTTGCTCCCTTCTCACCACCATCAGAACATAACTTCAAAGCTATCACCCCAAAGAAAAAAAGCGCTGCACCACCACCAGGTGGGCTCGAACTTCCAACCTTTAGGTTAACAGCCGATCGCGCTAGCCGATTGCGCCACGGAGACAGTCTTGCTCCACTCTCACCACCATCAGAACATAATTCGAAGCTATCAGCGCAAAGAAAAAAGCAACACACCACTCCCGGGAGGGCTCGAAACTCCAACCTTTCGGTCAACAGCCGATCGCGCTAGCCCATTGCGCCACGGAGACAGTCTTGCTCCCTTCTCACCACCATCAGAACATAACTTCAAAGCTATCAGCCCAAAAAAAAGCACCGCACCACCACCGGGTGGGCTCGAACCTCCAACCTTTCGGTTAACAGCCGATCGCGCTAGCCAATTGCCCCACGGAGACAGTCGTGCTCCACTCTCACCACCGTCAGAACATTTCTTCAGAGCTATCACCCCAAAGAAAAAAAGCGCTGCACCACCACCAGGTGGGCTCGAACTTCCAACCTTTAGGTTAACAGCCGATCGCGCTAGCCGATTGCGCCACGGAGACAGTCTTGCTTCACTCTCACCACCATCAGAACATAATTCGAAGCTATCAGCGCAAAGAAAAAAGCAACACACCACTCCCGGGAGGGCTCGAAACTCCAACCTTTCGGTCAACAGCCGATCGCGCTAGCCCATTGCGCCACGCAGACAGTCTTGCTCCCTTCTCACCACCATCAGAACATAACTTCAAAGCTATCAGCCCAAAAAAAAGCACCGCACCACCACCGGGTGGGCTCGAACCTCCAACCTTTCGGTTAACAGCCGATCGCGCTAGCCAATTGCGCCACGGAGACAGTCGTGCTCCACTCTCACCACCATCAGAACATATCTTCAAAGCTATCAGCGCAAATAAAAAAGCAAAACACCACTCCCGGGAGGGCTCGAACCTCCAACTTTTCGGTTAACAGCCGATCGCGCTGGCCAATTGCGCCACGGAGAAAGTCCTGCTCAACTCTCACCACAATTAGAACATATCTTCAAAGCTATCAGCCCAAAGAAAAAAAAAGCGCCGCACCACCACCGGGTGGGCTCGAACCTCCAACTTTTCGGTTAACAGCCGAGCGCGCTAGCCAATTGCGCCACGGGGACCGTCCTGCTCCACTCTCACCACCGCCAGACCATTTCTTCAGAGCTATCACCCCAAAGAAAAAAAAGCGCCGCACCACATCCGGGTGGGCTCGAACCTCCAACCTTTCGGTTAAAAGCCGATCGCGCTAGCCAATTGCCCCACGGAGACAGTCGTGCTCCACTCTCACCACCGTCAGAACATTTCTTCAGAGCTATCACCCCAAAGAAAAAAAGCGCCGCACCACCACCGGTTGGGCTCGAACCTCCAACCTTTCGGTTAACAGCCGATCGCGCTAGCCAATTGCGCCACGAAGACAGTCCTGCTCCACTCTCACCACCATCAGAACATATCTTCAAAGCTATTACCGCAAAGAAAAAAGCAACACACCACTCCCAGGAGGGCTCAAAACTCTAACCTTTCGGTTTACAGCCGATCGCGCTAGCCCATTGCGCCACGGAGACAGTCTTGCTCCACTCTCACCACCATCAGAACATATCTTCAAAGCTATCAGCGCAAAGAAAAAAAGCGCTGCACCACAACCGGGTGGGCTCGAACCTCCAACCTTTCGGTTAACAGCCGATCGCGCTAGCCCATTGCGCCACGGAGACAGTCTTGCTCCACTCTCACCACCATCAGAACATATCTTCAAAGCTATCAGCGCAAAGAAAAAAGCAACACACCACTCCCGGGTGGGCTCGAACCCCCCACCTTTCGGTTAATAGCCGATCGTTCTAGCCAATTGCCCCACGGAGACAGTCGTGCTCCACTCTCACCACCGTCAGAACATTTCTTCAGAGCCATCACCCCAAAAAAAAAAGCGCCGCACCACCACCGGTTGGGCTCGAACCTCCAACCTTTCTGTTAACAGCCGATCGCGCTAGCCAATAGCGCCACGAAGACAGTCCTGCTCCACTCTCACCACCATCAGAACATATCTTCAAAGCCATTACCGCAAAATAAAGCAACACACCACTCCCGGGAGGGCTCGAAACTCCAACCTTTTGGTCAACAGCTGATCGCGCTAGCCCATTGCGCCACGGAGACAGTCTTGCTCCCCTCTCACCACCATCAGAACATATCTTCAAAGCTATCAGCCCAAAGAAAAAGAAGCACCGCACCACCACCGGGTGGGCTCGAACCTCCGACCTTTCGGTTAACAGCCGATCGTGCTAGCCAATTGCGCCATGGAGACAGTCCTGCTCCACTCTCCCCACCATCAGAACATATCTTCAAAGCTATCAGCCCAAAGAAAAAAAAGCGCCGCACCACCACGAGGTGGGCTCAAACCTCCAACTTTTCGGTTAACAGCCGATCACGCTAGCCAATTGCGCCACGGAGACAGTCCTGCTCCACTCTCACCACCATCAGAACATATCTTCAAAGCTATCAGCCCACAGAAAAAAAAGCACCACACAACCAGCGGGTAGGCTCGAACCTCCAACTTTTCGGTTAACAGCCGATCGCGCTAGCCAATTGCGCCACGGAGACAGTCCTGCTCCACTCTCACCACCATAAGAACATATCTTCAAAGCTATCAGCCCAAAGAAAAAAAGCGCCGCACCACCACCGGGCGGGCTCGAACCTCCGACCTTTTGGTTAACAGCCGATCGCGCTAGCCAATCGCTCTACCGGAGACTGTCCTGCTCCACTCTCACCACCATAAAAACATATCTTCAAAGCTATCAGCCCAAAGAAAAAAAACCACCGCACCACCACCGGGTGGGCTCGAACCTCCAAGCTTTCGGTTAACAGCCAATCGCGGTAGCCAATTGCGCCACGGAGACAGTCCTGCTCCACTCTCACCACCATCAGAACATAACTTCGAAGCTATCAGCGCAAAGAAAAAAGCAACACACCTCTCCCGGGAGGGCTCGAAACTCCAACCTTTCGGTCAACAGCCGATCGCGCTAGCCCATTGCGCCACGGAGACAGTCTTGCTCCCTTCTCACCACCATCAGAACATAACTTCAAAGCTATCAGCCCAAAAAAAAAGCACCGCACCACCACCGGGTGGGCTCGAACCTCCAACCTTTCGGTTAACAGCCGATCGCGCTAGCCAATTGCGCCACGGAGACAGTCGTGCTCCACTCTCACCACCATCAGAACATATCTTCAAAGCTATCAGCGCAAATAAAAAGCAAAACACCACTCCCGGGAGGGCTCGAACCTCCAACTTTTCGGTTAACAGCCGATCGCGCTGGCCAATTGCGCCACGGAGAAAGTCCTGCTCAACTCTCACCACAATTAGAACATATCTTCAAAGCTATCAGCCCAAAGAAAAAAAAAAGCGCCGCACCACCACCGGGTGGGCTTGAACCTCCAACTTTTCGGTTAACAGCCGATCGCGCTAGCCAATTGCGCCACGGGGACCGTCCTGCTCCACTCTCACCACCGCCAGACCATTTCTTCAGAGCTATCACCCCAAAGAAAAAAAAGCGCCGCACCACATCCGGGTGGGCTCGAACCTCCAACCTTTCGGTTAACAGCCGATCGCGCTAGCCAATTGCCCCACGGAGACAGTCGTGCTCCACTCTCACCACCGTCAGAACATTTCTTCAGAGCTATCACCCCAAAGAAAAAAAAGCGCCGCACCACCACCGGTTGGGCTCGAACCTCCAACCTTTCGGTTAACAGCCGATCGCGCTAGCCAATTGCGCCACGAAGACAGTCCTGCTCCACTCTCACCACCATCAGAACATATCTTCAAAGCTATTACCGCAAAGAAAAAAGCAACACACCACTCCCGGGAGGGCTCAAAACTCCAACCTTTCGGTTTACAGCCGATCGCGCTAGCCCATTGCGCCACGGAGACAGTCTTGCTGCACTCTCACCACCATCAGAACATATCTTCAAAGCTATCAGCGCAAAGACAAAAAGCGCTGCACCACCACCGGGTGGGCTCGAACCTCCAACCTTTCGGTTAACAGCCGATCGCGCTAGCCCATTGCGCCACGGAGACAGTCTTGCTCCACTCTCACCACCATCAGAACATATCTTCAAAGCTATCAGTGCAAAGAAAAAAGCAACACACCACTCCCGGGAGGGCTCGAACCTCCAACTTTTCGGTTAACAGCCGATCGCGCTGGCCAATTGCGCCACGGAGAAAGTCCTGCTCAACTCCCACCACAATTAGAAAATATCTTCAAAGCTATCAGCCCAAAGAAAAAAAAGCGCCGCACCACCACCGGGTGGGCTCGAACCTCCAACTTTTCGATTAACAGCCGATCGCACTAGCCAATTGCGCCACGGGGACCGTCCTGCTCCACTCTCACCACCGTCAGACCATTTCTTCAGAGCTATCACCCCAAAGAAAAAAAAGCGCCGCCCCAACACCGGGTGGGCTCGAACCCCCCACCTTTCGGTTAACAGCCGATCGTGCTAGCCAATTGCCCCACGGAGACAGTCGTGCTCCACTCTCACCACCGTCAGAACATTTCTTCAGAGCCATCACCCCAAAGAAAAAAAAGCGCCGCACCACCACCGGGTGGGCTCGAACCTCCAACTTTTCGGTTAACAGCCGATCGCGCTAGCCAATTGCGCCACGGGGACCGTCCTGCTCCACTCTCACCACCGCCAGACCATTTCTTCAGAGCTATCACCCCAAAGAAAAAAAAGCGCCGCACCACATCCGGGTGGGCTCGAACCTCCAACCTTTCGGTTAACAGCCGATCGCGCTAGCCAATTGCCCCACGGAGACAGTCGTGCTCCACTCTCACCACCGTCAGAACATTTCTTCAGAGCTATCACCCCAAAGAAAAAAAAGCGCCGCACCACCACCGGTTGGGCTCGAACCTCCAACCTTTCGGTTAACAGCGGATCGCGCTAGCCAATTGCGCCACGAAGACAGTCCTGCTCCACTCTCACCACCATCAGAACATATCTTCAAAGCTATTACCGCAAAGAAAAAAGCAACACACCACTCCCGGGAGGGCTCAAAACTCCAACCTTTCGGTTTACAGCCGATCGCGCTAGCCCATTGCGCCACGGAGACAGTCTTGCTCGACTCTCACCACCATCAGAACATATCTTCAAAGCTATCAGCGCAAAGAAAAAAAGCGCTGCACCACCACCGGGTGGGCTCGAACCTCCAACCTTTCGGTTAACAGCCGATCGCGCTAGCCCATTGCGCCACGGAGACAGTCTTGCTCCACTCTCACCACCATCAGAACATATCTTCAAAGCTATCAGTGCAAAGAAAAAAGCAACACACCACTCCCAGGAGGGCTCGAACCTCCAACTTTTCGGTTAACAGCCGATCGCGCTGGCCAATTGCGCCACGGAGAAAGTCCTGCTCAACTCCCACCACAATTAGAAAATATCTTCAAAGCTATCAGCCCAAAGAAAAAAAAGCGGCGCACCACCACCGGGTGGGCTCGAACCTCCAACTTTTCGATTAACAGCCGATCGCACTAGCCAATTGCCCCACGGAGACAGTCGTGCTCCACTCTCACCACCGTCAGAACATTTCTTCAGAGCCATCACCCCAAAGAAAAAAAAAGCGCCATACCACCACTGGGTGGGTTCGAACCTCCGACCTTTTGGTTAACAGCCGATCGCGCTAGCCAATAGCGCCACGAAGACAGTCCTGCTCCACTGTCACCACCATCAGAACTTATCTTCAAAGCCATTACCGCAAAATAAAGCAACACACCACTCCCGGGAGGGCTCGAAACTCCAACCTTTCGGTCAACAGCCGATCGCGCTAGCCCATTGCGCCACGGAGACAGTCTTGCTCCCCTCTCACCACCATAAGAACATATCTTCAAAGCTATCAGCCCAAAGAAAAAGAAGCACCGCACCACCACCGGGTGGGCTCGAACCTCCAACCTTTCGGTTAACAGCCGATCGCGCTAGCCAATTGCGCCACGGAGACAGTCGTGCTCCACTCTCACCACCATCAGAACATATCTTCAAAGCTATCAGCGCAAAGAAAAAAAAGCGCCAAACCACCGCCGGGTGGGCTCGAAACTCCAACCTTTCGGTTAACAGCCGATTGCGCTAGCCAATGTCGCCACGGAGACAGTCCTGTTCCACTCTCACCACCATGAGAACATATCTTCAAAGCTATCAGCCCAAAGAAAAAAAAGCGCCATACCACCACTGGGTGGGTGTGACAGGTTCAGTAAATAAAGCCAGTCGAGCTAGCTGTGAAACGTTAATCTCTCACGAGAAAAGGAAGTGAGCGTTTGATTTGCAAAAAAAATTATACTTTCACAAACACAAAAAAAAACCACAAAAAGGAAAATTCTAAGATCAGAAAAATGTTAACTAATTAGCACTGTCAGTTTCGTTAGCGAGCGGAAACCTCTAAGAGTCTAAACAGTCCTTTTCGTTAAAGTCCTCGTGTTTGAGTCCGGACGCGAGAGAAGACGGATACGGCTCACCAGCGGTTCACGCCCTTCAATAGTCCATTGGGGAAGCTGCCGTGGTGAGAGTGCATAAGCTCGGGCCCGTAGCCCGACGGCTTGCTCCCGCTCCCGGTAGACGTCATCTGCTGCGCTGTCTTCCGCTCGAACATCAGACCAAGGTCTTGCCAAGGATTCGCCAATAGCCGCTGCGGTTGAATGGTCACCAGGACCCCGTGGAAACAGTCGCCCGCTAGGTGGATGCCCTGACGCCCAGGAGGTACTCGCACCCGACGAGGTCGCACGCCGCACCCTAGCCTTCTTCTTCCAAGCACGAGCCCGAATCTCTTCTTCCTCGTTCTTCGATGCCCTGGCTCTGGATTTTTCTCCCATTCCCTTGAATTTTCTTCTTTTTCCAATCGCCAGTGTTCGCCGCACTGGCGCAATACGCCATCTTGCACACATTGTCAGTAGTTCATCTTACGCGCCAAATTTGAAAGTCACTTGACTCGCGCACTTCACTCACAACAAGAGTCCCCCCTTTGAAAAGTTTCTTTTGCGAAGAAAAATAAACTGCAGTTCAGTGCGCGAGAAGTCACCACGCGTCGTCCATTCACAAGATGTCCTTAACAAACAAACAACTTGAAGTAGTCGCTTGTCTCGAGAAAACGTAAAAATTCACAACCGGCTCATATAATCTGCGCCGACATTTTCAGAGCCTCTAATGTGCTCGACTCGGAATGAATATTCTTGTAACGCGAGGCTCCACCGTAATACCCTACTGTTCAGGTGTTTTGCCCTTAAGAGATACTGCAGTGGTTGGTGATCGGTCTGTACGACAAATGACGTTCCGTACAGAAAAACATGATACTTTTCTATCGCCCAGACCAACGCTAAGCATTCCCTCTCGATTGCTGAGTATCTCTTTTCGCGAGGCTGAAGTTGACGACTGGCATATGACACAGGGTGGAGGATGCCATCATGCTCTTGCATAAGGATAGCGCCTATACAAGAATCAGAGGCGTCAGACCGAAGCACGAATTCTCTTTTCAGATCGGGTGCTTTGACGATTGGCCCAGAAGACAAAGCCTTTTTGAGTGATTCAAACGCTTCTTCTCTATCCGTGGTCCACGTAATCTTGTTTTTCTCCATCTTCCTCGTCATCTCAGTGAGCGGCTGTGCTTTCTCGGCGTACCGAGGTATCAGGTCACGGTAATAGCCAGCCAGTCCAAGGAATGACCGGAGTTGCTTCTTTGTTTCAGGCTTAGAAGCACCGGTGATCTTCTGTATCGTGCTTTCGACTGGCCGTATGTTGCCATCTCCCAATCGATGTCCCAAAAAGGTGACTGTGCTCATAGCCACTTCACATTTCTGTGGCTTGATCCTTAGTCCGGCTTGTCGTATCCTGGCAAAAAATTGCTTCAAAGTTGTTAGATGTTCTTCCCACGTAGTGGTAGCCACCAGTACGTCGTCTATGTAATGAACGACGTTGGGTATTCCAAGCAATAACTTTCTCATCAGACGAGTGAAGACCGCGGATGCGGTCTTGATGCCAAAAGGCATATACAGGAAATGATAATGCCCTGATTGGCTTGAAAAGGCGGTCTTTTGCTGCGAGTCTTTTGCGAGAGGAACCTGCCAATATCCTTTAGTTAAATCAAACTTCGAGAACCATTTCTTTGTTCCCACTTCGGCAAACAAGTGATCAGTTCTGGGTATAGGTTCTGCATCAGATACCAGAACATTGTTTATACGGCGAAAGTCTATACAGGCCCTGTAGCCATTGTCTGGCTTTTTGACTAGTACCAAAGGAGAATTATATGGTGACTCTGAGGGTTCTATAATGCCAAGTTGCAACATGTCTTGCACTTCCTTTTCAACGACTTCCTTCATAGAGAATGGCAATGGGTATTGTGGGGTGTTAACTGGTTCTGAACTGGTCGTTTGTAACCGACACTCCACAAGGTTTGTTTTACCTGGGATCTCCGAGAATACGTCTTCGTAGGTACTTAAGATGTCCCGTATCTCCACCCGCTGTCGCTCCCCGATTTCATCTCCAAGCTTTATGGAGTCAATACCGCAGCTACCCTGTACTTTGAAAGTTGGTAGTGGTTTCTCAGACTCCTCTTCCTCCAGAACGACAAAAGATGATGTCTGAGGAAGCTGTTCTTCACGGCGTTCTTCATACTTTTTCAGCATGTTTATGTGGAAAAGTTTTTTGCTGTGTCCAAGGTCCAGCCAGTAGTCATAGTCGTTTTTCTTTTCTATGACTGGAAACGGCCCTTTCCAATGCATCAATAACTTGTTGTTGCTTGTGGGAAGCAAGATCAATGCACGGTCACCAGCTTTCAGGTCCCGTTGCTTGCTGTGGCGGTCGTAATACCTTTTCTGCGACACCTGTGCTCGGCTCAGGTTTTGTCGTACCAGCTCTAGTGTCTTCTCAATTCGCTCTCTTAAATCCAGGACATATCCGTACGTCGTCTTAAGTTCTTCGTTCTCCTGATCATGAGTCCATAGCTCTTTCAGGATGCTCAGAGGTCCTCGAATATGTCGGCCATAAATAAGTTCAAATGGTGAGAACCCGGAGCTTGCTTGTGGGGCTTCACGATAAGCAAACAAAAGAGGTGCTAGCAAGCGATCCCAACATTTAGGCTGTTCTTGAACCATTTTGCGGAGCATTTGCTTGAGTGTTCCATTAAACCTCTCTACCATCCCGTTGCACATAGGATGGTATGGAGTGCAGCTAAGATGCTTGACTGCCAGTAGTTCATTCACCTCCTTCATTAGATCTGAGGTAAAGCACGATGCCTGATCAGCCAAGACTTCTCGTGGAAAACCAATGCGAGAAAACATCTCGACAAGTCCCTCGGCCACTGTAGCTGAGTCAATTGCTGTCAAAGGCACTGCATCAGGGTAGCGAGTGGCGAAATCCACAAGAGTCAAAATATACCGATGGCCTTTTGCCGAGGCTGGAGTTATCGGTCCAATGATGTCGACCGCCACACGTTCAAAAGGGGTGTCGATCAACGGCATACGCCCTAGAGGCACCTTGCCCACCTTGCCTTTCGGTAAAGTCCTTTGACAGGCGTCACATGATCGGACATATCTGCGGATATCTTCTTGTACCCCGGGCCAGTAGAAGGCGTCCAGAACTCGATCTATTGTTTTTTTTACACCCTGATGACCTGACATGACATTTTCATGAGCCAAACGTAACACTTGGCCTCTCAGGGACTTCGGGACTATGGCTTGTTCAATGATCTTACCAGGGGACAGGAAGTATTGTCGGTAAAGAATACCATTCTTGGCTACGAAAGAAAAAGATGTCGAGCCCTTTCTAACAAACTTCTTACCCACTCTGGCTCTGCAGATGTCAAGTGTCTGGTCTTTTTCTTGTTCTTCGCGAAACATTTTGCGAGACATCTGGCCAGGGAGCCCAACAGAGATGGCCCTTCGCGAACTATTGAGACGTGCGGCACCAACCAGTTGAGAATTTGGGTGGTTACCTTCGTCCGCAGAATGAACTTTTTTCTTAATGAATTGATCTTGAGAAAGTTTCCGCGAAACGTCGGGGTCATTGGCGTCACGGGCCCCCGGTACGTTCCCAACTATGACGTCATACAGTGGCGACGGCATACACTTGACGATGGCCATGCCGGAAAAGTATGGAGATCTGATACGTATCTCCGCCTCAGGGGTTACGATGGTGCTGCCATCAGCCAACCACAACGTCGCGGTAGTGCCAGTTAGTGCTTCATCAGGTACTAATGACCGGCGTACTACCAACGTGTTGCTTCCGGTGTCCCTTAGGACTCGAACAATTTGTCCATTCACTTCCCCTGGTAACACTGGCATGGGACGTTTCTTACATTGCGCTTGCGTCTTCACCGTGCCCATAACATTGTCGTCTCGGTCCGAGTCGTCGCCATCAATCATGGATTGTTGTGGACCGGTCTCTTCTTTGGGTAGCATTAAACAAGATGTAGTTGATTTCGAAGTGCCAGTCATTTTCTGACAGCCCTTCACATCATGCCCCCACTTACGGCAGTTTGTACAAAATACTTGTTTAGGTTTACTTCGACAGTCAGAAGCCTTGTGCCCCTTACGGCCACAAACAAAACATTGCATCTCTGCTCTTGGGCTTGAAATCAATTTAGCCTTCCCAGTTGTGTCCTCACTCTTATTCTGAACTATTAATAAGTTCTTCAATCTCTTTGCCTCTATATATATATCAGCTGCCTCTGCCATGGCTTCCAGAGTCTTGCAGTTCTTCTCCCGTAAGAAGAGCGCCAGCTGACTACTGCAGTTCGCCATAAATTGTTCGGCTACAATCAAGTCACAGACTGAATCGAAATTCCTCTCTGTCTGAGACATTTCTATCCACCTGTCAAAGAAACTTTGGAGTCTCGTGGCATACTGTTTTCCAGTTTCGCCGTCTTCAGGCTTGCTTTTCCGGAATTTCTCACGGTAGCCATCAGCCGTGAAGCGAAAACGCTGGAGCAGTGCCAATTTGACTTCGTCGTATGACAGGGAATCGTTCGGTGACAACCGTCCAAATACCTTCAGAGCCTCTCCGCCAAGGCACAAACTAAGAGCCGTGGCCCACTTTTCCCGTGGCCAATCTTGACCTGTCGCCACTCTCTCAAACCTTTTCAGGTAGGCGTCAAGGTCGTCTCTGTCCTCGTTGAAAACGGGTATAAAGTTATGCGGGTTCACTACCATAGGCGCGTTCCTTTGGTTGCCCGTGTCAGCCACCGTAGGCTGACCGACACCGGCCTCAGCTACTCTCAGGCGCAGTTGCAGCGTCCTCTCTTCTACTTCCAAGTGTCGCTGGCTTGCTTCTCGGGTTTGGTTCTCCGTTTTTGCTACTTCAAGACGTAGCTGTAAATTGCGGCCTTCCAGCTCCAACTGTTCTTTCTTCGCGTCTCTCTCCGCGGCTCGTTCATCGCGCTCACGCGCTTCTCGTGCGTCAAACCAAGCCTGCAATTCTGCTCCCTCCAACCCCATGCGTTCTGCCAGCGCCATCAACTCTCGCGAGCCCATTTTACTTTTTTTTAGTTAGCCTTACTCAAATCTACTTTTTAGTGGCAAACACTCACGTCCTGTCGCGGACGCCAATTTGTGACAGGTTCAGTAAATAAAGCCAGTCGAGCTAGCTGTGAAACGTTAATCTCTCACGAGAAAAGGAAGTGAGCGTTTGATTTGCAAAAAAAATTATACTTTCACAAACACAAAAAAAAACCACAAAAAGGAAAATACTAAGATCAGAAAAATGTTAACTAATTAGCACTGTCAGTTTCGTTAGCGAGCGGAAACCTCTAAGAGTCTAAACAGTCCTTTTCGTTAAAGTCCTCGTGTTTGAGTCCGGACGCGAGAGAGAAGACGGATACGGCTCACCAGCGGTTCACGCCCTTCAATAGTCCATTGGGGAAGCTGCCGTGGTGAGAGTGCATAAGCTCGGGCCCGTAGCCCGACGGCTTGCTCCCGCTCCCGGTAGACGTCATCTGCTGCGCTGTCTTCCGCTCGAACATCAGACCAAGGTCTTGCCAAGGATTCGCCAATAGCCGCTGCGGTTGAATGGTCACCAGGACCCCGTGGAAACAGTCGCCAGCTAGGTGGATGCCCTGACGCCCAGGAGGTACTCGCACCCGACGAGGTCGCACGCCGCACCCTAGCCTTCTTCTTCCAAGCACGAGCCCGAATCTCCTCTTCCTCTTTCTTCGATGCCCTGGCTCTGGATTTTTCTCCCATTCCCTTGAATTTTCTTCTTTTTCCAATCGCCAGTGTTCGCCGCACTGGCGCAATACGCCATCTTGCACACATTGTCAGTAGTTCATCTTACGCGCCAAATTTGAAAGTCACTTGACTCGCGCACTTCACTCACAACAAGAAGAACAGCTTCCTCAGACATCATCTTTTGTCGTTCTGGAGGAAGAGGAGTCTGAGAAACCACTACCAACTTTCAAAGTACAGGGTAGCTGCGGTATTGACTCCATAAAGCTTGGAGATGAAATCGGGGAGCGACAGCGGGTGGAGATACGGGACATCTTAAGTACCTACGAAGACGTATTCTCGGAGATCCCAGGTAAAACAAACCTTGTGGAGTGTCGGTTACAAACGACCAGTTCAGAACCAGTTAACACCCCACAATACCCATTGCCATTCTCTATGAAGGAAGTCGTTGAAAAGGAAGTGCAAGACATGTTGCAACTTGGCATTATAGAACCCTCAGAGTCACCATATAATTCTCCTTTGGTACTAGTCAAAAAGCCAGACAATGGCTACAGGGCCTGTATAGACTTTCGCCGTATAAACAATGTTCTGGTATCTGATGCAGAACCTATACCCAGAACTGATCACTTGTTTGCCGAAGTGGGAATAAAGAAATGGTTCTCGAAGTTTGATTTAACTAAAGGATATTGGCAGGTTCCTCTCGCAAAAGACTCGCAGCAAAAGACCGCCTTCTCAAGCCAATCGGGGCATTATCATTTCCTGTATATGCCTTTTGGCATCAAGACCGCATCCGCGGTCTTCACTCGTCTGATGAGAAAGTTATTGCTTGGAATACCCAACGTCGTTCATTACATAGACGACGTACTGGTGGCTACCACTACGTGGGAAGAACATCTAACAACTTTGAAGCAATTTTTTGCCAGGATACGACAAGCCGGACTAAGGATCAAGCCACAGAAATGTGAAGTGGCTATGAGCACAGTCACCTTTTTGGGACATCGATTGGGAGATGGCAACATACGGCCAGTCGAAAGCACGATCCAGAAGATCACCTGTGCTTCTAAGCCTGAAACAAAGAAGCAACTCCGGTCATTCCTTGGACTGGCTGGCTATTACCGTGACCTGATACCTCGGTACGCCGAGAAAGCACAACCGGCTCATATAATCTGCGCCGACATTTTCAGAGCCTCTAATGTGCTCGACTCGGAATGAATATTCTTGTAACGCGAGGCTCCACCGTAATACCCTACTGTTCAGGTGTTTTGCCCTTAAGAGATACTGCAGTGGTTGGTGATCGGTCTGTACGACAAATGACGTTCCGTACAGAAAAACATGATACTTTTCTATCGCCCAGACCAACGCTAAGCATTCCCTCTCGATTGCTGAGTATCTCTTTTCGCGAGGCTGAAGTTGACGACTGGCATATGACACAGGGTGGAGGATGCCATCATGCTCTTGCATAAGGATAGCGCCTATACAAGAATCAGAGGCGTCAGACCGAAGCACGAATTCTCTTTTCAGATCGGGTGCTTTGACGATTGGCCCAGAAGACAAAGCCTTTTTGAGTGATTCAAACGCTTCTTCTCTATCCGTGGTCCACGTAATCTTGTTTTTCTCCATCTTCCTCGTCATCTCAGTGAGCGGCTGTGCTTTCTCGGCGTACCGAGGTATCAGGTCACGGTAATAGCCAGCCAGTCCAAGGAATGACCGGAGTTGCTTCTTTGTTTCAGGCTTAGAAGCACAGGTGATCTTCTGTATCGTGCTTTCGACTGGCCGTATGTTGCCATCTCCCAATCGATGTCCCAAAAAGGTGACTGTGCTCATAGCCACTTCACATTTCTGTGGCTTGATCCTTAGTCCGGCTTGTCGTATCCTGGCAAAAAATTGCTTCAAAGTTGTTAGATGTTCTTCCCACGTAGTGGTAGCCACCAGTACGTCGTCTATGTAATGAACGACGTTGGGTATTCCAAGCAATAACTTTCTCATCAGACGAGTGAAGACCGCGGATGCGGTCTTGATGCCAAAAGGCATATACAGGAAATGATAATGCCCCGATTGGCTTGAAAAGGCGGTCTTTTGCTGCGAGTCTTTTGCGAGAGGAACCTGCCAATATCCTTTAGTTAAATCAAACTTCGAGAACCATTTCTTTATTCCCACTTCGGCAAACAAGTGATCAGTTCTGGGTATAGGTTCTGCATCAGATACCAGAACATTGTTTATACGGCGAAAGTCTATACAGGCCCTGTAGCCATTGTCTGGCTTTTTGACTAGTACCAAAGGAGAATTATATGGTGACTCTGAGGGTTCTATAATGCCAAGTTGCAACATGTCTTGCACTTCCTTTTCAACGACTTCCTTCATAGAGAATGGCAATGGGTATTGTGGGGTGTTAACTGGTTCTGAACTGGTCGTTTGTAACCGACACTCCACAAGGTTTGTTTTACCTGGGATCTCCGAGAATACGTCTTCGTAGGTACTTAAGATGTCCCGTATCTCCACCCGCTGTCGCTCCCCGATTTCATCTCCAAGCTTTATGGAGTCAATACCGCAGCTACCCTGTACTTTGAAAGTTGGTAGTGGTTTCTCAGACTCCTCTTCCTCCAGAACGACAAAAGATGATGTCTGAGGAAGCTGTTCTTCACGGCGTTCTTCATACTTTTTCAGCATGTTTATGTGGAAAAGTTTTTTGCTGTGTCCAAGGTCCAGCCAGTAGTCATAGTCGTTTTTCTTTTCTATGACTGGAAACGGCCCTTTCCAATGCATCAATAACTTGTTGTTGCTTGTGGGAAGCAAGATCAATGCACGGTCACCAGCTTTCAGGTCCCGTTGCTTGCTGTGGCGGTCGTAATACCTTTTCTGCGACACCTGTGCTCGGCTCAGGTTTTGTCGTACCAGCTCTAGTGTCTTCTCAATTCGCTCTCTTAAATCCAGGACATATCCGTACGTCGTCTTAAGTTCTTCGTTCTCCTGATCATGAGTCCATAGCTCTTTCAGGATGCTCAGAGGTCCTCGAATATGTCGGCCATAAATAAGTTCAAATGGTGAGAACCCGGAGCTTGCTTGTGGGGCTTCACGATAAGCAAACAAAAGAGGTGCTAGCAAGCGATCCCAACATTTAGGCTGTTCTTGAACCATTATGCGGAGCATTTGCTTGAGTGTTCCATTAAACCTCTCTACCATCCCGTTGCACATAGGATGGTATGGAGTGCAGCTAAGATGCTTGACTGCCAGTAGTTCATTCACCTCCTTCATTAGATCTGAGGTAAAGCACGATGCCTGATCAGCCAAGACTTCTCGTGGAAAACCAATGCGAGAAAACATCTCGACAAGTCCCTCGGCCACTGTAGCTGAGTCAATTGCTGTCAAAGGCACTGCATCAGGGTAGCGAGTGGCGAAATCCACAAGAGTCAAAATATACCGATGGCCTTTTGCCGAGGCTGGAGTTATCGGTCCAATGATGTCGACCGCCACACGTTCAAAAGGGGTGTCGATCAACGGCATACGCCCTAGAGGCACCTTGCCCACCTTGCCTTTCGGTAAAGTCCTTTGACAGGCGTCACATGATCGGACATATCTGCGGATATCTTCTTGTACCCCGGGCCAGTAGAAGGCGTCCAGAACTCGATCTATTGTTTTTTTTACACCCTGATGGCCTGACATGACATTTTCATGAGCCAAACGTAACACTTGGCCTCTCAGGGACTTCGGGACTATGGCTTGTTCAATGATCTTACCAGGGGACAGGAAGTATTGTCGGTAAAGAATACCATTCTTGGCTACGAAAGAAAAAGATGTCGAGCCCTTTCTAACAAACTTCTTACCCACTCTGGCTCTGCAGATGTCAAGCGTCTGGTCTTTTTCTTGTTCTTCGCGAAACATTTTGCGAGACATCTGGCCAGGGAGCCCAACAGAGATGGCCCTTCGCGAACTATTGAGACGTGCGGCACCAACCAGTTGAGAATTTGGGTGGTTACCTTCGTCCGCAGAATGAACTTTTTTCTTAATGAATTGATCTTGAGAAAGTTTCCGCGAAACGTCGGGGTCATTGGCGTCACGGGCCCCCGGTACGTTCCCAACTATGACGTCATACAGTGGCGACGGCATACACTTGACGATGGCCATGCCGGAAAAGTATGGAGATCTGATACGTATCTCCGCCTCAGGGGTTACGATGGTGCTGCCATCAGCCAACCACAACGTCGCGGTAGTGCCAGTTAGTGCTTCATCAGGTACTAATGACCGGCGTACTACCAACGTGTTGCTTCCGGTGTCCCTTAGGACTCGAACAATCTGTCCATTCACTTCCCCTGGTAACACTGGCATGGGACGTTTCTTACATTGCGCTTGCGTCTTCACCGTGCCCATAACATTGTCGTCTCGGTCCGAGTCGTCGCCATCAATCGTGGATTGTTGTGGACCGGTCTCTTCTTTGGGTAGCATTAAACAAGATGTAGTTGATTTCGAAGTGCCAGTCATTTTCTGACAGCCCTTCACATCATGCCCCCACTTACGGCAGTTTGTACAAAATACTTGTTTAGGTTTACTTCGACAGTCAGAAGCCTTGTGCCCCTTACGGCCACAAACAAAACATTGCATCTCTGCTCTTGGGCTTGAAATCAATTTAGCCTTCCCAGTTGTGTCCTCACTCTTATTCTGAACTATTAATAAGTTCTTCAATCTCTTTGCCTCTATATATATATCAGCTGCCTCTGCCATGGCTTCCAGAGTCTTGCAGTTCTTCTCCCGTAAGAAGAGCGCCAGCTGACTACTGCAGTTCGCCATGAATTGTTCGGCTACAATCAAGTCACGGACTGAATCGAAATTCCTCTCTGTCTGAGACATTTCTATCCACCTGTCAAAGAAACTTTGGAGTCTCGTGGCATACTGTTTTCCAGTTTCGCCGTCTTCCGGCTTGCTTTTCCGGAATTTCTCACGGTAGCCATCAGCCGTGAAGCGAAAACGCTGGAGCAGTGCCAATTTGACTTCGTCGTATGACAGGGAATCGTTCGGTGACAACCGTCCAAATACCTTCAGAGCCTCTCCGCCAAGGCACAAACTAAGAGCCGTGGCCCACTTTTCCCGTGGCCAATCTTGACCTGTCGCCACTCTCTCAAACCTTTTCAGGTAGGCGTCAAGGTCGTCTCTGTCCTCGTTGAAAACGGGTATAAAGTTATGCGGGTTCACTACCATAGGCGCGTTCCTTTGGTTGCCCGTGTCAGCCACCGTAGGCTGACCGACACCGGCCTCAGCTACTCTCAGGCGCAGTTGCAGCGTCCTCTCTTCTACTTCCAAGTGTCGCTGGCTTGCTTCTCGGGTTTGGTTCTCCGTTTTTGCTACTTCAAGACGTAGCTGTAAATTGCGGCCTTCCAGCTCCAACTGTTCTTTCTTCGCGTCTCTCTCCGCGGCTCGTTCATCGCGCTCACGCGCTTCTCGTGCGTCAAACCAAGCCTGCAATTCTGCTCCCTCCAACCCCATGCGTTCTGCCAGCGCCATCAACTCTCGCGAGCCCATTTTACTTTTTTTAGTTAGCCTTACTCAAATCTACTTTTTAGTGGCAAACACTCACGTCCTGTCGTAGCGGACGCCAATTTGTGACAGGTTCAGTAAATAAAGCCAGTCGAGCTAGCTGTGAAACGTTAATCTCTCACGAGAAAAGGAAGTGAGCGTTTGATTTTGCAAAAAAAATTATACTTTCACAAACACAAAAAAAACCACAAAAAGGAAAATACTAAGATCAGAAAAATGTTAACTAATTAGCACTGTCAGTTTCGTTAGCGAGCGGAAACCTCTAAGAGTCTAAACAGTCCTTTTCGTTAAAGTCCTCGTGTTTGAGTCCGGACGCGAGAGAAGACGGATACGGCTCACCAGCGGTTCACGCCCTTCAATAGTCCATTGGGGAAGCTGCCGTGGTGAGAGTGCATAAGCTCGGGCCCGTAGCCCGACGGCTTGCTCCCGCTCCCGGTAGACGTCATCTGCTGCGCTGTCTTCCGCTCGAACATCAGACCAAGGTCTTGCCAAGGATTCGCCAATAGCCGCTGCGGTTGAATGGTCACCAGGACCCCGTGGAAACAGTCGCCCGCTAGGTGGATGCCCTGACGCCCAGGAGGTACTCGCACCCGACGAGGTCGCACGCCGCACCCTAGCCTTCTTCTTCCAAGCACGAGCCCGAATCTCTTCTTCCTCGTTCTTCGATGCCCTGGCTCTGGATTTTTCTCCCATTCCCTTGAATTTTCTTCTTTTTCCAATCGCCAGTGTTCGCCGCACTGGCGCAATACGCCATCTTGCACACATTGTCAGTAGTTCATCTTACGCGCCAAATTTGAAAGTCACTTGACTCGCGCACTTCACTCACAACAGTGGGTTCGAACCTCCGACCTTTTGGTTAACAGCCGATCGCGCTAGCCAATTGCGCCATGGAGACAGTCCTGCTCCACTCTCACCACCATTAGAACATATCTTCAAAGCTATCAGCACAAAGAAAAAAGCAACACACCTCTCCCGAGAGGGCTCGAAACTCCAACCTTTCGGTTAACAGCCGATCGCGCTAGCCAATTGCGCCACGGAGACAGTCCTGCTCTACTCTCACCACCATAAGAACATATCTTCAAAGCTATCAGCCCAAAGAAAAAAAAGCGCCGCACCACCGCCGGGTGGGCTCGAAACTCCAACCTTTCGGTTAACAGCCGATCGCGCTAGCCAATTGTGCCACGGAGACAGTCCTGCTCCACTCTCACCACCATCAGAACATATCTTCAAAGCTATCAGCCGAAACAAAAAAAGCGCCATACCACCACCGGGTGGGCTCGAACCTCCGACCTTTCGGTTAACAGCCGATAGTGCTAGCCAATGGCGCCATGGAGACAGTCCTGCTCCACTATCCCCACCATCAGAACATATCTTCAAAGCTATCAGCCCAAAGAAAAAAAAGCGCCGCACCACCACGAGGTGGGCTCGAACCTCCAACTTTTCGGTTAACAGCCGATCGCGCTAGCCAATTGCGCCACGGAGACAGTCCTGCTCCACTCTCACCACCATAAGAACATATCTTCAAAGCTATCAGCCCAAAGAAAAAAAGCGCCGCACCACCACCGGGCGGGCTCGAACCTCCGACCTTTTGGTTAACAGCCGATCGCGCTAGCCAATCGCTCTACCGGAGACAGTCCTGCTCCACTCTCACCACCATAAAAACATATCTTCAAAGCTATCAGCCCAAAGAAAAAAAACCACCGCACCACCACCGGGTGGGCTCGAACCTCCAAGCTTTCGGTTAACAGCCAATCGCGCTAGCCAATTGCGCCACGGAGACAGTCCTGCTCCACTCTCACCACCATCAGAACATATCTTCAAAGCTATCAGCACAAAGAAAAAAGCAACACACCTCTCACGAGAGGGCTCGAAACTCCAACCTTTCGGTTAACAGCCGATCGCGCTAGCCAATTGCGCCATGGAGACAGTCCTGCTCCACTCTCACCACCATCAGAACATATCTTCAAAGCTATCAGCCCAAAGAAAAAAAACCACCGCACCACCACCGGGTGGGCTCGAACCTCCAACTTTTTGGTTAACAGCCGATCACGCTAGCCAATTGCGCCACGGAGACAGTCCTGCTCCACTCTCACCACAATTAGAACATATCTTCAAAGCTATCAGCCCAAAGAAAAAAAAGCGCCGCACCACCACCTGGTGGGCAAGAACCTCCAACTTTCCGGTTAACAGCCAATCACGCCAGCCAATTGCGCCACGGAGACAGTCCTGCTCCACTCTCACCACCGTCAGAACATTTCTTCAGAGCTATCAGCCCAAAGAAAAAAAAGCGCTGCACCTACACCGGGTGGGCTCGAACCTCCAACCTTTCAGTTAACAGCCGATCGCGCTAGCCAATTGCCCCACGGAGACAGTCGTGCTCCACTCTCACCATCGTCAGAACATTTTTTCAGAGCTATCACCCCAAAGAAAGAAAAACCACCGCACCACCACCGGTTTGGCTCGAACCTCTGACCTTTCGGTTAACAGCCGATCGCGCTAGCCAAATGCTCCACGAAGACAGTCCTGCTCCACTTTCACCACCATCAGAACATATCTTCAAAGCTATTACCGCAAAGAAAAAAGCAAAACACCACTCCCGGGAGGGCTTGAACGTCAAACTTTCCGGTTAACAGCCGATCACGCTAGCCAATTGTGCCACGGAGACAGTCTTACTCTACTCTCACAACCATCAGAACATAACTTCAAAGCTATCAGCCCACAGAAAAAAAAGCGCCGCACCACCACCGGGAGAGCTCGAACCTCCAACTTTCCGGTTAACAGCCGATCGCACTAGCCAATTGCGCTACGCAGACTGTCCTGCTCTACTCTCACCACCGTCAGAACATTTCTTCAGAGCTATCAGCCCAAAGAAAAAAAAGCGCTGCACCACCACCGGGTGGGCTCGAACCTCCAACCTTATGGTTAACAGCCGATCGCGCTACCCAATTGCCCCACGGAGACAGTCGTGCTCCACTCTCACCATCGTCAGAACATTTCTTCAGAACTATCACCCCAAAGAAAAAAAAAGCGCCGCACCACCACCGGTTGGGCTCGAACCTCCAACCTTTCGGTTAACAGCCGATCGCGCTAGCCAATTGCGCCACGAAGACTGTCCTGCTCCAATCTCACCACCATCAGAACATATCTTCAAAGCTATTACCGCAAAGAAAAAAGCAACACACCACTCCTGGGAGGGCTCGAGACTCCAACCTTTCGGTTAACAGCCGATCGCGTTAGCCCATTGCGCAACGGAGGCAGTCTTGCTCCACTCTCACCATCATCAGAACATATCTTCAAAGCTATCAGCGCAAAGAAAAAAAAGCGCTGCACCACCACCAGGTGGGCTCGAACCTCCAACCTTTCGGTTAACAGCCGATCGCGCTAGCCCATTGCGCCACGGAGACAGTCTTGCTCCACTCTCACCACCATCAGAACATAACTTCGAAGCTATCAGCGCAAAGAAAACAGCAACACACCACTCCCGGGAGGGCTCGAAACTCCAACCTTTCGGTCAACAGCCGATCGCGCTAGCCCAATGCGCCACGGAGACAGTCTTGCTCCCTTCTCACCACCATCAGAACATAACTTCAAAGCTATCAGCCCAAAGAAAAAAAAGCACCGCACCACCACCGGGTGGGCTCGAACCTCCAACCTTTCGGTTAACAGCCGATCGCGCTAGCCAATAGCGCCACGGAGAATGTCGTGCTCCACTCTCACCACCATCAGAACATATCTTCAAAGCTATCAGCGCAAATAAAAAAGCAAAACACCACTCCTGGGAGGGCTCGAACCTCCAACTTTTCGGTTAACAGCCGATCGCGCTGGCCAATTGCGCCACGGAGAAAGTCCTGCTCAACTCTCACCACAATTAGAACATATCTTCAAAGCTATCAGCCCAAAGAAAAAAAAAGCGCCGCACCACCACCGGGTGGGCTCGAACCTCCAACTTTTCGGTTAACAGCCGATCGCGCTAGCCAATTGCGCCACGGGGACCGTCCTGCTCCACTCTCACCACCGCCAGAACATTTCTTCAGAGCTATCACCCCAAAGAAAGAAAAGCGCCGCACCACCACCGCTTGGGCTCGAACCTTCAACCTTTCGGTTAACAGCCGATCGCGCTAGCCAATTGCGCCACGAAGACAGTCCTGCTCCACTCTCACCACCATCAGAACATATCTTCAAAGCTATTACCGCAAAGAAAAAAGCAACACACCACTCCCGGGAAGGCTCAAAACTCCAACCTTTCAGTTTACAGCCGATCGCGCTAGCCCATTGCGCCACGGAGACAGTCTTGCTCCACTCTCACCACCATCAGAACATATCTTCCAAGCTAACATCGCAAAGAAAAAAGCAACACACCACCACCGAGTGGGCTCGAACCTCCAACCTTTCGGTTAACAGCAGATCGCGCTAGCCAATTCCGCAACGGAGACCGTCCTGCTCCACTCTCACCACCGTCAGACCATTTCTTCAGAGCTATCACACCAAAGAAAAAAAAGCGCTGCACCACCACCGGGTGGGCTCAAACCCCCCACCTTTCGGTTAACAGCCGATCGTGCTAGCCAATTGCCCCACGGAGACAGTCGTGCTCCACTCTCACCACCGTCAGAACATTTCTTCAGAGCTATCACCCCAAAGAAAAAAAAGCGCCGCACCACCACCGGTTGGGCTCGAACCTCCAACCTTTCGGTTAACAGCTGATCGCGCTAGCCAATAGCGCCACGAAGACAGTCCTGCTCCACTCTCACCACCATCAGAACATATCTTCAAAGCCATTACCGCAAAAAAAAGCAACACACCGCTCCCGGGAGGGCTCAAAACTCCAACCTTTCGGTTAACAGCCGATCGCGCTAGCCCAATGCGCCACGGAGACAGTCTTGCTCCACTCTCACCACCATCAGAACATATCTTCAAAGCTATCATCGCAAAGAAAAAAGCAACACACCACCACCGAGTGGGCTCGAACCTCCAACCTTTCGGTTAACAGCAGATCGCGCTAGCCAATTCCGCAACGGAGACAATCGTGCTCCACTCTCACCACCATCAGACCATATCTTCAAAGCTATCAGCGCAAAGAAAAAAAAGCGCCGCACCACCACCGGGTGGGCTCGAACCTCCAACCTTTCGGTTAACAGCCGATCGCGAAAGCCAATTTCGCCACGGAGACGGTCCTGCCCCACTCTCACCACCATCAGAACATATCTTCAAAGGTATCAGCCCAAAGAAAAAAAAGCGCCGCACCGCCACCGGGTGGGCTCGAACGTCCGACCTTTTGGTTAACAGCCGATCGCTCTAGCAAATTGCGCCACGGAGACAGTCCTGCTCCACTCTCACCACCATCAGAACATATCTTCAAAGCTATCAGCCCACCGAAAAAAAAGCGCCGCACAACCACCGGGTAGGCTCGAACCTCCAACTTTTCGGTTAATAGCCGATCGCGCTAGCCAATTGCGCCACGGAGACAGTCCTGCTCCACTCTCACCACCATAAGAACATATCTTCAAAGCTATCAGGCCAAAAAAGCGCCGCACCACCACCGGGTGGGCTCGAACCTCCAACATTTCGGTTAGCAGCCGATCACGCTAGCCAATTGCCCCACGAAGACAGTCGTGCTCCACTCTCACCACCGTCAGAACATTTCTTCAGAGCTATCACCCCAAAGAAAAAAAAAGCGCTGCACCACCACCGCGTGGGCTCGAACCTGCAACCTTTCGGTTAACAGCCGATCGCGCTAGCCCTGTGCGCCAAGGAGACAGGCTTGCTCCACTCTCACCACCATCAGAACATATTTTCAAAGCTATCAGCGCAAAGAAAAAAGCAACACACCACTCCCGCGAGGGCTCGAAACTCCAACCTTTCGGTCGACAGCTGATCGCGCTAGCCCATTGCGCCACGGAGACAGGCTTGCTCCGCTCTCACCACCATCAGAACATATCTTCAAAGCTATCAGCCCAAAGAAAAAGAAGCACCGCACCACCACCGGGTGGGCTCGAACCTCCAACCTTTCGGTTAACAGCCGATCGCGCTAGCCAATTGCGCCACGGAGACAGTCGTGCTCCACTCTCACCACCATCAGAACATATCTTCAAAGCTATCAGCGCAAAGAAAAAAGCAAAACACCACTCCCGGGAGAGCTCGAACCTCCAACTTTTCGGTTAACAGCCGATCGCGCTGGCCAATTGCGCCACGGAGACAGTCCTGCTCCACTCTCACCACAATTAGAACATATCTTCAAATCTATCAGCCCAAAGAAAAAAAAGCGCCGCACCACCACCGGGTGGGCTCGAACTTCAAACCTTTCAGTTAACAGCAGATCGCGCTAGCCAATTGCGCCACGGAGACAATCGTGCTCCACTCTCACCACCATCAGAACATATCTTCAAAGCTATCAGCGCAACGAAAAAAGCAACACACGCCACCCGGGAGGGCTCGAACCTCCAACTTTTCGGTTAACAGCCGATCGCGCTAATCAATTGCGCCACGGGGACCGTCCTGCTCCACTCTCACCACCGTCAGACCATTTCTTCAGAGCTATCACCCCAAAGAAAAAAAAAGCGCCGCACCACCACCGGGTGGGCTCGAACCTCCAACTTTTCGATTAACAGCCCATCGCGCTAGCCAATTGCGCCACGGAGACAGTCCTGCTCTACTCTCACCACCATCAGAACATATCTTCAAAGCTATCAGCGCATAAAAAAAGCAAGACACCACTCCCGGAAGGGCTCGAACCTCCAACTTTTCGGTTAACAGCCGATCGCGCTGGCCAATTGCGCCACGGAGACAGTCCTGTTGCACTCTCACCACCATGAGAACATATCTTCAAAGCTATCAGCCCAAAGAAAAAAAAGCGCCATACCACCACCGGGTGGGCTCGAACCTCCGAACTTTTGGTTAACAGCCGATCGCGCTAGCCAATTGCGTCATGGAGACAGTCCTGCTCCACTCTCACCACCATCAGAACATATCTTCAAAGCTATCAGCACAAAAAAAAAGGAACACACCTCTCCCGAGAGGGCTCGAAACTCCAACCTTTCGGTTAACAGCCGATCGCGCTAGCCAATTGCGCCACGGAGACAGTCCTGCTCTACTCTCACCACCATAAGAACATTTCTTCAAAGCTATCAGCCCAAAGAAAAAAAAGCGCCGCACCACCGCCGGGTGGGCTCGAAACTCCAACCTTTCGGTTAACAGCCGATCGCGCTAGCCAATTGCGCCACGGAGACAGTCCTGCTCCACTCTCACCACCATCAGAACATATCTTCAAAGCTATCAGCAGAAACAAAAAAAGCGCCATACCACCACCGGGTGGGCTCGAACCTCCGACCTTTCGGTTAACAGCCGATCGTGCTAGCCAATTGCGCCATGGAGACAGCCCTGCCCCACTCTCCCCACCATCAGAACATATATTCAAAGCTATCAGCCCAAAGAAAAAAAAGCGCCACACAACCACCGGGTAGGCTCGAACCTCCAACTTTTCGGTTAACAGCCGATCGCGCTAGCCAATTGCGCCACGGAGACAGTCCTGCTCCACTCTCACCACCATAACAACATATCTTCAAAGCTATCAGCCCAAAGAAAAAATAGCGCCGCACCTCCACCGGGTGGGCTCGAACCTCCGACCTTTTGGTTAACAGCCGATCGCGCTAGCCAATCGCTCTACCGGAGACAGTCCTGCTCCACTCTCACCACCATAAAAACATATCTTCAAAGCTATCAGCCCAAAGAAAAAAAAGCGCCGCACCACCACCGGGTGGGCTCGAACCTCCAACCTTTCGGTTAACAGCTGATTGCGCTAGCCAATTGCGCCACGGAGACAGTCCTGCTTTACTCTCACCATCATCAGAACATATCTGAAAAGCTATCAGCGCAAAAAAAAGCGCTGCACCACCACCAGGTTGGCTCGAACCTCCAACCTTTCGGTTAACAGCCGATCGCGCTAGCCCATTGCGCCACGGAGACAGTCTTGCTCCACTCTCACCACCATCAGAACATATCTTCAAAGCTATCAGCGCAAAGAAATAAAGCGCTGCACCACCACCGGGTGGGCTCGAACCTCCAACCTTTCGGTTAACAGCCGATCGCGCTAGCCCATTGCGCCACGGAGACAGTCTTGCTCCACTCTCACCACCGTCAGAACATATCTTCAAAGCTATCAGCGCAAAAAAAAGCAACACACCACTCCCGGGAGGGCTCGAAACTCCAACCTTTCGGTCAACAGCCGATCGCGCTAGCCAATTGCGCCACGGAGACAGTCCTGCTCCACTCTCACCACCATCAGAACATATCTTCAAAGCCATCAGCCCAAAGAAAAAAAAGCGCCACACCACCACCGGGTGGGCTCGAACCTCCGACCTTTTGGTTAACACTGCTCCACTCTTACCACCATCAGAACATATCTTCAAAGCTATCAGCCCAAAGAAAAAAAATCGCCGCACCACCACCGGGTGGGCTCGAACCTCCAACTTTTCGGTTAACAGCCGAGCACGCTAGCCATTTGCGCCACGGAGACAGTCCTGCTCCACTCTCACCACCATCAGAACATATCTTCAAAGCTATCAGCCCACAGAAAAAAAAGCGCCGCACAACCACCGGGTAGGCTCGAACCTCCAACTTTTCGGTTAACAGCGGATCGCGCAAGCCAATTGCGCCACGGAGACAGTCCTGCTCCGCTCTCACCTCCATAAGAACATATCTTCAAAGCTATCAGCCGAAAGAAATAAAAGCGCCGCACCACCGCCGGGTGGGCTCGAACCTCCGACCTTTTGGTTAACAGCCGATCACTCTAGCCAATTGCGCCACGGAGACAGCCCTGCTCCACTCTCACCACCATCAGAACATATCTTCAAAGCTATCAGCCCATAGAAAAAAAAGCGCCGCACAACCACCGGGTAGGCTCGAACCTCCAACATTTCGGTTAACAGCCGATCGCGCTAGCCAATTACTCACGGAGACAGTCCTGCTCCACTCTCACCACCATAAGAACATATCTTCAAAGCTATCAGCCCAAAAAAAAGCACCGCACCACCACCGGGTGGGCTCAAACCTCCAACCTTGCGGTTAACAGCCGATCACGCTAGCCAATTGCCCCACGAAGACAGTCGTGCTCCACTCTCACCACCGTCTAAACATTTCCTCAGAGCTATCTCCCCCCAAAAAAAAGCACCGCACCACCACCGGTTGGGCTCGAACCTCCAACCTTTCGGTTAACAGCCGATCGCGCTAGCCAATTGCGCCACGAAGACAGTCCTGCTCCACTCTCACTACCATCAGAACATATCTTCAAAGCTATTACCGCAAAAAAAAAAGCAACACACCACTCCCGGGAGGGCTCGAAACTCCAACCTTTCGGTTAACAGCCGATCGCGCTAGCCCATTGCGCCACGGAGGCAGTCATGCTCCACTCTCACCATCATCAGAACATATCTTCAAAGCTATCAGCGCAAAGAAAAAAAGCCCTGCACCACCATCGCGTGGGCTCGAACCTCCAACCTTTCGGTTAACAGCCGATCGCGCTAGCCCAGTGCGCCACAGAGACAGTCTTGCTCCACTCTCACCACCATCAGAACATATCTTCAAAGCTATCAGCGCAAAGAAAAAAGTAAACACATCACTCCCGGGAGGGCTCGAAACTCCAACCTTTCGGTCAACAGCTGATCGCGCTAGCCCATGGCGCCACGGAGACAGTCTTGCTCCCCTCTCACCACCATCAGAACATATCTTCAAAGCTATCAGACCAAAGAAAAAAAAGAACCGCACCACCACCGGGTGGGCTCGAACCTCCAACCTTTCGGTTAACAGCCGATCGCGCTAGCCAATTGCGCCACGGAGACAGTCGTGCTCCACTCTCACCACCATCAGAACATATTTTCAAAGCTATCAGCGCATAAAAAAAGCAAGACACCACTCCCGGAAGGGCTCGAACCTCCAACTTTTCGGTTAACAGCCGATCGCGCTGGCCAATTGCGCCACGGAGACAGTCCTTCTCCACTCTCACCACAATTAGAACATATCTTCAAAGCTATCAGCCCAAAGAAAAAAAAGCGCCGCACCACCACCGGGTGCGCTCGAACTTCCAACCTTTCGGTTAACAGCAGATCGCGCTAGCCAATTGCGCCACGGAGACATTCGTGCTCCACTCTCACCACCATCAGAACATATCTTCAAAGCTATCAGCGCAAAGAAAAAAGCCACACACCCCACCCAGGAGGGCTCGAACCTCCAACTTTTCGGTTAACAGCCGATCGCGCTACCAAATTGCGCCATGGAGACAGTCCTGCTCTACTCTCACCACCATAAGAACATATCTTCAAAGCTATCAGCCCAAAGAAAAAAAGCGCCGCACCACCGCCGGGTGGGCTCGAAACTCCAACCTTTCGGTTAACAGCCGATCGCGCTAGCCAATTGCGCCACGGAGACAGTCCTGCTCCACTCTCACCACCATCAGAACATATCTTCAAAGCTATCAGCCCAAACAAAAAAAGCGCCATACCACCACCGGGTGGGCTCGAACCTCCGACCTTTTGGTTAACAGCCGATCGTGCTAGCCAATTGCGCCATGGAGACAGTCCTGCTCCACTCTCACCACCATCAGAACACATCTTCAAAGCTATCAGCCCACAGAAAAAAAGCGCCACACAACCACCGGGTAGGCTCGAACCTCCAACTTTTCGGTTAACAGCCGATCGCGCTAGCCAATTGCGCCACGGAGACAGTCCTGCTCCACTCTCACCACCATAAGAACATATCTTCAAAGCTATCAGCCCAAAGAAAAAAAAGCGCCGCACCACCACCGGGTGGGCTCGAACCTCCAACATTTCGGTTAACAGCCGAGCACGCTAGCCAATTGCGCCGCGGAGACAGTCCTGCTCCACTCTCACCACCATCAGAACATATCTTCAAAGCTATCAGCCCACAGAAAAAAAAGCGCCGCACCACCACCGGGTGGGCTCGAACCTCCAACTTTTCGGTTAACAGCCGATCACGCTAGCCAATTGCGCCACGGAGACAGTCCTGCTCCACTCTCACCACCATCACAACGTATCTTCAAAGCTATCAGCCCACAGAAAAAAAAGCGCCGCACAACCACCGGGTAGGCTCGAACCTCCAACTTTTCGGTCAACAGCCGATCGCGCTAGCCAATCGCGCCACGGAGACAGTCCTGCTCCAATCTCACCACCATAAGAACATATCTTCAAAGCTATCAGCCCAAAAAAAGCGCCGCACCACCACCGGGTGGGCTCGAACCTCCAACCTTTCGGTTAACAGCCGATCGCGCTAGCCAATTGCGCCACGAAGACAGTCCTGCTCCACTCTCACTACCATCAGAACATATCTTCAAAGCTATTACCGCAAAGAAAAAAGCAACACACCACTCCCGGGAGGGCTCGAAACTCAAACCTTTCGGTTAACAGCCGATCGCACTAGCCCATTGCGCCACGGAGGCAGTCTTGCTCCACTCTCACCATCATCAGAACATATCTTCAAAGCTATCAGCGCAAAGAAAAAAAGCGCTGCACCACCACCGCGTGGGCTCGAGCCTCCAACCTTTCGGTTAACAGCCGATCGCGCTAGCCCATTGCGCCACGGAGACAGTCTTGCTCCACTCTCACCACTATCAGAACATATCTTCAAAGCTATCAGCGAAAAGAAAAAAGCAACACACCACTAACGGGAGGGCTCGAAACTCCAACCTTTCGGTCAACAGCTGATCGCGCTAGCCCATTGCGCCACGGAGACAGTCTTGCTCCCCTCTCACCACCATCAGAACATATCTTCAAAGCTATCAGCCCAAAGAAAAAAAAGCACCGCACCACCACCAGATGGGCTCGAACCTCCAACTTTTCGGTTAACAGCCGATCGCGCTAGCCAATAGCGCCACGGAGACAGTCGTGCTCCACTCTCACCACCATCAGAACATATCTTCAAAGCTATCAGCGCAAAGAAAAAAAAGCGCCATACCACCACCGGGTGGGCTCGAACCTCCGACCTTTTGGTTAACAGCCGATCGCGCTAGCCAATTGCGCCACGGGGACCGTCCTGCTCCACTCTCACCACCGTCAGACCATTTCTTCAGAGCTATCACCGCAAAGAAAAAAAAGCGCCGCACCACCACCGGGTGGGCTCGAACCTCCAACCTTTCGGTTAACTGCCGATCGCCCTAGCCAATTGTGCCACGGAGACAGTCCTGCTCTACTCTCACCACCATCAGAACATATCTTCAAAGCTATCAGCCCAGAGAAAAAAAAGCGCCGCACCACCGCCGGGTGGGTTCGAAACTCCAACCTTTCGGTTAACAGCCGATCGCGCTAGCCAATTGCGCCAAGGAGACAGTCCTGCTCCACTCTCACCACCATCAGAACATATCTTCAAAGCTATCAACCCAAAGAAAAAAAAGCGCCATACCACCACCGGGTGGGCTCGAACCTCCGACCTTTTGGTTAACAGCCGATCGCGCTAGCCAATTGCGCCATGGAGACAGTCCTGCTCCACTCTCACCACCATCAGAACATATCTTCAAAGCTATCAGCACAAAGAAAAAAGCAACACACCTCTCCCGAGAGGGCTCGAAACTCCAAACTTTCGGTTAACAGCCGATCGCGCTAGCCAATTGCGCCACGGAGACAGTCCTGCTCTACTCTAACCACCATCAGAACATATCTTCAAAGCTATAAGCCCAAAGAAAAAAAAGCGCCGCACCACCACGAGGTGGGCTCGAACCTCCAACTTTTCGGTTAAGAGCCGATCGCCCTAGCCAATTGCGCCACAGAGACAGTCCTGCTCCACTCTCACCACCATCAGAACATATTTTCAAAGCTATTAGCCTAAAGAAAAAAGCGCCATACCACCACAGCGTGGGCTCGAACCTCCGACCTTTTGGTTAACAGCTCATCGCGCTAGCCAATTGCGCCATGGAGACAGTCCTGCTCCACTCTCACCACCATCAAAACATATCTTCAAAGCTATCAGCCCAAAGAAAAAAAAGTGCCGCACCACCACGAGGCGGGCTCGAACCTCCAACTTTTCGGTTAACAGCCGATCACGCTAGCCAATTGCGCCATGGAGACAGTCATGCTCCACTCTCACCACCTTCAGAACATATCTTCAAAGCTATCAGCCCACGGAAACAAAAGCGCCGCACAACCACAGGGTAGGCTCGAACCTCCAACTTTTCGGTTAACAGCCGATCGCGCTAGCCAATTGCGCCACGGAGACAGTCCTGCTCCACTCTCACCACCATAAGAACATATCTTCAAAGTTATCAGCCCAAAGAAACAAAAGCGCCACACAACCACCGGGTAGGCTCGAACCTCCAACTTTTCTGTTAACGGCCGATCGCGCTAGCCAATTGCGCCACGGAGACAGTCCTGCTCCACTCTCACCACCGTAAGAACATATCTTCAAAGCTATCAGCCAAAAAAAAAGCGCCGCACCACCACCGGGTGGGCTGGAACCTCCGACCTTTTGGTTAACAGCCGATGGCGCTAGCCATTTTTGCCACGGAGACAGTCCTGCTCCACTCTCACAACCATAAGAACATATCTTCAAAGCTATCAGCCCAAAGAAAAAAAAGCGCCGCACCACCACCGAGTGGGCTCGAACCTCCAACTTTTCGGTTAACAGACGATCACGCTAGCCAATTGCGCCACGGAGACAGTCCTGCTCCACTCTCACCACCATCAGAACATATCTTCAAAGCTATAAGCCCACAGAAAAAAAAGCGCCGCACAACCACCGGGTAGGCTCCAACCTCCAACTTTTCGGTTAACAGCCGATCGCGCTAGCCAATTGCGCCACGGAGACAGTCCTGCTCCACTCTCACCACCATAAGAACATATCTTCAAAGCTATCAGCCCAAAGAAAAAAAGCGCCGCACCACCACCGGGTGGGCTCGAACCTCCGACCTTTTGGTTAACAGCCGATCGCTCTAGCCAATTGCGCCACGGAGACAGTCCTCCTCCAATCTCACCACCATCAGAACATATATTCAAAGCTATCAGCCCAAAGAAAAAAAAGCGCCGCACCACCACCGGGTGGGCTCGAACCTCCAACTTTTTGGTTAACAGCCGATCGCGCTAGCCAATTGCGCCACGGAGACAGTCCTGCTCCACTCTCACCACCATAAGAACATATCTTCAAAGCTATCAGCCCAAAGAAAAAAAAGCGCCGCACCACCACCGGGTGGGCTCGAACCTCCGACCTTTTGGTTAACAGCCGATCGCTCTAGCCAATTACGCCACGGAGACAGTCCTGCTCCACTCTCACCACCATCAGAACATATCTTCAAAGCTATCAGCCCACAAAAAAAAGCGCCACACAACCACCGGGTAGGCTCGAACCTCCAACTTTTCTGTTAACAGCCGATCGCGCTAGCCAATTGCGCCACGGAGACAGTCCTGCTCCACTCTCACCACCGTAAGAACATATCTTCAAAGCTATCAGCCCCAAAAAAGCGCCGCACCACCACCGGGTGGGCTGGAACCTCCTACCTTTCGGTTAACAGCCGATCACGCCTGCCAATTGCCCCACGGAGACAGTCGTGCTCCACTCTCACCACCGTCAGAACAGATCTTCAGAGCTATCCCCCCAAAGAAAAAAAAAAGCGCCGCACCACCACCGGGTGGGCTGGAACCTCCGACCTTTTGGTTAACAGCCGATGGCGCTAGCCATTTTTGCCACGGAGACAGTCCTGCTCCACTCTCACAACCATAAGAACATATCTTCAAAGCTATCAGCCCAAAGAAAAAAAAGCGCCGCACCACCACCGAGTGGGCTCGAACCTCCAACTTTTCGGTTAACAGACGATCACGCTAGCCAATTGCGCCACGGAGACAGTCCTGCTCCACTCTCACCACCATCAGAACATATCTTCAAAGCTATCAGCCCACAGAAAAAAAAGCGCCGCACAACCACCGGGTAGGCTCCAACCTCCAACTTTTCGGTTAACAGCCGATCGCGCTAGCCAATTGCGCCACGGAGACAGTCCTGCTCCACTCTCACCACCATAAGAACATATCTTCAAAGCTATCAGCCCAAAGAAAAAAAAGCGCCGCACCACCACCGGGTGGGCTCGAACCTCCGACCTTTTGGTTAACAGCCGATCGCTCTAGCCAATTGCGCCACGGAGACAGTCCTCCTCCAATCTCACCACCATCAGAACATATATTCAAAGCTATCAGCCCAAAGAAAAAAAAGCGCCGCACCACCACCGGGTGGGCTCGAACCTCCAACTTTTTGGTTAACAGCCGATCACGCTAGCCAATTACGCCACGGAGACAGTCCTGCTCCACTCTCACCACCATCAGAACATATCTTCAAAGCTATCAGCCCACAAAAAAAAGCGCCACACAACCACCGGGTAGGCTCGAACCTCCAACTTTTCTGTTAACAGCCGATCGCGCTAGCCAATTGCGCCACGGAGACAGTCCTGCTCCACTCTCACCACCGTAAGAACATATCTTCAAAGCTATCAGCCCCAAAAAAGCGCCGCACCACCACCGGGTGGGCTGGAACCTCCTACCTTTCGGTTAACAGCCGATCACGCCTGCCAATTGCCCCACGGAGACAGTCGTGCTCCACTCTCACCACCGTCAGAACAGATCTTCAGAGCTATCCCCCCAAAGAAAAAAAAAGCGCCGCACCACCACCGGTTGGGCGCGAACCTCCAACCTTTCGGTTAACAGCCGATCGCGCTAGCCAATTGCGCCACGAAGACAGTCCTGCTCTACTCTCACCACCATCAGAACATATCTTCAAAGCTATTACCGCAAAGAAAAAAGCAACACACCACTCACGGGAGGGCTCGAAACTCAAACCTTTCGGTTAACAGCCGATCGCGCTAGCCCATTGCGCCACGGAGGCAGGCTTGCTCCACTCTCACCATCATCAGAACATATCTTCAAAGCTATCAGCGCAAAGAAAAAAAAAGCGCCGCACCACCACCGGGTGGGCTCGAACCTCCAAACTTTCGGTTAACTGCCGATCGCGCTAGCCAATTGTGCCACGGAGACAGTCCTGCTCTACTCTCACCACCATCAGAACATATCTTCAAAGCTATCAGCCCAGAGAAAAAAAAGCGCCGCACCACCGCCGGGTGGGCTCGAAACTCCAACCTTTCGGTTAACCGCCGATCGCCCTAGCCAATTGCGCCACAGAGACAGTCCTGCTCCACTCTCACCACCATCAGAACATATTTTCAAAGCTATCAGCCCAAAGAAAAAAAGCGCCATACCATCACCGCATGGGCTCGAACCTCCGACCTTTTGGTTAACAGCCGATCGCGCTAGCCAATTGCGCCACGGAGACAGTCCTGCTCCACTCTCACCACCATCAGAACATATATTCAAAGCTATCAGCCCAAAGAAAAAAAGCGCCGCACCACCACCGGGTGGGCTCGAACCTCCAACTGTTCGGTTAACAGCCGATCACGCTAGCCAATTACGCCACGGAGACAGTCCTGCTCCACTCTCACCACCATCAGAACATATCTTCAAAGCTATCAGCCCACAGAAAAAAAAGCGCCACACAACCACCGGGTAGGCTCGAACCTCCAACTTTTCGGTTAACAGCCGATCGCGCTAGCCAATTGCGCCACGGAGACAGTCCTGCTCCACTCTCACCACCATAACAACATATTGCCACGTTCCATTTCACAAGTTTTTGTTATCGTTCCGAAGCACCGCACGATTCTCGGCGCAAGCCGCGCCTGCAGGTTTCTAGAGGGTTCCGGACTGTAGTAGATTATTTCGATAAGATCACGCCCACTGTGCGAACGGTACAGATTGTTCTGGAACCCACGCCACCGCCAGCGATAACGCTAGAACATTCGACGGCAAGGGTATAAATGCCGACGCGCTTCGCCGCTTGTCAGTTGTTGATCGAAGGCCGACGCTGCGTTCGCCGCTATCAGTCCGAGACTGCTATCTGTGCAAGACTGCTGCTGTAATTAGACTTTCCCTTTACCGGGCACAGGTTCGCCCAAATAAACAGTTAAATCCCAACACTAAGTTCTCTGTCTTTGGCCTCGTCACGACCCCGTGACATCTGGTGGAGGTGCTGCTTCGTTCATGTACCGGACGCCCCCGTCAAGCCGTGAACCCAGCCCCCTCCGCGGAGAAGACACCGACGCCAACCAAGAGCAGCGAACGAGCCGCCGACAGCAAGGTCTCCCACCGGAGTACGGCCTGCTACAAGACAAGCCGCGGAAGACCAAGACCATGACCTCGACGGCAGCGACAATGACAACCGGAGCGTCCCAGCCCGCGATCGTCATTCATCAACCCAGGGAACCACCAACGTTCCATGGCTCATCGTTTGAAGACCCGGAAACCTGGCTAGAAACATACGACCGTGTGGCCGCCCTCAACCACTGGGACAACGAAGAAAAGCTCCGTCGTGTGTACTTCTACCTGGAAGACACCGCAAGGACCTGGATAGAGAATCGGGAGTCCACGCTCCGAACGTGGGATGTCTTCTGCGGCACATTTCTTCAAACGTTCGCAAGCGTCGCTCGCAAAGAGAGGGCCGCTGCTCTACTCGAGACCCGGGTTCAGCTACCAAACGAAAAGGTTGGAATTTTCACAGAGGAGATGACCCGCCTATTCCGTCACGCTGACCCAGACATGCCTGAGGAAAAGAAAGTTCGTTTCCTCATGCGAGGTGTCAAACAGGAGCTCTTCGCGGGACTAATGAGGAACCCACCGAACACCGTCCAAGAATTTGTATCCGAGGCGACCACCATCGAAAAAACGCTGGACATGCGCACCAGACAGTATAATCGTCGCCTGACTCCAGAATGCGCTGCTGCTCAAGCCAGTGACTCCGACGACCTGCGTGAAACGATCCGAGCGATCGTGCGGGAAGAGCTGCGCAAACTGTTGCCTTCGGCGCAGCCTCAAGTGGATTCAATCGCCGACATTGTGCGAGAAGAAGTCCGGCAATCGCTTCGAATTCCCGAAACACCGCCGCCCGAGCCAGAAACTATGAGCTACGCCGCTGCAGTGCGCCACAGCGCTCCTCCCCGTCCACGCCAAAACGCCGCCCCGTCACACTTCCGTCGCCAGACGCCACCGCCGCCACCACCCCAACCGACGTCCTACCGTTCCCCAGCGGGCCAGCGCAGTGCACCGAGAAAAACGGACGTTTGGCGTGCACCTGACAACCGCCCGCTCTGCTACCACTGCGGCGAGGCCGGGCACACATACCGCCGTTGCCAGTACCGACAGATGGGACTGCGTGGCTTCGCCGTCAATGCACCGCGTCCGCAGCCAGGAGATCGGCCACGTGACATCGCCGACTACCTGGCAGGAACTCAATGGACACCACGAAGTCCTTCCCGTTCGCCGTCGCCCAGCCGCCGCATGTCACCACACCCCCGGCAGTACTCTGGCCCAACGCGGGGCCGGTCTCCTAGCCCGTATCCGGGAAACTAAGGGCAGCAACCGATGGAGGTGCGGTTGCTGTGCGACGAACTACCGAAGATCCTCCGACGACGACGCCGACGCGACGGAGCTTTTTGAACACAACTCCAACCAGGAAAAGCCCTGAAGGCAAAAGCTCACTTACCGAAGGTGGCCGGACGACGCAACATGAAAGCAGCGGAACAAGCCGACGCAGCCGTGACCCGACGCCACGCCCTAACTGTAATGCGAGACGGCGAACTAGCGACCTCGACGTTCTTATCGACGGCCACAGTGTGACCGCTCTCGTCGATACTGGAGCCGACTATTCTGTCATCAGTGGGTCGTTCGCCGCGAAGTTAAAGAAAGTTAGGACAGCTTGGAAAGGCCCTGAAATCCGCACAGCCGGAGGTCATCTCGTAACGCCTGCAGGAATCTGCACAGCGAGAGTCACCATTAACGGCCGTATTTATCCTACAGACTTCGTAGTCCTACAGCGTTGCTCGAGAGATGTCATCCTTGGCATGGACTTCTTATGCCTCCATGGTGCTGTCATCAACCTAAAAACAAGGTCGATAACATTATCCACAGAAGAAGCACTACCGCCGCGCACGCCGTCAGGACACCATGCCTTGAATGTGCTGGAAGAACAAGTCACCATTCCGCCTCGCTCAAGCGTCATTATTTCAGTCGGCGCTCCTAAATCACCTGACTTGGAAGGCGTCGTTGAAGGCAGTCAGCATCTGTTGGTCACCCGAAATATTTGCGTCGCAAGAGGAATTGCAGAGCTGCGGGGAGGCAAAGCAACGGTTATGCTCACGAATTTCAGCAATGAGTACAAACATGTGAACAAAGGAACAACGGTCGCATACATCGAAGAATTTGTCGAAGCCACTAGTGCTTTCGCCCTCGCCGATTCTGCGGAACCTGCTCAGAGGAACCAAGTCCCTCCCATAGCTTTCGACGTCAATCCCAGACTTCCGAATGATAAGCAAGAACAGCTCAAGGCCCTGCTCCTGCAATACGAAGATTGCTTTTCGTCGTCATCAAAAATTCGGCAGACCCCAATCACGAAACATCGAATCATAACCGAAGAAAATGCCAGACCACTCCGCCAGAGTCCGTACAGGGTTTCGACACGAGAACGTGAGGCAATGAAGAGACAAGTTGATGAAATGCTGCGAGATGACATTATCCAGCCGTCCAAGAGTCCGTGGGCATCCCCCGTGGTGTTAGTGAAGAAAAAGGATGGGACCCTACGTTTCTGCGTCGATTATCGCCGCCTGAACAAAATCACAAGAAAGGACGTGTATCCTCTCCCACGAATAGACGACGCCCTTGATCGGCTCCACAACGCCAAGTACTTCTCGTCAATGGACCTCAAGACTGGCTATTGGCAAATCGAAGTCGACGAACGAGACCGAGAGAAGACGGCGTTTATAACACCGGACGGCCTCTTCGAGTTTAAGGTAATGCCCTTCGGCCTTTGCTCAGCGCCTGCAACTTTTCAACGCGTTATGGATACAGTGCTGGCAGGATTGAAGTGGCAGACTTGCCTTGTGTACTTGGACGACGTCGTCGTGTTTTCCTCGAGTTTCGACGAGCATCTTCGGCGCCTTGAAGCTGTACTTCAAGCCATCAAGCTGTCCGGACTCACACTGAAGCCAGAAAAGTGCAGATTTGCGTATGAGGAGCTCTTGTTTCTGGGGCACGTTATCAGCAAGTGTGGAGTTCGTCCCGATCCACGGAAAACAGCCGCCATCGCCGATTTCCCGCCGCCCACTGACAAGAAGGCCGTGCGCCGATTTCTGGGCCTGTGCGCCTATTATAGGCGGTTCGTGAAAAACTTCGCCCGCATCGCCGATCCTCTCACTAACCTTACCAAGGCCGACTCAGAGTTCAAGTGGGAAAGGCCACAGGAACACGCTTTCCAGGAGCTTAAACATCGCCTCCAGACGCCTCCGTTACTTGCCCATTTCGACGAATTCGCCTAGACAGAAATACATACTGACGCAAGCAGCGTAGGTCTTGGCGCCGTTCTTGTGCAGAAGGCTGACGGACTTGAAAGGGTTATTAGTTACGCCAGCCGATCGCTATCCAAAGCAGAAGCAAATTATTCCACAACAGAAAAGGAGTGCCTCGCCATCATCTGGGCTACGTCGAAATTTCGCCCCTACCTCTACGGCAGGCCCTTCAAAGTTGTGAGCGATCACCACGCCTTGTGTTGGCTAGCCACCTTGAAGGACCCTTCAGGTCGCCTCGCACGATGGAGCCTGAGACTTCAAGAATATGACATTACTGTCATTTACAAGTCCGGCAAAAAACACTCCGACGCTGACTGTCTCTCTCGTGCGCCTGTCGACCAACCGCTACCCGACGACTCGGATGACGACTACTTCTTGGGAACGATAACTACCGACGACTTCGCTGAACGACAGCGGGCCGACCCGGAACTTAAAGCCCTAATAGAATACCTCGAAGGCAGGACCGCCGAATTCCCGAAGGTATTCAAGCGCGCACTTGCGTCGTTCTACGAAACGGCCTTCTACAAAAGAAAAACTTTTCACCGCTTCGAGCTAAGTACCTCCTTGTGGTGCCTTCAGCTCTGCGACCAGAACTCCTGCAGGCCCTGCACGACGATCCGACGGCAGGGCACCTCGGTGTTTCCCGCACGCTCGCGAGGATACAAGAAAGGTACTACTGGCCACGTCTTACCACCGACGTCACTCGTTATGTGAGGACATGCCGGGACTGTCAGCGACGCAAGACACCGCCGACAAGGCCAGCGGGACTTCTGCAGCCAATTGATCCACCTTGCCGACCTTTCCAGCAGATTGGTATGGACCTACTGGGGCCGTTCCCGACGTCGGCTTTCGGAAACAAGTGGATCGTGGTAGCTACCGACTACCTCACCCGCTACGCCGAGACAAAAGCCCTGCCAAAAGGCAGCGCATCCGAGGTAGCTAAGTTTTTCGTCGAAAATATCGTTCTACGTCACGGCGCCCCGGAGGTCCTTATCACCGACAGAGGAACGGCATTCACAGCCGACTTAACTCAAGCGATCTTGGCATACAGCCAAACAAACCACCGCCGGACGACAGCGTACCACCCACAGACCAACGGCCTCACCGAGCGGCTTAACAAGACGATCGCGGACATGCTGTCAATGTACGTCGATGTCGAACACAAGACGTGGGACACCATTCTTCCGTATGTGACCTTCGCATACAACACGGCGGTGCAGGAGACGACGCAGATATCTTCATACAAATTGGTCTACGGAAGGAGCCCGGCAACGACGCTCGATGCCATGTTACCCAACGTCACCGACGAAGAAAACCTCGATGTGAGCGAGTACCTTCAACGCGCCGAAGAAGCCCGACAACTTGCGCGTCTTCGTATCAAGAATCAACAGACGACCGACAGCCACCGTTACAACCTTCGACGACGCTTCGTGGAATACCAGCCCGGTGAACGTGTTTGGGTGTGGACGCCGATACGCCGACGCGGACTAAGTGAAAAGCTTCTGCGACGGTACTTCGGACCGTACAAGGTGGTTCGACGTCTCGGCCCACTTGATTACGAGGTTGTCCCCGACGGCATCACGAACTCTCAACGACGCCGATCGCGACCTGAAGTCGTGCATGTCGCGCGCCTCAAGCCGTTTCATGGACGTTAACAAACTGAAACAGTGTTTTTTTGTATTATTGTTGTATTGTAATTTATTCGTTGTACTTTCTTGCATTATTATTGTACCTTCATCTTTTGTTAAAGCATCGGGACGATGCCTTTTTTCAGAGGGGGGCAATGCCACGTTCCATTTCACAAGTTTTTGTTATCGTTCCGAAGCACCGCACGATTCTCGGCGCAAGCCGCGCCTGCAGGTTTCTAGAGGGTTCCGGACTGTAGTAGATTATTTCGATAAGATCACGCCCACTGTGTGAACGGTACAGATTGTTCTGGAACCCACGCCACCGCCAGCGATAACGCTAGAACATTCGACGGCAAGGGTATAAATGCCGACGCGCTTCGCCGCTTGTCAGTTGTTGATCGAAGGCCGACGCTGCGTTCGCCGCTATCAGTCCGAGACTGCTATCTGTGCAAGACTGCTGCTGTAATTAGACTTTCCCTTTACCGGGCACAGGTTCGCCCAAATAAACAGTTAAATCCCAACACTAAGTTTTCTGTCTTTGGCCTCGTCACGACCCCGTGACAAAAAGCTATCAAAGCTATCAAAGCTATCAGCCCAAAGAAAAAATAGCGCCGCACCACCACCGGGTGGGCTCGAACCTCCGACCTTTTGGTTAACAGCCGATCGCGCTAGCCAATCGCTCTACCGGAGACAGTCCTGCTCCACTCTCACCTCCATAAAAACATATCTTCAAAGCTATCAGCCCAAAGAAAAAAAAGCGCCGCACCACCACCGGGTGCTCTCGAACCTCCAACCTTTCGGTTAACAGCTGATTGCGCTAGCCAATTGCGCCACGGAGACAGTCCTGCTTTACTCTCACCATCATCAGAACATATCTTAAAAGCTATCAGCGCAAAAAAAAAGCGCTGCACCACCACCAGGTTGGCTCGAACCTCCAACCTTTCGGTTAACAGCCGATCGCGCTAGCCCATTGCGCCACGGAGACAGTCTTGCTCCACTCTCACCACCATCAGAACATATCTTCAAAGCTATCAGCGCAAAGAAAAAAAGCGCTGCACCACCACCGGGTGGGCTCGAACCTCCAACCTTTCGGTTAACAGCCGATCGCGCTAGCCCATTGCGCCACGGAGACAGTCTTGCTCCACTCTCACCACCGTCAGAACATATCTTCAAAGCTATCAGCGCAAAGAAAAAGCAACACACCACTCCCGGGAGGGCTCGAAACTCCAACCTTTCGGTCAACAGCCGATCGCGCTAGCCAATTGCGCCACGGAGACAGCCCTGCTCCACTCTCACCACCATCAGATCATATCTTCAAAGCCATCAGCCCAAAGAAAAAAAAGCGCCATACCACCACCGGGTGGGTTCGAACCTCCGACCTTTTGGTTAACACTGCTCCACTCTTACCACCATCAGAACATATCTTCAAAGCTATCAGCCCAAAGAAAAAAAAATCGCCGCACCACCACCGGGTGGGCTCGAACCTCCAACTTTTCGGTTAACAGCCGAGCACGCTAGCCATTTGCGCCACGAAGACAGTCCTGCTCCACTCTCACCACCATCAGAACATATCTTCAAAGCTATCAGCCCACAGAAAAAAAAGCGCCGCACAACCACCGGGTAGGCTCGAACCTCCAACTTTTCGGTTAACAGCCGATCGCGCAAGCCAATTGCGCCACGGAGACAGCCCTGCTCCACTCTCACCACCATCAGAACATATCTTCAAAGCTATCAGCCCACAGAAAAAAAAGCGCCGCACAACCACCGGGTAGGCTCGAACCTCCAACTTTTCGGTTAACAGCCGATCGCGCTAGCCAATTACTCACGGAGACAGTCCTGCTCCACTCTCACCACCATAAGAACATATCTTCAAAGCTATCAGCCCAAAAAAAAGCGCCGCACCACCACCGGGTGGGCTCAAACCTCCAACCTTTCGGTTAACAGCCGATCACGCTACCCAATTGCCCCACGAAGACAGTCGTGCTCCACTCTCACCACCGTCTAAACATTTCTTCAGAGCTATCTCCCCCCAATAAAAAGCACCGCACCACCACCGGTTGGGCTCGAACCTCCAACCTTTCGGTTAACAGCCGATCGCGCTAGCCAATTGCGCCACGAAGACAGTCCTGCTCTACTCTCACTACCATCAGAACATATCTTCAAAGCTATTACCGCAAAAAAAAAGCAACACACCACTCCCGGGAGGGCTCGAAACTCCAACCTTTCGGTTAACAGCCGATCGCGCTAGCCCATTGCGCCACGGAGGCAGTCATGCTCCACTCTCACCATCATCAGAACATATCTTCAAAGCTATCAGCGCAAAGAAAAAAGCGCTGCACCACCATCGCGTGGGCTCGAACCTCCAACCTTTCGGTTAACAGCCGATCGCGCTAGCGCAGTGCGCCACGGAGACAGTCTTGCTCCACTCTCACCACCATCAGAACATATCTTCGAAGCTATCAGCGCAAAGAAAAAAGTAAACACATCACTCCCGGGAGGGCTCGAAACTCCAACCTTTCGGTCAACAGCTGATCGCGCTAGCCCATGGCGCCACGGAGACAGTCTTGCTCCCCTCTCACCACCATCAGAACATATCTTCAAAGCTATCAGCCCAAAGAAAAAAAAGCACCGCACCACCACCGGGTGGGCTCGAACCTCCAACCTTTCGGTTAACAGCCGATCGCGCTAGCCAATTGCGCCACGGAGACAGTCGTGCTCCACTCTCACCACCATCAGAACATATTTTCAAAGCTATCAGCGCAAAAAAAAGCAAAACACCACTCCCGGAAGGGCTCGAACCTCCAATTTTTCGGTTAACAGCCGATCGCGCTGGCCAATTGCGCCACGGAGACAGTCCTTCTCCACTCTCACCACAATTAGAACATATCTTCAAAGCTATCAGCCCAAAGAAAAAAAAGCGCCGCACCACCGCCGGGTGGGCTCGAACGTCCGACCTTTTGGTTAACAGCCGATCGCTCTAGCCAATTGCGCCACGGAGACATTCGTGGTCCACTCTCACCACCATTAGAACATATCTTCAAAGCTATCAGCGCAAAGAAAAAAGCCACACACCCCACCCAGGAGGGCTCGAACCTCCAACTTTTCGGTTAACAGCCGATCGCGCTACCAAATTGCGCCATGGAGACAGTCCTGCTCTACTCTCACCACCATATGAACATATCTTCAAAGCTATCAGCCCAAAGAAAAAAAGCGCCGCACCACCGCCGGGTGGGCTCGAAACTCCAACCTTTCGGTTAACAGCCGATCGCGCTAGCCAATTGCGCCACGGAGACAGTCCTGCTCCACTCTCACCACCATCAGAACATATCTTCAAAGCTATCAGCCCAAACAAAAAAAGCGCCATACCACCACCGGGTGGGCTCGAACCTCCGACCTTTTGGTTAACAGCCGATCGTGCTAGCCAATTGCGCCATGGAGACAGTCCTGCTCCACTCTCACCACCATCAGAACATATCTTCAAAGCTATCAGCCCACAGAAAAAAAAGCGCCACACAACCACCGGGTAGGCTCGAACCTCCAACTTTTCGGTTAACAGCCGATCGCGCTAGCCAATAGCGCCACGGAGACAGTCGTGCTCCACTCTCACCACCATCAGAACATATCTTCAAAGCTATAAGCGCAAAGAAAAAAAAGCGCCATACCACCACCGGGTGGGCTCGAACCTCCGACCTTTTGGTTAACAGCCGATCGCGCTAGCCAATTGCGCCACGGGGACCGTCCTGCTCCACTCTCACCACCGTCAGACCATTTCTTCAGAGCTATCACCGCAAAGAAAAAAAAAGCGCTGCACCACCACCAGGTTGGCTCGAACCTCCAACCTTTCGGTTAACAGCCGATCGCGCTAGCCCATTGCGCCACGGAGACAGTCTTGCTCCACTCTCACCACCATCAGAACATATCTTCAAAGCTATCAGCGCAAAGAAAAAAAGCGCTGCACCACCACCGGGTGGGCTCGAACCTCCAACCTTTCGGTTAACAGCCGATCGCGCTAGCCCATTGCGCCACGGAGACAGTCTTGCTCCACTCTCACCACCGTCAGAACATATCTTCAAAGCTATCAGCGCAAAGAAAAAGCAACACACCACTCCCGGGAGGGCTCGAAACTCCAACCTTTCGGTCAACAGCCGATCGCGCTAGCCAATTGCGCCACGGAGACAGCCCTGCTCCACTCTCACCACCATCAGAACATATCTTCAAAGCCATCAGCCCAAAGAAAAAAAAGCGCCATACCACCACCGGGTGGGTTCGAACCTCCGACCTTTTGGTTAACACTGCTCCACTCTTACCACCATCAGAACATATCTTCAAAGCTATCAGCCCAAAGAAAAAAAAATCGCCGCACCACCACCGGGTGGGCTCGAACCTCCAACTTTTCGGTTAACAGCCGAGCACGCTAGCCATTTGCGCCACGAAGACAGTCCTGCTCCACTCTCACCACCATCAGAACATATCTTCAAAGCTATCAGCCCACAGAAAAAAAAGCGCCGCACAACCACCGGGTAGGCTCGAACCTCCAACCTTTCGGTTAACAGCCGATCGCGCTAGCCAATTGCGCCACGGAGACAGTCGTGCTCCACTCTCACCACCATCAGAACATATCTTCAAAGCTATCAGCCCAAAGAAAAAAAAGCACCGCACCACCACCGGGTGGGCTCGAACCTCCAACCTTTCGGTTAACAGCCGATCGCGCTAGCCAATTGCGCCACGGAGACAGTCGTGCTCCACTCTCACCACCATCAGAACATATTTTCAAAGCTATCAGCGCAAAAAAAAAGCAAAACACCACTCCCGGAAGGGCTCGAACCTCCAACTTTTCGGTTAACAGCCGATCGCGCAAGCCAATTGCGCCACGGAGACAGTCCTGCTCCACTCTCACCACCATAAGAACATATCTTCAAAGCTATCAGCCGAAAGAAAAAAAAGCGCTGCACCACCGCCGGGTGGGCTCGAACCTCCGACCTTTTGGTTAACAGCCGATCACTCTAGCCAATTGCGCCACGGAGACAGCCCTGCTCCACTCTCACCACCATCAGAACATATCTTCAAAGCTATCAGCCCACAGAAAAAAAAGCGCCGCACAACCACCGGGTAGGCTCGAACCTCCAACTTTTCGGTTAACAGCCGATCGCGCTAGCCAATTACTCACGGAGACAGTCCTGCTCCACTCTCACCACCATAAGAACATATCTTCAAAGCTATCAGCCCAAAAAAAAGCGCCGCACCACCACCGGGTGGGCTCAAACCTCCAACCTTTCGGTTAACAGCCGATCACGCTACCCAATTGTCCCACGAAGACAGTCGTGCTCCACTCTCACCACCGTCTAAACATTTCTTCAGAGCTATCTCCCCCCAATAAAAAGCACCGCACCACCACCGGTTGGGCTCGAACCTCCAACCTTTCGGTTAACAGCCGATCGCGCTAGCCAATTGCGCCACGAAGACAGTCCTGCTCTACTCTCACTACCATCAGAACATATCTTCAAAGCTATTACCGCAAAAAAAAAAGCAACACACCACTCCCGGGAGGGCTCGAAACTCCAACCTTTCGGTTAACAGCCGATCGCGCTAGCCCATTGCGCCACGGAGGCAGTCATGCTCCACTCTCACCATCATCAGAACATATCTTCAAAGCTATCAGCGCAAAGAAAAAAGCGCTGCACCACCATCGCGTGGGCTCGAACCTCCAACCTTTCGGTTAACAGCCGATCGCGCTAGCGCAGTGCGCCACGGAGACAGTCTTGCTCCACTCTCACCACCATCAGAACATATCTTCAAAGCTATCAGCGCAAAGAAAAAAGTAAACACATCACTCCCGGGAGGGCTCGAAACTCCAACCTTTCGGTCAACAGCTGATCGCGCTAGCCCATGGCGCCACGGAGACAGTCTTGCTCCCCTCTCACCACCATCAGAACATATCTTCAAAGCTATCAGCCCAAAGAAAAAAAAGCACCGCACCACCACCGGGTGGGCTCGAACCTCCAACCTTTCGGTTAACAGCCGATCGCGCTAGCCAATTGCGCCACGGAGACAGTCGTGCTCCACTCTCACCACCATCAGAACATATTTTCAAAGCTATCAGCGCAAAAAAAAAGCAAAACACCACTCCCGGAAGGGCTCGAACCTCCAATTTTTCGGTTAACAGCCGATCGCGCTGGCCATTTGCGCCACGGAGACAGTCCTTCTCCACTCTCACCACAATTAGAACATATCTTCAAAGCTATCAGCCCAAAGAAAAAAAAGCGCCGCACCACCGCCGGGTGGGCTCGAACGTCCGACCTTTTGGTTAACAGCCGATCGCTCTAGCCAATTGCGCCACGGAGACATTCGTGGTCCACTCTCACCACCATTAGAACATATCTTCAAAGCTATCAGCGCAAAGAAAAAAGCCACACACCCCACCCAGGAGGGCTCGAACCTCCAACTTTTCGGTTAACAGCCGATCGCGCTACCAAATTGCGCCATGGAGACAGTCCTGCTCTACTCTCACCACCATAAGAACATATCTTCAAAGCTATCAGCCCAAAGAAAAAAAGCGCCGCACCACCGCCGGGTGGGCTCGAAACTCCAACCTTTCGGTTAACAGCCGATCGCGCTAGCCAATTGCGCCACGGAGACAGTCCTGCTCCACTCTCACCACCATCAGAACATATCTTCAAAGCTATCAGCCCAAACAAAAAAAGCGCCATACCACCACCGGGTGGGCTCGAACCTCCGACCTTTTGGTTAACAGCCGATCGTGCTAGCCAATTGCGCCATGGAGACAGTCCTGCTCCACTCTCACCACCATCAGAACATATCTTCAAAGCTATCAGCCCACAGAAAAAAAAGCGCCACACAACCACCGGGTAGGCTCGAACCTCCAACTTTTCGGTTAACAGCCGATCGCGCTAGCCAATAGCGCCACGGAGACAGTCGTGCTCCACTCTCACCACCATCAGAACATATCTTCAAAGCTATAAGCGCAAAGAAAAAAAAGCGCCATACCACCACCGCGTGGGCTCGAACCTCCGACCTTTTGGTTAACAGCCGATCGCGCTAGCCAATTGCGCCACGGGGACCGTCCTGCTCCACTCTCACCACCGTCAGACCATTTCTTCAGAGCTATCACCGCAAAGAAAAAAAAGCGCCGCACCACCACCGGGTGGGCTCGAACCTCCAACCTTTCGGTTAACTGCCGATCGCCCTAGCCAATTGTGCCACGGAGACAGTCCTGCTCTACTCTCACCAGCATCAGAACATATCTTCAAAGCTATCAGCCCAGAGAAAAAAAAGCGCCGCACCACCGCCGGGTGGGTTCGAAACTCCAACCTTTCGGTTAACAGCCGATCGCGCTAGCCAATTGCGCCAAGGAGACAGTCCTGCTCCACTCTCACCACCATCAGAACATATCTTCAAAGCTATCAACCCAAAGAAAAAAAAGCGCCATACCACCACCGGGTGGGCTCGAACCTCCGACCTTTTGGTTAACAGCCGATCGCGCTAGCCAATTGCGCCATGGAGACAGTCCTGCTCCACTCTCACCACCATCAGAACATATCTTCAAAGCTATCAGCACAAAGAAAAAAGCAACACACCTCTCCCGAGAGGGCTCGAAACTCCAAACTTTCGGTTAACAGCCGATCGCGCTAGCCAATTGCGCCACGGAGACAGTCCTGCTCTACTCTCACCACCATCAGAACATATCTTCAAAGCTATCAGCCCAAAGAAAAAAAAGCGCCGCACCACCACGAGGTGGGCTCGAACCTCCAACTTTTCGGTTAAGAGCCGATCGCCCTAGCCAATTGCGCCACAGAGACAGTCGTGCTCCACTCTCACCACCTTCAGAACATATCTTCAAAGCTATCAGCCCAAAGAAACAAAAGCGCCACACAACCACCGGGTAGGCTCGAACCTCCAACTTTTCTGTTAACAGCCGATCGCGCTAGCCAATTGCGCCACGGAGACAGTCCTGCTCCACTCTCACCACCGTAAGAACATATCTTCAAAGCTATCAGCCAAAAAAAAAGCGCCGCACCACCACCGGGTGGGCTGGAACCTCCGACCTTTTGGTTAACAGCCGATGGCGCTAGCCATTTGTGCCACGGAGACAGTCCTGCTCCACTCTCACAACCATAAGAACATATCTTCAAAGCTATCAGCCCAAAGAAAAAAAAGCGCCGCACCACCACCGAGTGGGCTCGAACCTCCAACTTTTCGGTTAACAGACGATCACGCTAGCCAATTGCGCCACGGAGACAGTCCTGCTCCACTCTCACCACCATCAGAACATATCTTCAAAGCTATCAGCCCACAGAAAAAAAAGCGCCGCACAACCACCGGGTAGGCTCCAACCTCCAACTTTTCGGTTAACAGCCGATCGCGCTAGCCAATTGCGCCACGGAGACAGTCCTGCTCCACTCTCACCACCATAAGAACATATCTTCAAAGCTATCAGCCCAAAGAAAAAAAAGCGCCGCACCACCACCGGGTGGGCTCGAACCTCCGACCTTTTGGTTAACAGCCGATCGCGCTAGCCAATTGCGCCACGGAGACAGTCCTGCTCCACTCTCACCACCGTAAGAACATATCTTCAAAGCTATCAGCCCGAAAAAAGCGCCGCACCACCACCGGGTGGGCTGGAACCTCCTACCTTTCGGTTAACAGCCGATCACGCCTGCCAATTGCCCCACCGTCAGAACAGATCTTCAGAGCTATCACCCCAAAGAAAAAAAAAGCGCCGCACCACCACCGGTTGGGCTCGAACCTCCAACCTTTCGGTTAACAGCCGATCGCGCTAGCCAATTGCGCCACGAAGACAGTCCTGCTCTACTCTCACCACCATCAGAACATATCTTCAAAGCTATTACCGCAAAGAAAAAAGCAACACACCACTCACGGGAGGGCTCGAAACTCAAACCTTTCGGTTAACAGCCGATCGCGCTAGCCCATTGCGCCACGGAGGCAGGCTTGCTCCACTCTCACCATCATCAGAACATATCTTCAAAGCTATCAGCGCAAAGAAAAAAAGCGCTGCACCACCGCCGCGTGGGCTCGAACGTCCAACCTTTCGGTTAACAGCCGATCGCGCTAGCCCATTGCGCCACGGAGACAGTCTTGCTCCCCTCTCACCACCATCAGAACATATCTTCAAAGCTATCAGCGCAAAGAAAAAAGCGAAACACCACTCCCGGGAGGGCTCGAACCTCAAACTTTTCGGTTTACAGCCGATCGCGCTGGCCAATTGCGCCACGGAGACAGTCCTGCTCCGCTCTCACCACAATTAGAACATATCTTCAAAGCTATCAGCCCAAAGAAAAAAAAGAGCCGCACCACCACCGGGTGGGCTCGAACCTCCAACCTTTCGGTTAACAGCAGATCGCGCTAGCCAATTGCGCCACGGAGACAATCGTGCTCCACTCTCACCACCATCAGAACATATCTTCAAAGCTATCAGCCCACAGAAAAAAAGCGCCGCACCACCACCGTGTGGGCTCGAATCTCCAACCTTTCGGTTAACAGCCGATCGCCCAAGCCAATTGCGCCACGGAGACAGTCCTGCTCCACTCTCACCACCATCAGAACATATCTTCAAAGCTATCAGCACAAAGAAAAAAAGCGCCCCAGCGTCACCGGGTGGGCTCGAACTTCCAACCTTTTGGGTAACAGCCGATCGCGCTAGCCAACTGCGCCAAGGAGACAGTCGTGCTCCACTCTCACCACCATCTGAACATATCTTCAAAGCTATCAGCGCGAAGAAAAAAGCAACACACCACTCCAGGGAGGGCTCGAAACTCCAAGCTTTCGGTTAACAGCCGATCGCGCTAGCCAATTGCGCCACGGAGACAGTCCTGCTCTACTCTCACCACCATCAGAACATATCTTCAAAGCTATCAGCCCAAAGAAAAAAAAAGCACCGCACCCCCACCGGGTGGGCTCGAACCTCCAACCTTTCGGTTAACTGCCGATCGCGCTAGCCAATTGTGCCACGGAGACAGTCCTGCTCTACTCTCACCACCATCAGAACATATCTTCAAAGCTATCAGCCCAGAGAAAAAAAAGCGCCGCACCACCGCCGGGTGGGCTCGAACCTCCAACTTTTCGGTTAACAGCCGATCGCGCTAGCCAATTGCGCCACGGAGACAGTCCTGCTCCACTATCACCACCGTAAGAACATATCTTCAAAGCTATCAGCCCAAAAAAAAGCGCCGCACTACCACCGGGTGGGCTCGAACCTCCAACCTTTCGGTTAACAGCCGATCACGCTAGCCAATTGCCCCACGGAGACAGTCGTGCTCCACTCTCACCACCGTCAGAACAGTTCTTCAGAGCTATCACCCCAAAGAAAAAAAAAGCGCCGCACCACCACCGGTCGGGCTCGAACCTCCAACCTTTCGGTTAACAGCCGATCGCGCTAGCCAATTGCGCCACCAAGACAGTCCTGCTCCACTCCAACCACCATCAGAACATATCTTCGAAGCTATTACCGCAAAGAAAAAAGCAACACACCACTCCCGGGAGGGCTCGAAACTCAAACCTTTCGGTTAACAGCCGATCGCGCGAGCCCATTGCGCCACGGAGGCAGTCTTGCTCCACTCTCACCATCATCAGAACATATCTTCAAAGCTATCAGCGCAAAGAAAAAAAGCGCTGCACCACAACCGCGTGGGCTCGAACGTCCAACCTTTCGGTTAACAGCCGATCGCGCTAGCCCATTGCGCCACGGAGACAGTCTTGCTCCACTCTCACCACCATCAGAACATATCTTCAAAGCTATCAGCGCAGAGAAAAAAGCAACACACCACTAATGGGAAGGCTCAAAACTCCAACCTTTCGGTCAACAGCTGATCGCGCTAGCCCATTGCGCCACGGAGACAGTCTTGCTCCCCTCTCACCACCATCAGAACATATCTTTAAAGCTATCAGCCCAAAGAAAAAAAGCACCGCACCACCACCGGCTGGGCTCGAACCTCCAACCTTTCGGTTAACAGCCGATCGCGCTAGCCAATGGCGCCACGGAGACAGTCGTGCTCAACTCTGACCACCATCAGAACATATCTTCAAAGCTATCAGCGCAAAGAAAAAAGCAAAACACCACTCCCGGGAGGGCTCGAACCTCAAACTTTTCGGTTTACAGCCGATCGCGCTGGCCAATTGCGCCACGGAGACAGTCCTGCTCCACTCTCACCACAATTAGAACATATCTTCAAAGCTATCAGCCCAAAGAAAAAAAAGAGCCGCACCACCACCGGGTGGGCTCGAACCTCCAACCTTTCGGTTAACAGCAGATCGCGCTTGCCAATTGCGCCACGGAGACAATCGTGCTCCACTCTCACCACCATCAGAACATATCTTCAAAGCTATCAGCGCAAAGAAAAAAGCAACACACCCCACCCGGGAGGGCTCGAACCTCCAACTTTTCGGTTAACAGCCGATCGCACTAGCCAATTGCGCCACGGGGACCGTCCTGCTCCACTCTCACCACCGTCAGACCATTTCTTCAGAGCTATCACCCCAAAGAAAAAAAAAGCACTGCACCACCACCGGGTGGGCTCGAACCTCCAACCTTTCGGTTAACTGCCGATCGCGCTAGCCAATTGTGCCACGGAGACAGTCCTGCTCTACTCTCACCACCATCAGAACATATCTTCAAAGCTATCAGCCCAGAGAAAAAAAAGCGCCGCACCACCACCGGGTGGGCTCGAAACTCCAACCTTTCGGTTAACAGCCGATCGCCCTAGCCAATTGCGCCACAGAGACAGTCCTGCTCCACTCTCACCACCATCAGAACATATTTTCAAAGCTATCAGCCCAAAGAAAAAAAGCGCCATACCATCACCGCGTGGGCTCGAACCTCCGACCTTTTGGTTAACAGCCGATCGCGCTAGCCAATTGCGCCACGGAGACAGTCCTGCTCCACTCTCACCACCATCAGAACATATATTCAAAGCTATCAGCCCAAAGAAAAAAAGCGCCGCACCACCACCGGGTGGGCTCGAACCTCAACTGTTCGGTTAACAGCCGATCACGCTAGCCAATTACGCCACGGAGACAGTCCTGCTCCACTCTCACCACCATCAGAACATATCTTCAAAGCTATCAGCCCACAGAAAAAAAAGCGCCGCACAACCACCGGGTAGGCTCGAACCTCCAACTTTTCGGTTAACAGCCGATCGCGCTAGCCAATTGCGCCACGGAGACAGTCCTGCTCCACTCTCACCACCGTAAGAACATATCTTCAAAGCTATCAGCCCAAAAAAAAAGCGCCGCACTACCACCGGGTGGGCTCGAACCTCCAACCTTTCGGTTAACAGCCGATCACGCTAGCCAATTTCCCCACGGAGACAGTCGTGCTCCACTCTCACCACCGTCATAACAGTTCTTCAGAGCTATCACCCCAAAGAAAAAAAAAGCGCCGCACCACCACCGGTCGGGCTCGAACCTCCAACCTTTCGGTTAACAGCCGATCGCGCTAGCCAATTGCGCCACCAAGACAGTCCTGCTCCACTCCAACCACCATCAGAACATATCTTCGAAGCTATTACCGCAAAGAAAAAAGCAACACACCACTCCCGGGAGGGCTCGAAACTCAAACCTTTCGGTTAACTGCCGATCGCGCTAGCCAACTGTGCCACGGAGACAGTCCTGCTCTACTCTCACCACCATCAGAACATATCTACAAAGCTATCAGCCCAGAGAAAAAAAAGCGCCGCACCCCACCCGGGAGGGCTCGAACCTCCAACTTTTCGGTTAACAGCCAATCGCACTAGCCAATTGCGCCACGGGGACCGTCCTGCTCCACTCTCACCACCGTCAGACCATTTCTTCAGAGCTATCACCCCAACGAAAAAAAAAGCACCGCACCCCCACCGGGTGGGCTCGAACCTCCAACCTTTCGGTTAACTGCCGATCGCGCTAGCCAATTGTGCCACGGAGACAGTCCTGCTCTACTCTCACCACCATCAGAACATATCTTCAAAGCTATCAGCCCAGAGAAAAAAAAGCGCCGCACCACCGCCGGGTGGGCTCGAAACTCCAACCTTTCGGTTAACAGCCGATCGCCCTAGCCAATTGCGCCACAGAGACAGTCCTGCTCCACTCTCACCACCATCAGAACATATTTTCAAAGCTATCAGCCCAAAGAAAAAAAGCGCCATACCATCACCGCATGGGCTCGAACCTCCGACCTTTTGGTTAACAGCCGATCGCGCTAGCCAATTGCGCCACGGAGACAGTCCTGCTCCACTCTCACCACCATCAGAACATATATTCAAAGCTATCAGCCCAAAGAAAAAAAGCGCCGCACCACCACCGGGTGGGCTCGAACCTCCAACTGTTCGGTTAACAGCCGATCACGCTAGCCAATTACGCCACGGAGACAGTCCTGCTCCACTCTCACCACCATCAGAACATATCTTCAAAGCTATCAGCCCACAGAAAAAAAAGCGCCGCACAACCACCGGGTAGGCTCCAACCTCCAACTTTTCGGTTAACAGCCGATCGCGCTAGCCAATTGCGCCACGGAGACAGTCCTGCTCCACTCTCACCACCGTAAGAACATATCTTCAAAGCTATCAGCCCAAAAAAAATCGCCGCACTACCACCAGGTGGGCTCGAACCTCCAACCTTTCGGTTAACAGCCGATCACGCTAGCCAATTGCCCCACGGAGACAGTCGTGCTCCACTCTCACCACCGTCAGAACAGTTCTTCAGAGCTATCACCCCAAAGAAAAAAAAAGCGCCGCACCACCACCGGTCGGGCTCGAACCTCCAACCTTTCGGTTAACAGCCGATCGCGCTAGCCCATTGCGCCACGGAGACAGTCTTGCTCCACTCTCACCACCATCAGAACATATCTTCAAAGCTATCAGCGCAAAGAAAAAAAGCGCTGCACCACCACCGCGTGGGCTCGAACGTCCAACCTTTCGGTTAACAGCCGATCGCGCTAGCCCATTGCGCCACGGAGACAGTCTTGCTCCACTCTCACCACCATCAGAACATATCTTCAAAGCTATCAGCGCAGAGAAAAAAGCAACACACCACTAATGGGAGGGCTCAAAACTCCAACCTTTCGGTCAACAGCTGATCGCGCTAGCCCATTGCGCCACGGAGACAGTCTTGCTCCCCTCTCACCACCATCAGAACATATCTTTAAAGCTATCAGCCCAAAGAAAAAAAGCACCGCACCACCACCAGATGGGCTCGAACCTCCAACCTTTCGGTTAACAGCCGATCACGCTAGCCAATTACGCCACGGAGACAGTCCTGCTCCACTCTCACCACCATCAGAACATATCTTCAAAGCTATCAGCCCACAGAAAAAAAAGCGCCGCACAACCACCGGGTAGGCTCGAACCTCCAACTTTTCGGTTAACAGCCGATCGCGCTAGCCAATTGCGCCACGGAGACAGTCCTGCTCCACTCTCACCACCGTAAGAACATATCTTCAAAGCTATCAGCCCAAAAAAAAGCGCCGCACTACCACCGGGTGGGCTCGAACCTCCAACCTTTCGGTTAACAGCCGATCACGCTAGCCAATTGCCCCACGGAGACAGTCGTGCTCCACTCTCACCACCGCCAGAACAGTTCTTCAGAGCTATCACCCCAAAGAAAAAAAAAGCGCCGCACCACCACCGGTCGGGCTCGAACCTCCAACCTTTCGGTTAACAGCCGATCGCGCTAGCCAATTGCGCCACGAAGACAGTCCTGCTCCACTCCAACCACCATCAGAACATATCTTCGAAGCTATTACCGCAAAGAAAAAAGCAACACACCACTCCCGGGAGGGCTCGAAACTCAAACCTTTCGGTTAACAGCCGATCGCGCGAGCCCATTGCGCCACGGAGGCAGTCTTGCTCCACTCTCATCATCATCAGAACATATCTTCAAAGCTATCAGCGCAAAGAAAAAAAGCGCTGCACCACCACCGCGTGGGCTCGAACGTCCAACCTTTCGGTTAACAGCCGATCGCGCTTGCCCATTGCGCCACGGAGACAGTCTTGCTCCACTCTCACCACCATCAGAACATATCTTCAAAGCTATCAGCGCAAAGAAAAAAGCAACACACCCCTAATGGGAGGGCTCAAAACTCCAACCTTTCGGTCAACAGCTGATCGCGCTAGCCCATTGCGCCACGGAGACAGTCTTGCTCCCCTCTCACCACCATCAGAACATATCTTTAAAGCTATCAGCCCAAAGAAAAAAAGCACTGCACCACCACCGGATGGGCTCGAACCTCCAACCTTTCGGTTAACAGCCGATCGCGCTAGCCAATGGCGCCACGGAGACAGTCGTGCTCAACTCTGACCACCATCAGAACATATCTTCAAAGCTATCAGCGCAAAGAAAAAAGCAAAACACCACTCCCGGGAGGGCTCGAACCTCAAACTTTTCGGTTTACAGCCGATCGCGCTGGCCAATTGCGCCACGGAGACAGTCCTGCTCCACTCTCACCACAATTAGAACATATCTTCAAAGCTATCAGCCCAAAGAAAAAAAGAGCCGCACCACCACCGGGTGGGCTCGAACCTCCAACCTTTCGGTTAACAGCAGATCGCGCTAGCCAATTGCGCCACGGAGACAATCGTGCTCCACTCTCACCACCATCAGAACATATCTTCAAAGCTATCAGCGCAAAGAAAAAAGCAACACACCCCACCCGGGAGGGCTCGAACCTCCAACTTTTCGGTTAACAGCCGATCGCACTAGCCAATTGCGCCACGGGGACCGTCCTGCTCCACTCTCACCACCGTCAGACCATTTCTTCAGAGCTATCACCCCAAAGAAAAAAAAAAGCACCGCACCACCACCGGGTGGTCTCGAACCTCCAACCTTTCGGTTAACTGCCGATCGCGCTAGCCAATTGTGCCACGGAGACAGTCCTGCTCTACTCTCACCACCATCAGAACATATCTTCAAAGCTATCAGCCCAGAGAAAAAAAAGCGCCGCACCACCACCGGGTGGGCTCGAAACTCCAACCTTTCGGTTAACAGCCGATCGCCCTAGCCAATTGCGCCACAGAGACAGTCCTGCTCCACTCTCACCACCATCAGAACATATTTTCAAAGCTATCAGCCCAAAGAAAAAAAGCGCCATACCATCACCGCGTGGGCTCGAACCTCCGACCTTTTGGTTAACAGCCGATCGCGCTAGCCAATTGCGCCACGGAGACAGTCCTGCTCCACTCTCACCACCATCAGAACATATATTCAAAGCTATCAGCCCAAAGAAAAAAAAGCGCCGCACCACCACCGGGTGGGCTCGAACCTCCAACTGTTCGGTTAACAGCCGATCACGCTAGCCAATTACGCCACGGAGACAGTCGTGCTCCACTCTCACCACCATCAGAACATATCTTCAAAGCTATCAGCCCACAGAAAAAAAAGCGCCGCACAACCACCGGGTAGGCTCGAACCTCCAACATTTCGGTTAACAGCCGATCGCGCTAGCCAATTGCGCCACGGAGACAGTCCTGCTCCACTCTCACCACCGTAAGAACTTATCTTCAAAGCTATCAGCCCAAAGAAAAGCGCCGCACCACCACCGGGTGGGCTCGAACCTCCAACCTTTCGGTTAACAGCCGATCACGCTAGCCAATTGCCCCACGGAGACAGTCGTGCTCCACTCTCACCACCGTCAGAACAGTTCTTCAGAGCTATCACCCCAAAGAAAGAAAAAGCGCCGCACCGCCACCGGTCGGGCTCGAACCTCCAACCTTTCGGTTAACAGCCGATCGCGCTAGCCAATTGCGCCACGAAGACAGTCCTGCTCCACTCCAACCACCATCAGAACATATCTTCGAAGCTATTACCGCAAGGAAAAAAGCAACACACCACTCCCGGGAGGGCTCGAAACTCAAACCTTTCGGTTAACAGCCGATCGCGCTAGCCAATTGCGCCACGAAGACATTCCTGCTCCAATCTCACCACCATCAGAACATATCTTCAAAGCTATCAGCCCAAAAAAAAGCGCCATACCACCACCGGGTTGGCTCGAACCTCCGACCTTTTGGTTAACAGCCGATTGCGCTAGCCAATTGCGCCATGGAGACAGTCCCGCTCCACTCTCACCACCATCAGAACATATCTTCAAAGCTATCAGCACAAAGAAAAAAGCAACACACCTCTCCCGAGAGCGCTCGAAACTCCAACCTTTCGGTTAACAGCCGATCGCGCTAGCCAATTGCGCCACGGAGACAGTCCTGCTCCACTCTCACCACCATCAGAACATATCTTCAAAGCTATCAGCCCAAAGAAAAAAAAGCGCCGCACCACCACGAGGTGGGCTCGAACCTCCAACTTTTCGGTTAACAGCCGATCACGCTAGCCAATTGCGCCATGGAGACAGTCATGCTCCACTCTCACCACCATCAGAACATATCTTCAAAGCTATCAGCCCACAGAAAAAAAATCGTCGCACAACCACCGGGTAGGCTCGAACCTCCAACTTTTCGGTTAACAGCCGATCGCGCTAGCCAATTGCGCCACGGAGACAGTCCTGTTCCACTCTCACCACCATAAGAACATATCTTCAAAGCTATCAGCCCAAAGAAAAAAAAGCGCCGCACCACCACCGGGTGGGCTCCAACCTCCGACCTTTTGGTCAACAGCTGATCGCGCTAGCCAATTGCGCCACGGAGACAGTCCTTCTCCACCCTCACAACCATAAGAACATATCTTCAAAGGTATCAGCCCAAAGAAAAAGAAGCGCCGCACCACCATCGGGTGGGCTCGAACATCCAACCTTTCGGTTAACAGCCGATCGCGCTAGCCAATTGCCCCACGGAGACAGTCGTGCTCCACTCTCACCACGGTCAGAACATTTCTTCAGAGCTATCACCCCAAAGAAAAAAAAGCGCCGCACCACCACCGGTTGGGCTCGAACCTCCAACCTTTCGGTTAACAGCCGATCACGCTAGCCAATTGCGCCACGAAGACAGTCCTGCTCCACTCTCATCACCATCTGAACATATCTTCAAAGCTATTACCGCAAAGAAAAAAGCAACACACCACTCCCGGGAGGGCTCGAAACTCCAACCTTTCGGTTAACAGCCGATCGCGCTAGCCAATTGTGCCACGGGGACCGTCCTGCTCTACTCTCACCACCGTCAGACCATTTCTTCAGAGCTATCACCCCAAAGAAAAAAAAGCGCCGCACCATCACCGGGTGGGCTCGAACCTCCGACCTTTCGGTTAACAGCCGATCGCGCTAGCCAATTGCGCCACGGAGACAGTCCCTCTACTCTCCCCACCATCAGAACATATCTTCAAAGCTATCAGCCCAAAGAAAAAAAGCGTCGCACCACCGCCGGGTGGGCTCGAAACTCCAACCTTTCCGTTAACAGCCGATCGCGCTAGCCAGTTGCGCCACGGAGACAGTCCTGCTCCACTCTCACCACCATCAGAACATATCTACAAAGCTATCAGCCCACAAAAAAAGCGCCATACCACCACCGGGTTGACTCGAACCTCCGACCTTTTGGTTAACAGCCGATCGCGCTAGCCAATTGCGCCACGGTGACAGTCCTGCTCTACTCTCACCACCATCAGAACATATCTTCAAAGCTATCAGCCCAAAGAAAAAAAAGCGCCGCACCACCGCCGGGTGGGCTCGAAACTCCAACCTTTCGGTTAACAGCCGATCGCGCTAGCCAATTGCGCCACGGAGACAGTCCTGCTCCACTCTCACCACCATCAGAACATATCTTCAAAGCTATCAGCCCTAAGAAAAAAAGCGCCGCACCACCACGAAGTGGGCTCGAACCTCCAACTTTTCGGTTAACAGCCGATCACGCTAGCCAATTGCGCCATGGAGACCGTCATGCTCCACTCTCACCACCATCAGAACATATCTTCAAAGCTATCAGCCCACAGAAAAAAAAGCGCCGCACAACCACCGGTTAGGCTCGAACCTCCAACTTTCCGGTTAACAGCCGATCGCGCTAGCCAATTGCGCCACGGAGACAGTCCTGCTCCACTCTCACCACCATAAGAAGATATCTTCAAAGCTATCAGCCCAAAGAAAAAAAAGCGCCGCAGCACCACCGGGTGGGCTCGAACCTCCGACCTTTTGGTTAACAGCCGATCGCGCTAGCCAATTGCGCCACGGAGACAGTCCTGCTCCACCCTCACCACCATAAGAACATATCTTCAAAGCTATCAGCCCAAAAAAAAGCGCCGCACCACCAACGGGTGGGCGCGAACATCCAACCTTTCGGTTAACAGCCGATCGCGCTAGCCAATTGTCCCACGGAGACAGTCGTGCTCCACTCTCACCACCGTCAGAACATTTCTTCAGCGCTATCACCCCAAAGAAAAAAAAGCGCCGAACCACCACCGGTTGGGCTCGAACCTCCAACCTTTCGGTTAACAGCCGATCGCGCTAGCCAATTGCGCCACGAAGACAGTCCTGCTCCACTCTCATCACCATCTGAACATATCTTCAAAGCTATTACCGCAAAGAAAAAAGCAACACACCACTACTGGGAGGGCTCGCAACTCCAACCTTTCAGTTAACAGCCGATCGCGCTAGCCCATTGCGCTACGGAGGCAGTCTTGCTCCACTCTCACCATCATCAGAACAAATCTTCAAAGCTATCAGCGCAAAGAAAAAAAGCGCTGCACCACCTTCAGGTGGGCTCGAACCTCCAACCTTTCGGTTAACAGCCGATCGCGCTAGCCCATTGCGCCACGGAGACAGTCTTGCTCCACTCTCACCACCATCATAACATACCTTCAAAGCTATCAGCGCAAAGAAAAAAGCAACACACCACTCCCGGGAGGGCTTGAAACTCCAACCTTTCAGTCAACAGGCGATTGCGCTAGCCAATTGCGCCACGGAGACAGTCCTGCTCCACTCTCACCACCATCAGAACATATCTTCAAAGCTTACAGCCCAAAGGAAAAAAAGCGCCACACCACCACCAGGCTGGCTCGAACCTCCAACTTTTCGGTTAACAGCCGATCACGCTAGCCAATTGCGGCACGAAGACAGTCGTGCTCCACTCTCACCACCATCAGAACATATCTTCAAAGCTATCAGCCCACAGAAAAAAAGCACCGCACCACCACCGTGTGGGCTCGAACCTCCAACCTTTCGGTTAACAGCCCATCGCCCAAGCCATTTGCGCCACGGAGACAGTCCTGCTCCACTATCACCACCATCAGAACATATCTTCAAAGCTATCAGCCCAAAGAAAAAAAAAGCACCGCACCACCACCGGGTGGGCTCGAACCTCCAACCTTTCGGTTAACGGCCAATCGCGCCAGCCAATTGCGCCACGGAGACAGTCCTGCTCCACTCTCACCACCATCAGAACATATCTTCAAAGCTATCAGCACAAAGAAAAAAAGCGCCCCAGCATCACCGGGTGGGCTCGAACTTCCAACCTTTCGGTTAACAGCCGATTGCGCTAGCCAACTGCGCCAAGGAGACAGTCGTGCTCCACTCTCACCACCATCAGAACATATCTTCAAAGCTATCAGCGCAAAGAAAAAAGCAACACACCACTCCAGGAAGGGCTCGAAACTCCAACCTTTCGATTAACAGCCGATCGCGCTAGCCAATTGCGCCACGGAGACAGTCCTGCTCTACTCTCACCACCATCAGAACATATCTTCAAAGCTATCAGCCCAAAGAAAAAAAGCGCCATACCACCACCGGGTGGGCTCGAACCTCCGACCTTTTGGTTAACAGCCGATCGCGCTAGCCAAATGCGCCATAGAGACAGTCCTGCTCCACTCTCACCACCATCAGAACATATCTTCAAAGCTATCAGCCCAAAGAAAAAAAAGCGCCGCACCACCACCGGGTGGGCTCGAACCTCCAACTTTTCGGTTAACAGCCGGTCACGCTAGCCAATTGCACCACGGAGACAGTCCTGCTTCACTCTCACCACAATCATAACATATCTTCAAAGCTATCAGCCCAAAGAAAAAAAAGCGCCGCACCACCACCGGGTGGGCTCGAAACTTCAACCTTTCGTTTAACTGCCGATCGCGCTAGCCAATGGCGCCACGGAGACAGTCCTGCTCCACTCTTATCACCATTAGAACATATCTTCAAAGCTATCAGCCGAAAGAAAAAAAAGCGCCACACCACCAACGAGTGGGCTCGAACCTCCAACTTGCCGGTTAACAGCCGATCGCGCTAGCCAATTGCGCCATGGAGACAGTCCTGCTCCACCCTCACCACCATAAGAACATATCTTCAAAGCTATCAGCCCAAAGAAAAAAAAGCGCCGCACCACCATCGGGTGGGCGCAAACATCCAACCTTTCGGTTAACAGCCGATCGCGCTAGCCAATTGCCCCACGGAGACAGTCGTGCTCCACTCTCACCACCGTCAGAACATTTCTTCACAGCTATCACCCCAAAGAAAAAAAAGCGCCGCACCACCACCGGCTGGGCTCGAACCTCCAACCTTTCGGTTAACCGCCGATCGCGCTAGCCCATTGCGCTACGAAGGCAGTCTTGCTCCACTCTCACCATCATCAAAACATATCTTCAAAGCTATCAGCGCAAAGAAAAAAAGCGCTGCACCACCACCAGGTGGGCTCGAACCTCCAACCTTTCGGTTAACAGCCTATCGCGCTAGCCCATTGCGCCACGGAGACAGTCTTGCTCCACTCTCACCACCATCAGAACATATCTTCAAAGCTATCAGCGCCAAGAAAAAAAGCAACACACCACTCCCGGGAGGGCTCGAAACTCCAACCTTTCAGTCAACAGGCGATTGCGCTAGCCAATTGCACCACGGAGACAGTCCTGCTCCACTCTCACCACCATCAGAACATATCTTCAAAGCTTACAGCCCAAAGAAAAAAAAGCGCCACACCACCACCGGGTGGGCTCGAACCTCCGACCTTTTGGTTAACAGCCGATCGCGCTAGCCAATTGCGCCATGGAGACAGTCCTGCTCCACTCTCCACCACCATCAAAACATATCTTCAAAGCTATCAACCCAAAGAAAAAAAAGCGCCGCACCACCACCGGGCTGGCTCAAACCTCCAACTTTTCGGTTAACAGCCGATCACGCTAGCCAATTGCGTCACGGAGACAGTCGTGCTCCACTCTCACCACCATCAGAACATATCATCAAAGCTATCAGCCCACAGAAAAAAAAGCGCCGCACCACCACCGTGTGGGCTCGAACCTCCAACCTTTCGGTTAACAGCCGATCGCGCAAGCCAATTGCGCCACGGAGACAGTCCTGCTCCACGCTCACCACCATCAGAACATATCTTCAAAGCTATCAGCCCAGAGAAAAAAAAGCACCGCACCACCACCGGGTGGGCTCGAACTTCCAACCTTTCGGTTAACGGCCAATCGCGCCAGCCAATTGCGCCACGGAGCAGGTCCTGCTCCACTCTCACCACCATCAGAACATATCTTCAAAGCTATCAGCCCAAAGAAAAAAAAGTGCCATACCACCACCGGGTGGGCTCGAACCTCCGACATTTTGGATAACAGCCGATCGCGCTAGCCAATTGCGCCATAGAGACAGTCCTGCTCCACTCTCACCACCATCAGAACATATCTTCAAAGCTATCAGCCCAAAGAAAGAAAAGCGCCGCACCACCACCGGGTGGGCTCGAACTACCAACTTTGTGGTTAACAGCCGATCACGCTAGCCAATTGCGCCACGGAGACAGTCCTGCTCCACTCTCACCACCATCAGAACATATCTTCAAAGCTATCAGCCAAAAGAAAAAAAAGTGCCGCACCACCACCGGGTGGGCTCGAACCTCCAACTTTTCGGTTAACAGCCGATCACGCTAGCCAATTGCGCCACGGAGACAGTCCTGCTTCACTCTCACCACGATCATAACATATCTTCAAAGCTATCAGCCCAAAGAAAAAAAAGCGCCGCACCACCACCGGGTGGGCTCGAAACTCCAACCTTTCGTTTAACTGCCGATCGCGCTAGCCAATTGCGCCACGGAGACAGTCCTGCTCCACTCTCACCACCATCAGAACATATCTTCAAAGCTATCAGCCAAAAAAAAGCGCCGCACCACCACCGGGTGGGCTCGAACCTCCAACTTTTCGGTTAACAGCTGATCGCGCTAGCCAATTGCGCCACGGAGACAGTCCTGCTCCACTCTCACCACCATCAGAACATATCTTCAAAGCTATCAGCCCAAACAAAAAAAGCGCCATACCACCACCGGGTGGGCTCGAACCTCCAACTTTTCGGTTAACAGCCGATCACGCTAGCCAATTGCGCCATGGAGATAGTCATGCTCCACTCTCACCACCATCAGAACATATCTTCAAAGCTATCAGCCCACAGAAAAAAAAGCGCCGCACAACCACCGGGTAGGCTCGAACCTCCAACTTTTCGGTTAACAGCCGATCGCGCTAGCCAGTTGCGCCACGGAGACAGTCCTGCTCCACTCTCACCACAATAAGAACATATCTTCAAAGCTATCAGCCCAAAGAAAAAAAAGCGCCGCAGCACCACCGGGTGGGCTCGAACTTCCGACCTTTTGGTTAACAGCCGATCGCGCTAGCCAATTGCGCCACGAAGACAGTCCTGCTCCACTCTCATCACCATCTGAACATATCTTCAAAGCTATTACCGCAAAGAAAAAAGCAACACACCACTCCCGGGAGGGCTCGAAACTCCAACCTTTCGGTTAACTGCCGATCGCGCTAGCCCATTGCGCTACGGAGGCAGTCTTGCTCCACTCTCACCATCATCAGAACATATCTTCAAAGCTATCAGCGCAAAGAAAAAAGCGCTGCACCACCACCAGGTGGGCTCGAACCTCCAACCTTTCGGTTAACAGCCGATCGCGCTAGCCCATTGCGCCACGGAGACAGTCTTGCTCCACTCTCACCACCATCAGAACATATCTTCAAAGCTATCAGCGCAAAAAAATGCAACACACCACTCCCGGGAGGGCTCTAAACTCCAACCTTTCAGTCAACAGGCGATTGCGCTAGCCAATTGCGCCACGGAGACAGTCCTGCTCCACTCTCACCACCATCAGAACATATCTTCAAAGCTTACAGCCCAAAGAAAAAAAGCGCCACACCACCACCGGGTGGGCTCGAACCTCCGACCTTTTGGTTAACAGCCGATCGCGCTAGCCAATTGCGCCATGGAGACAGTCCTGCTCCACTCTCCACCACCATCAAAACATATCTTCAAAGCTATCAGCCCAAAGAAAAAAAAGCGCCGCACCACCACCGGGCTGGCTCGAACCACCAACTTTTCGGTTAACACCCGATCACGCTAGCCAATTGCGGCACGGAGACAGTCGTGCTCCACTCTCACCACCATCAGAACAGATCTTTAAAGCTATCAGCCCACAGAAAAAAAAGCGCCGCACCACCACCGTCTGGGCTCGAACCTCCAACCTTTCGGTTAACAGCCGATCGCCCAAGCCAATTGCGCCACGGAGACAGTCCTGCTCCACTCTCACCACCATCAGAACATATCTTCAAAGCTATCAGCCCAAAGAAAAAAAAGCACCGCACCACCACCGGGTGGGCTCGAACTACCAACTTTGCGGTTAACAGCCGATCACGCTAGCCAATTGCGCCACGGAGACAGTCCTGCTCCACTCTCACCACCATCAGAACATATCTTCAAAGTTATCAGCCAAAAGAAAAAAAAGCGCCGCACCACCACCGGCTGGGCTCGAACCTCCAACCTTTCGGTTAACAGCCGATCGCGCTAGCCAATTGCGCCACGAAGACAGTCCTGCTCCACTCTCATCACCATCGGAACATATCTTCAAAGCTATTACCGCAAAGAAAAAAGCAACACACCACTCCCGGGAGGGCTCGAAACTCCAACCTTTCGGTTAACCGCCGATCGCGCTAGCCCATTGCGCTACGAAGGCAGTCTTGCTCCACTCTCACCATCATCAGAACATATCTTCAAAGCTATCAGCGCAAAGAAAAAAAGCGCTGCACCACCACCAGGTGGGCTCGAACCTCCAACCTTTCGGTTAACAGCCTATCGCGCTAGCCCATTGCGCCATGGAGACAGTCTTGCTCCATTCTCACCACCATCAGAACATATCTTCAAAGCTATCAGCGCCAAGAAAAAAGCAACACACCACTCCCGGGAGGGCTCGAAACTCCAATCTTTCAGTCAACAGGCGATTGCGCTAGCCAATTGCGCCACGGAGACAGTCCTGCTCCACTCTCACCACCATCAGAACATATCTTCAAAGCCATCAGCCCACAGAAAAAAAAAGCGCCGCACCACCACCGTGTGGGCTCGAACCTCCAACCTTTCGGTTAACAGCCGATCGCCCAAGCCAATTGCGCCACGGAGACAGTCCTGCTCCACTCTCACCACCATCAGAACATATCTTCAAAGCTATCAGCCCAAAGAAAAAAAGCACCGCACCACCACCGGGTGGGCTCGAACCTCCGACCTTTTGGTTAACAGCCGATCGCGCTAGCCAATTGCGCCATGGAGACAGTCCTGCTCCACTCTCATCACCATCTGAACATATCTTCAAAGCTATTACCGCTAAGAAAAAAGCAACACACCACTCCCGGGAGGGCTCGAAACTCCAACCTTTCGGTTAACTGCCGATCGCGCTAGCCCATTGCGCTACGGAGGCAGTCTTGCTCCACTCTCACCATCATCAGAACATATCTTCAAAGCTATCAGCGCAAAGAAAAAAAAGCGCTGCACCACCACCAGGTGGGCTCGAACCTCCAACCTTTCGGTTAACAACCGATCGCGCTAGCCCATTGCGCCACGGAGACAGTCTTGCTCCACTCTCACCACCATCAGAACATATCTTCAAAGCTATCAGCGCAAAAAAATGCAACACACCACTCCCGGGAGGGCTCTAAACTCCAACCTTTCAGTCAACAGGCGATTGCGCTAGCCAATTGCGCCACGGAGACAGTCCTGCTCCACTCTCACCACCATCAGAACATATCTTCAAAGCTTACAGCCCAAAGAAAAAAAGCGCCACACCACCACCGGGTGAGCTCGAACCTCCGACCTTTTGGTTAACAGCCGATCGCGCTAGCCAATTGCGCCATGGAGACAGTCCTGCTCCACTCTCCACCACCATCAAAACATATCTTCAAAGCTATCAGCCCAAAGAAAAAAAAGCGCCGCACCACCACCGGGCTGGCTCGAACCTCCAACTTTTCGGTTAACAGCCGATCACGCTAGCCAATTGCGGCACGGAGACAGTCGTGCTCCACTCTCACCACCATCAGAACAGATCTTTAAAGCTATCAGCCCACAGAAAAAAAAGCGCCGCACCACCACCGTCTGGGCTCGAACCTCCAACCTTTCGGTTAACAGCCGATCGCCCAAGCCAATTGCGCCACGGAGACAGTCCTGCTCCACTCTCACCACCATCAGAACATATCTTCAAAGCTATCAGCCCAAAGAAAAAAAAAGCGCCGCACCACTCCCGGGAGGGCTCGAAACTCCAACCTTTCGGTTAACCGCCGATCGCGCTAGCCCATTGCGCTACGGAGGCAGTCTTGCTCCACTCTCACCATCATCAGAACATATCTTCAAAGCTATCAGCGCAAAGAAAAAAGCGCTGCACCACCACCAGGTGGGCTCGAACCTCCAACCTTTCGGTTACCAGCCGATCGCGCTAGCCCATTGCGCCACGGAGACAGTCTTGCTCCACTCTCACCACCATCAGAACATATCTTCAAAGCTATCAGCGCAAAAAAAATGCAACACACCACTCCCGGGAGGGCTCTAAACTCCAACCTTTCAGTCAACAAGCGATTGCGCTAGCCAATTGCGCCACGGAGACAGTCCTGCTCCACTCTCACCACCATCAGAACATATCTTCAAAGCTTACAGCCCAAAGAAAAAAAGCGCCACACCACCACCGGGTGGGCTCGAACCTCCGACCTTTTGGTTAACAGCCGATCGCGCTAGCCAATTGCGCCATGGAGACAGTCCTGCTCCACTCTCCACCACCATCAAAACATATCTTCAAAGCTATCAGCCCAAAGAAAAAAAAGCGCCGCACCACCACCGGGCTGGCTCGAACCTCCAAATTTTCGGTTAACAGCCGATCACGCTAGCCAATTGCGCCACGGAGACAGTCCTGCTCCACTCTCACCACCATCAGAACATATCTTCAAAATTATCAGCCAAAAGAAAAAAAAAGCGCCGCACCACCACCGGCTGGGCTCGAACCTCCAACCTTTCGGTTAACAGCCGATCGCGCTAGCCAATTGCGCCACGAAGACAGTCCTGCTCCACTCTCATCACCATCGGAACATATCTTCAAAGCTATTACTGCAAAAATGCAACACACCACTCCCGGGAGGGCTCGAAACTCCAACCTTTCGGTTAACCGCCGATCGCGCTAGCCCATTGCGCTACGAAGGCAGTCTTGCTACACTCTCACCATCATCAGAACATATCTTCAAAGCTATCAGCGCAAAGAAAAAAAGCGCTGCACCACCACCAGGTGGGCTCGAACCTCCAACCTTTCGGTTAACAGCCTATCGCGCTAGCCCATTGCGCCACGGAGACAGTCTTGCTCCACTCTCACCACCATCAGAACATATCTTCAAAGCTATCAGCGCCAAGAAAAAAGCAACACACCACTCCCGGGAGGGCTCGAAACTCCAACCTTTCAGTCAACAGGCGATTGCGCTAGCCAATTGCGCCACGGAGACAGTCCTGCTCCACTCTCACCACCATCAGAACATATCTTCAAAGCTTACAGCACAAAAAAAAAGCGCCACACCACCACCGGGTGGGCTCGAACCTCCGACCTTTTGGTTAACAGCCGATCGCGCTAGCCAATTGCGCCATGGAGACAGTCCTGCTCCACTCTCCACCACCATCAAAACATATCTTCAAAGCTATCAGCCCAAAGAAAAAAAAGCGCCGCACCACCACCGGGCTGGCTCGGAGCTCCAACTTTTCGGTTAACAGCCGGTCACGCTAGCCAATTGCGTCACGGAGACAGTCGTGCTCCACTCTCACCACCATCAGAACATATCATCAAAGCTATCAGCCCACAGAAAAAAAAGCGCCGCACCACCACCGTGTGGGCTCGAACCTCCAACCTTTCGGTTAACAGCCGATCGCCCAAGCCAATTGCGCCACGGAGACAGTCCTGCTCCACGCTCACCACCATCAGAACATATCTTCAAAGCTATCAGCCCAAAGAAAAAAAAGCACCGCACCACCACCAGGTGGGCTCGAACTTCCAACCTTTCGGTTAACGGCCAATCGCGGCAGCCAATTGCGCCACGGAGACAGTCCTGCTCCACTCTCACCACCATCAGAACATATCTTCAAAGCTATCAGCACAAAGAAAAAAAGCGCCCCAGCATCACCGGGTGGGCTCGAACTTCCAACCTTTCGGTTAACAGCCGATCGCGCTAGCCAACTGCGCCAAGGAGACAGTCGTGCTCCACTGTCACCACCATCAGAACATATCTTCACAAGCTATCAGCGCCAAGAAAAAAGCAACACACCACTCCCGGGAGGGCTAGAAACTCCAACCTTTCAGTCAACAGGCGATTGCGCTAGCCAATTGCGCCACGGAGACAGTCCTGCTCCACTCTCACCACCATCAGAACATATCTTCAAAGCCATCAGCCCACAGAAAAAAAAGCGCCGCACCACCACCGTGTGGGCTCGAACCTCCAACCTTTCGGTTAACAGCCGATCGCCCAAGCCAATTGCGCCACGGAGACAGTCCTGCTCCACTCTCACCACCATCGGAACATATCTTCAAAGCTATCAGCCCAAAGAAAAAAAGCACCGCACCACCACCGAGTGGGCTCGAACTACCAACTTTGCGGTTAACAGCCGATCACGCTAGCCAATTGCGCCACGGAGACAGTCGTGCTCCACTCTCACCACCATCAGAACATATCTTCAAAGCTATCAGCCAAAAGAAAAAAAAGGGCCGCACCACCACCGGGTGGGCCGGAACCTCCAACTTTTCGGTTAACAGCCGATCACGCTAGCCAATTGCGCCACGGAGACAGTCCGGCTTCACTCTCACCACGATCATAACATATCTTCAAAGCTATCAGCCCAAAGAAAAAAGCGCCGCACCACCACCGGGTGGGCTCGAAACTCCAACCTTTCGTTTAACTGCCGATCGCGCTAGCCAATGGCGCCACGGAGACAGTCCTGCTCCACTCTTTTCACCATTAGAACATATCTTCAAAGCTATCAGCGCAAAGAAAAAAAAGCGCTGCACCACCACCAGGTGGGCTCGAACCTCAAACCTTTCGGTTAACAACCGATCGCGCTAGCCCATTGCGCCACGGAGACAGTCTTGCTCCACTCTCACCACCATCAGAACATATCTTCAAAGCTATCAGCGCAAAAAAATGCAACACACCAATCCCGGGAGGGCTCTAAACTCCAACCTTTCAGTCAACAGGCGATTGCGCTAGCCAATTGCGCCACGGAGACAGTCCTGCTCCACTCTCACCACCATCAGAACATATCTTCAAAGCTTACAGCCCAAAGAAAAAAAGCGCCACACCACCACCGGGTGAGCTCGAACCTCCGACCTTTTGGTTAACAGCCGATCGCGCTAGCCAATTGCGCCATGGAGACAGTCCTGCTCCACTCTCCACCACCATCAAAACATATCTTCAAAGCTATCAGCCCAAAGAAAAAAAAGCGCCGCACCACCACCGGGCTGGCTCGAACCTCCAACTTTTCGGTTAACAGCCGATCACGCTAGCCAATTGCGGCACGGAGACAGTCGTGCTCCACTCTCACCACCATCAGAACAGATCTTTAAAGCTATCAGCCCACAGAAAAAAAAGCGCCGCACCACCACCGTCTGGGCTCGAACCTCCAACCTTTCGGTTAACAGCCGATCGCCCAAGCCAATTGCGCCACGGAGACAGTCCTGCTCCACTCTCACCACCATCAGAACATATCTTCAAAGCTATCAGCCCAAAGAAAAAAAAAGCGCCGCACCACTCCCGGGAGGGCTCGAAACTCCAACCTTTCGGTTAACCGCCGATCGCGCTAGCCCATTGCGCTACGGAGGCAGTCTTGCTCCACTCTCACCATCATCAGAACATATCTTCAAAGCTATCAGCGCAAAGAAAAAAGCGCTGCACCACCACCAGGTGGGCTCGAACCTCCAACCTTTCGGTTAACAGCCGATCGCGCTAGCCCATTGCGCCACGGAGACAGTCTTGCTCCACTCTCACCACCATCAGAACATATCTTCAAAGCTATCAGCGCAAAAAAAATGCAACACACCACTCCCGGGAGGGCTCTAAACTCCAACCTTTCAGTCAACAAGCGATTGCGCTAGCCAATTGCGCCACGGAGACAGTCCTGCTCCACTCTCACCACCATCAGAACATATCTTCAAAGCTTACAGCCCAAAGAAAAAAAGCGCCACACCACCACCGGGTGGGCTCGAACCTCCGACCTTTTGGTTAACAGCCGATCGCGCTAGCCAATTGCGCCATGGAGACAGTCCTGCTCCACTCTCCACCACCATCAAAACATATCTTCAAAGCTATCAGCCCAAAGAAAAAAAAGCGCCGCACCACCACCGGGCTGGCTCGAACCTCCAAATTTTCGGTTAACAGCCGATCACTCTAGCCAATTGCGCCACGGAGACAGTCCTGCTCCACTCTCACCACCATCAGAACATATCTTCAAAATTATCAGCCAAAAGAAAAAAAAAGCGCCGCACCACCACCGGCTGGGCTCGAACCTCCAACCTTTCGGTTAACAGCCGATCGCGCTAGCCAATTGCGCCACGAAGACAGTCCTGCTCCACTCTCATCACCATCGGAACATATCTTCAAAGCTATTACTGCAAAAATGCAACACACCACTCCCGGGAGGGCTCGAAACTCCAACCTTTCGGTTAACCGCCGATCGCGCTAGCCCATTGCGCTACGAAGGCAGTCTTGCTACACTCTCACCATCATCAGAACATATCTTCAAAGCTATCAGCGCAAAGAAAAAAAGCGCTGCACCACCACCAGGTGGGCTCGAACCTCCAACCATTCGGTTAACAGCCTATCGCGCTAGCCCATTGCGCCACGGAGACAGTCTTGCTCCACTCTCACCACCATCAGAACATATCTTCAAAGCTATCAGCCCAAAGAAAAAAAAGCGCCGCACCACCACCGGGTGGGCTCGAGACAAACTCCAACCTTTCGTTTAACTGCCGATTGCGCTAGCCAATGGTGCCACGGAGACAGTCCTGCTCCACTCTATTCACCATTAGAACATATCTTCAAAGCTATATGCTCAAAGAAAAAAAAGCGCCACACCACCAACGGGTGGGCTCGAACCTCCAACTTGCCGGTTAACAGCCGATCGCGCTAGCCAATTGCCCCACGGAGACAGTCCTGCTCCACTCTCACCACCATCAGAACATATCTTCAAAGCTATCAGCCCACACAAAAAAAAGCTCCGCACCACCACCGGGAGAGCTCGAACCTCCAACGTTTCGGGTAACAGCCGATCGCGCTAGCCAATTGTGCCACGGAGACAGTCCTGCTCCACTCTCACCACCGTCAGAACATTTCTTCAGAGCTATAAGCCCAAAAAAAAGCGCCGCACCACCACCGGGTGGGCTCGAACCTCCAACCTTTCGGTTAACAGCCGATCGCGCTAGCCAATTGCCCCACGGAGACAGTCGTGCTCCACTCTCACCACCGTCAGAACATTTCTTCAGGGCTATCACCCCAAAGAAAAAAAAGCGCCGAACCACCACCGGTTGGGCTCGAACCTCCAACCTTTCGGTTAACAGCCGATCGCGCTAGCCAATTGCGCCACGAAGACAGTCCTGCTCCACTCTCACCACCATCAGAACATATCTTCAAAGCTATTACCGCAAAGAAAAAAGCAACACACCACTCCCGGGAGGGCTCGAAACTCCAACCTTTCGGTTAACAGCCGATCGCGCTAGCCCATTGCGCCACGGAGGCAGTCTTGCTCCACTCTCACCATCATCAGAACATATCTTCAAAGCTGTCAGCGCAAAGAAAAAAAAGCGCTGCACCACCACCGGGTGGGCTCAAACCTCCAAACTTTCAGTTAACAGCCGATCGCGCTAGCCCATTGCGCCACGGAGACAGTCTTTCCCCACTCTCACCACCATCAGAACATATCTTAAAAGCTATCAGCGCAAAGAAAAAAGCAACACACCACTCCCGGGAGGGCTCGAAACTCCAACCTTTCGGTCAACAGCCGATCGCGCTAGCCCAATGCGTCACGGAGACAGTCTTGCCCCCCTCTCACCACCATCAGAACATATCTTCAAAGCTATCAGCCCAAAAAAAAAGCACCGCACCACCACCGGGTGGGCTCGAACCTCCAACCTTTCGGTTAACAGCCGATCGCGCTAGCCAATTTCGCCACGGAGACAGTCCTGCTCTACTCTCACCACCATAAGAACATATCTTCAAAGCTATCAGCCCAAAGAAAAAAAAGCGCCGCACCACCACCGGGTGGGCTCGAACTTCCAACTTTTCGGTTAACAGCCGATCGCGCTAGCCAATTGCGCCACGCAGACAGTCCTGCTCCACCCTCACCACCATAAGAACATATCTTCAAAGCTATCAGCCCAAAGAAAAAAAAGCGCCGCACCACCATCGGGTGGGCTCGAACATCCAACCTATCGGTTAACAGCCGATCGCGCTAGCCAATTGCGCCATGGAGACAGTCTTGCCCCACTCTCACCACCATCAGAACATATCTTAAAAGCTATCAGCGCAAAGAAAAAAGCAACACACCACTCCCGGGAGGGCTCGAAACTCCAACCTTTCGGTCAACAGCCGGTCGCGCTAGCCCAATGCGCCACGGAGACAGTCTTGCCCCCCTCTCACCACCATCAGAACATATCTTCAAAGCTATCAGCCCAAAGAAAAAAAAGCACCGCACCACCACCGGGTGGGCTCGAACCTCCAACCTTTCGGTTAACAGCCGATCGCGCTAGCCAATTTCGCCACGGAGACAGTCCTGCTCTACTCTCACCACCATCAGAACATATCTTCAAAGCTATCATCCCAAAAAAAGCGCCATACCACCACCGGGTTGGCTCGAACTTCCGACCTTTTGGTTAACAGCCGATCGCGCTAGCCAATTGCGCCATGGAGACAGTCCTGCTCCACTCCCACCACCATCAGAACATATCTTCAAAGCTATCAGCACAAAGAAAAAAGGAACACGCCTCTCCCGAGAGGGCTCGAAACTCCAACCTTTCGGTTAACAGCCGATCGCGCTAGCCAATTGCGCCACGGAGACAGTCCTGCTCTAATCTCACCACCATCAGAACATATCTTCAAAGCTATAAGCCCAAAGAAAAAAAAGCGCCGCACCACCGCCGGGTGGGCTCGAAACTGCAACCTTTCGGTTAACAGCCGATCGCGCTAGCCAATTGCGCCACGGAGACAGTCCTGCTCCACTCTCACCACCATCAGAACATATCTTCAAAGCTATCAGCCCAAACAGAAAAAGCGCCATACCACCACCGGGTGGGCTCGAACCTCTGACCTTTTGGTTAACAGCCGATCGCGCTAGCCAATTGCGTCATGGAGACAGTCCTGCTCCACTCTCACCACCATCAGAACATATCTTCAAAGCTATCAGCCCACAGAAAAAAAGCGCCGCACAACCACCGGGTAGGCTCCAACCTCCAACTTTTCGGTTAACAGCCGATAGCGCTAGCCAATTGCGCCACGGAGACAGTCCTGCTCCACTCTCACCACCATAAGAACATATCTTCAAAGCTATCAGCCCAAAGAAAAAAAAGCGCCGCACCACCACCGGGTGGGCTCGAACCTCCAACCTTTCGGTTAACAGCCGATCACGCTAGCCAATTGCCCCACGGAGACAGTCGTGCTCCACTCTCACCACCGTCAGAACAGTTCTTCAGGGCTATCACCCCAAAGAAAAAAAAAGCGCCGCACTACCACCGGTTGGGCTCGAACCTCCAACCTTTCGGTTAACAGCCGATCGCGCTAGCCAATTGCACCACGAAGACAGTCCTGCTCCACTCTCACCATCATCAGAACATATCTTCAAAGCTATTACCGCAAAAAAAAGCAACACACCACTCCCGGGAGGGCTCGAAACTCAAACCTTTTGGGTAACAGCCGATCGCGCAAGCCCATTGCGCCACGGAGGCAGTCTTGCTCCACTCTCACCTTCATCAGAACATATCTTCAAAGCTATCAGCGCAAAGAAAAAAAGCGCTGCACCACCACCGCGTGGGCTCGAACCTCCAACCTTTCGGTTAACAGCCGATCGCGCTAGCCCATTGCGCCACGGGGACAGTCTTACTCCACTCTCACCACCATCAGAACATATCTTCAAAGCTATCAGCCCAAAGAAAAAAAAGCACCGCACCACCACCGGATGTGCTCGAACCTCCAACCTTTCGGTTAACAGCCGATCGCGCTAGCCAATTGCGCCACGGAGACAGTCGTGCTCTACTCTGACGACCATCAGAACATATCTTCAAAGCTATCAGCGCAAAGAAAAAAAGCAAAACACCACTCCCGGGAGGGCTCGAACCTCAAACGTTTCGGTTTACAGCCGATCGCGCTGGCCAATTGCGCCACGGAGACAGTCCTGCTCCACTCTCACCACAATTAGAACATATCTTCAAAGCTATCAGCCGAAAGAAAAAAAGCGCCGTACCACCGGGTGGGCTCGAACCTCCAACCTTTCGGTTAACAGCCGATCGCGCTAGCCAATTGCGCCACGGAGACAATCGTGCTCCACCCTCACCACCATCAGAACATATCTTCAAAGCTATCAGCGCAAAGAAAAAAGAAACACACCCCACCCGGGAGGGCTCGAACCTCCAACTTTTTGGTTAACAGCCGATCGCGCTAGCCAATTGCGCCACGGGGACCGTCCTGCTCCACTCTCACCACCGTCAGACCATTTCTTCAGAGCAATCACCCAAAAGAAAAAAAAGCGCCGCACCACCACCGGGTGGGCTCGAACCTCCACCCTTTCGGTTAACAGCCGATCGCGCTAGCCAATTGCGCCACGGAGACAGTCCTGCTCCACTCTCACCACCATCAGAACATATCTTCAAAGCTATCAGCACAAAGAAAAAAGCAACACACCTCTCCCGAGAGGGCTCGAAACTCCAACCTTTCGGTTAACAGCCGATCGCGCTACCCAATTGCGCCACGGAGACAGTCCTGCTCTACTCTCACCACCATCAGAACATATCTTCAAAGCTATCAGCCCAAAGAAAAAAAAGCGCCGCACCACCACCGGGTGGGCTCGAAACTCCAACCTTTCGGTTAACAGCCGATCGCGCTAGCCAATTGCGCCACGGAGACAGTCCTGCTCCACTCTCACCACCATCAGAACATATCTTCAAAGCTATCAGCCCAAACAAAAAAGCGCCATACCACCACCGGGTGGGCTCGAACCTCCGACCTGTTGGTTAACAGCCGATCGCGCTAGCCAATTGCGCCATGGAGACAGTCCTGCTCCACACTCACCACCATCAGAACATATCTTCAAAGCTATCAGCCCAAAGAAAAAAAAGCGCCGCACCACCACGAGGTGGGCTCGAACCTCCAACTTTTCGGTTAACAGCCGATCACGCTAGCCAATTGCGCCATGGAGACAGTCATGCTCCACTCTCACCACCATCAGAACATATCTTCAAAGCTATCAGCTCACAGAAAAAAAAAGCGCAGCACAACCACCGGGTAGGCTCGAACCTCCAACTTTTCGGTTAACAGCCGATCGCGCTAGCCAATTGCCCCACGGAGACAGTCGTGCTCCACTCTCACCACCATCAGAACATTTCTTCAGAGCTATCACCCCAAAGAAAAACAAAGCGCCGCACCACCACGAGGTGGCCTCGAACCTCCAACTTTTCGGTTAACAGCCGATCACGCTAGCCAATTGTGCCATGAAGACAGTCATGCTCCACTCTCACCACCTTCAGAACATATCTTCAAAGCTATCAGCCCACAGAAAAAAAGCGCCGCACAACCACCGGGTAGGCTCGAACCTCCGACCTTTTGGTTAACAGCTGATCGCGCTAGCCATTTGCGCCACGGAGACAGTCCTGCTCCAATCTCACCACCATAAGAGCATATCTTCAAAGCTATCAGCCCAAAAAAAAAGCGCCGCACCACCACCGGGTGGGCTCGAACCTTCAACTTTTCGGTTAACAGACGATCACGCTAGCCAATTGCGCCACGGAGACAGTCCTGCTCCACTCTCACCACCATCAGAACATATCTTCAAAGCTATCAGCCCACAGAAAAAAAAGCGCCGCACAACCACCGGGTAGGCTCCAACCTCCAACTTTTCGGTTAACAGCCGATCGCGCTAGCCAATTGCGCCACGGAGACAGTCCTGCTCCACTCTCACCACCATAAGAACTTATCTTCAAAGCTATCAGCCCAAAGAAAAAAAAGCGCCGCACCACCACCGGGTGGGCTCGAACCTCCAACCTTTCGGTTAACAGCCGATCACGCTAGCCAATTGCCCCACCGAGACAGTCGTGCTCCACTCTCACCGCCGTCAGAACAGTTCTTCAGAGCTATCACCCCAAAGAAAAAAAAAGCGCCGCACCACCACCGGTTGGGCTCGAACCTCCAACCTTTCGGTTAACAGCCGATCGCGCTAGCCAATTGCGCCACGAAGACAGTCCTGCTCCCCTCTCACCACCATCAGAACATATCTTCAAAGCTATTACCGCAAAAAAAGCAACACACCACTCCCGGGAGGGCTCGAAACTCAAACCTTTCGGGTAACAGCCGATCGCGCAAGCCCATTGCGCCACGGAGGCAGTCTTGCTCCACTCTCACCATCATCAGAACTGATCTTCAAAGCTATCAGCGCAAAGAAAAAAGCGCTGCACCACCACCGCGTGGGCTCGAACCTCCAACCTTTCGGTTAACAGCCGATCGCGCTAGCCCATTGCGCCACGGGGACAGTCTTGCTCCACTCTCACCACCATCAGAACATATCTTCAAAGCTATCAGCGCAAAGAAAAAAGCAACACACCACTAAGGGAGGGTTCGAAACTCCAACCTTTCGGTCAACAGCTGATCGCGCTAGCCGATTGCGCCACGGAGACAGTCTTGCTCCCCTCTCACCACCATCAGAACATATCTTCAAAGCTATCAGCCCAAAGAAAAAAAAGCACCGCACCACCACCGGATGTGCTCGAACCTCCAACCTTTCGGTTAACAGCCGATCGCGCTAGCCAATTGCGCCACGGAGACAGTCGTGCTCTACTCTGACCACCATCAGAACATATCTTCGAAGCTATCAGCGCAAAGAAAAAAAGCAAAACAACACTCCCGGGAGGGCTCGAACCTCAAACGTTTCGGTTTAAAGCCGATCGCGCTGGCCAATTGCGCCACGGAGGCAGTCCTGCTCCACTCTCACCACAATTAGAACATATCTTCAAAGCTATCAGCCGAAAGAAAAAAAATAGCCGCACCACCACCGGGTAGGCTCGAACCTCCAACCTTTCGGTTAACAGCCGATCGCGCTAGCCAATTGCGCCACGGAGACAATCGTGCTCCACCCTCACCACCATCAGAACATATCTTCAAAGCTATCAGCGCAAAGAAAAAAGCAACACACCCCACCAGGGAGGGCTCGAACCTCCAACTTTTTGGTTAACAGCCGATCGCGCTAGCCAATTGCGCCACGGGGACCGTCCTGCTCTACTCTCACCACCGCCAGACCATTTCTTCAGAGCTATCACCCCAAAGAAAAAAAAGCGCCGCACCACCACTGGGTGGGCTTGAACCTCCACCCTTTCGGTTAACAGCCGATCGCGCTAGCCAATTGCGCCACGGAGACAGTCCTGCTTTACTCTCACCACCATCAGAACATATCTTCAAAGCTATCAGCCCAAAAAAAGCGCCATACCACCACCGGGTTGGCTCGAACCTCCGACCTTTTGGTTAACAGCCGATCGCGCTAGCCAATTGCGCCATGGAGACAGTCCTGCTCCACTCTCACCACCATCAGAACATATCTTCAAAGCTATCAGCACAAAGAAAAAAGCAACACACCTCTCCCGAGAGGGCTCGAAACTCCAACCTTTCGGTTAACAGCCGATCGCGCTAGCCAATTGCGCCACGGAGACAGTCCTGCTCTAGTCTCACCACCATCAGAACATATCTTCAAAGCTATCAGCCCAAAGAAAAAAAAAGCGCCGCACCGCCACCGGGTGGGCTCGAAACTCCAACCTTTCGGTTAACAGCTGATCGCGCTAGCCAATTGCGCCACGGAGACAGTCCTGCTCCACTCTCACCACCATCAGAACATATCTTCAAAGCTATCAGCCCAAACAAAAAAAGCGCCATACCACCACCGGGTGGGCTCGAACCTCCGACCTGTTGGTTAACAGCCGATCGCGCTAGCCAATTGCGCCATGGAGACAGTCCTCCTCCACTCTCACCACCATCAGAACATATCTTCAATGCTATCAGCCCAAAGAAAAAAAAGCGCCGCACCAACACGAGGTTGGCTCGAACCTCCAACTTTTCGGTTAACAGCCGATCACGCTAGCCAATTGCGCCATGGAGACAGTCATGCTCCACTCTCACCACCATCAGAACATATCTTCAAAGCTATCAGCTCACAGAAAAAAAGCGCAGCACAACCACCGGGTAGCCTCGAACCTCCAACTTTTCGGTTAACAGCCGATCGCGCTAGCCAATTGCGCCACGGAGACAGTCCTGCTCCACTCTCACCACCATAAGAACATATCTTTAAAGCTATCAGCCCAAAGAAAAAAAAGCGCCGCCCCACCACCGGGTGGGCTCGAACCTCCGACCTTTTGGTTAACAGCCGCTCGCGCTAGCCAATTGCGCCACGGAGACAGTCCTGCTCCACCCTCACCACCATAAGAATATATCTACAAAGCTATCAGCCCAAAGAAAAAAAAGCGCCGCACCACCATCGGGTGGGCTCGAACATCCAACCTTTCGGTTAACAGCCGATCGCGCTAGCCAATTGCCCCACGGAGACAGTCGTGCTCCACTCTCACCACCGTCAGAACATTTCTTCAGAGCTATCACCCCAAAGAAAAAAAAAGCGCCGCACCACCACCGGTTGGGCTCGAGCCTCCAACCTTTCGGTTAACAGCCGATCGCGCTAGCCAATTGCGCCACGAAGACAGTCCTGCTCCACTCTCATCACCATCTGAACGTATCTTCAAAATTAATACCGCAAAGAAAAAAGCAACACACCACTCTCGGGAGGGCTCGAAACTCCAACCTTTCGGTTAAAAGCCGATCGCGCTAGCCAATTGCGCCACGGGGACCGTCCTGCTCTACTCTCACCACCGTCAGACCATTTCTTCAGAGCTATCACCCCAAAGAAAAAAAAGCGCCGCACCACCACCGGGTGGGCTCGAACCTCCGACCTTTCGGTTTAACAGCCGATCGCGCTAGCCAATTGCGCCACGGAGACAGTCCTGCTCTACTCTCACCACCATCAGAACATATCTCCAAAGCTATCAGCGCAAAGAAAAAAAAGCGTCGCACCACCGCCGGGTGGGCTCGAAACTCAAACCTTTCGGTTAACAGCCGATCGCGCTAGCCAATTGCACCACGGAGACAGTCCTGCTCTACTCTCACCACCATCAGAACATATCTCCAAAGCTATCAGCCCAAAGAAAAAAAAGCGCCGCACCACCGCCGGGTGGGCTCGAACCTCCAAATTTTCGGTTAACAGCCGATCGCACTAGCCAATTGCCCACGGAGACAGTCGTGCTCCACTCTCACCACCGTCAGAACATTTCTTCAGAGCTATCACCCCAAAGAAAAAAAAGCGCCGCACCACCACCGGGTGGGCTCGAACCTCCGACCTTTCGGTTTAACAGCCGATCGCGCTAGCCAATTGCGCCACGGAGACAGTCCTGCTCTACTCTCACCACCATCAGAACATATCTCCAAAGCTATCAGCGCAAAGAAAAAAAAGCGTCGCACCACCGCCGGGTGGGCTCGAAACTCAAACCTTTCGGTTAACAGCGGATCGCGCAAGCCCATTGCGCTACGGAGGCAGCCTTGCTCCACTCTCACCATCATGAGAACATATCTTCAAAGCTATCAGCGCAAAGAAAAAAAGCGCTGCACCACCACCAGGTGGGCTCGAACCTCCAACCTTTCGGTTAACAGCCGATCGCGCTAGCCCATTGCGCCACGGAGACAGTCTTGCTCCACTCTCACCACCATCAGAACATATCTTCAAAGCTATCAGCGCAAAGAAAAAAGCAACACACCACTCCCGGGAGGGCTCGAAACTCCAACCTTTCAGGCAACAGGCGATTGCGCTAGCCAATTGCGCCACGGAGACAGTCCTGCTCCACTCTCACCACCATGAGAACATATCTTAAAAGCTTACAGCCCAAAGAAAAAAAAAGCGCCACACCACCACCGGGTGGGCTCGAACCTCCGACATTTTGGTTAACAGCCGATCACGCTAGCCAATTGCGCTACGGAGACAGTCGTGCTCCACTCTCACCACCATCAGAACATATCTTCAAAGCTATCAGCCCACAGAAAAAAAGCGCCGCACCACCACCGTGTGGGCTCGAATCTCCAACCTTTCGGTTAACAGCCGATCGCCCAAGCCAATTGCGCCACGGAGACAGTCCTGCTCCACTCTCACCACCATCAGAACATATCTTCAAAGCTATCAGCACAAAGAAAAAAAGCGCCCCAGTGTCACCGGGTGGGCTCGAACTTCCAACCTTTTGGGTAACAGCCGATCGCGCTAGCCAACTGCGCCAAGGAGACAGTCGTGCTCCACTCTCACCACCATCTGAACATAGCTTCAAAGCTATCAGCGCGAAGAAAAAAGCAACACACCACTCCAGGGAGGGCTCGAAACTTCAAGCTTTCGGTTAACAGCCGATCGCGCTAGCCAATTGCGCCACGGAGACAGTCCTGCTCTACTCTCACCACCATCAGAACATATCTTCAAAGCTATCAGCCCAAAGAAAAAAAAGCGCCGCACCACCACCGGGTGGGCTCGAAACTCCAACCTTTCGGTTAACAGCCGAACGCGCTAGCCAATTGCGCCATGGAGACAGTCCTGCTCCACTCTCACCACCCTCAGAACATATCTTCAAAGCTATCAGCCCAAAGAAAAAAAAGCGCCATACCATCACAGGGTGGGCTCGAACTACCAACTTTTCGGTTAACAGCCGATCACGCTAGCCGATTGCGCCACGGAGAGAATTCTGCTCCACTCTCACCACCATCAGAACATATCTTCAAAGCTATCAGACAAAAGAAAAAAAAGCGCCGCACCACCACCGGGTGGGCTCGAACCTCCAACTTTTCGGATAACAGCCGATAACGCTAGCCAATTGCGCCACGGAGACAGTCCTGCTTCACTCTCACCACGATCATACCATATCTTCAAAGCTATCAGCCCAAAGAAAAAAAAGCGCCGCACCACCACCGGGTGGGCTCGAAACAAACTCCAACCTTTCGTTTAACTGCCGATCGCGCTAGCCAATGGCGCCACTGAGACAGTCCTGCTCCACTCTTTTCACCATTAGAACATATCTTCAAAGCTATGAGCCCAAAGAAAAAAAAGCGCCACACCACCAACGGGTGGGCTCGAACCTCCAACTTGCCGGTTAACAGCCGATCACGCTAGCCAATTGCGCCACGGAGACAGTCCTGCTCCACTCTCACCACCATCATAACATATCTTCATAGCTATCAGACCAAAAAAAAAAGCGCCGCACCACCACCGGGTGGGCTCGAACCTCCAACCTTTCGGTTAACAGCCGATCGCGCTAGCCAATTGCACCACGAAGACAGTCGTGCTCCACTCACACCACCATCAGAACATATCTTCAAAGCTATCAGCGCAAAGAAAAAAGCAACACACCACTCCCGGGAGGGCTCAAAACTCCAACCTTTCGGTTACCAGCCGATCGCGCTAGCCCATTGCGCCACGGAGGTAGTCTTGCTCCACTCTCACTATCATCAGAACATATCTTCAAAGCTATCAGCGCAAAGAAAAAAAAAGCGCTGCACCACCACTGGGTGGGCTCGAACCTCCAACCTTTCGTTTAACAGCCGATCGCGCTAGCCCATTGCGCCACGGAGACAGTCTTGCTCCACTCTCACCACCATCAGAACATATCTTCAAAGCTATTACCGCAAAGAAAAAAGCAACACACCACTCCCGTGAGGGCTCGAAACTCCAACCTTTCGGTTAACAGCCGATCGCGCTAGCCCATTGCGCCACGGAGGCAGTCTTGCTCCACTCTCACCATCATCAGAACATATCTTCAAAGCTGTCAGCGCAAAGAAAAAAAAGCGCTGCACCACCACCGGGTGGGCTCGAACCTCCAACCTTTCAGTTAACAGCCGATCGCGCTAGCCCATTGCGCCACGGAGACAGTCTTGCCCCACTCTCACCACCATCAGAACATATCTTAAAAGCTATCAGCGCAAAGAAAAAAGCAACACACCACTCCCGGGAGGGCTCGAAACTCCAACCTTTCGGTCAACAGCCGATCGCGCTAGCCCAATGCGCCACGGAGACAGTCTTGCCCCCCTCTCACCACCATCAGAACATATCTTCAAAGCTATCAGCCCAAAGAAAAAAAAGCACCGCACCACCACCGGGTGGGCTCGAACCTCCAACCTTTCGGTTAACAGCCGATCGCGCTAGCCAATTTCACCACGGAGACAGTCCTGCTCTACTCTCACCACCATCAGAACATATCTTCAAAGCTATCAGCCCGAAGAAAAAAAAGCGTCGCACCACCGCCGGGTGGGCTCGAAACTCCAACCTTTCGGTTAACAGCCGATCGCGCTAGCCAATTGCGCCACGGAGACAGTCCTGCTCCAAGCTCACCACCATCAGAACATATCTTCAAAGCTCTCAGCCCAAAGAAAAAAAGCGCCGCACCAACACGAGGTTGGCTCGAACCTCCAACTTTTCGGTTAACAGCCGATCACGCTAGCCAATTGCGCCATGGAGACAGTCATGCTCCACTTTCACCACCATCAGAACATATCTTCAAAGCTATCAGCTCACAGAAAAAAAGCGCAGCACAACCACCGGGTAGCCTCGAGCCTCCAACTTTTCGGTTAACAGCCGATCGCGCTAGCCAATTGCGCCACGGAGACAGTCCTGCTCCACTCTCACCACCATAAGAACATATCTTTAAAGCTATCAGCCCAAAGAAAAAAAAGCGCCGCCCCACCACCGGGTGGGCTCGAACCTCCGACCTGTTGGTTAACAGCCGCTCGCGCTAGCCAATTGCGCCACGGAGACAGTCCTGCTCCACCCTCACCACCATAAGAATATATCTACAAAGCTATCAGCCCAAAGAAAAAAAAGCGCCGCACCACCATCGGGTGGGCTCGAACATCCAACCTTTCGGTTAACAGCCGATCGCGCTAGCCAATTGCCCCACGGAGACAGTCGTGCTCCACTCTCACCACCGTCAGAACATTTCTTCAGAGCTATCACCCCAAAGAAAAAAAAAGCGCCGCACCACCACCGGTTGGGCTCGAGCCTCCAACCTTTCGGTTAACAGCCGATCGCGCTAGCCAATTGCGCCACGAAGACAGTCCTGCTCCACTCTCATCACCATCTGAACATATCTTCAAAATTAATAAAGCAAAGAAAAAAGCAACACACCACTCTCGGGAGGGCTCGAAACTCCAACCTTTCGGTTAAAAGCCGATCGGGCTAGCCAATTGCGCCACGGGGACCGTCCTGCTCCACTCTCACCACCGTCAGACCATTTCTTCAGAGCTATCACCCCAAAGAAAAAAAAGCGCCGCACCACCACCGGGTGGGCTCGAACCTCCGACCTTTCGGTTTAACAGCCGATCGCGCTAGCCAATTGCGCCACGGAGACAGTCCTGCTCTACTCTCACCACCATCAGAACATATCTCCAAAGCTATCAGCGCAAAGAAAAAAAAGCGTCGCACCACCGCCGGGTGGGCTCGAAACTCAAACCTTTCGGTTAACAGCCGATCGCGCTAGCCAATTGCACCACGGAGACAGTCCTGCTCTACTCTCACCACCATCAGGACATATCTCCAAAGCTATCAGCCCAAAGAAAAAAAAAGCGCCGCACCACCGCCGGGTGGGCTCGAACCTCCAAATTTTCGGTTAACAGCCGATCGCGCTAGCCAATTGCGCCACGGAGACAGTCCTGCTCCACTCTCACCACCATAAGAACATATCTTCAAAGCTATCAGCCCAAAGATAAAACAGCGCCGCAGCACCACCGGGTGGGCTCGAACCTCCGACCTTTTGGTTAACAGCGGATCGCGCTAGCCAAATGCGCCACGGAAACAGTCCTGCTCCACCCTCACCACCATAAGAACATATCTTCAAAGCTATCAGCCCAAAGAAAAAAAAGCGCCGCACCACCATCGGGTGGGCTCGAACATCCAACCTTTCGGTTAACAGCCGATCGCGCTAGCCAATTGCCCCACGGAGACAGTCCTGCTCCACTCTCATCACCATCTGAACATATCTTCAAAGCTATTACCGCAAAGAAAAAAGCAACACACCACTCCCGGGAGGGCTCGAACCTCCAAACTTTAGGTTAACAGCCGATCGCGCTAGCCAATTGCGCCATGAAGACAGTCCTGCTCCACTCTCATCACCATCTGAACATATCTTCAAAGCTATTACCGCAAAGAAAAAAGCAACACACCACTCCCGGGAGGGCTCGAAACTCCAACCTTTCGGTTAACAGCGGATCGCGCAAGCCCATTGCGCTACGGAGGCAGTCTTGCTCCACTCTCACCATCATGAGAACATATCTTCAAAGCTAACAGCGCAAAGAAAAAAAGCGCTGCACCACCACCAGGTGGGCTCGAACCTCCGACCTTTCGGTTAACAGCCGATCGCGCTAGCCCATTGCGCCACGGAGACAGTCTTGCTCCACTCTCACCACCATCAGAACATATCTTCAAAGCTATCAGCGCAAAGAAAAAAGCAACACACCACTCCCGGGAGGGCTCGAAACTCCAACCTTTCGGTCAACAGGCGATTGCGCTAGCCAATTGCGCCACGGAGACAGTCCTGCTCCACTCTCACCACCATGAGAACATATCTTAAAAGCTTACAGCCCAAAGAAAAAAAAAGCGCCACACCACCACCGGGTGGGCTCGAACCTCCGACCTTTTGGTTAACAGCCGATCGCGCTAGCCAATTGCGCCACGGAGACAGTCGTGCTCCACTCTCACCACCATCAGAACATATCTTCAAAGCTATCAGCCCACAGAAAAAAAGCGCCGCACCACCACCGTGTGGGCTCGAATCTCCAACCTTTCGGTTAACAGCCGATCGCGCTAGCCAATTGCGCCACGGAGACAGTCCTGCTCTACTCTCACCACCATCAGAACATATCTTCAAAGCTATCAGCCCAAAGAAAAAAAAGCGCCGCACCACCACCGGGTGGGCTCGAAACTCCAACCTTTCGGTTAACAGCCGAACGCGCTAGCCAATTGCGCCATGGAGACAGTCCTGCTCCACTCTCACCACCATCAGAACATATCTTCAAAGCTATCAGCCCAAAGAAAAAAAAGCGCCATACCATCACAGGGTGGGCTCGAACTACCAACTTTTCGGTTAACAGCCGATCACGCTATCCGATTGCGCCACGGAGAGAATTCTGCTCGACTCTCACCACCATCAGAACATATCTTCAAAGCTATCAGACAAAAGAAGAAAAAGCGCCGCACCACCACCGGGTGGGCTCGAACCTCCAACTTTTCGGATAACAGCCGATAACGCTAGCCAATTGCGCCACGGAGACAGTCCTGCTTCACTCTCACCACGATCATACCATATCTTCAAAGCTATCAGCCCAAAGAAAAAAAAGCGCCGCACCACCACCGGGTGGGCTCGAAACAAACTCCAACCTTTCGTTTAACTTCCGATCGCGCTAGCCCATGGCGCCACGGAGACAGTCCTGCTCCACTCTTTTCACCATTAGAACATATCTTCAAAGCTATCAGCCCAAAGAAAAAAAGCGCCACACCACCAACGGGTGGGCTCGAACCTCCAACTTGCCGGTTAACAGCCGATCACGCTAGCCAATTGCGCCACGGAGACAGTCCTGCTCCACTCTCACCACCATCAGAACATATCTTCAAAGCTATCAGCCCAAACAGAAAAAGCGCCATACCACCACCGGGTGGGCTCGAACCTCTGACCTTTTGGTTAACAGCCGATCGCGCTAGCCAATTGCGTCATGGAGACAGTCCTGCTCCACTCTCACCACCATCAGAACATATCTTCAAAGCTATCAGCCCACAGAAAAAAAGCGCCGCACAACCACCGGGTAGGCTCCAACCTCCAACTTTTCAGTTAACAGCCGATAGCGCTAGCCAATTGCGCCACGGAGACAGTCCTGCTCCACTCTCACCACCATAAGAACATATCTTCAAAGCTATCAGCCCAAAGAAAAAAAAGCGCCGCACCACCACCGGGTGGGCTCGAACCTCCAACCTTTCGGTTAACAGCCGATCACGCTAGCCAATTGCCCCACGGAGACAGTCGTGCTCCACTCTCACCACCGTCAGAACAGTTCTTCAGGGCTATCACCCCAAAGAAAAAAAAAGCGCCGCACTACCACCGGTTGGGCTCGAACCTCCAACCTTTCGGTTAACAGCCGATCGCGCTAGCCAATTGCACCACGAAGACAGTCCTGCTCCACTCTCACCATCATCAGAACATATCTTCAAAGCTATTACCGCAAAAAAAAAGCAACACACCACTCCCGGGAGGGCTCGAAACTCAAACCTTTTGGGTAACAGCCGATCGCGCAAGCCCATTGCGCCACGGAGGCAGTCTTGCTCCACTCTCACCTTCATCAGAACATATCTTCAAAGCTATCAGCGCAAAGAAAAAAAGCGCTGCACCACCACCGCGTGGGCTCGAACCTCCAACCTTTCGGTTAACAGCCGATCGCGCTAGCCCATTGCGCCACGGGGACAGTCTTACTCCACTCTCACCACCATCAGAACATATCTTCAAAGCTATCAGCCCAAAGAAAAAAAAGCACCGCACCACCACCGGATGTGCTCGAACCTCCAACCTTTCGGTTAACAGCCGATCGCGCTAGCCAATTGCGCCACGGAGACAGTCGTGCTCTACTCTGACGACCATCAGAACATATCTTCAAAGCTATCAGCGCAAAGAAAAAAAGCAAAACACCACTCCCGGGAGGGCTCGAACCTCAAACGTTTCGGTTTACAGCCGATCGCGCTGGCCAATTGCGCCACGGAGACAGTCCTGCTCCACTCTCACCACAATTAGAACATATCTTCAAAGCTATCAGCCGAAAGAAAAAAAGCGCCGTACCACCGGGTGGGCTCGAACCTCCAACCTTTCGGTTAACAGCCGATCGCGCTAGCCAATTGCGCCACGGAGACAATCGTGCTCCACCCTCACCACCATCAGAACATATCTTCAAAGCTATCAGCGCAAAGAAAAAAGAAACACACCCCACCCGGGAGGGCTCGAACCTCCAACTTTTTGGTTAACAGCCGATCGCGCTAGCCAATTGCGCCACGGGGACCGTCCTGCTCCACTCTCACCACCGTCAGACCATTTCTTCAGAGCAATCACCCAAAAGAAAAAAAAGCGCCGCACCACCACCGGGTGGGCTCGAACCTCCACCCTTTCGGTTAACAGCCGATCGCGCTAGCCAATTGCGCCACGGAGACAGTCCTGCTCCACTCTCACCACCATCAGAACATATCTTCAAAGCTATCAGCACAAAGAAAAAAGCAACACACCTCTCCCGAGAGGGCTCGAAACTCCAACCTTTCGGTTAACAGCCGATCGCGCTACCCAATTGCGCCACGGAGACAGTCCTGCTCTACTCTCACCACCATCAGAACATATCTTCAAAGCTATCAGCCCAAAGAAAAAAAAGCGCCGCACCACCACCGGGTGGGCTCGAAACTCCAACCTTTCGGTTAACAGCCGATCGCGCTAGCCAATTGCGCCACGGAGACAGTCCTGCTCCACTCTCACCACCATCAGAACATATCTTCAAAGCTATCAGCCCAAACAAAAAAGCGCCATACCACCACCGGGTGGGCTCGAACCTCCGACCTGTTGGTTAACAGCCGATCGCGCTAGCCAATTGCGCCATGGAGACAGTCCTGCTCCACACTCACCACCATCAGAACATATCTTCAAAGCTATCAGCCCAAAGAAAAAAAAGCGCCGCACCACCACGAGGTGGGCTCGAACCTCCAACTTTTCGGTTAACAGCCGATCACGCTAGCCAATTGCGCCATGGAGACAGTCATGCTCCACTCTCACCACCATCAGAACATATCTTCAAAGCTATCAGCTCACAGAAAAAAAAGCGCAGCACAACCACCGGGTAGGCTCGAACCTCCAACTTTTCGGTTAACAGCCGATCGCGCTAGCCAATTGCCCCACGGAGACAGTCGTGCTCCACTCTCACCACCATCAGAACATTTCTTCAGAGCTATCACCCCAAAGAAAAACAAAGCGCCGCACCACCACGAGGTGGCCTCGAACCTCCAACTTTTCGGTTAACAGCCGATCACGCTAGCCAATTGTGCCATGAAGACAGTCATGCTCCACTCTCACCACCTTCAGAACATATCTTCAAAGCTATCAGCCCACAGAAAAAAAGCGCCGCACAACCACCGGGTAGGCTCGAACCTCCGACCTTTTGGTTAACAGCTGATCGCGCTAGCCATTTGCGCCACGGAGACAGTCCTGCTCCAATCTCACCACCATAAGAGCATATCTTCAAAGCTATCAGCCCAAAAAAAAAGCGCCGCACCACCACCGGGTGGGCTCGAACCTTCAACTTTTCGGTTAACAGACGATCACGCTAGCCAATTGCGCCACGGAGACAGTCCTGCTCCACTCTCACCACCATCAGAACATATCTTCAAAGCTATCAGCCCACAGAAAAAAAAGCGCCGCACAACCACCGGGTAGGCTCCAACCTCCAACTTTTCGGTTAACAGCCGATCGCGCTAGCCAATTGCGCCACGGAGACAGTCCTGCTCCACTCTCACCACCATAAGAACTTATCTTCAAAGCTATCAGCCCAAAGAAAAAAAAGCGCCGCACCACCACCGGGTGGGCTCGAACCTCCAACCTTTCGGTTAACAGCCGATCACGCTAGCCAATTGCCCCACCGAGACAGTCGTGCTCCACTCTCACCGCCGTCAGAACAGTTCTTCAGAGCTATCACCCCAAAGAAAAAAAAAGCGCCGCACCACCACCGGTTGGGCTCGAACCTCCAACCTTTCGGTTAACAGCCGATCGCGCTAGCCAATTGCGCCACGAAGACAGTCCTGCTCCCCTCTCACCACCATCAGAACATATCTTCAAAGCTATTACCGCAAAAAAAGCAACACACCACTCCCGGGAGGGCTCGAAACTCAAACCTTTCGGGTAACAGCCGATCGCGCAAGCCCATTGCGCCACGGAGGCAGTCTTGCTCCACTCTCACCATCATCAGAACTGATCTTCAAAGCTATCAGCGCAAAGAAAAAAGCGCTGCACCACCACCGCGTGGGCTCGAACCTCCAACCTTTCGGTTAACAGCCGATCGCGCTAGCCCATTGCGCCACGGGGACAGTCTTGCTCCACTCTCACCACCATCAGAACATATCTTCAAAGCTATCAGCGCAAAGAAAAAAGCAACACACCACTAAGGGAGGGTTCGAAACTCCAACCTTTCGGTCAACAGCTGATCGCGCTAGCCGATTGCGCCACGGAGACAGTCTTGCTCCCCTCTCACCACCATCAGAACATATCTTCAAAGCTATCAGCCCAAAGAAAAAAAAGCACCGCACCACCACCGGATGTGCTCGAACCTCCAACCTTTCGGTTAACAGCCGATCGCGCTAGCCAATTGCGCCACGGAGACAGTCGTGCTCTACTCTGACCACCATCAGAACATATCTTCGAAGCTATCAGCGCAAAGAAAAAAAGCAAAACAACACTCCCGGGAGGGCTCGAACCTCAAACGTTTCGGTTTAAAGCCGATCGCGCTGGCCAATTGCGCCACGGAGGCAGTCCTGCTCCACTCTCACCACAATTAGAACATATCTTCAAAGCTATCAGCCGAAAGAAAAAAAATAGCCGCACCACCACCGGGTAGGCTCGAACCTCCAACCTTTCGGTTAACAGCCGATCGCGCTAGCCAATTGCGCCACGGAGACAATCGTGCTCCACCCTCACCACCATCAGAACATATCTTCAAAGCTATCAGCGCAAAGAAAAAAGCAACACACCCCACCCGGGAGGGCTCGAACCTCCAACTTTTTGGTTAACAGCCGATCGCGCTAGCCAATTGCGCCACGGGGACCGTCCTGCTCTACTCTCACCACCGCCAGACCATTTCTTCAGAGCTATCACCCCAAAGAAAAAAAAGCGCCGCACCACCACTGGGTGGGCTTGAACCTCCACCCTTTCGGTTAACAGCCGATCGCGCTAGCCAATTGCGCCACGGAGACAGTCCTGCTTTACTCTCACCACCATCAGAACATATCTTCAAAGCTATCAGCCCAAAAAAAGCGCCATACCACCACCGGGTTGGCTCGAACCTCCGACCTTTTGGTTAACAGCCGATCGCGCTAGCCAATTGCGCCATGGAGACAGTCCTGCTCCACTCTCACCACCATCAGAACATATCTTCAAAGCTATCAGCACAAAGAAAAAAGCAACACACCTCTCCCGAGAGGGCTCGAAACTCCAACCTTTCGGTTAACAGCCGATCGCGCTAGCCAATTGCGCCACGGAGACAGTCCTGCTCTAGTCTCACCACCATCAGAACATATCTTCAAAGCTATCAGCCCAAAGAAAAAAAAAGCGCCGCACCGCCACCGGGTGGGCTCGAAACTCCAACCTTTCGGTTAACAGCTGATCGCGCTAGCCAATTGCGCCACGGAGACAGTCCTGCTCCACTCTCACCACCATCAGAACATATCTTCAAAGCTATCAGCCCAAACAAAAAAAGCGCCATACCACCACCGGGTGGGCTCGAACCTCCGACCTGTTGGTTAACAGCCGATCGCGCTAGCCAATTGCGCCATGGAGACAGTCCTCCTCCACTCTCACCACCATCAGAACATATCTTCAATGCTATCAGCCCAAAGAAAAAAAAGCGCCGCACCAACACGAGGTTGGCTCGAACCTCCAACTTTTCGGTTAACAGCCGATCACGCTAGCCAATTGCGCCATGGAGACAGTCATGCTCCACTCTCACCACCATCAGAACATATCTTCAAAGCTATCAGCTCACAGAAAAAAAGCGCAGCACAACCACCGGGTAGCCTCGAACCTCCAACTTTTCGGTTAACAGCCGATCGCGCTGGCCAATTGCGCCACGGAGACAGTCCTGCTCCACTCTCACCACCATAAGAACATATCTTTAAAGCTATCAGCCCAAAGAAAAAAAAGCGCCGCCCCACCACCGGGTGGGCTCGAACCTCCGACCTTTTGGTTAACAGCCGCTCGCGCTAGCCAATTGCGCCACGGAGACAGTCCTGCTCCACCCTCACCACCATAAGAATATATCTACAAAGCTATCAGCCCAAAGAAAAAAAAGCGCCGCACCACCATCGGGTGGGCTCGAACATCCAACCTTTCGGTTAACAGCCGATCGCGCTAGCCAATTGCCCCACGGAGACAGTCGTGCTCCACTCTCACCACCGTCAGAACATTTCTTCAGAGCTATCACCCCAAAGAAAAAAAAAGCGCCGCACCACCACCGGTTGGGCTCGAGCCTCCAACCTTTCGGTTAACAGCCGATCGCGCTAGCCAATTGCGCCACGAAGACAGTCCTGCTCCACTCTCATCACCATCTGAACGTATCTTCAAAATTAATACCGCAAAGAAAAAAGCAACACACCACTCTCGGGAGGGCTCGAAACTCCAACCTTTCGGTTAAAAGCCGATCGCGCTAGCCAATTGCGCCACGGGGACCGTCCTGCTCTACTCTCACCACCGTCAGACCATTTCTTCAGAGCTATCACCCCAAAGAAAAAAAAGCGCCGCACCACCACCGGGTGGGCTCGAACCTCCGACCTTTCGGTTTAACAGCCGATCGCGCTAGCCAATTGCGCCACGGAGACAGTCCTGCTCTACTCTCACCACCATCAGAACATATCTCCAAAGCTATCAGCGCAAAGAAAAAAAAGCGTCGCACCACCGCCGGGTGGGCTCGAAACTCAAACCTTTCGGTTAACAGCCGATCGCGCTAGCCAATTGCACCACGGAGACAGTCCTGCTCTACTCTCACCACCATCAGAACATATCTCCAAAGCTATCAGCCCAAAGAAAAAAAAGCGCCGCACCACCGCCGGGTGGGCTCGAACCTCCAAATTTTCGGTTAACAGCCGATCGCACTAGCCAATTGCCCACGGAGACAGTCGTGCTCCACTCTCACCACCGTCAGAACATTTCTTCAGAGCTATCACCCCAAAGAAAAAAAAGCGCCGCACCACCACCGGTTATACTCGAACCTCCAACCTTTAGGTTAACAGCCGATCGCGCTAGCCAATTGCGCCACGAAGACAGTCCTGCTCCACTCTCATCACCATCTGAACATATCTTCAAAGCTATTACCGCAAAGAAAAAAGCAACACACCACTCCCGGGAGGGCTCGAAACTCCAACCTTTCGGTTAACAGCGGATCGCGCAAGCCCATTGCGCTACGGAGGCAGTCTTGCTCCACTCTCACCATCATGAGAACATATCTTCAAAGCTATCAGCGCAAAGAAAAAAAGCGCTGCACCACCACCAGGTGGGCTCGAACCTCCAACCTTTCGGTTAACAGCCGATCGCGCTAGCCCATTGCGCCACGGAGACAGTCTTGCTCCACTCTCACCACCATCAGAACATATCTTCAAAGCTATCAGCGCAAAGAAAAAAGCAACACACCACTCCCGGGAGGGCTCGAAACTCCAACCTTTCAGGCAACAGGCGATTGCGCTAGCCAATTGCGCCACGGAGACAGTCCTGCTCCACTCTCACCACCATGAGAACATATCTTAAAAGCTTACAGCCCAAAGAAAAAAAAAGCGCCACACCACCACCGGGTGGGCTCGAACCTCCGACATTTTGGTTAACAGCCGATCACGCTAGCCAATTGCGCTACGGAGACAGTCGTGCTCCACTCTCACCACCATCAGAACATATCTTCAAAGCTATCAGCCCACAGAAAAAAAGCGCCGCACCACCACCGTGTGGGCTCGAATCTCCAACCTTTCGGTTAACAGCCGATCGCCCAAGCCAATTGCGCCACGGAGACAGTCCTGCTCCACTCTCACCACCATCAGAACATATCTTCAAAGCTATCAGCACAAAGAAAAAAAGCGCCCCAGTGTCACCGGGTGGGCTCGAACTTCCAACCTTTTGGGTAACAGCCGATCGCGCTAGCCAACTGCGCCAAGGAGACAGTCGTGCTCCACTCTCACCACCATCTGAACATAGCTTCAAAGCTATCAGCGCGAAGAAAAAAGCAACACACCACTCCAGGGAGGGCTCGAAACTTCAAGCTTTCGGTTAACAGCCGATCGCGCTAGCCAATTGCGCCACGGAGACAGTCCTGCTCTACTCTCACCACCATCAGAACATATCTTCAAAGCTATCAGCCCAAAGAAAAAAAAGCGCCGCACCACCACCGGGTGGGCTCGAAACTCCAACCTTTCGGTTAACAGCCGAACGCGCTAGCCAATTGCGCCATGGAGACAGTCCTGCTCCACTCTCACCACCCTCAGAACATATCTTCAAAGCTATCAGCCCAAAGAAAAAAAAGCGCCATACCATCACAGGGTGGGCTCGAACTACCAACTTTTCGGTTAACAGCCGATCACGCTAGCCGATTGCGCCACGGAGAGAATTCTGCTCCACTCTCACCACAATTAGAACATTTCTTCAAAGCTATCAGCCGAAAGAAAAAAAATAGCCGCACCACCACCGGGTAGGCTCGAACCTCCAACCTTTCGGTTAACAGCCGATCGCGCTAGCCAATTGCGCCACGGAGACAATCGTGCTCCACCCTCACCACCATCAGAACATATCTTCAAAGCTATCAGCGCAAAGAAAAAAGCAACACACCACCACCGGGTGGGCTCGAAACAAACTCCAACCTTTCGTTTAACTTCCGATCGCGCTAGCCCATGGCGCCACGGAGACAGTCCTGCTCCACTCTTTTCACCATTAGAACATATCTTCAAAGCTATCAGCCCAAAGAAAAAAAGCGCCACACCACCAACGGGTGGGCTCGAACCTCCAACTTGCCGGTTAACAGCCGATCACGCTAGCCAATTGCGCCACGAAGACAGTCCTGCTCCACTCTCACCACCATCAGAACATATCTTCAAAGCTATCAGCCAAAAGAAAAAAAAGCGCCGCACCACCACCGGGTGGGCTCGAAACAAACTCCAACCTTTCGTTTAACTGCCGATCGCGCTAGCCAATGGCGCCACTGAGACAGTCCTGCTCCACTCTTTTCACCATTAGAACATATCTTCAAAGCTATGAGCCCAAAGAAAAAAAAGCGCCACACCACCAACGGGTGGGCTCGAACCTCCAACTTGCCGGTTAACAGCCGATCACGCTAGCCAATTGCGCCACGGAGACAGTCCTGCTCCACTCTCACCACCATCATAACATATCTTCATAGCTATCAGCCCAAAGAAAAAAAGCGCCGCACCACCACCGGGTGGGCTCGAACCTCCAACCTTTCGGTTAACAGCCGATCGCGCTAGCCAATTGCACCACGAAGACAGTCGTGCTCCACTCACACCACCATCAGAACATATCTTCAAAGCTATCAGCGCAAAGAAAAAAGCAACACACCACTCCCGGGAGGGCTCAAAACTCCAACCTTTCGGTTACCAGCCGATCGCGCTAGCCCATTGCGCCACGGAGGTAGTCTTGCTCCACTCTCACTATCATCAGAACATATCTTCAAAGCTATCAGCGCAAAGAAAAAAAAGCGCTGCACCACCACTGGGTGGGCTCGAACCTCCAACCTTTCGTTTAACAGCCGATCGCGCTAGCCCATTGCGCCACGAAGACAGTCTTGCTCCACTCTCACCACCATCAGAACATATCTTCAAAGCTATTACCGCAAAGAAAAAAGCAACACACCACTCCCGTGAGGGCTCGAAACTCCAACCTTTCGGTTAACAGCCGATCGCGCTAGCCCATTGCGCCACGGAGGCAGTCTTGCTCCACTCTCACCATCATCAGAACATATCTTCAAAGCTGTCAGCGCAAAGAAAAAAAAGCGCTGCACCACCACCGGGTGGGCTCGAACCTTCAACCTTTCAGTTAACAGCCGATCGCGCTAGCCCATTGCGCCACGGAGACAGTCTTGCCCCACTCTCACCACCATCAGAACATATCTTAAAAGCTATCAGCGCAAAGAAAAAAGCAACACACCACTCCCGGGAGGGCTCGAAACTCCAACCTTTCGGTCAACAGCCGATCGCGCTAGCCCAATGCGCCACGGAGACAGTCTTGCCCCCCTCTCACCACCATCAGAACATATCTTCAAAGCTATCAGCCCAAAGAAAAAAAAGCACCGCACCACCACCGGGTGGGCTCGAACCTCCAACCTTTCGGTTAACAGCCGATCGCGCTAGCCAATTTCACCACGGAGACAGTCCTGCTCTACTCTCACCACCATCAGAACATATCTTCAAAGCTATCAGCCCGAAGAAAAAAAAGCGTCGCACCACCGCCGGGTGGGCTCGAAACTCCAACCTTTCGGTTAACAGCCGATCGCGCTAGCCAATTGCGCCACGGAGACAGTCCTGCTCCAATCTCACCACCATCAGAACATATCTTCAAAGCTATCAGCCCAAAAAAAGCGCCATACCACCACCGGGTTGGCTCGAACCTCCGACCTTTTGGTTAACAGCCGATCGCGCTTGCCAATTGCGCCACGGAGACAGTCCTGCTCTACTCTCACCACCATCAGAACATATCTTCAAAGCTATCAGCCCAAAGAAAAAAAAGCGCCGCACCACCGCCGGGTGGGCTCGAAACTCCAACCTTTCAGTTAACAGCCGATCGTGCTAGCCAATTGCGCCACGGAGACAGTCCTGCTCCACTCTCACCACCATCAGAACATATCTTCAAAGCTATCAGCCCAAACAAAAAAAGCGCCATACCACCACCGGGTGGGCTCGAACCTCTGACCTTTTGGTTAAAAGCCGATCGCGCTAGCCAATTGCGCCATGGAGACAGTCCTGCTCCACTCTCACCACCATCAGAACATATCTTCAAAGCTATGAGCCCAAAGAAAAAAAAGCGCCGCACTACCACGAGGTGGGCTCGAACCTCCAACTTTTCGGTTAACAGCCGATCACGCTAGCCAATTGCGCCATGAAGACCGTCATGCTCCACTCTCACCACCATCAGAACATATCTTCAAAGCTATCAGCCCACAGAAAAAAAATTCGCCGCACAACCACCGGGTAGGCTCGAACCTCCAACTTTTCGGTTAACAGCCGATCGCGCTAGCCAATTGCGCCACGGAGACAGTCGTGCTCGACTCTCACCACCGTCAGAACATTTCTTCAGAGCTATCACCCCAAAGAAAAAAAAGCGCCGCACCACCACCGGTTGGGCTCGAACCTCCAACCTTTCGGTTAACAGCCGATCGCGCTAGCCAATTGCGCCACGAAGACAGTCCTGCTCCACTCTCATCACCATCTGAACATATCTTCAAAGCTATTACCGCAAATAAAAAAGCAACACACCACTCCCGGGAGGGCTCGAAACTCCAACCTTTCGGTTAACAGCCGATCGCGCTAGCCAATTGCGCCACGGGGACCGTCCTGCTCCACTCTCACCACCGTCAGACCATTTCTTCAGAGCTATCACCCCAAAGAAAAAAAAAGTGCCGCACCACCACCGGGTGGGCTCGAACCTCCGACCTTTCGGTTAACAGCCGATCGCGCTAGCCAATTGCGCCACGGAGACAGTCCTGCTCTACTCTCACCACCATCAGAAAATATCTTCAAAGCTATCAGCCCAAAGAAAAAAAAGCGTTGAAATACCACCAGGTGGGCTCGAAACTCCAACCTTTCGGTTAACAGCCGATCGCGCTAGCCAATTGCGCCACGGAGACAGTCCTGCTCCACTCTCACCACCGTCAGAACATTTCTTCAGAGCTATCACCCCAAAGAAAAAAAAAGCGCCGCACCACCACCGGTTGGGCTCGAACCTCAAACCTTTCGGTTAACAGCCGATCGCGCTAGCCAATTGCGCCACGAAGACAGTCCTGCTCCACTCTCATCACCATGTGAACATATCTTCAAAGCTATTACCGCAAAAAAAAAGCAACACACCACTCCCGGGAGGGCTCGAAACTCCAACCTTTCGGTTAACAGCCGATCGCGCTAGCCCATTGCGCTACGGAGGCAGTCTTGCTCCACTCTCACCATCATCAGAACATATCTTCAAAGCTATGAGCGCAAAGAAAAAAAGCGCTGCACCACCACCAGGTGGGCTCGAACCTCCAACCTTTCGGTTAACAGCCGATCGCGCTAGCCCATTGCGCCATGGAGACAGTCTTGCTCCACTCTCACCACTATCAGAACATATCTTCACAGCTATCAGCGCAAAGAAAAAAGCAACACATCACTCCCGGGAGGGCTCGAAACTCCAACCTTTCAGTCAACAAGCGATTGCGCTAGCCAATTGCGCCACGGAGACAGTCCTGCTCCACTCTCACCACCATCAGAACATATCTTCAAAGCTTACAGCTCAATGAAAAAAAAGCGCCACACCACCACCGGGTGGGCTCAAACCTCCGACCTTTTGGTTAACAGCCGATCGCGCTAGCCAACTGCGCCATGGAGACAGTCCTGCTCCACTCTCCACCACCATCAAAACATATCTTCAAAGCTATCAGCCCGAAGAAAATGAAGCGCCGCACCACCACCGGGTGGGCTCGAACCTCCAACTTTTCGGTTAACAGCCGATCACGCTAGCGAATTGCGCCACGGAGACAGTCGTGCTCCACTCTCACCACCATCAGAACATATCTTCAAAGCTATCAGCCCACAGAAAAAAAGCATCGCACCACCGCCGGGTGGGCTCGAAACTCCAACCTTTCGGTTAACGGCCAATCGCGCCAGCCAATTGCGCCACGGAGACAGTCCTGCTCCACTCTCACCACTATCAGAATATATCTTCAAAGCTAACAGCACAAAGAAAAAAAGCGCCCCAGCATCACCGGGTAGGCTCGAACTTCCAACCTTTCGGTTAACAGCCGATCGCGCTAGCCAACTGCGCCAAGGAGACAGTCGTGCTCCACTCTCACCACCATCAGAACATATCTTCAAAGCTATCAGCGCAAAGAAAAAAGCAACACACCACTCCAGGGAGGGCTCGAAACTCCAAACTTTCGGTTAACAGCCGATCGCGCTAGCCAATTGCGCCACGGAGACAGTCCTGCTCTACTCTCACCACCATAAGAACATATCTTCAAGGCTATCAGCCCAAAGAAAAAAAAGCGCCATACCACCACCGGGTGGGCTCGAACCTCCGACCTTTTGGTTAACAGCCGATCGCGCTAGCCAATTGCGCCATAGAGACAGTACTGCTCCACTCTCACCACCATCAGAACATATCTTCAAAGCTATCAGCCCAAAGAAAAAAAAGCGCCCTACACCACCGGGTGGGCTCGAACTACCAACTTTTCGGTTTACAGCCGATCACGCTAGCCAATTGCGCCACGGAGACAGTCCTGCTCCACTCTCACCACCATCAGAACATATCTTCAAAGCTATCAGCCAAAAGAAAAAAAGCGCCGCACCACCACCGGGTGGGCTCGAAACAAACTCCAACCTTTCGTTTAACTGCCGATCGCGCTAGCCAATGGCGCCACTGAGACAGTGCTGCTCCACTCTTTTCACCATTACAACATATCTTCAAAGCTATGAGCCCAAAGAAAAAAAAGCGCCACACCACCAACGGGTGGGCTCGAACCTCCAACTTGCCGGTTAACAGCCGATCGCGCTAGCCCAATGCGCCACGGAGACAGTCTTGCCCCCCTCTCACCACTATCAGAACATATCTTCAAAGCTATCAGCCCAAAGAAAAAAAAGCACCGCACCACCACCGGGTGGGCTCGAACCTCCAACCTTTCGGTTAACAGCCGATCGCGCTAGCCAATTTACCACGGAGACAGTCCTGCTCTACTCTCACCACCATCAGAACATATCTTCAAAGCTATCAGCCCGAAGAAAAAAAAGCGTCGCACCACCGCCGGGTGGGCTCGAAACTCCGACCTTTTGGTTAACAGCCGATCGCGCTTGCCAATTGCGCCATGGAGACAGTCCTGCTCCACTCTCACCACCATCAGAACATATCTTCAAAGCTATCAGCACAAAGAAAAAAAGCAACACACCTCTCTCGAGAGGGCTCGAAACTCCAACCTTTCGGTTAACAGCCGATCGCGCTAGCCAATTGCGCCACGGAGACAGTCCTGCTCTACTCTCACCACCATCAGAACATATCTTCAAAGCTATCAGCCCAAAGAAAAAAAAGCGCCGCACCACCGCCGGGTGGGCTCGCAACGCCAACCTTTCGGTTAACAGCCGATCGCGCTAGCCAATTGCGCCACGGAGACAGTCCTGCTCCACTCTCACCACCATCAGAACATATCTTCAAAGCTATCAGCCCAAAAAAAGCGCCATACCACCACCGGGTTGGCTCGAACCTCCGACCTTTTGGTTAACAGCCGATCGCGCTAGCCAATTGCGCCACGGAGACAGTCCTGCTCTACTCTCACCACCATCAGAACATATCTTCAAAGCTATCAGCCCAAAGAAAAAAAAGCGCCGCACCACCGCCGGGTGGGCTCGAAACTCAAACCTTTCGGTTAACAGCCGATCGCGCTAGCCAATTGCGCCACGGAGACAGTCCTGCTCTACTCTCACCACCATCAGAACATATCTCCAAAGCTATCAGCCCAAAGAAAAAAAAAAGCGCCGCACCACCGCCGGGTGGGCTCGAACCTCCAAATTTTCGGTTAACAGCCGATCGCGCTAGCCAATTGCGCCACGGAGACAGTCCTGCTCCACTCTCACCACCATAAGAACATATCTTCAAAGCTATCAGCCCAAAGATAAAACAGCGCCGCAGCACCACCGGGTGGGCTCGAACCTCCGACCTTTTGGTTAACAGCGGATCGCGCTAGCCAAATGCGCCACGGAGACAGTCCTGCTCCACCCTCACCACCATAAGAACATATCTTCAAAGCTATCAGCCCAAAGAAAAAAAAGCGCCGCACCACCATCGGGTGGGCTCGAACATCCAACCTTTCGGTTAACAGCCGATCGCGCTAGCCAATTGCCCCACGGAGACAGTCGTGCTCCACTCTCACCACCGTCAGAACATTTCTTCAGAGCTATCACCCCAAAGAAAAAAAAGCGCCGCACCACCACCGGTTGGGCTCGAACCTCCAACCTTTAGGTTAACAGCCGATCGCGCTAGCCAATTGCGCCACGAAGACAGTCCTGCTCCACTCTCATCACCATCTGAACATATCTTCAAAGCTATTACCGCAAAGAAAAAAGCAACACACCACTCCCAGGAGGGCTCGAAACTCCAACCTTTCGGTTAACAGCGGATCGCGCAAGCCCATTGCGCTACGGAGGCAGTCTTGCTCCACTCTAACCATCATGAGAACATATCTTCAAAGCTATCAGCGCAAAGAAAAAAAGCGCTGCACCACCACCAGGTGGGCTCGAACCTCCAACCTTTCGGTTAACAGCCGATCGCGCTAGCCCATTGCGCCACGGAGACAGTCTTGCTCCACTCTCACCACCATCAGAACATATCTTCAAAGCTATCAGCGCAAAGAAAAAAGCAACACACCACTCCCGGGAGGGCTCGAAACTCCAACCTTTCAGTCAACAGGCGATTGCGCTAGCCAATTGCGCCACGGAGACAGTCCTGCTCCACTCTCACCACCATGAGAACATATCTTAAAAGCTTACAGCCCAAAGAAAAAAAAGCGCCACACCACCACCGGGTGGGCTCGAACCTCCGACCTTTTGGTTAACAGCCGATCACGCTAGCCAATTGCGCCACGGAGACAGTCGTGCTCCACTCTCACCACCATCAGAACATATCTTCAAAGCTATCAGCCCACAGAAAAAAAGCGCCGCACCACCACCGTGTGGGCTCGAATGTCCAACCTTTCGGTTAACAGCCGATCGCCCAAGCCAATTGCGCCACGGAGACAGTCCTGCTCCACTCTCACCAACATCAGAACATATCTTCAAAGCTATCAGCACAAAGAAAAAAAGCGCCCCAGCGTCACCGGGTGGGCTCGAACTTCCAACCTTTTGGGTAACAGCCGATCGCGCTAGCCAACTGCGCCAAGGAGACAGTCGTGCTCCACTCTCACCACCATCTGAACATATCTTCAAAGCTATCAGCGAGAAGAAAAAAGCAACACACCACTCCAGGGAGGGCTCGAAACTCCAAGCTTTCGGTTAACAGCCGATCGCGCTAGCCAATTGCGCCACGGAGACAGTCCTGCTCTACTCTCACCACCATCAGAACATATCTTCAAAGCTATCAGCCCAAAGAAAAAAAAGCGCCGCACCACCACCGGGTGGGCTCGAAACTCCAACCTTTCGGTTAACAGCCGAACGCGCTAGCCAATTGCGCCATGGAGACAGTCCTGCTCCACTCTCACCACCATCAGAACATATCTTCAAAGCTATCAGCCCAAAGAAAAAAAAGCGCCATACCACCACAGGGTGGGCTCGAACTACCAACTTTTCGGTTAACAGCCGATCACGCTAGCCGATTGCGCCACAGAGAGAATTCTGCTCCACTCTCACCACCATCAGAACATATCTTCAAAGCTATCAGACAAAAGAAAAAAAGCGCCGCACCACCACCGGGTGGGCTCGAACCTCCAACTTTTCGGATAACAGCCGATAACGCTAGCCAATTGCGCCACGGAGACAGTCCTGCTTCACTCTCACCACGATCATACCATATCTTCAAAGCTATCAGCCCAAAGAAAAAAAAGCGCCGCACCACCACCGGGTGGGCTCGAAACAAACTCCAACCTTTCGTATAACTGCCGATCGCGCTAGCCCATGGCGCCACGGAGACAGTCCTGCTCCACTCTTTTCACCATTAGAACATATCTTCAAAGCTATCAGCCCAAAGAAAAAAAGCGCCACACCACCAACGGGTGGGCTCGAACCTCCAACTTGCCGGTTAACAGCCGATCACGCTAGCCAATTGCGCCACGAAGACAGTCCTGCTCCACTCTCACCACCATCAGAACATATCTTCAAAGCTATCAGCCCAAAGAAAAAAAAGCGCCGCACCACCACCGGGTGGGCTCGAAACAAACTCCAACCTTTCGTATAACTGCCGATCGCGCTAGCCCATGGCGCCACGGAGACAGTCCTGCTCCACTCTTTTCACCATTAGAACATATCTTCAAAGCTATCAGCCCAAAGAAAAAAAGCGCCACACCACCAACGGGTGGGCTCGAACCTCCAACTTGCCGGTTAACAGCCGATCACGCTAGCCAATTGCGCCACGGAGACAGTCCTGCTCCACTCTAACCACCATCATAACATATCTTCATAGCTATCAGCCCAAAGAAAAAAAGCGCCGCACCACCACCGGGTGGGCTCGAACCTCCAACCTTTCGGTTAACAGCCGATCGCGCTAGCCAATTGCGCCACGAAGACAGTCGTGCTCCACTCACACCACCATCAGAACATATCTTCAAAGCTATCAGCGCAAAGAAAAAAGCAACACACCACTCCCGGGAGGGCTCAAAACTCCAACCTTTCGGTTACCAGCCGATCGCGCTAGCCCATTGCGCCACGGAGGTAGTCTTGCTCCACTCTCACTATCATCAGAACATATCTTCAAAGCTATCAGCGCAAAGAAAAAAAAAGCGCTGCACCACCACTGGGTGGGCTCGAACCTCCAACCTTTCGTTTAAGAGCCGATCGCGCTAGCCCATTGCGCCACGGAGACAGTCTTGCTCCACTCTCACCACCATCAGAACATATCTTCAAAGCTATTACCGCAAAGAAAAAAGCAACACACCACTCCCGTGAGGGCTCGAAACTCCAACCTTTCGGTTAACAGCCGATCGCGCTAGCCCATTGCGCCACGGAGGCAGTCTTGCTCCACTCTCACCATCATCAGAACATATCTTCAAAGCTGTCAGCGCAAAGAAAAAAAAGCGCTGCACCACCACCGGGTGGGCTCGAACCTCCAACCTTTCAGTTAACAGCCGATCGCGCTAGCCCATTGCGCCACGGAGACAGTCTTGCCCCATTCTCACCACCATCAGAACATATCTTAAAAGCTATCAGCGCGAAGAAAAAAGCAACACACCACTCCCGGGAGGGCTCGAAACTCCAACCTTTCGGTCAACAGCCGATCGCGCTAGCCCAATGCGCCACGGAGACAGTCTTGCCCCCCTCTCACCACCATCAGAACATATCTTCAAAGCTATCAGCCCAAAGAAAAAAAAGCACCGCACCACCACCGGGTGGGCTCGAACCTCCAACCTTTCGGTTAACAGCCGATCGCGCTAGCCAATTTCACCACGGAGACAGTCCTGCTCTACTCTCACCACCATCAGAACATATCTTCAAAGCTATCAGCCCAGTGAAAAAAAAGCGTCGCACCACCGCCGGGTGGGCTCGAAACTCCCACCTTTCGGTTAACAGCCGATCGCGCTAGCCAATTGCGCCACGGAGACAGTCCTGCTCCAATCTCACCACCATCAGAACATATCTTCAAAGCTATCAGCCCAAAAAAAGCGCCATACCACCACCGGGTTGGCTCGAACCTCCGACCTTTTGGTTAACTGCCGATCGCGCTAGCCAATTGCGCCACGGAGACAGTCCTGCTCTACTCTCACCACCATCAGAACATATCTTCAAAGCTATCAGCCCAAAGAAAAAAAAGCGCCGCACCACCGCCGGGTGGGCTCGAAACTCCAACCTTTCGGTTAACAGCCGATTGCGCTAGCCAATTGCGCCACGGAGACAGTCCTGCTCCACTCTCACCACCATCAGAGCGTATCTTCAAAGCTATCAGCCCAAACAAAAAAAGCGCCATACCACCACCGGGTGGGCTCGAACCTCTGACCTTTTGGTTAAAAGCCGATCGCGCTAGCCAATTGCGCCATGGAGACAGTCCTGCTCCACTCTCACCACCATCAGAACATATCTTCAAAGCTATGAGCCCAAAGAAAAAAAAGCGCCGCACTACCACGAGGTGGGCTCGAACCTCCAACTTTTCGGTTAACAGCCGATCACGCTAGCCAATTGCGCCATGGAGACCGTCATGCTCCACTCTCACCACCATCAGAACAAATCTTCAAAGCTATCAGCCCACAGAAAAAAAATTCGCCGCACAACCACCGGGTAGGCTCGAACCTCCAACTTTTCGGTTAACAGCCGATCGCGCTAGCCAATTGCGCCACGGAGACAGTCGTGCTCGACTCTCACCACCGTCAGAACATTTCTTCAGAGCTATCACCCCAAAGAAAAAAAAAGCGCCGCACCACCACCGGTTGGGCTCGAACCTCCAACCTTTCGGTTAACAGCCGATCGCGCTAGCCTATTGCGCCACGAAGACAGTCCTGCTCCACTCTCATCACCATCTGAACATATCTTCAAAGCTATTACCGCAAATAAAAAAGCAACACACCACTCCCGGGAGGGCTCGAAACTCCAACCTTTCGGTTAACAGCTGATCGCGCTAGCCAATTGCGCCACGGGGACCGTCCTGCTCCACTCTCACCACCGTCAGACCATTTCTTCAGAGCTATCACCCCAAAGAAAAAAAAAGTGCCGCACCACCACCGGGTGGGCTCGAACCTCCGACCTTTCGGTTAACAGCCGATCGCGCTAGCCAATTGCGCCACGGAGACAGTCCTGCTCTACTCTCACCACCATCAGAACATATCTTCAAAGCTATCAGCCCAAAGAAAAAAAAGCGTTGCAATACCACCAGGTGGGCTCGAAACTCCAACCTTTCGGTTAACAGCCGATCGCGCTAGCCAATTGTGCCACGGAGACAGTCCTGCTCCACTCTCACCACCATCAGAACATATCTTCAAAGCTATCAGCCCAAAAAAAGCGCCATACCACCACCGGGTTGGCTCGAACCTCCGACCTTTTGGTTAACAGCCGATCGCGCTAGCCAATTGCGCCATGGAGACAGTCATGCTCCACTCTCACCACCATCAGAACATATCTTCAAAGCTATAAGCACAAAAAAAAGCAACACACCTCTCCCGAGAGGGCTCAAAACTCCAACCTTTCAGTTAACAGCCGATCGCGCTAGCCAATTGCGCCACGGAGACAGTCCTGCTCTACTCTCACCACCATCAGAACATATCTTCAAAGCTATCAGCCCAAAGAAAAAAAACCGCCGCACCACCGCCGGGTGGGCTCGAAACTCCAACCTTTCGGTTAACAGCCGATCGCGCTAGCCAATTGCGCCACGGAGAAAGTACTGCTCCACTCTCACCACCATCAGAACATATCTTCAAAGCTATCAGCCCAAACAAAAAAAGCGCCATACCACCACCGGGTGGGCTCGAACCTCCGACCTTTTGGTTAACAGCCGATCGCGCTAGCCAATCGCGCCATGAAGACAGTCGTGCTCCACTCTCACCACCATCAGAACATATCTTCAAAGCTATCAGCCCACAGAAAAAAAGCGCCGCACAACCACCGGGTAGGCTCGAACCTCCAACTTTTCGGTTAACAGCCGAACGCGCTAGCCAATTGCGCCACGGAGACAGTCCTGCTCCACTCTCACCACCATAAGAACATATCTTCAAAGCTATCAGCCCAAAGAAAAAAAAGCGCCACACCACCATCGGGTGGGCTCGAACATCCAACCTTTCGGTTAACAGCCGATCGCGCTAGCCAATTGCCCCACAGAGACAGTCGTGCTCCACTCTCACCACCGTCAGAACATTTCTTCAGAGCTATCACCCCAAAGAAGAAAAAGCGCCGCACCTCCACCGGTTGGGCTCGAACCTCAAACCTTTCGGTTAACAGCCGATCGCGCTAGCCAATTGCGCCACGAAGACAGTCCTGCTCCACTCTCATCACCATGTGAACATATCTTCAAAGCTATTACCGCAAAAAAAAGCAACACACCACTCCCGGGAGGGCTCGAAACTCCAACCTTTCGGTTAACAGCCGATCGCGCTAGCCCATTGCGCTACGGAGGCAGTCTTGCTCCACTCTCACCATCATCAGAACATATCTTCAAAGCTATCAGCGCAAAGAAAAAAAGCGCTGCACCACCACCAGGTGGGCTCGAACCTCCAACCTTTCGGTTAACAGCCGATCGCGCTAGCCCACTGCGCCATGGAGACAGTCTTGCTCCACTCTCACCACTATCAGAACATATCTTCACAGCTATCAGCGCAAAGAAAAAAGCAACACATCACTCCCGGGAGGGCTCGAAACTCCAACCTTTCAGTCAACAAGCGATTGCGCTAGCCATTTGCGCCACGGAGACAGTCCTGCTCCACTCTCACCACCATCAGAACATATCTTCAAAGCTTACAGCCCAAAGAAAAAAAAGCGCCACACCACCACCGGGTGGGCTCAAACCTCCGACCTTTTGGTTAACAGCCGATCGCGCTAGCCAACTGCGCCATGGAGACAGTCCTGCTCCACTCTCCACCACCATCAAAACATATCTTCAAAGCTATCAGCCCGAAGAAAAAAAAGCGCCGCACCACCACCGGGTGGGCTCGAACCTCCAACTTTTCGGTTAACAGCCGATCACGCTAGCGAATTGCGCCACGGAGACAGTCGTGCTCCACTCTCACAACCATCAGAACATATCTTCAAAGCTATCAGCCCACAGAAAAAAAAGCACCGCACCACCACCGGGTGGGCTCGAACCTCCAACCTTTCGGTTAACGGCCAATCGCGCCAGCCAATTGCGCCACGGAGACAGTCCTGCTCCACTCTCACCACTATCAGAATATATCTTCAAAGCTAACAGCACAAAGAAAAAAAGCGCCCCAGCATCACCGGGTGGGCTCGAACTTCCAACCTTTCGGTTAACAGCCGATCGCGCTAGCCAAGTGCTCCACTCTCACCACCATCAGAACATATCTTCAAAGCTATCAGCGCAAAGAAAAAAGCAACACACCACTCCAGGGAGGGCTCGAAACTCCAAACTTTCGGTTAACAGCCGATCGCGCTAGCCAATTGCGCCACGGAGACAGTCCTGCTCTACTCTCACCACCATAAGAACATATCTTCAAGGCTATCAGCCCAAAGAAAAAAAAGCGCCATACCACCACCGGGTGGGCTCGAACCTCCGACCTTTTGGTTAACAGCCGATCGCGCTAGCCAATTGCGCCATAGAGACAGTACTGCTCCACTCTCACCACCATCAGAACATATCTTCAAAGCTATCAGCCCAAAGAAAAAAAAGCGCCGCACCACCACCGGGTGGGCTCGAACTACCAACTTTTCGGTTTACAGCCGATCACGCTAGCCAATTGCGCCACGGAGACAGTCCTGCTCCACTCTCACCACCATCAGAACATATCTTCAAAGCTATCAGCCAAAAGAAAAAAAAGCGCCGCACCACCACCGGGTGGGCTCGAAACAAACTCCAACCTTTCGTTTAACTGCCGATCGCGCTAGCCAATGGCGCCACTGAGACAGTCCTGCTCCACTCTTTTCACCATTACAACATATCTTCAAAGCTATGAGCCCAAAGAAAAAAAAGCGCCACACCACCAACGGGTGGGCTCGAACCTCCAACTTGCCGGTTAACAGCCGATCGCGCTAGCCCAATGCGCCACGGAGACAGTCTTGCCCCCCTCTCACCACCATCAGAACATATCTTCAAAGCTATCAGCCCAAAGAAAAAAAAGCACCGCACCACCACCGGGTGGGCTCGAACCTCCAACCTTTCGGTTAACAGCCGATCGCGCTAGCCAATTTCACCACGGAGACAGTCCTGCTCTACTCTCACCACCATCAGAACATATCTTCAAAGCTATCAGCCCGAAGAAAAAAAAGCGTCGCACCACCGCCGGGTGGGCTCGAAACTCCAACCTTTCGGTTAACAGCCGATCGCGCTAGCCAATTGCGCCACGGAGACAGTCCTGCTCCAATCTCACCACCATCAGAACATATCTTCAAAGCTATCAGCCCAAAAAAAGCGCCATACCACCACCGGGTTGGCTCGAACCTCCGACCTTTTGGTTAACAGCCGATCGCGCTAGCCAATTGCGCCATGGAGACAGTCCTGCTCCACTCTCACCACCATCAGAACATATCTTCAAAGCTATCAGCACAAAGAAAAAAAGCAACACACCTCTCTCGAGAGGGCTCGAAACTCCAACCTTTCGGTTAACAGCCGATCGCGCTAGCCAATTGCGCCACAGAGACAGTCCTGCTCTACTCTCACCACCATCAGAACATATCTTCAAAGCTATCAGCCCAAAGAAAAAAAAGCGCCGCACCACCGCCGGGTGGGCTCGAAACGCCAACCTTTCGGTTAACAGCCGATCGCGCTAGCCAATTGCGCCACGGAGACAGTCCTGCTCCACTCTCACCACCATCAGAACATATCTTCAGAGCTATCAGCCCAAAAAAGCGCCATACCACCACCGGGTTGGCTCGAACCTCCGACCTTTTGGTTAACAGCCGATCGCGCTAGCCAATTGCGCCACGGAGACAGTCCTGCTCTACTCTCACCACCATCAGAACATATCTTTAAAGCTATCAGCCCAAAGAAAAAAAAGCGCCGCACCACCGCCGGGTGGGCTCGAAACTCCAACCTTTCGGTTAACAGCCGATCGCGCTAGCCAATTGCGCCACGGAGACAGTCCTGCTCCACTCTCACCACCATCAGAACATATCTTCAAAGCTATCAGCCCAAACAAAAAAAGCGCCATACCACCACCGGGTGGGCTCGAACCTCTGACCTTTTGGTTAAAAGCCGATCGCGCTAGCCAATTGCGCCATGGAGACAGTCCTGCTCCACTCTCACCACCATCAGAACATATCTTCAAAGCTATGAGCCCAAAGAAAAAAAAGCGCCGCACCACCGCGCGGTGGGCTCGAACCTCCAACTTTTCGGTTAACAGCCGATCACGCTAGCCAATTGCGCCATGGAGACCGTCATGCTCCACTCTCACCACCATCAGAACATATCTTCAAAGCTATCAGCCCACAGAAAAAAAATTCGCCGCACAACCACCGGGTAGGCTCGAACCTCCAACTTTTCGGTTAACAGCCGATCGCGCTAGCCAATTGCGCCACGGAGACAGTCGTGCTCGACTCTCACCACCGTCAGAACATTTCTTCAGAGCTATCACCCCAAAGAAAAAAAAAGCGCCGCACCACCACCGGTTGGGCTCGAACCTCCAACCTTTCGGTTAACAGCCGATCGCGCTAGCCAATTGCGCCACGAAGACAGTCCTGCTCCACTCTCATCACCATCTGAACATATCTTCAAAGCTATTACCGCAAATAAAAAAGCAACACACCTCTCCCGGGAGGGCTCGAAACTCCAACCTTTCGGTTAACAGCCGATCGCGCTAGCCAATTGCGCCACGGGGACCGTCCTGCTCCACTCTCACCACCGTCAGACCATTTCTTCAGAGCTATCACCCCAAAGAAAAAAAAGTGCCGCACCACCACCGGGTGGGCTCGAACCTCCGACCTTTCGGTTAACAGCCGATCGCGCTAGCCAATTGCGCCACGGAGACAGTCCTGCTCTACGCTCACCACCATCAGAACATATCTTCAAAGCTATCAGCCCAAAGAAAAAAAAGCGTTGCAATACCACCAGGTGGGCTCGAAACTCCCACCTTTCGGTTAACAGCCGATCGCGCTAGCCAATTGCGCCACGGAGACAGTCCTGCTCCACTCTCACCACCATCAGAACATATCTTCAAAGCTATCAGCCCAAAAAAAAGCGCCATACCACCACCGGGTTGGCTCGAACCTCCGACCTTTTGGTTAACAGCCGATCGCGCTAGCCAATTGCGCCATGGAGACAGTCATGCTCCACTCTCACCACCATCAGAACATATCTTCAAAGCTATCAGCACAAAGAAAAAAGCAACACACCTCTCCCGAGAGGGCTCAAAACTCCAACCTTTCAGGTAACAGCCGATCGCGCTAGCCAATTGCGCCACGGAGACAGTCCTGCTCTACTCTCACCACCATCAGAACATATCTTCAAAGCTATCAGCCCAAAGAAAAAAAACCGCCGCACCACCGCCGGGTGGGCTCGAAACTCCAACCTTTCGGTTAACAGCCGATCGCGCTAGCCAATTGCGCCACGGAGACAGTCCTGCTCCACTCTCACCACCATCAGAACACATCTTCAAAGCTATCAGCCCAAACAAAAAAAGCGCCATACCACCACCGGGTGGGCTCGAACCTCCGACCTTTTGGTTAACAGCCGATCGCGCTAGCCAATCGCGCCATGGAGACAGTCGTGCTCCACTCTCACCACCATCAGAACATATCTTCAAAGCTATCAGCCCAAAGAAAAAAAAGCGCCGCACCACCGCCGGGTGGGCTCGAAACTCCAACCTTTCGGTTAACAGCCGATCGCGCTAGCCAATTGCGCCACGGAGACAGTCCTGCTCCACTCTCACCACCATCAGAACATATCTTCAAGGCTATCAGCCCAAAGAAAAAAAAGCGCCATACCACCACCGGGTGGGCTCGAACCTCCGACCTTTTGGTTAACAGCCGATCGCGCTAGCCAATTGCGCCATAGAGACAGTACTGCTCTACTCTCATCACCATCAGAACATATCTTCAAAGCTATCAGCCCAAAGAAAAAAAAGCGCCGCACCACCACCGGGTGGGCTCGAACTACCAACTTTTCGGTTTACAGCCGATTACGCTAGCCAATTGCGCCACGGAGACAGTCCTGCTCCACTCTCACCACCATCAGAACATATCTTCAAAGCTATCAGCCAAAAGAAAAAAAAGCGCCGCACCACCACCGGGTGGGCTCGAAACAAACTCCAACCTTTCGTTTAACTGCCGATCGCGCTAGCCAATGGCGCCACTGAGACAGTCCTGCTCCACTCTTTTCACCATTACAACATATCTTCAAAGCTATGAGCCCAAAGAAAAAAAAGCGCCACACCACCAACGGGTGGGCTCGAACCTCCAACTTGCCGGTTAACAGCCGATCGCGCTAGCCCAATGCGCCACGGAGACAGTCTTGCCCCCCTCTCACCACCATCAGAACATATCTTCAAAGCTATCAGCCCAAAGAAAAAAAAGCACCGCACCACCACCGGGTGGGCTCGAACCTCCAACCTTTCGGTTAACAGCCGATCGCGCTAGCCAATTTCACCACGGAGACAGTCCTGCTCTACTCTCACCACCATCAGAACATATCTTCAAAGCTATCAGCCCGAAGAAAAAAAAGCGTCGCACCACCGCCGGGTGGGCTCGAAACTCCAACCTTTCGGTTAACAGCCGATCGCGCTAGCCAATTGCGCCACGGAGACAGTCCTGCTCCAATCTCACCACCATCAGAACATATCTTCAAAGCTATCAGCCCAAAAAAAAGCGCCATACCACCACCGAGTTGGCTCGAACCTCCGACCTTTTGGTTAACAGCCGATCGCGCTAGCCAATTGCGCCATGGAGACAGTCCTGCTCTACTCTCACCACCATCAGAACATATCTTCAAAGCTATCAGCACAAAGAAAAAAAGCAACACACCTCTCTCGAGAGGGCTCGAAACTCCAACCTTTCGGTTAACAGCCGATCGCGCTAGCCAATTGCGCCACGGAGACAGTCCTGCTCTACTCTCACCACCATCAGAACATATCTTCAAAGCTATCAGCCCAAAGAAAAAAAAGCGCCGCACCACCGCCGAGGGGGCTCGAAACGCCAACCTTTCGGTTAACAGCCGATCGCGCTAGCCAATTGCGCCACGGAGACAGTCCTGCTCCACTCTCACCACCATCAGAACATATCTTCAGAGCTATCAGCCCAACAAAGCGCCATACCGCCACCGGGTTGGCTCGAACCTCCGACCTTTTGGTTAACAGCCGATCGCGCTAGCCAATTGCACCACGGAGACAGTCCTGCTCTACTCTCACCACCATCAGAACATATCTTCAAAGCTATCAGCCCAAAGAAAAAAAAGCGCCGCACCACCGCCGGGTGGGCTCGAAACTCCAACCTTTCGGTTAACAGCCGATCGCGCTAGCCAATTGCGCCACGGAGACAGTCCTGCTCCACTCTCACCACCATCAGAACATATCTTCAAAGCTATCAGCCCAAACAAAAAAAGCGCCATACCACCACCGGGTGGGCTCGAACCTCTGACCTTTTGGTTAAAAGCCGATCGCGCTAGCCAATTGCGCCATGGAGACAGTCCTGCTCCACTCTCACCACCATCAGAACATATCTTCAAAGCTATGAGCCCAAAGAAAAAAAAGCGCCGCACCACCACGCGGTGGGCTCGAACCTCCAACTTTTCGGTTAACAGCCGATCACGCTAGCCAATTGCGCCATGGAGACCGTCATGCTCCACTCTCACCACCATCAGAACATATCTTCAAAGCTATCAGCCCACAGAAAAAAAATTCGCCGCACAACCACCGGGTAGGCTCGAACCTCCAACTTTTCGGTTAACAGCCGATCGCGCTAGCCAATTGCGCCACGGAGACAGTCGTGCTCGACTCTCACCACCGTCAGAACATTTCTTCAGAGCTATCACCCCAAAGAAAAAAAAAGCGCCGCACCACCACCTGTTGGGCTCGAACCTCCAACCTTTCGGTTAACAGCCGATCGCGCTAGCCAATTGCGCCACGAAGACAGTCCTGCTCCACTCTCATCACCATCTGAACATATCTTCAAAGCTATTACCGCAAATAAAAAAGCAACACACCACTCCCGGGAGGGCTCGAAACTCCAACCTTTCGGTTAACAGCCGATCGCGCTAGCCAATTGCGCCACGGGGACCGTCCTGCTCCACTCTCACCACCGTCAGACCATTTCTTCAGAGCTATCACCCCAAAGAAAAAAAAGTGCCGCACCACCACCGGGTGGGCTCGAACCTCCGACCTTTCGGTTAACAGCCGATCGCGCTAGCCAATTGCGCCACGGAGACAGTCCTGCTCTACGCTCACCACCATCAGAACATATCTTCAAAGCTATCAGCCCAAAGAAAAAAAAGCGTTGCAATACCACCAGGTGGGCTCGAAACTCCAACCTTTCGGTTAACAGCCGATCGCGCTAGCCAATTGCGCCACGGAGACAGTCCTGCTCCACTCTCACCACCATCAGAACATATCTTCAAAGCTATCAGCCCAAAAAAAAGCGCCATACCACCACCGGGTTGGCTCGAACCTCCGACCTTTTGGTTAACAGCCGATCGCGCTAGCCAATTGCGCCATGGAGACAGTCATGCTCCACTCTCACCACCATCAGAACATATCTTCAAAGCTATCAGCACAAAGAAAAAAGCAACACACCTCTCCCGAGAGGGCTCAAAACTCCAACCTTTCAGGTAACAGCCGATCGCGCTAGCCAATTGCGCCACGGAGACAGTCCTGCTCTACTCTCACCACCATCAGAACATATCTTCAAAGCTATCAGCCCAAAGAAAAAAAACCGCCGCACCACCGCCGGGTGGGCTCGAAACTCCAACCTTTCGGTTAACAGCCGATCGCGCTAGCCAATTGCGCCACGGAGACAGTCCTGCTCCACTCTCACCACCATCAGAACACATCTTCAAAGCTATCAGCCCAAACAAAAAAAGCGCCATACCACCACCGGGTGGGCTCGAACCTCCGACCTTTTGGTTAACAGCCGATCGCGCTAGCCAATCGCGCCATGGAGACAGTCGTGCTCCACTCTCACCACCATCAGAACATATCTTCAAAGCTATCAGCCCAAAGAAAAAAAAGCGCCGCACCACCCCGAGGTGGGATTGAACCTCCAACTTTTCGGTTAACAGCCGATCACGCTAGCCAATTGCGCCATGGAGACAGTCATGCTCTACTCTCACCACCATAAGAACATATCTTCAAGGCTATCAGCCAAAAGAAAAAAAAGCGCCATACCACCACCGGGTGGGCTCGAACCTCCGACTTTTTGGTTAACAGCCGATCGCGCTAGCCAATTGCGCCATAGAGACAGTACTGCTCCACTCTCACCACCATCAGAACATATCTTCAAAGCTATCAGCCCAAAGAAAAAAAAGCGCCGCACCACCACCGGGTGGGCTCGAACCTCCAACCTTTCGGTTAACAGCCGATCGCGCTAGCCCATTGCGCCATGGAGACAGTCTTGCTCCACTCTCACCACTATCAGAACATATCTTCACAGCTATCAGCGCAAAGAAAAAAGCAACACATCACTCCCGGGAGGGCTCGAAACTCCAACCTTTCAGTCAACAAGCGATTGCGCTAGCCAATTGCGCCACGGAGACAGTCCTGCTCCACTCTCACCACCATCACAACATATCTTCAAAGCTTACAGCCCAAAGAAAAAAAAGCGCCACACCACCACCGGGTGGGCTCAAACCTCCGACCTTTTGGTTAACAGCCGATCGCGCTAGCCAACTGCGCCATGGAGACAGTCCTTCTCCACTCTCCACCACCATCAAAACATATCTTCAAAGCTATCAGCCCGAAGAAAAAAAAGCGCCGCACCACCACCGGGTGGGCTCGAACCTCCAACTTTTCGGTTAACAGCCGATCACGCTAGCGAATTGCGCCACGGAGACAGTCGTGCTCCACTCTCACCACCATCAGAACATATCTTCAAAGCTATCAGCCCACAGAAAAAAAAGCACCGCACCACCACCGGGTGGGCTCGAACCTCCAACCTTTCGGTTAACGGCCAATCGCGCCAGCCAATTGCGCCACGGAGACAGTCCTGCTCCACTCTCACCACTATCAGAATATATCTTCAAAGCTAACAGCACAAAGAAAAAAAGCGCCCCAGCATCACCGGGTGGGCTCGAACTTCCAACCTTTCGGTTAACAGCCGATCGCGCTAGCCAACTGCGCCAAGGAGACAGTCGTGCTCCACTCTCACCACCATCAGAACATATCTTCAAAGCTATCAGCCCAAAAAAAAGCGCCATACCACCACCGGGTTGGCTCGAACCTCCGACCTTTCGGTTAACAGCCGATCGCGCTAGCCCATTGCGCCACGGAGACAGTCGTGCTCGACTCTCACCACCGTCAGAACATTTCTTCAGAGCTATCACCCCAAAGAAAAAAAAAGCGCCGCACCACCACCGGTTGGGCTCGAACCTCCAACCTTTCGGTTAACAGCCGATCGCGCTAGCCAATTGCGCCACGAAGACAGTCCTGCTCCACTCTCATCACCATCTGAACATATCTTCAAAGCTATTACCGCAAATAAAAAAGCAACACACCACTCCCGGGAGGGCTCGAAACTCCAACCTTTCGGTTAACAGCCGATCGCGCTAGCCAATTGCGCCACGGGGACCGTCCTGCTCCACTCTCACCACCGTCAGACCATTTCTTCAGAGCTATCACCCCAAAGAAAAAAAAGTGCCGCACCACCACCGGGTGGGCTCGAACCTCCGACCTTTCGGTTAACAGCCGATCGCGCTAGCCAATTGCGCCACGGAGACAGTCCTGCTCTACGCTCACCACCATCAGAACATATCTTCAAAGCTATCAGCCCAAAGAAAAAAAAGCGTTGCAATACCACCAGGTGGGCTCGAAACTCCAACCTTTCGGTTAACAGCCGATCGCGCTAGCCAATTGCGCCACGGAGACAGTCCTGCTCCACTCTCACCACCATCAGAACATATCTTCAAAGCTATCAGCCCAAAAAAAAGCGCCATACCACCACTGGGTTGGCTCGAACCTCCGACCTTTTGGTTAACAGCCGATCGCGCTAGCCAATTGCGCCATGGAGACAGTCATGCTCCACTCTCACCACTATCAGAACATATCTTCAAAGCTATCAGCACAAAGAAAAAAGCAACACACCTCTCCCGAGAGGGCTCAAAACTCCAACCTTTCAGGTAACAGCCGATCGCGCTAGCCAATTGCGCCACGGAGACAGTCCTGCTCTACTCTCACCACCATCAGAACATATCTTCAAAGCTATCAGCCCAAAGAAAAAAAACCGCCGCACCACCGCCGGGTGGGCTCGAAACTCCAACCTTTCGGTTAACAGCCGATCGCGCTAGCCAATTGCGCCACGGAGACAGTCCTGCTCCACTCTCACCACCATCAGAACACATCTTCAAAGCTATCAGCCCAAACAAAAAAAGCGCCATACCACCACCGGGTGGGCTCGAACCTCCGACCTTTTGGTTAACAGCCGATCGCGCTAGCCAATCGCGCCATGGAGACAGTCGTGCTCCACTCTCACCACCATCAGAACATATCTTCAAAGCTATCAGCCCAAAGAAAAAAAAGCGCCGCACCACCCCGAGGTGGGATTGAACCTCCAACTTTTCGGTTAACAGCCGATCACGCTAGCCAATTGCGCCATGGAGACAGTCATGCTCCACTCTCACCACCATCAGAACATATCTTCAAAGCTATCAGCCCACAGAAAAAAAGCGCCGCACAACCACCGGGTAGGCTCGAACCTCCAACTTTTCGGTTAACAGCCGATCGCGCTAGCCAATTGCGCCACGGAAACAGTCCTGCTCCACTCTCACCACCATAAGAACATATCTTCAAAGCTATCAGCCCAAAGAAAAAAAAGCGCCACACCACCATCGGGTGGGCTCGAACATCCAACCTTTCGGTTAACAGCCGATCGCGCTAGCCAATTGCCCCACAGAGACAGTCGTGCTCCACTCTCACCACCGTCAGAACATTTCTTCAGAGCTATCACCCCAAAGAAAAAAAAAGCGCCGCACCACCACCGGTTGGGCTCGAACCTCCAACCTTTCGGTTAACAGCCGATCGCGCTAGCCAACTGCGCCAAGGAGACAGTCGTGCTCCACTCTCACCACCATGAGAACATATCTTCAAAGCTATCAGCGCAAAGAAAAAAGCAACACACCACTCCAGGGAGGGCTCGAAACTCCAAACTTTCGGTTAACAGCCGATCGCGCTAGCCAATTGCGCCACGGAGACAGTCCTGCTCTACTCTCACCACCATAAGAACATATTGCCACGAGGAATTGTTAAGGCGCAGTACAACGCAGACGTTGTTAAAAGAGGAACGCTGACGGCATCGCTACGACTCATGAAGCCCGCCGGAAGGCACGAGCCGGCCCAGCCTGTGCACGAGCTGCTACCGAGCAGCGGAAAAGAAGAGAAGAAGAGGACGACGAGCGTTCGCTGCTTTCTCCCAGCTACTGTGTAGTTCTTTTGGCTTTGGGCACAAGTTCGCCCTTATTAAACCTTGTAAATAGGACGTCCCGGTTGTGAGGTTGTTATATCCGTTACATTTTCTGGTGGAGGCGCTGGGTACATGATTCCGAGCCCCACGCAAGAGCGAAGTCCAAGCACTGACCAGCCGCAACCAGTGGAGCTTACACCGGTGCACCAACGAGTCAGCCGCCGTATCCGAGGAGAGTTGCCAGAATTTGGGCCACTCCCTTCTGTATCAAGGGCATCGGTGACGGAGACAAGCGCCGCCACCACCATGACGAGCCAAGTTACGCCGGCACAACTCATCGTAAGCCAACCGGTCATCCCAAAGGTGTTTCATGGTGACCCATACGAGGACGCCGAAGACTGGTTAGAGCATTTCGAGAGAGTGGGAAATCTAAATCAGTGGAACGAGGAAGGCAAGCTGCGTAACGTCTACATTGCGTTGGAAGACTCTGCACGAGTGTGGTACGAAAACCACGAGGCATCTCTGACGTCGTGGCAAGAGTTTCGGCGGCAGCTACTGAGTACGTTCGCCAACAGTGATCGCCGGGAAAAGGCGGAACTAGCTCTCCGCACACGGATTCAACGAACGAACGAAACTGTCGCGATGTACATCGAAGACATGTCCCGCCTTTTCAAGCGAGCTGATCCTGGCATGACGGAAGACAAGAAAGTGCGCCACCTCATGCACGGGGTAAAGCAAGAATTGTTCGCGGGACTCATCCGCAATCCGCCCCGTACTGTTGCTGAGTTTCGCTCGGAAGCAACAACCATCGAAACGACGCTTCAGCAGAGAGCCCGACAGTACAACCGCGACGTAGCCGGTGCATCCGCAGGAGTCTACTCAGCAGGCGTCGTGGATAATCTTGACACATTGCGCGAGCTCGTCCGGTCTGTTGTCAGGGAAGAATTAAGGAAACTGCAGTCACCTGATGTCACCCCCGAGCTGTCTCTTGCTGAAGTTGTCCGAGACGAAATTCGACAGGCCATGCGGGAGCCGCGGAGTGATGTGCCGGCGACACGACGGGCGGTAACGTACTCCGAGGTGCTCAGGCGACCTACTCTGCACTGTTCGCCGATCGAGACACCAAGTACTTATGTGCAGACAATGCGCAGCCCGCCTGAAATCGTAGAGGCAACACGCACTCCACCTCGTGCGAGAGAGATGATGCCACGGAAGAGCGATGTGTGGCGAGATGCCACACGTAGGCCCTTGTGTTTCCACTGTGGAGAGGCTGGCCACCTGTACCGATTCTGCCGATATCGTCAAGCTGGTCTTAGGGGATTCGCCATCAATGCACCGTGTCCGCGAAACGGCGAAAGACCTTCCGAGATTGAAGAATACCTATGCTCACGTCGGGAATTTGACCCGCCTCGTCGTCATCAACCACGCTCACCATCCCCTATGCGCTACCGCTCGTCTAGCCCACGTCCCTTCCCAAGCACGTCTAGGCAGCGTTCGCCTAGCCCAAATCCGGGAAACTGAAGAGGGCGACCTGTGGAGGCGAGGCCGCTGGCGACTTGGGATGTGAAGATCCTCCACTGCGGTACGAGCCTGATAACGACGACTGTTTCCAGGTAAAGGAGTGCAGTACAGAGAAAATTACTTCAGACTTGCCGTTGGTGATTGACGGACTAGAGCTCAATGCTTTGATCGATACTGGTGCGGATTATTCTGTGATAAGTTACGAATTAGCGAAGCGACTCAAGAAAGTTCTGACCGAATGGGGTGGACCTCAAGTACGTACTGCAGGTGGTCACCTCATAACCCCTTCCGGCCGATGTACCGCAAGGGTCATGATACGGGGCTTCACTTACGTCGGTGACTTTGTCGTCCTGCCTGTGTGCTCGAGGGAAGTGATACTGGGAATGGATTTCCTACAAGCTAATGGTGCGATTATCAATTTACAGAGGTCGAGCGTGTCCTTTTCGACGGAGCAAGCTTTAAAGGTAGCACGATCAGATGAACGATGTACCACTCCACTGCGCGTCGTCGACGATGATGTGACTGTACCGCCACGGAGCAGTATAATGGTTCTCGTGCATAATGATGCATTCAGCGACTACGAGGGTGTGGCGGAGAGCAACGTGGATGTTTTCTTGAAAAGAGGCGTTTGTGTGGCACGAGGGATTATCCAGCTGCGAAACGGGTGCACAGACATCCTCTTGACGAATTTCGGTAACGAATTCCAGCACATCGCAAAAGGGACGGCAATAGCGTTTCTTCATGAGTTCTGTGAAGTGACAGAAATATGCAGTCTTGAAACGACGTCACCGAATGTGAAACTTCCATCTGATGCCTGCGACACAATATACGTAAATCCTAATCTTTCAGAGATTCAACGTCAACAGCTATACGACCTCGTGCGGGAATTTGGCAGCTGTTTCTCCAACAGTTCAAAGGTACGGCGCACGAGCATTACAAAACACAGGATCATAACGGACGAGACAACCAGGCCGGTATGCCAGCACCCGTATCGTGTTTCCCCTAAGGAAAGGGAAGTCATCAAGAAGCAGGTACGAGAAATGCTTGAAGATGATGTTATCCAGCCTTCTAACAGCCCGTGGTCATCTCCCGTGGTGCTTGTCAAGAAGAAGGATAACACGCTACGGTTTTGTGTCGACTACAGGAAACTGAATGCTGTGACTAAACGGGATGTATATCCCCTTCCACGCATCGACGACACGTTAGATCGACTTCGGTGTGCCAAGTTCTTCTCATCACTAGATCTGAAAAGTGGATACTGGCAGATCGAGGTTGATGAACGTGATCGCGAAAAGACTGCTTTTGTTACCCCGGACGGACTTTACGAATTTAAGGCTCTCCCGTTTGGTCTCTGTTGTGCGCCGGCAACGTTCCAACGCATGATGGACACTGTGCTTTCCGGATTGAAGTGGCAGTGTTGCCTAGTGTACCTAGACGACGTGGTCATCTTCGCGGCTACATTTGAGGAGCACATCAAGCGCCTTCGGTCAGTGTTAGAGGCAATCCGTTCGGCAGATTTGACAATCAAGCCAGAGAAGTGCCGATTAGCTTTCGAAGAGCTTCGTTTTCTTGGGCATGTCGTCAGCGCCCAAGGTGTTCGCCCTGATCCTGATAAGACGGCCGCCGTCGCAAGGTTTCCGGTGCCAACAGACAAAAAGTCAGTACGGAGATTTCTAGGTCTATGTGCGTACTATAGACGATTTGTGAGAAATTTTTCAAAGATCGCAGAACCCTTAACGAGACTTACGAGAGAAGATGTGCCTTTCCAGTGGCAAAACGAGCAACAAAGCGCCTTCAACGAATTGAGAAAGAGGTTAGAAAACCCCCCGATTCTTTCTCACTTTGATGAGACAGCCGACACGGAAATACACACAGATGCCAGTAACATCGGCCTTGGATGCGTTCTAATACAGTGGCAGAAAGGTGAAGAAAAAGTGATAGCTTATGCCAGTCGGACTCTAACAAAAGCAGAGACAAACTATTCGGCCACGGAAAAAGAATGCCTTGCCGTCGTCTGGGCCATCAGTAAATTTCGGCCGTACCTATATGGTAGACCATTCAAGGCAGTCAGCGATCACCATGCGCTTTGCTGGCTGGCGAACATAAAGGAACCATCTGGACGACTAGCAAGGTGGAGCCTCAGACTGCAAGAATACGATATAACCGTCGTATACCGATCTGGCAAAAAACATACCGATGCCGACTGTTTGTCACGGGCTCCTACAGACACACCACTATCAGAAGAAGACGACTTTCCGTTCGTAGGAATTGTCGAGACCACTCAAATAGCCGAACTCCAACGTACAGACAAAGAATTACTCCCGCTTATCGAACACCTGCAAGGAATTGACGTACAAGTACCCCGTATATTTTCTCGAAGCCTCGCATTGTTCTGCCTCCGAGGAAACGTTCTCTACAAGAGAAACTTCAAGCCCAACCGCGAAAAGTTCCTGCTTGTCGTTCCAGCAACTATGCGACAAGAAATACTTCGAGCGTGTCACGATGAGCCCACATCTGGACATTTGGGTGTGACGCGAACGCTTGCAAGGATCAGTCTCCATTATTATTGGCCCAAGCTACTAGCTTCAGTGCAACACTACGTCAAAACATGCCGCGAGTGCCAAAGACGAAAAACACCACGTTCTAAACCAGCGGGCCTTCTACAACCTATAGATCCACCGAAAGCGCCTTTCCGCCAAGTTGGAATGGACCTCCTTGGACCCTTCCCGACATCTTTACTCGGCAAGAAATGGATCGTTGTGGCCACTGATTATTTAACTAGATACGCCGAAACAGACTCTTTGGAACGAGGAACGGCAGCAGAAGTGGCCCAATTCTTCGTACACAAAATAGTCCTGCGACATGGCGCTCCAACGGTTGTAATCACCGATCGCGGAACGGCTTTCACGGCGCAACTTTTGAAGTGCCTGCTCAACATGACTCACACTGTTCATAGGAAAACCACTGCATATCATCCTCAATGCAATGGCCTGACCGAACGCCTTAACAGAACTTTAGCGGACATGATATCCATGTATGTGGATGTCGAGCACAAAAAGTGGGACGAAATTTTACCATACGTCACTTTCGCCTACAATACGGCTGTGCAAGAGACCACCAAAATCACCCCATTTGAACTAGTTTACGGTCGTGCTGTTACCACAACACTGGATGCTATGTTACCAATAGACCAAGATGACTACCCCCCCGATCTTGACGACTTTCTACAAAGAGCGGAAGAAGCCCGCCAGTTAGCAAGATACCGAATACGCCACCAACACCGCATCGATGCCGACCGCTACAACCGAGGAAGACTTGACACGCGATATGACGTTGGCGACAAAGTGTGGATATGGACTCCAGTACGACGACGAGGCCTCTCCGAAAAACTCATTTCACGGTATTTTGGCCCCTACGAGATCGTACAGCGACACAATGACCTCGTCTACGAAGTCAAGCCTGCAGGCCACCTGCATTCGAGGCGACGCAATCCCACGGAGCGTGTACACATTGTACGGATGAAACCGTACTACGACCGATTCCAAACCTAGCCACCCCAATACCTTGACGTACTGCAACCTCATTTTTACAAACTTGCACACACAAAAAAAAAAAAAAAAAACAGCCTCATCGCAAGCATCGGGGCGATGCCGCTTGAGAGGGGGGATAATGCCACGAGGAATTGTTAAGGCGCAGTACAACGCAGACGTTGTTAAAAGAGGAACGCTGACGGCATCGCTACGACTCATGAAGCCCGCCGGAAGGCACGAGCCGGCCCAGCCTGTGCACGAGCTGCTACCGAGCAGCGGAAAAGAAGAGAAGAAGAGGACGACGAGCGTTCGCTGCTTTCTCCCAGCTACTGTGTAGTTCTTTTGGCTTTGGGCACAAGTTCGCCCTTATTAAACCTTGTAAATAGGACGTCCCGGTTGTGAGGTTGTTATATCCGTTACAATATCTTCAAGGCTATCAGCCAAAAGAAAAAAAAGCGCCATACCACCACCGGGTGGGCTCGAACCTCCGACCTTTTGGTTAACAGCCGATCGCGCTAGCCAATTGCGCCATAGAGACAGTACTGCTCCACTCTCACCACCATCAGAACATATCTTCAAAGCTATCAGCCCAAAGAAAAAAAAGCGCCGCACCACCACCGGGTGGGCTCGAACCTCCAATCTTTCGGTTAACAGCCGATCGCGCTAGCCCATTGCGCCATGGAGACAGTCTTGCTCCACTCTCACCACTATCAGAACATATCTTCACAGCTATCAGCGCAAAGAAAAAAGCAACACATCACTCCCGGGAGGGCTCGAAACTCCAACCTTTCAGTCAACAAGCGATTGCGCTAGCCAATTGCGCCACGGAGACAGTCCTGCTCCACTCTCACCACCATCAGAACATATCTTCAAAGCTTACAGCCCAAAGAAAAAAAAGCGCCACACCACCACCGGGTGGGCTCAAACCTCCGACCTTTTGGTTAACAGCCGATCGCGCTAGCCAACTGCGCCATGGAGACAGTCCTTCTCCACTCTCCACCACCATCAAAACATATCTTCAAAGCTATCAGCCCGAAGAAAAAAAAGCGCCGCACCACCACCGGGTGGGCTCGAACCTCCAACTTTTCGGTTAACAGCCGATCACGCTAGCGAATTGCGCCACGGAGACAGTCGTGCTCCACTCTCACCACCATCAGAACATATCTTCAAAGCTATCAGCCCACAGAAAAAAAAGCACCGCACCACCACCGGGTGGGCTCGAAACGCCAACCTTTCGGTTAACGGCCAATCGCGCCAGCCAATTGCGCCACGGAGACAGTCCTGCTCCACTCTCACCACTATCAGAATATATCTTCAAAGCTAACAGCACAAAGAAAAAAAGCGCCCCAGCATCACCGGGTGGGCTCGAACTTCCAACCTTTCGGTTAACAGCCGATCGCGCTAGCCAACTGCGTCAAGGAGACAGTCGTGCTCCACTCTCACCACCATGAGAACATATCTTCAAAGCTATCAGCGCAAAGAAAAAAGCAACACACCACTCCAGGGAGGGCTCGAAACTCCAAACTTTCGGTTAACAGCCGATCGCGCTAGCCAATTGCGCCACGGAGACAGTCCTGCTCTACTCTCACCACCATAAGAACATATCTTCAAGGCTATCAGCCAAAAGAAAAAAAAGCGCCATACCACCACCGGGTGGGCTCGAACCTCCGACCTTTTGGTTAACAGCCGATCGCGCTAGCCAATTGCGCCATAGAGACAGTACTGCTCCACTCTCACCACCATCAGAACATATCTTCAAAGCTATCAGCCCAAAGAAAAAAAAGCGCCGCACCACCACCGGGTGGTCTCGAACTACCAACTTTTCGGTTTACAGCCGATCACGCTAGCCAATTGCGCCACGGAGACAGTCCTGCTCCACTCTCACCACCATCAGAACATATCTTCAAAGCTATCAGCCAAAAGAAAAAAAAGCGCCGCACCACCACCGGGTGGGCTCGAAACAAACTCCAACCTTTCGTTTAACTGCCGATCGCGCTAGCCAATGGCGCCACTGAGACAGTCCTGCTCCACTCTTTTCACCATTACAACATATCTTCAAAGCTATGAGCCCAAAGAAAAAAAAGCGCCACACCACCAACGGGTGGGCTCGAACCTCCAACTTGCCGGTTAACAGCCGATCACGCTAGCCAATTGCGCCACGGAGACAGTCTTGCCCCACTCTCACCACCATCAGAACATATCTTAAAAGCTATCAGCGCAAAGAAAAAAGCAACACACCACTCCCGGGAGGGCTCGAAACTCCAACCTTTCGGTTAACAGCCGATCGCGCTAGCCAATTGCGCCACGGAGACAGTCCTGCTCTACTCCCACCACCATCAGAACATATCTTCAAAGCTATCAGCCCAAAGAAAAAAAAGCGCCGCACCACCGCCGGGTGGTCTCGAAACGCCAACCTTTCGGTTAACAGCCGATCGCGCTAGCCAATTGCGCCACGGAGACAGTCCTGCTCCACTCTCACCACCATCAGAACATATCTTCAAAGCTATCAGCCCGAAGAAAAAAAAGCGTCGCACCACCGCCGGGTGGGCTCGAAACTCCAACCTTTCGGTTAACAGCCGATCGCGCTAGCCAATTGCGCCACGGAGACAGTCCTGCTCCAATCTCACCACCATCAGAACATATCTTCAAAGCTATCAGCCCAAAAAAGCGTCATACCACCACCGGGTTGGCTCGAACCTCCGACCTTTTGGTTAACAGCCGATCGCGCTAGCCAATTGCGCCATGGAGACAGTCCTGCTCCACTCTCACCACCATCAGAACATATCTTCAAAGCTATCAGCACAAAGAAAAAAGCAACACACCTCTCTCGAGAGGGCTCGAAACTCCAACCTTTCGGTTAACAGCCGATCGCGCTAGCCAATTGCGCCACGGAGACAGTCCTGCTCTACTCTCACCACCATCAGAACATATCTTCAAAGCTATCAGCCCAAAGAAAAAAAAGCGCCGCACCACCGCCGGGTGGGCTCGAAACGCCAACCTTTCGGTTAACAGCCGATCGCGCTAGCCAATTGCGCCACGGAGACAGTCCTGCTCCACTCTCACCACCATCAGAACATATCTTCAAAGCTATCAGCCCAAACAAAAAAAGCGCCATACCACCACCGGGTGGGCTCGAACCTCTGACCTTTTGGTTAAAAGCCGATCGCGCTAGCCAATTGCGCCATGGAGACAGTCCTGCTCCACTCTCACCACCATCAGAACATATCTTCAAACCTATGAGCCCAAAGAAAAAAAAGCGCCGCACCACCACGAGGTGGGCTGGAACCTCCAACTTTTCGGTTAACAGCCGATCACGCTAGCCAATTGCGCCATGGAGACAGTCCTGCTCCACTGTCATCACCATGTGAACATATCTTCAAAGCTATTACCGCAAAGAAAAAAGCAACACACCACTCCCGGGAGGGCTCGAAACTCCAACATTTCGGTCAACAGCCGATCGCGCTAGCCCATTGCGCTACGGAGACAGTCCTGCTCCACTCTCACCACTATCAGAATATATCTTCAAAGCTAACAGCACAAAAAAAAGCGCCCCAGCATCACCGGGTGGGCTCGAACTTCCAACCTTTCGGTTAACAGCCGATCGCGCTAGCCAACTGCGCCAAGGAGACAGTCGTGCTCCACTCTCACCACCATCAGAACATATCTTCAAAGCTATCAGCGCAAAGAAAAAAGCAACACACCACTCCAGGGAGGGCTCGAAACTCCAAACTTTCGGTTAACAGCCGATCGCGCTAGCCAATTGCGCCACGGAGACAGTCCTGCTCTACTCTCACCACCATAAGAACATATCTTCAAGGCTATCAGCCCAAAGAAAAAAAGCGCCATACCACCACCGGGTGGGCTCGAACCTCCGACCTTTTGGTTAACAGCCGATCGCGCTAGCCAATTGCGCCATAGAGACAGTACTGCTCCACTCTCACCACCATCAGAACATATCTTCAAAGCTATCAGCCCAAAGAAAAAATGCGCCACACCACCACCGGGTGGGCTCGAACTACCAACTTTTCGGTTAACAGCCGATCACGCTAGCCAATTGCGCCACGGAGACAGTCCTGCTCCACTCTCACCACCATCAGAACATATCTTGAAAGCTATCAGCCAAAAGAAAAAAAAGCGCCGCACCACCACCGGGTGGGCTCGAAAAAAACTCCAACCTTTCGTTTAACTGCCGATCGCGCTAGCCAATGGCGCCACTGAGACAGTCCTGCTCCACTCTTTTCACCATTACAACATATCTTCAAAGCTATGAGCCCAAAGAAAAAAAAGCGCCACACCACCAACGGGTGGGCTCGAACCTCCAACTTGCCGGTTAACAGCCGATCACGCTAGCCAATTGCGCCACGGAGACAGTCCTGCTCCACTCTCACCACCATCATAACATATCTTAAAAGCTATCAGCGCAAAGAAAAAAGCAACACACCACTCCCGGGAGGGCACGAAACTCCAACCATTCGGTCAACAGCCGATCGCGCTAGCCCAATGCGCCATGGAGACAGCCTTGCCCCCCTCTCACCACCATCAGAACATATCTTCAAAGCTATCAGCCCAAAGAAAAAAAAGCACCGCACCACCACCGGGTGGGCTCGAACCTCCAACCTTTCGGTTAACAGCCGATCGCGCTAGCCAATTTCACCACGGAGACAGTCCTGCTCTACTCTCACCACCATCAGAACATATCTTCAAAGCTATCAGCCCGAAGAAAAAAAAGCGTTGCACCACCGCCGGGTGGGCTCGAAACTCCAACCTTTCGGTTAACAGCCGATCGCGCTAGCCAATTGCGCCACGGAGACAGTCCTGCTCCAATCTCACCACCATCAGAACATATCTTCAAAGCTATCAGCCCAAAAAAGCGCCATACCACCACCGGGTTGGCTCGAACCTCCGACCTTTTGGTTAACAGCCGATCGCGCTAGCCAATTGCGCCATGGAGACAGTCCTGCTCCACTCTCACCACCATCAGAACATATCTTCAAAGCTATCAGCACAAAGAAAAAAGCAACACACCTCTCTCGAGAGGGCTCGAAACTCCAACCTTTCGGTTAACAGCCGATCGCGCTAGCCAATTGCGCCACGGAGACAGGCCTGCTCTACTCTCACCACCATCAGACCATATCTTCAAAGCTATCAGCCCAAAGAAAAAAAGCGCCGCACCACCGCCGGGTGGGCTCGAAACTCCAAACTTTCGGTTAACAGCCGATCGCGCTAGCCAATTGCGCCACGGAGACAGTCCTGCTCCACTCTCACCACCATCAGAACATATCTTCAAAGCTATCAGCCCAAACAAAAAAGCGCCATACCACCACCGGGTGGGCTGGAACCTCTGACCTTTTGGTTAAAAGCCGATCGCGCTAGCCAATTGCGCCATGGAGACAGTCCTGCTCCACTCTCACCACCATCAGAACATATCTTCAAAGCTATGAGCCCAAAGAAAAAAAAGCGCCGCACCACCACGAGGTGGGCTCGAACCTCCAACTTTTCGGTTAACAGCCGATCACGCTAGCCAATTGCGCCACGGAGACAATCCTGCTCCACTCTCACCACCATCAGAACATATCTTCAAAGCTATCAGCCAAAAGAAAAAAAAGCGCCGCACCACCACCGGGTGGGCTCGAAAAAAACTCCAACCTTTCGTTTAACTGCCGATCGCGCTAGCCAATGGCGCCACTGAGACAGTCCTGCTCCACTCTTTTCACCATTACAACATATCTTCAAAGCTATGAGCCCAAAGAAAAAAAAGCGCCACACCACCAACGGGTGGGCTCGAACCACCAACTTGCCGGTTAACAGCCGATCACGCTAGCCAATTGCGCCACGGAGACAGTCCTGCTCCACTCTCACCACCATCATAACATATCTTAAAAGCTATCAGCGCAAAGAAAAAAGCAACACACCACTCCCGGGAGGGCTCGAAACTCCAACCATTCGGTCAACAGCCGATCGCGCTAGCCCAATGCGCCACGGAGACAGCCTTGCCCCCCTCTCACCACCATCAGAACATATCTTCAAAGCTATCAGCCCAAAGAAAAAAAAGCACCGCACCACCACCGGGTGGGCTCGAACCTCCAACCTTTCGGTTAACAGCCGATCGCGCTAGCCAATTTCACCACGGAGACAGTCCTGCTCTACTCTCACCACCATCAGAACATATCTTCAAAGCTATCAGCCCGAAGAAAAAAAAGCGTTGCACCACCGCCGGGTGGGCTCGAAACTCCAACCTTTCGGTTAACAGCCGATCGCGCTAGCCAATTGCGCCACGGAGACAGTCCTGCTCCAATCTCACCACCATCAGAACATATCTTCAAAGCTATCAGCCCAAAAAAGCGCCATACCACCACCGGGTTGGCTCGAACCTCCGACCTTTTGGTTAACAGCCGATCGCGCTAGCCAATTGCGCCATGGAGACAGTCCTGCTCCACTCTCACCACCATCAGAACATATCTTCAAAGCTATCAGCACAAAGAAAAAAGCAACACACCTCTCTCGAGAGGGCTCGAAACTCCAACCTTTCGGTTAACAGCCGATCGCGCTAGCCAATTGCGCCACGGAGACAGGCCTGCTCTACTCTCACCACCATCAGACCATATCTTCAAAGCTATCAGCCCAAAGAAAAAAAAGCGCCGCACCACCGCCGGGTGGGCTCGAAACTCCAACCTTTCGGTTAACAGCCGATCGCGCTAGCCAATTGCGCCACGGAGACAGTCCTGCTCCACTCTCACCACCATCAGAACATATCTTCAAAGCTATCAGCCCAAACAAAAAAAGCGCCATACCACCACCGGGTGGGCTCGAACCTCTGACCTTTTGGTTAAAAGCCGATCGCGCTAGCCAATTGCGCCATGGAGACAGTCCTGCTCCACTCTCACCACCATCAGAACATATCTTCAAAGCTATCAGCCCAAAGAAAAAAAAGCGCCGCACCACCACGAGGTGGGCTCGAACCTCCAACGTTTCGGTTAACAGCCGATCACGCTAGCCAATTGCGCCATGGAGACCGTCATGCTCCACTCTCACCACCATCAGAACATATCTTCAAAGCTATCAGCCCACAGAAAAAAAATTCGCCGCACAACCGCCGGGTAGGCTCGAACCTCCAACTTTTCAGTTAACAGACGATCGCGCTAGCCAATTGCGCCACGGAGACGGTCGTGCTCGACTCTCACCACCGTCAGAACATTTCTTCAGAGCTATCACCCCAAAGAAAAAAAAAGCGCCGCACCACCATCGGTTGGGCTCGAACCTCCAACCTTTCGGTTAACAGCCGATCGCGCTAGCCAATCGCGCCACGAAGACAGTCCTGCTCCACTCTCATCACCATCTGAACATATCTTCAAAGCTATTACCGCAAAGAAAAAACCAACACACCACTCCCGGGAGGGCTCGAAACTCCAACCTTTCGGTTAACAGCCGATCGCGCTAGCCAATTGCGCCACGGGGACCGTCCTGCTCCACTCTCACCACCATCAGACCATTTCTTCAGAGCTATCACCCCAAAGAAAAAAAAAGTGCCGCACCACCACCGGGTGGGCTCGAACCTCCGACCTTTCGGTTAACAGCCGATCGCGCTAGCCAATTGCGCCACGGAGACAGTCCTGCTCTACTCTCACCACCATCAGAACATATCTTCAAAGCTATCAGCCCAAAGAAAAAAAAGCGTTGCACCACCACCAGGTGGGCTCGAAACTTCAACCTTTCGGTTAACAGCCGATCGCGCTAGCCAATTGCGCCACGGAGACAGTCCTGCTCCACTCTCACCACCATCAGAACATATCTTCAAAGCTATCAGCCCAAAAAAAAGCGCCATACCACCACCGGGTTGGCTCGAACCTCCGACCTTTTGGTTAACAGCCGATCGCGCTAGCCAATTGCGCCATGGAGACAGTCATGCTCCACTCTCACCACCATCAGAACATATCTTCAAAGCTATCAGCCCAAAGAAAAAAAAGCGCCGCACCACCACCGGGTGGGCTCGAACCTCCAACTTTTCGGTTAACAGCCGATCAGGCTAGCCAATTGCGCCACGAAGACAGTCCTGCTCCACTGTCATCACCATGTGAACATATCTTCAAAGCTATTACCGCAAAGAAAAAAGCAACACACCACTCCCGGGAGGGCTCGAAACTCCAACATTTCGGTCAACAGCTGATCGCGCTAGCCCATTGCGCTACGGAGACAGTCCTGCTCCACTCTCACCACTATCAGAATATATCTTCAAAGCTAACAGCACAAAAAAAAGCGCCCCAGCATCACCGGGTGGGCTCGAACTTCCAACCTTTCGGTTAACAGCCGATCGCGCTAGCCAACTGCGCCACGGAGACAGTCCTGCTCCAATCTCACCACCATCAGAACATATCTTCAAAGCTATCAGCCCAAAAAAGCGCCATACCACCACCGGGTTGGCTCGAACCTCCGACCTTTTGGTTAACAGCCGATCGCGCTAGCCAATTGCGCCATGGAGACAGTCCTGCTCCACTCTCACCACCATCAGAACATATCTTCAAAGCTATCAGCACAAAGAAAAAAGCAACACACCTCTCTCGAGAGGGCTCGAAACTCCAACCTTTCGGTTAACAGCCGATCGCGCTAGCCAATTGCGCCACGGAGACAGGCCTGCTCTACTCTCACCACCATCAGACCATATCTTCAAAGCTATCAGCCCAAAGAAAAAAAGCGCCGCACCACCGCCGGGTGGGCTCGAAACTCCAACCTTTCGGTTAACAGCCGATCGCGCTAGCCAATTGCGCCACGGAGACAGTCCTGCTCCACTCTCACCACCATCAGAACATATCTTCAAAGCTATCAGCCCAAACAAAAAAGCGCCATACCACCACCGGGTGGGCTCGAACCTCTGACCTTTTGGTTAAAAGCCGATCGCGCTAGCCAATTGCGCCATGGAGACAGTCCTGCTCCACTCTCACCACCATCAGAACATATCTTCAAAGCTATGAGCCCAAAGGAAAAAAAGCGGCGCACCACCACGAGGTGGGCTCGAACCTCCAACTTTTCGGTTAACAGCCGATCACGCTAGCCAATTGCGCCACGGAGACAGTCCTGCTCCACTCTCACCACCATCAGAACATATCTTCAAAGCTATCAGCCAAAAGAAAAAAAAGCGCCGCACCACCACCGGGTGGGCTCGAAAAAAACTCCAACCTTTCGTTTAACTGCCGATCGCGCTAGTCAATGGCGCCACTGAGACAGTCCTGCTCCACTCTTTTCACCATTACAACATATCTTCAAAGCTATGAGCCCAAAGAAAAAAAAGCGCCACACCACCAACGGGTGGGCTCGAACCTCCAACTTGCCGGTTAACAGCCGATCACGCTAGCCAATTGCGCCATGGAGACAGTCCTGCTCCACTCTCACCACCATCATAACATATCTTAAAAGCTATCAGCGCAAAGAAAAAAGCAACACACCACTCCCGGGAGGGCTCAAAACTCCAACCATTCGGTCAACAGCCGATCGCGCTAGCCCAATGCGCCACGGAGACAGCCTTGCCCCCCTCTCACCACCATCAGAACATATCTTCAAAGCTATCAGCCCAAAGAAAAAAAAGCACCGCACCACCACCGGGTGGGCTCGAACCTCCAACCTTTCGGTTAACAGCCGATCGCGCTAGCCAATTTCACCACGGAGACAGTCCTGCTCTACTCTCACCACCATCAGAACATATCTTCAAAGCTATCAGCCCGAAGAAAAAAAAGCGTTGCACCACCGCCGGGTGGGCTCGAAACTCCAACCTTTCGGTTAACAGCCGATCGCGCTAGCCAATTGCGCCACGGAGACAGTCCTGCTCCAATCTCACCACCATCAGAACATATCTTCAAAGCTATCAGCCCAAAAAAGCGCCATACCACCACCGGGTTGGCTCGAACCTCCGACCTTTTGGTTAACAGCCGATCGCGCTAGCCAATTGCGCCATGGAGACAGTCCTGCTCCACTCTCACCACCATCAGAACATATCTTCAAAGCTGTCAGCACAAAGAAAAAAGCAACACACCTCTCTCGAGAGGGCTCGAAACTCCAACCTTTCGGTTAACAGCCGATCGCGCTAGCCAATTGCGCCACGGAGACAGGCCTGCTCTACTCTCACCACCATCAGACCATATCTTCAAAGCTATCAGCCCAAAGAAAAAAAAGCGCCGCACCACGGCCGGGTGGGCTCGAAACTCCAACCTTTCGGTTAACAGCCGATCGCGCTAGCCAATTGCGCCACGGAGACAGTCCTGCTCCACTCTCACCACCATCAGAACATATCTTCAAAGCTATCAGCCCAAACAAAAAAAGCGCCATACCACCACCGGGTGGGCTCGAACCTCTGACCTTTTGGTTAAAAGCCGATCGCGCTAGCCAATTGCGCCATGGAGACAGTCCTGCTCCACTCTCACCACCATCAGAACATATCTTCAAAGCTATGAGCCCAAAGAAAAAAAAGCGCCGCACCACCACGAGGTGGGCTCGAACCTCCAACGTTTCGGTTAACAGCCGATCACGCTAGCCAATTGCGCCATGGAGACCGTCATGCTCCACTCTCACCACCATCAGAACATATCTTCAAAGCTATCAGCCCACAGAAAAAAAATTCGCCGCACAATCACCGGGTAGGCTCGAACCTCCAACTTTTCGGTTAACAACCGATCGCGCTAGCCAATTGCGCCACGGAGACGGTCGTGCTCGACTCTCACCACGTCAGAACATTTCTTCAGAGCTATCACCCCAAAGAAAAAAAAAGCGCCGCACCACCACCGGTTGGGCTCGAACCTCCAACCTTTCGGTTAACAGCCGATCGCGCTAGCCAATTGCGCCACGAAGACAGTCCTGCTCCACTCTCATCACCATCTGAACATATCTTCAAAGCTATTACCGCAAAGAAAAAAGCAACACACCACTCCCGGGAGGTCTCGAAACTCCAACCTTTCGGTTAACAGCCGATCGCGCTAGCCAATTGCGCCACGGGGACCGTCCTGCTCCACTCTCACCACCGTCAGACCATTTCTTCAGAGCTATCACCCCAAAGAAAAAAAAAGTGCCGCACCACCACCGGGTGGGCTCGAACCTCCGACCTTTCGGTTAACAGCCGATCGCGCTAGCCAATTGCGCCACGGAGACAGTCCTGCTCTACTCTCACCACCATCAGAACATATCTTCAAAGCTATCAGCCCAAAGAAAAAAAAGCGTTGCACCACCACCAGGTGGGCTCGAAACTCCAACCTTTCGGTTAACAGCCGATCGCGCTAGCCAATTGCGCCACGGAGACAGTCCTGCTCCACTCTCACCACCATCAGAACATATCTTCAAAGCTATCAGCCCAAAAAAAGCGCCATACCACCACCGGGTTGGCTCGAACCTCCGACCTTTTGGTTAACAGCCGATCGCGCTAGCCAATTGCGCCATGGAGACAGTCATGCTCCACTCACACCACCATCAGAACATATCTTCAAAGCTATCAGCCCAAAGATAAAAAAGCGCCGCACCACCACCGGGTGGGCTCGAACCTCCAACTTTTCGGTTAACAGCCGATCAGGCTAGCCAATTGCGCCACGAAGACAGTCCTGCTCCACTCTCATCACCATGTGAACATATCTTCAAAGCTATTACCGCAAAGAAAAAAGCAACACACCACTCCCGGGAGGGCTCGAAACTCCAACCTTTCGGTTAACAGCCGATCGCGTTAGCCAATTGCGCCACGGAGACAGTCGTGCTCCACTCTCACCACCATCAGAACATATCTTCAAAGCTATCAGCGCAAAGAAAAAAGCAAAGTACCACTCCTGGGAGGGCTCGAACCTCCAACTTTTCGGTTAACAGCCGATCGCCCTGGCCAATTGCACCACGCAGACAGTCCTGCTCCACTCTCACCACAATTAGAACATATCTTCAGAGCTATCACCCCAAAGAAAAAAAAAGCGCCGCACCACCACCGGGTGGGCTCGAACCTCCAACCTTTCGGTTAACAGCCGATCGCGCTAGCCAATTGCCCCACGGAGACAGTCGTGCTCCACTCTCCCCACCGTCAGAACATTTCTTCAGAGCTAACACCCCAAAGAAAAAAAGTGCCGCACCACCACCGGTTGGGCTCGAACCTCCAACCTTTCGGTTAACAGCCGATCGCGCTAGCCAATTGCGCCACGAAGACAGTCGTGCTCCACTCTCACCACCATCAGAACATATCTTCAAAGCTATCAGCGCAAAGAAAAAAGCAACACACCACTCCCGGGAGGGCTCTAAACTCCAACCTTTCGGTTACCAGCCGATCACGCTAGCCCATTGCGCCACGGAGGTAGTCTTGCTCCACTCTCACCATCATCAGAACATATCTTCAAAGCTATCAGTGCAAAGAAAAAAAAGCGCTGCACCACCACTGGGTGGGCTCGAACCTCCAACCTTTCGTTTAACAGCCGATCGCACTAGCCCATTGCGCCACGGAGACAGTCTTGCTCCACTCTCACCACCATCAGAACATATCTTCAAAGCTATCAGCGCAAAGAAAAAAGCAACACACCACTCTCGGGAGGGCTCGAAACTCAAACCTTTCGGTCAACGGCCGATCGCGCTAGCCCATTGCGCCACGGAGACAGTCTTGCTCTCTCTCACCACCATCAGAACATATCTTCAAAGCTATCAGCCCAAAGAAAAAAAAGCACCGCACCACGACCGGGTGGGCTCGAACCTCCGACCTTTCGGTTAACAGCCGATCGCGCTAGCCAATTGCGCCACGGAGACAGTCCTGCTCTACTCTCACCACCATCAGAACATATCTTCAAAGCTATCAGCCCAAAGAAAAAAAAGCGTTGCACCACCACCAGGTGGGCTCGAAACTCCAACCTTTCGGTTAACAGCCGATCGCGCTAGCCAATTGCGCCACGGAGACAGTCCTGCTCCACTCTCACCACCATCAGAACATATCTTCAAAGCTATCAGCCCAAAAAAAGCGCCATACCACCACCGGGTTGGCTCGAACCTCCGACCTTTTGGTTAACAGCCGATCGCGCTAGCCAATTGCGCCATGGAGACAGTCATGCTCCACTCTCACCACCATCAGAACATATCTTCAAAGCTATCAGCCCAAAGAAAAAAAAGCGCCGCACCACCACCGGGTGGGCTCGAACCTCCAACTTTTCGGTTAACAGCCGATCAGGCTAGCCAATTGCGCCACGAAGACAGTCCTGCTCCACTCTCATCACCATGTGAACATATCTTCAAAGCTATTACCGCAAAGAAAAAAGCAACACACCACTCCCGGGAGGGCTCGAAACTCCAACCTTTCGGTTAACAGCCGATCGCGCTAGCCCATTGCGCTACGGAGACAGTCCTGCTCCACTCTCACCACTATCAGAATATATCTTCAAAGCTAACAGCACAAAGAAAAAAAGCGCCCCAGCATCACCGGGTGGGCTCGAACTTCCAACCTTTCGGTTAACAGCCGATCGCGCTAGCCAACTGCGCCAAGGAGACAGTCGTGCTCCACTCTCACCACCATCATAACATATCTTCAAAGCTATCAGCGCAAAGAAAAAAGCAACACACCACTCCAGGGAGGGCTCGAAATTCCAAACTTTCGGTTAACAGCCGATCGCGCTAGCCAATTGCGCCACGGAGACAGTCCTGCTCTACTCTCACCACCATAAGAACATATCTTCAAAGCTATTAGCCCAAAGAAAAAAAAAGCGCCGCACCACCACCGGGTGGGCTCGAACCTCCAACCTTTCGGTTAACAGCCGATCGCGCTAGCCAATTGCACCACGAAGACAGTCCTGCTCCATTCTCACCACCATCAGAACATATCTTCAAAGCTATTACCGCAAAGAAAAAAGCAACACACCACTCCCGGGAGGGCTCGAAACTCCAACCTCTCGGTTAACAGCCGATCGCGCTAGCCAATTGCGCCACGGAGACAGTCGTGCTCCACTCTCACCACCATAAGAACATATCTTCAAAGCTCTCAGCGCAAAGAAAAAAGCAATGTACCACTCCTGGGAGGGCTCGAACCTCCAACTTTTCGGTTAACAGCCAATCGCCCTGGCCAATTGCGCCACGCAGACAGTCCTGCTCCACTCTCACCACAATTAGAACATATCTTCAGAGCTATCACCCCAAAGAAAAAAAAAAGCGCCGCACCACCACCGGGTGGGCTCGAACCTCCAACCTTTCGGTTAACAGCCGATCGCGCTAGCCAATTGCCCCACGGAGACAGTCGTGCTCCACTCTCCCCAACGTCAGAACATTTCTTCAGAGCTATCACCCCAAAGAAAAAAAAGCGCCGCACCACCACCGGTTGGGCTCGAACCTCCAACCTTTCGGTTAACAGCCGATCACGCTAGCCAATTGCGCCACGAAGACAGTCCTGCTCCACTCTCACCACCATCAGAACATATCTTCAAAGCTATTATCGCAAAGAAAATAGCAACACACCACTCCCGGGAGGGCTCGAAACTCCAACCTTTCGGTTAACAGCCGATCGCGTTAGCCAATTGCGCCACGGAGACAGTCGTGCTCCACTCTCACCACCATCAGAACATATCTTCAAAGCTATCAGCGCAAAGAAAAAAGCAAAGTACCACTCCTGGGAGGGCTCGAACCTCCAACTTTTCGGTTAACAGCCGATCGCCCTGGCCAATTGCACCACGCAGACAGTCCTGCTCCACTCTCACCACAATTAGAACATATCTTCAGAGCTATCACCCCAAAGAAAAAAAAAGCGCCGCACCACCACCGGGTGGGCTCGAACCTCCAACCTTTCGGTTAACAGCCGATCGCGCTAGCCAATTGCCCCACGGAGACAGTCGTGCTCCACTCTCCCCACCGTCAGAACATTTCTTCAGAGCTAACACCCCAAAGAAAAAAAGTGCCGCACCACCACCGGTTGGGCTCGAACCTCCAACCTTTCGGTTAACAGCCGATCGCGCTAGCCAATTGCGCCACGAAGACAGTCGTGCTCCACTCTCACCACCATCAGAACATATCTTCAAAGCTATCAGCGCAAAGAAAAAAGCAACACACCACTCCCGGGAGGGCTCTAAACTCCAACCTTTCGGTTACCAGCCGATCACGCTAGCCCATTGCGCCACGGAGGTAGTCTTGCTCCACTCTCACCATCATCAGAACATATCTTCAAAGCTATCAGTGCAAAGAAAAAAAGCGCTGCACCACCACTGGGTGGGCTCGAACCTCCAACCTTTCGTTTAACAGCCGATCGCACTAGCACATTGCGCCACGGAGACAGTCTTGCTCCACTCTCACCACCATCAGAACATATCTTCAAAGCTATCAGCGCAAAGAAAAAAGCAACACACCACTCTCGGGAGGGCTCGAAACTCCAACCTTTCGGTCAACGGCCGATCGCGCTAGCCCATTGCGCCACGGAGACAGTCTTGCTCTCTCTCACCACCATCAGAACATATCTTCAAAGCTATCAGCCCAAAGAAAAAAAAGCACCGCACCACGACCGGGTGGGCTCGAACCTCCAACTTTTCGGTTAACAGCCGATCGCGCTGGCCAATTGCGCCACAGAGACAGTCCTGCTCCACTCTCACTACAATTAGAACATATCTTCAAAGCTATTAGCCCAAAGAAAAAAAAAGCGCCGCACCACCACCGGGTGGGCTCGAACCTCCAACCTTTCGGTTAACGGCAGATCGCGCTAGCCAATTGCGCCACGGAGACAATCGTGCTCCACTCTCACCACCAGCAGAACATATCTTCAAAGCTATCAGCACAAAGAAAAAAAGCGCCGCACCACCACCGGGTGGACTCGAACCTACAACTTTTCGGTTAACAGCCGATCGCGCTGGCCAATTGCGCCACGGAGACAGTCGTGCTCCACTCTAATCACCATCAGAACATATCTTCAAAGCTATCAGCGCAAAGAAAAAAGCAACACACCACTCCCGGCAGGGCTCGAAACTCCAACCTTTCGGTTAACAGCCGATCGCTCTAGCATATTGCGCCACGCAGACAGTCCTGCTCTACTCTCACCACCATCAGAACATATCTTCGAAGCTATCAGCCCAAAGAAAAAAAAGCGCCGCACCACCGCCGGGTGGGCTCGAAACTCCAACCTTTCGGTTAACAGCCGATCGCGCTAGCCAATAGCGCCACGGAGACAGTCCTGCTCCACTCTCACCACCATCAGAACATATCTTCAAAGCTATCAGCCCAAAGAAAAAAAAGCGCCATACCACCTCCGGGTGGGCTCGAACCTCCGACCTTTTGGTTAACAGCCGATCGCGCTAGCCAATTGCGCCATGGAGACAGTCCTGCTCCACTCTCACCACCATCAGAACATATCTTCAAAGCTATCAGCCCAAAGAAAAAAAAGCGCCGCACCACCACCGGGTGGGCTCGAACCTCCAACTTTTCGGTTAACAGCCGATCACGCTAGCCAATTGCGCCACGAAGACAGTCCTGCTCCACTCTCACCACCATCAGAACATATCTTCAAAGCTATCAGCCCACAGAAAAAAAGCGCCGCACAACCACCGGGTAGGCTCGAACCTCCAACTTTTCGGTTAACAGCCGATCACGCTAGCCAATTGCGCCACGGAGACAGTCCTGCTCCACTCTCACCACCATCAGAACATATCTTCAAAGCTATCAGCCCACAGAAAAAAGCGCCGCACAACCACCGGGTGGGCTCCAACCTCCAACTTTTCGGTTAACAGCCAATCGCGCTAGCCAATTGCGCCACAGAGACAGTCCTGCTCCACTCTCACCACCATAAGAACATATCTTCAAAGCTATCAGCCCAAAGAAAAAAAGCGCCGCACCACCACCGGGTGGGCTCGAACTTCCAACCTTTCGGTTAACAGCCGATCGCGCTAGCCAATTGCCCCACGGAGACAGTCGTGCTCCACTCTCACCACCGTCAGAACATTTCTTCAGAGCTATCACCCCAAAGAAAAAAAAGCGCCGCACCACCACCGGGTTGGCTCGAACCTCCAACCTTTCGGTTAACAGCCGATCGCACTAGCCTATTGCGCCTCGAAGACAGTCCTGCTCCACTCTCACCACCATCAGAACATATCTTCAAAGCTATTACCGTAAAGATAAAAGCAACACACCACTCCCGGGAGGGCTCGAAACTCCAACCTTTCGGTTAACAGCCGATCGCGCTAGCCCATTGCGCCACGGAGGCTGTCTTGCTCCACTCTCACCATCATCAGAACTTATCTTCAAAGCTATCAGCGCAAAGAAAAAAAGCGCTGCATCACCACCGGGTGGGCTCGAACCTCCAACCTTTCGGTTAACAGCCGATCGCGCTAGCCCATTGCGCCACGGAGACAGTCTTGCTCCACTCTCACCACCATCAGAACATATCTTCAAAGCTATCAGCGCAAAAAAGCAACACACCACTCCCGGGAGGGCTCGAAACTCCAACCTTTCGGTCAACGGCCGATCGCGCTAGCCCATTGTGCCACGGAGACAGTCTTGCTCTCTCTCACCACCATCAGAACATATCTTCAAAGCTATCAGCCCAAAGAAAAAAAAGCACCGCACCACGACCGGGTGGGCTCGAACTTCCAACTTTTCGGTTAACAGCCGATCGCGCTGGCCAATTGCGCCACAGAGACAGTCCTGCTCCACTCTCACCACAATTAGAACATATCTTCAAAGCTAATAGCCCAAAGAAAAAAAAAGCGCTGCACCACCACCGGGTGGGCTCGAACCTCCAACCTCTCGGTTAACAGCAGATCGCGCTAGCCCATTGCGCCACGGAGACAATCGTGCTCCACTCTCACCACCAGCAGAAGATATCTTCAAAGATATCAGCGCAAAGAAAAAAAAGCGCCGCACCACCACCGGGTAGGCTCGAACCTCCAACCTTTCGATTAACAGCCGATCGCGCAAGCCAATTGCGCCACGGAGACAGTCCTGCTCCCTCTCACCACCATCAGAACATATCTTCAAAGCTATCAGCCCAAAGAAAAAAAACCACCGCACCACCACCGGGTGGGCTCGAACCTCCAACCTTTCGGTTAACAGCCAATCGCGCTAGCCAATAGCGCCACGGAGACAGTCCTGCTCCACTCTCACCACCATAAGAACATATCTTCAAAGCTATCAGCACAAAGAAAAAAAGCGCCGCACCACCACCAAGTGGACTCGAACCTCCAACCTTTCGGTTAACAGCCGATCGCGCTGGCCAATTGCGCCACGGACACAGTCGTGCTCCACTCTCACCACCATCAGAACATATCTTCAAAGCTATCAGCGCAAAGAAAAAAGCAACACACCACTCCCGGCAGGGCTCGAAACTCCAACCTTTCGGTTAACAGCCAATCGCTCTAGCATATTGCGCCACGGAGACAGTCCTGCTCTACTCTCACCACCATCAGAACATATCTTCAAAGCTATCAGCCCAAAGAAAAAAAGCGCCGCACCACCGCCGGGTGGGCTCGAAACTCCAACCTTTCGGTTAACAGCCGATCGCGCTAGCCAATAGCGCCACGGAGACAGTCCTGCTCCACTTTCACCACCATCAGAACATATCTTCAAAGCTATCAGCCCCAAAAAAAAAGCGCCATACCACCTCCGAGTGGGCTCGAACCTCCGACCTTTTGGTTAACAGCCGATCGCGCTAGCCAATTGCGCCATGGAGACAGTCCTGCTCCACTCTCACCACCATCAGAACATATCTTCAAAGCTATCAGCCCAAAGAAAAAAAAGCGCCGCACCACCACCGGGTTGGCTCGAACCTCCAACCTTTCGGTTAACAGCCGATCGCACTAGCCTATTGCGCCTCGAAGACAGTCCTGCTCCACTCTCACCACCATCAGAACATATCTTCAAAGCTATTACCGTAAAGAAAAAAGCAACACACCTCTCCCGGGAGGGCTCGAAACTCCAACCTTTCGGTTAACAGCCGATCGCGCTAGCCCATTGCGCCACGGAGGCAGTCTTGCTCCACTCTCACCATCATCAGAACATATCTTCAAAGCTATCAGCGCAAAGAAAAAAAAGCGCTGCATCACCACCGGTTGGGCTCGAACCTCCAACCTTTCGGTTAACAGCCGATCGCGCTAGCCCATTGCGCCACGGAGACAGTCTTGCTCCAAACTCACCACCATCAGAACATATCTTCAAAACTATCAGCGCAAAGAGAAAAGCAACACACCACTCCCGGGAGGGCTCGAAACTCCAACATTTCGGTCAACAGCCGCTCGCGCTAGCCAATTGCGCCACGGAGACAGTGCTGCTCTACTCTCACCACCACCAGAACATATCTTCAAAGCTATCAGCCCAAAGAAAAAAAAGCGCCGCACCACCGCCGGGTGGGCTGGAAACTCCAACCTTTCAGTTAAAAGCCGATCGCGCTAGCCAATTGCGCCACGGAGACAGTCCTGTTCCACTCTCACCACCATCAGGACATATCTTCAAAGCTATCAGCCCAAAGAAAAAAAAGCGCCATACCGCCACCAGGTGGGCTCGAACCTCCGACCTTTTGGTTAACAGCCGATCGCGCTAGCCAATTGCGTCATAGAGACAGTCCTGCTCCACTCTCACCACCATCAGAATGTATCTTCAAAGCTATCAGCGCAAAGAAAAAAGCTACACACCACTCCCGGGAGGGCTCGAAACTCCAACCTTTCGGTTAACAGCCGATCGCGCTAGCCCATTGCGCCACGGAGGCAGTCTTGCGCCACTCTCACCATCATCAGAACATATCTTCAAAGCTATCAGCGCAAAGAAAAAAAAGCGCTGCATCACCACCGGTTGGGCTCGAACCTCCAACCTTTCGGTTAACAGCCGATCGCGCTAGCCCATTGCGCCACGGAGACAGTCTTGCTCCAAACTCACCACCATCAGAACATATCTTCAAAACTATCAGCGCAAAGAGAAAAGCAACACACCACTCCCGGGAGGGCTCGAAACTCCAACATTTCGGTCAACAGCCGCTCGCGCTAGCCAATTGCGCCACGGAGACAGTGCTGCTCTACTCTCACCACCACCAGAACATATCTTCAAAGCTATCAGCCCAAAGAAAAAAAAGCGCCGCACCACCGCCGGGTGGGCTGGAAACTCCAACCTTTCAGTTAAAAGCCGATCGCGCTAGCCAATTGCGCCACGGAGACAGTCCTGTTCCACTCTCACCACCATCAGGACATATCTTCAAAGCTATCAGCCCAAAGAAAAAAAAGCGCCATACCGCCACCAGGTGGGCTCGAACCTCCGACCTTTTGGTTAACAGCCGATCGCGCTAGCCAATTGCGTCATAGAGACAGTCCTGCTCCACTCTCACCACCATCAGAATGTATCTTCAAAGCTATCAGCGCAAAGAAAAAAGCTACACACCACTCCCGGGAGGGCTCGAAACTCCAACCTTTCGGTTACAACCGATCGCGCTAGCCAATTGCGCCACGGAGACAGTCCTGCTCTACTCTCACCACCATCAGAACATATCTTCAAAGCTATCAGCCCAAAGAAAAAAAAGCGCCGCACCACTGCCGGGTGGGCTCGAAACTCCAACCGTTCGGTTAACAGCCGATCGCGCTAGCGAATAGCGCCACGGAGACAGTCCTGCTCCACTCTCACCACCATCAGAACAAATCTTCAAAGCTATCAGCCCAAAGAAAAAAAAGCGCCATACCACCACCGGGTGGGCTCGAACCTCCGACCTTTTGGTTAACAGGCGATCGCGCTAGCCAATTGCGCCACGGAGACAGTCCTGCTCCGCTCTCACAACCATCAGAACATATCTTCAAAGCTATCAGCCCAAAGAAAAAAAAAGCGCCGCACCACCACCGGGTGGGCTCGAACCTCCAACTTTTCGGTTAACAGCCGATCGCGCTAGCCAATTGCGCCACGGAGACAGTCGTGCTCCACTCTCACCACCGTCAGAACATTGCTTCAGAGCTATCACCCCAAAGAAAAAAAAGCGCCGCACCACCACCGGTTGGGCTCGAACCTCCAACCTTGCGGTTAATAGCCGATCGCGCTAGCAAATTGCGCCACGAAGATAGTCCTGCTCCACTCTCACCACCATCAGAACATATCTTCAAAGCTATTACCGCAAAGAAAAAAGCAACACACCACTCCCGGGAGGGCTCGAAACTCCAACCTTTCGGTTAACAGCTGATCGCGCTAGCCCATTGCGCCACGAAGGCAGTCTTGCTCCACTCTCACCATCATCATAACATATCTTCAAAGCTATCTTCGCAAAGAAAAAAAAGCGCTGCACCACCACCGGGTGGGCTCGAACCTCCAACCTTTCGGTCAACAGCCGATCGCGCTAGCCAATTGCGCCACAGAGACAGTCCTGCTCTACTCTCACCACCATCAGAACATATCTTCAAAGCTATCAGCCCAAAGAAAAAAAAGCGCCATACCACCACCGGGTGGGCTCGAACCTCCGACCTTTTGGTTAACAGCCGATCGCGCTAGCCAATTGCGCCATGGAGACAGTCCTGCTCCACTCTCACCACCATCAGAACATATCTTCAAAGCTATCAGCCCAAAGAAAAAAAGCGCCGCACCACCTCTGGGTGGGCTCGAACCTCCAACTTTTCAGTTAACAGCCGATCGCGCTAGCCAATTGCGCCACGGAGACAGTTCTGCTCCACTCTCACCACCATCAGAACATATCTTCAAAGCTATCAGCGCAAAAAAAGCAACACACCACTCCCGGGAGGGCTCGAAACTCCAACCTTTCGGTCAACAGCCGATCGCGCTAGCCCATTGCGCCACGGAGACAGTCTTGCTCCCCTCTCACCGCCATCAGAACATATCTTCAAAGCTATCAGCCCAAAGAAAAAAAAAGCGCCATACCACCACCGGGTGGGCTCGAACCTCCGACCTTTTGGTTAGCAGCCGATCGCGCTAGCCAATTGCGCCATGGAGACAGTCCTGCTCCACTGTAACCACCATCTGAACATATCTTCAAAGCTATCAGCCCAAAGAAAAAAAGCACCGCACCACCACCGGGTGGGCTCGAACCTCCAACTTTTCGGTTAACAGCCGATCACGCTAGCCAATTGCGCCACGGAGACAGTCCTGCTCCACTCTCACCACCATCAGAACATGTCTTCAAAGCTATCAGCGCAAAGAAAAAAGCAACACACCACTCCCGGAAGGGCTCGAACCTCCGACCTTTTGGTTAACAGCCGATCGCGCTAGCCAATTGCGCCACGGAGACAGTCCTGCTCCACTCTCACCACCATCAGAACATATCTTCAAAGCTATCAGCGCAAAGAAAAAAGCAACACACCCCACCCGGGAGGGCTCGAACCTCCAACTTTTCGGTTAACAGCCGATCGCGCTAGCCAATTGCACCACGCGGACCGTCCTGCTCCACTCTCACCACCGTCAGACCATTTCTTCAGAGCTATCACCCCAAAGAAACGAAAGCGCCGCACCACCACTGGGTGGGCTCGAACCTCCAACCTTTCGGTTAACAGCCGATCGCGCTAGCCAATTGCGCCACGGAGACAGTCCTGCTCTACTCTCACCACCACCAGAACATATCTTCAAAGCTATCAGCCCAAAGAAAAAAAAGCGCCGCACCACCGCCGGGTGGGCTGGAAACTCCAACCTTTCAGTTAAAAGCCGATCGCGCTAGCCAATTGCGCCACGGAGACAGTCCTGCTCCACTCTCACCACCATCAGGACATATCTTCAAAGCTATCAGCCCAAAGAAAAAAAAGCGCCATACCGCCACCAGGTGGGCTCGAACCTCCGACCTTTTGGTTAACAGCCGATCGCGCTTGCCAATTGCGTCATTGAGACAGTCCTGCTCCACTCTCATAACCATCAGAACATATCTTCAAAGCTATCAGCGCAAAGAAAAAAAGCTACACACCACTCCCGGGAGGGCTCGAAACTCCAACCTTTCGGTTACAACCGATCGCGATAGCCAATTGCACCACGGAGACAGTCCTGCTCTACTCTCACCACCATCAGAACATATCTTCAAAGCTATCAGCCCAAAGAAAAAAAGCGCCGCACCACCTCTGGGTGGGCTCAAACCTCCAACTTTTCAGTTAACAGCCGATCGCGCTAGCCAATTGCACCACGGAGACAGTCCTGCTCCACTCTCACCACCATCAGAACATATCTTCAAAGCTATCAGCGCAAAAAAAGCAACACACCACTCCCGGGAGGGCTCGAAACTCCAACCTTTCGGTCAACAGCCGATCGCGCTAGCCCATTGCGCCACGGAGACAGTCTTGCTCCCCTCTCACCGCCATCAGAACATATCTTCAAAGCTATCAGCCCAAAGAAAAAAAAGCGCCATACCACCACCGGCTGGGCTCGAACCTCCGACCTTTTGGTTAGCAGCCGATCGCGCTAGGCAATTGCGCCATGGAGACAGTCCTGCTCCACTCTAACCACCATCTGAACATATCTTCAAAGCTATCAGCCCAAAGAAAAAAAGCGCCGCACCACCACCGGGTGGGCTCGATCCTCCAACTTTTCGGTTAACAGCCGATCACGCTAGCCAATTGCGCCACGGAGACAGTCCTGCTCCACTCTCACCACCATCAGAACATGTCTTCAAAGCTATCAGCGCAAAGAAAAAAGCAACACACCACTCCCGGAAGGGCTCAAAACTCCAACCTTTCGGTTAACAGCCGATCGCGCTAGCCGATTGCGCCACGGAGACAGTCCTGCTCTACTCTCACCACCATCAGAACATATCTTCAAAGCTATCAGCCCAAAGAAAAAAAAGCGCCGCACCACCGCCGGGTGGGCTCGAAACTCCAACCGTTCGGTTAACAGCCGATCGCGCTAGCCAATTGCGCCACGAAGACAGTCGTGCTCCACTCTCACCACCATCAGAACATATCTTCAAAGCTATCAGCGCAAAGAAAAAAGCAGAACACCACTCCCGGGAGGGCTCGAACCTCCAACTTTTCGGTTACCAGCAGATCGCGCTGGCCAATTGCGCCACGGAGACATTCCTGCTCCACTCTCACCACAATTAGAACATATCTTCAAAGCTATCAGCCCAAAGAAAAAAAAGCGCCGCACCACCACCGGGTGGGCTCGAACCACCAACCTTTCGGTTAACAGCACATCGCGCTAGCCAATTGCGCCACGGAGACAATTGTGCTCCACTCTCACCACCATCAGAACATATCTTCAAAGCTATCAGCGCAAAGAAAAAAGCAACACACCCCACCCGGGAGGGCTCGAACCTCCGACCTTTTGGTTAACAGCCGATCGCGCTAGCCAATTGCGCCACGGAGACAGTCCTGCTCCACTCTCACCACCATCAGAACATATCTTCAAAGCTATCAGCGCAAAGAAAAAAGCAACACACCCCACCCGGGAGGGCTCGAACCTCCAACTTTTCGGTTAACAGCCGATCGCGCTAGCCAATTGCACCATGCGGACCGTCCTGCTCCACTCTCACCACCGTCAGACCATTTCTTCAGAGCTATCACCCCAAAGAAAAAAAAGCGCCGCACCACCACCGGGTGGGCTCGAACATCCAACCTTTCGGTTAACAGCCGATCGCGCTAGCCAATTGCGCCACGGAGACAGTCCTGCTCTACTCTCAACACCACCAGAACATATCTTCAAAGCTATCAGCCCAAAGAAAAAAAAGCGCCGCACCACCGCCGGGTGGGCTGGAAACTCCAACCTTTCAGTTAAAAGCCGATCGCGCTAGCCACATGCGCCACGGAGACAGTCCTGCTCCACTCTCACCACCATCAGGACATATCTTCAAAGCTATCAGCCCAAAGAAAAAAAAGCGCCATACCGCCACCAGGTGGGCTCGAACCTCCGACCTTTTGGTTAACAGCCGATCGCGCTAGCCAATTGCGTCATAGAGACAGTCCTGCTCCACTCTCATTACCATCAGAACATATCTTCAAAGCTATCAGCGCAAAGAAAAAAGCTACACACCACTCCCAAGAGGGCTCGAAACTCCAACCTTTCGGTTACAACCGATCGCGCTAGCCAATTGCACCACGGAGACAGTCCTGCTCTACTCTCACCACCATCAGAACATATCTTCAAAGCTATCAGCCCAAAGAAAAAAAGCGCCGCACCACTGCCGGGTGGGCTCGAAACTCCAACCGTTCGGTTAACAGCCGATCGCGCTAGCCAATTGCGCCACGGAGACAGTCCTGCTCCACTCTCACCATCATCAGAACATATCTTCAAAGCTATCAGCGCAAAGAAAAAAAAGCGCTGCACCACCACCGGGTGGGCTCGAACCTCCAACCTTTCGGTCAACAGCCGATCGCGCTAGCCCATTGCGCCATGGAGACAGTCTCGCTCCACTCTCACCACCATCAGAACATATCTTCAAAGCTATCAGCGCAAAAAAAAGCAACACACCACTCCCGGAAGGGCTCGAAATTCCAACCTTTCGGTCAACAGCCGATCGCGCTAGCCAATTGCCCCACGGAGACAGTCCTGCTCTACTCTCACCACCATCAGAACATATCTTCAAAGCTATCAGCGCAAAGAAAATAGCAACACACCACTCCCGGAAGGGCTCGAAATTCCAACCTTTCGGTCAACAGCCGATCGCGCTAGCCAATTGCGCCACGGAGACAGTCCTGCTCTAATCACACCACCATCAGAACATATTTTCAAAGCTATCAGCCCAAAGAAAAAAAAGCGCCGCACCACCACCGGGTGAGCTCGAACCTCCAACTTTTCAGTTAACAGCCGATCGCGCTAGCCAATTGCGCCACGGAGACAGTCCTGCTCCACTCTCACCATCATCAGAACATATCTGCGCCATGGAGACAGTCCTGCTCCACTCTCACCACCATGAGAACATATCTTCAAAGCTATCAGCCCAAAGAAAAAAAAGCGCCGCACCACCACCGGGTGAGCTCGAACCTCCAACTTTTCAGTTAACAGCCGATCGCGCTAGCCAATTGCGCCACGGAGACAGTCCTGCTCCACTCTCACCACCATCAGAACATATCTTCCAAGCTATCAGCCTAAAGAAAAAAAAGCGCCGCACCACCACCGGGTGAGCTCGAACCTCTAACTTTTCAGTTAACAGCCGATCGCGCTAGCCCATTGCGCCACGGAGACAGTCTTGCTCCCCTCTCACCGCCATCAGAACATATCTTCAAAGCTATCAGCCCAAAGAAAAAACCGCGCCATACCACCACCGGGTGGGCTCGAACCTCCGACCTTTTGGTTAGCAGCCGATCGCGCTAGCCAATTGCGCCATGGAGACAGTCCTGCTCCACTCTTACCACCATCTGAACATATCTTCAAAGCTATCAGCCCAAAGAAAAAAAAGCGCCGCACCACTACCGGATGGGCTCGAACCTCCAACTTTTCGGTTAACAGCCGATCACGCTAGCCAATTGCGCCACGGAGACAGTCCTGCTCCACTCTCACCACCATCAGAACATATCTTCAAAGCTATCAGCCCTAAGAAAAAAAAGCGCCGCACCACCACCGGGTGAGCTCGAACCTCCAACTTTTCAGTTAAGAGCCGATCGCGCTAGCCGATTGCGCCACGGAGACAGTCCTGCTCTACTCTCACCACCATCAGAACATATCTTCAAAGCTATCAGCCCAAAGAAAAAAAGCGCCGCACCACCGCCGGGTGGGCTCGAAACTCCAACCGTTCGGTTAACAGCCGATTGCGCTAGCTAATTGCCCCACGAAGACAGTCGTGCTCCAATCTCACCACCGTCAGAACATTTCTTCAGAGCTATCACCCCAAAGAAAAAAAAAGCGCCCACCACCACCGGTTGGGCTCGAACCTCCAACTTTTCGGTTAATAGCCCATCGCGCTAGCCAATTGCGCCACGGAGACAGTCCTGCTCTACTCTCACCACCATCAGAACATATCTTCAAAGCTATCAGCCCAAAGAAAAAAAAGCGCCATACCACCACCGGGTGGGCTCGAACCTCCGACCTTTTGGTTAACAGCCGATCGCGCTAGCCAATTGCGCCATGGAGACAGTCCTGCTCCACTCTCACCACCATCAGAACATATCTTCAAAGCTATCAGCCCAAAGAAAAAAAAGCGCCGCACCACCACCGGGTGAGCTCGAACCTCCAACTTTTCAGTTAACAGCCTATCGCGGTAGCCAATTGCGCCACGGAGACAGTCCTGCTCCACTCTCACCACCATCAGAACATATCTGCGCCATGGAGACAGTCCTGCTCCACTCTCACCACCATCAGAACATATCTTCAAAGCTATCAGCCCAAAGAAAAAAAAGCGCCGCACCACCACCGGGTGAGCTCGAACCTCCAACTTTTCAGTTAACAGCCGATCGCACTAGCCAATTGCGCCACGGAGACAGTCCTGCTCCACTCTCACCACCATCAGAACATATCTTCAAAGCTATCAGCGCAAAAAAAAGCAACACACCACTCCCGGGAGGGCTCGAAACTCCAACCTTTCGGTCAACAGCCGATCGCGCTAGCCCATTGCGCCACGGAGACAGTCTTGCTCCCCTCTCACCGTCATCAGAACATATCTTCAAAGCTATCAGCCCAAAGAAAAAAAAGCGCCATACCACCACCGGGTGGGCTCGAACCTCCGACCTTTTGCTTAGCAGCCGATCGCGCTAGCCAATTGCGCCATGGAGACAGTCCTGCTCCACTCTTACCACCATCTGAACATATCTTCAAAGCTATCAGCCCAAAGAAAAAGAAGCGCCGCACCACCACCCGATGGGCTCGAACCTCCAACTTTTCGGTTAACAGCCGATCACGCTAGCCAATTGCGCCACGGAGACAGTCCTGCTCCACTGTCACCACCATCAGAACATATCTTAAAAGCTATCAGCCCTAAGAAAAAAAAGCGCCGCACCACCACCGGGTGAGCTCGAACCTCCAACTTTTCAGTTAACAGCCGGTCGCGCTAGCCGATTGCGCCACGGAGACAGTCCTGCTCTACTCTCACCACCATCAGAACATATCTTCAAAGCTATCAGCCCAAAGAAAAAAAAGCGCCGCACCACCGCCGGGTGGGCTCGAAACTCCAACCGTTCGGTTAACAGCCGATCGCGCTAGCCAATTGCGCCACGGAGACAGTCGTGCTCGACTCTCACCACCATCAGAACATATCTTCAAAGCTATCAGCGCAAAGAAAGAAGAAAAACACCACTCCCGGGAGGGCTCGAACCTCCAACTTTTCGGTTAACAGCAGATCGCGCTGGCGAATTGCGCCACGCAGACATTCCTGCTCCACTCTCACCGCAATTAGAACATATCTTCAAAGCTATCAGCCCAAAGAAAAAAAAAGCGCCGCGCCACCACCGGGTGGGCTCGAACCACCAACCTTTCGGTTAACAGCACATCGCGCTAGCCAATTGCGCCACGGAGACAATTGTGCTCCACTCTCACCACCATCAGAACATATCTTCAAAGCTATCAGCGCAAAGAAAAAATCAACACACCCCACCTGGGAGGGCTCGAACCTCCAACTTTTCGGTTAACAGCCGATCGCGCTAGCCAATTGCGCCACGGGGACCGTCCTGCTCCACTCTCATCATCGTCAGACCATTTCTTCAGAGCTATCACCCCAAAGAAAAAAAAAGCGCCGCAGCACCACCGGGGGTGCTCGAACCTCCAACCTTTCGGTTAACAGCCGATTGCGCTAGCCAATTGCCCCACGAAGACAGTCGTGCTCCAATCTCACCACCGTCAGAACATTTCTTCAGAGCTATCACCCCAAAGAAAAAAAAGCGCCCACCACCACCGGTTGGGCTCGAACCTCCAACCTTTCGGTTAACAGCCGATCGCGCTAGCCAATTGCGCCACGGAGACAGTCCTGCTCTACTCTCACCACCATCAGAACATATCTTCAAAGCTATCAGCCCCAAAAAAAAGCGCCACACCACCGCCGGGTGGGCTCGAAACTCCAACCTTTCGGTTAACAGCCGATCGCGCTAGCCAATTGCGCCACGGAGACAGTCCTGCTCCACTCTCACCACCATAAGAACATATCTTCAAAGCTATCAGCCCAAAGACAAAAAAGCGCCGCACCACCACCGGGTGGGCTGGAACCTCCGACCTTTTGGTTAACAGCCGATCGCGCTAGCCAATTGCGCCACGGAGACGGTCCTGCTCCACTCTCACCACCATCAGAACATATCTTCAAAGCTATCAGCCCAAAGAAAAAAAGCGCCGCACCACCACCGGGTGGGCTCGAACCTCCACCTTTTCGATTAACAGCCGATGACGCTAGCCAATTGCGCCACGGAGACAGTCCTGCTCCACTCTCACCACCATAAGAACATATCTTCAAAGCTATCAGCCCAAAGAAAAAAAAGCGCCGCACCACCACCGGGTGGGCTCGAACCTCCAACCTTTCGGTTAACAGCAGACCGCGCTAGCCAATTGCGCCACGGAGACAATTGTGCTCCACTCTCACCAACATCAGAACATATCTTCAGAGCTATCACCCCAAAGAAAAAAAAAGTGCCGCACCACCACCGGGGGGGCTCGAACCTCCAACCTTTCGGTTAACAGCCGATCGCGCTAGCCAATTGCCCCACGGAGACGGTCGTGCTCCACTCTCACCACCGTCAGAACATTTCTTCAGAGCTATCACCCCAAAGAAAAGAAAGCGCCCACCACCACCGGTTGGGCTCGAACTTCCAACCTTTCGGTTAACAGCCGATCGCGTTAGCCAATTACGCCACGGAGACAGTCCTGCTCCACTCTAACCACCATCAGAACATATCTTCAAAGCTATCAGCCCAAAGAAAAAAAGCGCCGCACCACCACTGGGTCGGCTCGAACCTCCAACCTTTCGGTTAACAGCAGATCGCGCTAGCCAATTGCGCCACGGAGACAATTGTGCTCTACTCTCACCACCATCAGAACATATCTTCAAAGCTATCAGCCCAAAGAAAAAAAAGCGCCACACCACCGCCGGGTGGGCTCGAAACTCTAACATTTCGGTTAACAGCCGATCGCGCTAACCAATTGCGCCACAGAGACAGTCCTGCTCTACTCTCACCACCATCAGAACATATCTTCAAAGCTACCAGCCCAAAGAAAAAAAGCGCCATACCACTACCGGGTGGGCTCGAACCTCCGACCTTTTGGTTAGCAGCCGATCGCGCTAGCCAATTGCGCCATGGAGACAGTCCTGCTCCACTCTAACCACCATCAGAACATATCTTCAAAGCTATCAGCCCAAAGAAAAAAAAGCGCCGCACCACCACCGTGTGGGCTCGAACCTCCAACTTTTCGGTTAACAGCCGATCACGCTAGGCAATTGCGCCACGGAGACAGTCCTGCTCCACTCTCACCACCATCAGAACATATCTTCAAAGCTATCAGCGAAAAGAAAAAAGCAACACACCACTCCCGGGAGGGCTCGAAACTCCAACCTTTCAGTTAACAGCCGATCGCGCTAGCCAATTGCGCCACGGAGACAGTCCTGCTCTACTCTCACCACCATCAGAACATATCTTCAAAGCTATCAGCCCAAAGAAAAAAAGCGCCATACCACTACCGGGTGGGCTCGAACCTCCGAACTTTTGGTTAAATGCCGATCGCGCTAGCCAATTGCGCCATGGAGACAGTCCTGCTCCACTCTCACCACCATCAGAACATATCTTCAAAGCTATCAGCGCTAAGAAAGAAGAAAAACACCACTCCCGGGAGGGCTCGAACCTCCAACTTTTCGGTTAACAGCAGATCGCGCTGGCGAATTGCGCCACGGAGACATTCCTGCTCCACTCTCACCGTCATCAGAACATATCTTCAAAGCTATCAGCCCAAAGAAAAAAAAGCGCCATACCACCACCGGGTGGGCTCGAACCTCCGACCTTTTGCTTAGCAGCCGATCGCGCTAGCCAATTGCGCCATGGAGACAGTCCTGCTCCACTCTTACCACCATCTGAACATATCTTCAAAGCTATCAGCCCAAAGAAAAAGAAGCGCCGCACCACCACCCGATGGGCTCGAACCTCCAACTTTTCGGTTAACAGCCGATCACGCTAGCCAATTGCGCCACGGAGACAGTCCTGCTCCACTGTCACCACCATCAGAACATATCTTAAAAGCTATCAGCCCTAAGAAAAAAAAGCGCGGCACCACCATCGGGTGAGCTCGAACCTCCAACTTTTCAGTTAACAGCCGGTCGCGCTAGCCGATTGCGCCACGGAGACAGTCCTGCTCTACTCTCACCACCATCAGAACATATCTTCAAAGCTATCAGCCCAAAGAAAAAAAAGCGCCGCACCACCGCCGGGTGGGCTCGAAACTCCAACCGTTCGGTTAACAGCCGATCGCGCTAGCCAATTGCGCCACGGAGACAGTCGTGCTCCACTCTCACCACCATCAGAACATATCTTCAAAGCTATCAGCGCAAAGAAAGAAGAAAAACACCACTCCCGGGAGGGCTCGAACCTCCAACTTTTCGGTTAACAGCAGATCGCGCTGGCGAATTGCGCCACGGAGACATTCCTGCTCCACTCTCACCGCAATTAGAACATATCTTCAAAGCTATCAGCCCAAAGAAAAAAAAAGCGCCGCGCCACCACCGGGTGGGCTCGAACCACCAACCTTTCGGTTAACAGCACATCGCGCTAGCCAATTGCGCCACGGAGACAATTGTGCTCCACTCTCACCACCATCAGAACATATCTTCAAAGCTATCAGCGCAAAGAAAAAATCAACACACCCCACCTGGGAGGGCTCGAACCTCCAACTTTTCGGTTAACAGCCGATCGCGCTAGCCAATTGCGCCACGGGGACCGTCCTGCTCCACTCTCATCACCGTCAGACCATTTCTTCAGAGCTATCACCCCAAAGAAAAAAAAAGCGCCGCAGCACCACCGGGGGTGCTCGAACCTCCAACCTTTCGGTTAACAGCCGATTGCGCTAGCCAATTGCCCCACGAAGACAGTCGTGCTCCAATCTCACCACCGTCAGAACATTTCTTCAGAGCTATCACCCCAAAGAAAAAAAAGCGCCCACCACCACCGGTTGGGCTCGAACCTCCAACCTTTCGGTTAACAGCCGATCGCGCTAGCCAATTGCGCCACGGAGACAGTCCTGCTCTACTCTCACCACCATCAGAACATATCTTCAAAGCTATCAGCCCCAAAAAAAAGCGCCACACCACCGCCGGGTGGGCTCGAAACTCCAACCTTTCGGTTAACAGCCGATCGCGCTAGCCAATTGCGCCACGGAGACAGTCCTGCTCCACTCTCACCACCATAAGAACATATCTTCAAAGCTATCAGCCCAAAGACAAAAAAGCGCCGCACCACCACCGGGTGGGCTGGAACCTCCGACCTTTTGGTTAACAGCCGATCGCGCTAGCCAATTGCGCCACGGAGACGGTCCTGCTCCACTCTCACCACCATCAGAACATATCTTCAAAGCTATCAGCCCAAAGAAAAAAAGCGCCGCACCACCACCGGGTGGGCTCGAACCTCCACCTTTTCGATTAACAGCCGATGACGCTAGCCAATTGCGCCACGGAGACAGTCCTGCTCCACTCTCACCACCATAAGAACATATCTTCAAAGCTATCAGCCCAAAGAAAAAAAAGCGCCGCACCACCACCGGGTGGGCTCGAACCTCCAACCTTTCGGTTAACAGCAGACCGCGCTAGCCAATTGCGCCACGGAGACAATTGTGCTCCACTCTCACCAACATCAGAACATATCTTCAGAGCTATCACCCCAAAGAAAAAAAAAGTGCCGCACCACCACCGGGGGGGCTCGAACCTCCAACCTTTCGGTTAACAGCCGATCGCGCTAGCCAATTGCCCCACGGAGACGGTCGTGCTCCACTCTCACCACCGTCAGAACATTTCTTCAGAGCTATCACCCCAAAGAAAAGAAAGCGCCCACCACCACCGGTTGGGCTCGAACTTCCAACCTTTCGGTTAACAGCCGATCGCGCTAGCCAATTACGCCACGGAGACAGTCCTGCTCCACTCTAACCACCATCAGAACATATCTTCAAAGCTATCAGCCCAAAGAAAAAAAGCGCCGCACCACCACTGGGTCGGCTCGAACCTCCAACCTTTCGGTTAACAGCAGATCGCGCTAGCCAATTGCGCCACGGAGACAATTGTGCTCTACTCTCACCACCATCAGAACATATCTTCAAAGCTATCAGCACAAAGAAAAAAAAGCGCCACACCACCGCCGGGTGGGCTCGAAACTCTAACATTTCGGTTAACAGCCGATCGCGCTAACCAATTGCGCCACAGAGACAGTCCTGCTCTACTCTCACCACCATCAGAACATATCTTCAAAGCTACCAGCCCAAAGAAAAAAAGCGCCATACCACTACCGGGTGGGCTCGAACCTCCGACCTTTTGGTTAGCAGCCGATCGCGCTAGCCAATTGCGCCATGGAGACAGTCCTGCTCCACTCTAACCACCATCAGAACATATCTTCAAAGCTATCAGCCCAAAGAAAAAAAAGCGCCGCACCACCACCGTGTGGGCTCGAACCTCCAACTTTTCGGTTAACAGCCGATCACGCTAGGCAATTGCGCCACGGAGACAGTCCTGCTCCACTCTCACCACCATCAGAACATATCTTCAAAGCTATCAGCGAAAAGAAAAAAGCAACACACCACTCCCGGGAGGGCTCGAAACTCCAACCTTTCGGTTAACAGCCGATCGCGCTAGCCAATTGCGCCACGGAGACAGTCCTGCTCTACTCTCACCACCATCAGAACATATCTTCAAAGCTATCAGCCCAAAGAAAAAAAGCGCCATACCACTACCGGGTGGGCTCGAACCTCCGAACTTTTGGTTAAATGCCGATCGCGCTAGCCAATTGCGCCATGGAGACAGTCCTGCTCCACTCTCACCACCATCAGAACATATCTTCAAAGCTATCAGCCCAAAGAAAAAAAGCGCCGCACCACCACCGGGTGGGCTCGAACCTCCAACCTTTCGGTTAACAGCCGCTCGCGCTAGCCAATTGCGCCACGGAGACAGTCCTGCTCTACTCTCACCACCACCAGAACATATCTTCAAAGCTATCAGCCCAAAGAAAAAAAAGCGCCGCACCACCGCCGGGTGGGCTGGAAACTCCAACCTTTCAGTTAAAAGCCGATCGCGCTAGCCAATTGCGCCACGGAGACAGTCCTGCTCCACTCTCACCACCATCAGGACATATCTTCAAAGCTATCAGCCCAAAGAAAAAAAGCGCCATACCGCCACCAGGTGGGCTCGAACCTCCGACCTTTTGGTTAACAGCCGATCGCGCTAGCCAATTTCGTCATAGAGACAGTCCTGCTCCACTCTCACCACCATCAGAACATATCTTCAAAGCTATCAGCGCAAAGAAAAAAAGCTACACACCACTCCCGGGAGGGCTCGAAACTCCAACCTTTCGGTTACAACCGATCGCGCTAGCCAATTGCGCCACGGAGACAGTCGTGCTCCACTCTCACCACAGTCAGAACATTGCTTCAGAGCTATCACCCCAAAGAAAAAAAAAGCGCCGCACCACCACCGGTTGGGCTCGAACCTCCAACCTTTCGGTTAACAGCCGATCGCGCTAGCCAATTGCGCCACGAAGATAGTCCTGCTCCACTCTCACCACCATCAGAACATATCTTCAAAGCTATTACCGCAAAGAAAAAAGCAACACACCACTCCCGGGTGGGCTCGAACCTCCGACCTTTTGGTTAACAGCCGATCGCGCTAGCCAATTGCGCCATGGAGACAGTCCTGCTCCACTCTCACCACCATCAGAACATATCTTCAAAGCTATCAGCCCAAAGAAAAAAAAGCGCCGCACCACCGCCGGGTGGGCTCGAAACTCCAACCGTTCGGTTAACAGCCGATCGCGCTAGCCAATTGCGCCACGGAGACAGTCGTGCTCCACTCTCACCACCATCAGAACATATCTTCAAAGCTATCAGCGCAAAGAAAGAAGAAAAACACCACTCCCGGGAGGGCTCGAACCTCCAACTTTTCGGTTAACAGCAGATCGCGCTGGCGAATTGCGCCACGGAGACATTCCTGCTCCACTCTCACCGCAATTAGAACATATCTTCAAAGCTATCAGCCCAAAGAAAAAAAAAGCGCCGCGCCACCACCGGGTGGGCTCGAACCACCAACCTTTCGGTTAACAGCACATCGCGCTAGCCAATTGCGCCACGGAGACAATTGTGCTCCACTCTCACCACCATCAGAACATATCTTCAAAGCTATCAGCGCAAAGAAAAAATCAACACACCCCACCTGGGAGGGCTCGAACCTCCAACTTTTCGGTTAACAGCCGATCGCGCTAGCCAATTGCGCCACGGGGACCGTCCTGCTCCACTCTCATCACCGTCAGACCATTTCTTCAGAGCTATCACCCCAAAGAAAAAAAAAGCGCCGCAGCACCACCGGGGGTGCTCGAACCTCCAACCTTTCGGTTAACAGCCGATTGCGCTAGCCAATTGCCCCACGAAGACAGTCGTGCTCCAATCTCACCACCGTCAGAACATTTCTTCAGAGCTATCACCCCAAAGAAAAAAAAGCGCCCACCACCACCGGTTGGGCTCGAACCTCCAACCTTTCGGTTAACAGCCGATCGCGCTAGCCAATTGCGCCACGGAGACAGTCCTGCTCTACTCTCACCACCATCAGAACATATCTTCAAAGCTATCAGCCCCAAAAAAAAGCGCCACACCACCGCCGGGTGGGCTCGAAACTCCAACCTTTCGGTTAACAGCCGATCGCGCTAGCCAATTGCGCCACGGAGACAGTCCTGCTCCACTCTCACCACCATAAGAACATATCTTCAAAGCTATCAGCCCAAAGACAAAAAAGCGCCGCACCACCACCGGGTGGGCTGGAACCTCCGACCTTTTGGTTAACAGCCGATCGCGCTAGCCAATTGCGCCACGGAGACGGTCCTGCTCCACTCTCACCACCATCAGAACATATCTTCAAAGCTATCAGCCCAAAGAAAAAAAGCGCCGCACCACCACCGGGTGGGCTCGAACCTCCACCTTTTCGATTAACAGCCGATGACGCTAGCCAATTGCGCCACGGAGACAGTCCTGCTCCACTCTCACCACCATAAGAACATATCTTCAAAGCTATCAGCCCAAAGAAAAAAAAGCGCCGCACCACCACCGGGTGGGCTCGAACCTCCAACCTTTCGGTTAACAGCAGACCGCGCTAGCCAATTGCGCCACGGAGACAATTGTGCTCCACTCTCACCAACATCAGAACATATCTTCAGAGCTATCACCCCAAAGAAAAAAAAAAGTGCCGCACCACCACCGGGAGGGCTCGAACCTCCAACCTTTCGGTTAACAGCCGATCGCGCTAGCCAATTGCCCCACGGAGACGGTCGTGCTCCACTCTCACCACCGTCAGAACATTTCTTCAGAGCTATCACCCCAAAGAAAAGAAAGCGCCCACCACCACCGGTTGGGCTCGAACTTCCAACCTTTCGGTTAACAGCCGATCGCGCTAGCCAATTACGCCACGGAGACAGTCCTGCTCCACTCTAACCACCATCAGAACATATCTTCAAAGCTATCAGCCCAAAGAAAAAAAGCGCCGCACCACCACTGGGTCGGCTCGAACCTCCAACCTTTCGGTTAACAGCAGATCGCGCTAGCCAATTGCGCCACGGAGACAATTGTGCTCAACTCTCACCACCATCAGAACATATCTTCAAAGCTATCAGCACAAAGAAAAAAAAGCGCCACACCACCGCCGGGTGGGCTCGAAACTCTAACATTTCGGTTAACAGCCGATCGCGCTAACCAATTGCGCCACAGAGACAGTCCTGCTCTACTCTCACCACCATCAGAACATATCTTCAAAGCTACCAGCCCAAAGAAAAAAAGCGCCAACCACTACCGGGTGGGCTCGAACCTCCGACCTTTTGGTTAGCAGCCGATCGCGCTAGCCAATTGCGCCATGGAGACAGTCCTGCTCCACTCTAACCACCATCAGAACATATCTTCAAAGCTATCAGCCCAAAGAAAAAAAAGCGCCGCACCACCACCGTGTGGGCTCGAACCTCCAACTTTTCGGTTAACAGCCGATCACGCTAGGCAATTGCGCCACGGAGACAGTCCTGCTCCACTCTCACCACCATCAGAACATATCTTCAAAGCTATCAGCGAAAAGAAAAAAGCAACACACCACTCCCGGGTGGGCTCGAAACTCCAACCTTTCGGTTAACAGCCGATCGCGCTAGCCAATTGCGCCACGGAGACAGTCCTGCTCTACTCTCACCACCATCAGAACATATCTTCAAAGCTATCAGCCCAAAGAAAAAAAGCGCCATACCACTACCGGGTGGGCTCGAACCTCCGAACTTTTGGTTAAATGCCGATCGCGCTAGCCAATTGCGCCATGGAGACAGTCCTGCTCCACTCTCACCACCATCAGAACATATCTTCAAAGCTATCAGCCCAAAGAAAAAAAGCGCCGCACCACCACCGGGTGGGCTCGAACCTCCAACCTTTCGGTTAACAGCCGCTCGCGCTAGCCAATTGCGCCACGGAGACAGTCCTGCTCTACTCTCACCACCACCAGAACATATCTTCAAAGCTATCAGCCCAAAGAAAAAAAAGCGCCGCACCACCGCCGGGTGGGCTGGAAACTCCAACCTTTCAGTTAAAAGCCGATCGCGCTAGCCAATTGCGCCACGGAGACAGTCCTGCTCCACTCTCACCACCATCAGGACATATCTTCAAAGCTATCAGCCCAAAGAAAAAAAGCGCCATACCGCCACCAGGTGGGCTCGAACCTCCGACCTTTTGGTTAACAGCCGATCGCGCTAGCCAATTTCGTCATAGAGACAGTCCTGCTCCACTCTCACCACCATCAGAACATATCTTCAAAGCTATCAGCGCAAAGAAAAAAGCTACACACCACTCCCGGGAGGGCTCGAAACTCCAACCTTTCGGTTACAACCGATCGCGCTAGCCAATTGCGCCACGGAGACAGTCGTGCTCCACTCTCACCACCGTCAGAACATTGCTTCAGAGCTATCACCCCAAAGAAAAAAAAAGCGCCGCACCACCACCGGTTGGGCTCGAACCTCCAACCTTTCGGTTAACAGCCGATCGCGCTAGCCAATTGCGCCACGAAGATAGTCCTGCTCCACTCTCACCACCATCAGAACATATCTTCAAAGCTATTACCGCAAAGAAAAAAGCAACACACCACTCCCGGGTGGGCTCGAACCTCCGACCTTTTGGTTAACAGCCGATCGCGCTAGCCAATTGCGCCATGGAGACAGTCCTGCTCCACTCTCACCACCATCAGAACATATCTTCAAAGCTATCAGCCCAAAGAAAAAAAGCGCCGCACCACCTCTGGGTGGGCTCGAACCTCCAGCTTTTCAGTTAACAGCCGATCGCGCTAGCCAATTGCGCCACGGAGACAGTCCTGCTCCACTCTCACCACCATCAGAACATATCTTCAAAGCTATCAGCGCAAAAAAAGCAACACACCACTCCCGGGAGGGCTCGAAACTCCAACCTTTCGGTCAACAGCCGATCGCGCTAGCCCATTGCGCCACGGAGACAGTCTTGCTCCCCTCTCACCGCCATCAGAACATATCTTCAAAGCTATCAGCCCAAAGAAAAAAAAGCGCCATACCACCACCGGGTGGGCTCGAACCTCCGACCTTTTGGTTAGCAGCCGATCGCGCTAGCCAATTGCGCCATGGAGACAGTCCTGCTCCACTCTAACCACCATCTGAACATATCTTCAAAGCTATCAGCCCAAAGAAAAAAAGCGCCGCACCACCACCGGGTGGGCTCGAACCTCCAACTTTTCGGTTAACAGCCGATCACGCTAGCCAATTGCGCCACGGAGACAGTCCTGCTCCACTCTCACCACCATCAGAACATGTCTTCAAAGCTATCAGCGCAAAGAAAAAAGCAACACACCACTCCCGGAAGGGCTCAAAACTCCAACCTTTCGGTTAACAGCCGATCGCGCTAGCCGATTGCGCCACGGAGACAGTCCTGCTCTACTCTCACCACCATCAGAACATATCTTCAAAGCTATCAGCCCAAAGAAAAAAAAAGCGCCGCACCACCGCCGGGTGGGCTCGAAACTCCAACCGTTCGGTTAACAGCCGATCGCGCTAGCCAATTGCGCCACGAAGACAGTCGTGCTCCACTCTCACCACCATCAGAACATATCTTCAAAGCTATCAGCGCAAAGAAAAAAGCAAAACACCACTCCCGGGAGGGCTCGAACCTCCAACTTTTCGGTTAACAGCAGATCGCGCTGGCCAATTGCGCCACGGAGACATTCCTGCTCCACTCTCACCACAATTAGAACATATCTTCAAAGCTATCAGCCCAAAGAAAAAAAAAAGCGCCGCACCACCACTGGGTGGGCTCGAACCACCAAACTTTCGGTTAACAGCACATCGCGCTAGCCAATTGCGCCACGGAGACAATTGTGCTCCACTCTCACCACCATCAGAACATATCTTCAAAGCTATCAGCGCAAAGAAAAAAGCAACACACCCCACCCGCGAGGGCTCGAACCTCCAACTTTTCAGTTAACAGCAGATCGCGCTGGCCAATTGCGCCACGGAGACATTCCTGCCCCACTCTCACCACCATCAGAACATATCTTCAAATCTATCAGCGCAAAGAAAAAAGCAACACACCCCACCCAGGAGGGCTCGAACCTACAACTTTTCAGTTAACAGCCGATCGCGCTAGCCAATTGCACCACGCGGACCGTCCTGCTCCACTCTCACCACCGTCAGACCATTTCTTCAGAGCTATCACCCCAAAGAAAAAAAAGCGCCGCACCACCACTGGGTGGGCTCGAACCTCCAACTTTTCGGTTAACAGCCGATCGCGCTAGCCAATTGCGCCACGGAGACAGTCCTGTTCTACTCTCACCACCACCAGAACATATCTTCAAAGCTATCAGCCCAAAGAAAAAAAAGCGCCGCACCATCGCCGGGTGGGCTCGAAACTCCAACCTTTCAGTTAAAAGCCGATCGCGCTAGCCAATTGCGCCACGGAGACAGTCCTGCTCCACTCTCACCACCATCAGGACATATCTTCAAAGCTATCAGCCCAAAGAAAAAAAAGCGCCATACCGCCACCAGGTGGGCTCGAACCTCCGACCTTTTGGTTAACAGCCGATCGCGCTAGCCAATTGCGTCATAGAGACAGTCCTGCTCCACTCTCATTACCATCAGAACATATCTTCAAAGGTATCAGCGCAAAGAAAAAAGCTGCACACCACTCCCGGGAGGGCTCGAAACTCCAACCTTTCGGTTACAACCGATCGCGCTAGCCAATTGCACCACAGAGACAGTCCTGCTCTACTCTCACCACCATCAGAACATATCTTCAAAGCTATCAGCCCAAAGAAAAAAAGCACCGCACCACCTCTGGGTGGGCTCGAACCTCCAACTTTTCAGTTAACAGCCGATCGCGCTAGCCAATTGCGCCACGGAGACAGTCCTGCTCCACTCTCACCACCATCAGAACATATCTTCAAAGCTATCAGCGCAAAAAAAGCAACACACCACTCCCGGGAGGGCTCGAAACTCCAACCTTTCGGTCAACAGCCGATCGCGCTAGCCCATTGCGCCACGGAGACAGTCTTGCTCCCCTCTCACCGCCATCAGAACATATCTTCAAAGCTATCAGCCCAAAGAAAAAAAGCGCCATACCACCACCGGGTGGGCTCGAACCTCCGACCTTTTGGTTAGCAGCCGATCGCGCTAGCCAATTGCGCCATGGAGACAGTCCTGCTCCACTCTAACAACCATCTGAACATATCTTCAAAGCTATCAGCCCAAAGAAAAAAAGCGCCGCACCACCACCGGGTGGGCTCGAACCTCCAACTTTTCGGTTAACAGCCGATCACGCTAGCCAATTGCGCCACGGAGACAGTCCTGCTCCACTCTCACCACCATCAGAACATGTCTTCAAAGCTATCAGCGCAAAGAAAAAAGCAACACACCACTCCCGGAAGGGCTCAAAACTCCAACCTTTCGGTTAACAGCCGATCGCGCTAGCCGATTGCGCCACGGAGACAGTCCTGCTCTACTCTCACCACCATCAGAACATATCTTCAAAGCTATCAGCCCAAAGAAAAAAAAGCGCCGCACCACCGCCGGGTGGGCTCGAAACTCTAACCGTTCGGTTAACAGCCGATCGCGCTAGCCAATTGCGCCACGAAGACAGTCGTGCTCCACTCTCACCACCATCAGAACATATCTTCAAAGCTATCAGCGCAAAGAAAAAAGCAAAACACCACTCCCGGGAGGGCTCGAACCTCCAACTTTTCGGTTAACAGCAGATCGCGCTGGCCAATTGCGCCACGGAGACATTCCTGCTCCACTCTCACCACAATTAGAACATATCTTCAAAGCTATCAGCCCAAAGAAAAAAAAAGCGCCGCACCACCACCGGGTGGGCTCGAACCACCAACCTTTCGGTTAACAGCACATCGCGCTAGCCAATTGCGCCACGGAGACAATTGTGCTCCACTCTCACCACCATCAGAACATATCTTCAAAGCTATCAGCGCAAAGAAAAAAGCAACACACCCCACCCGGGAGGGCTCGAACCTCCAACTTTTCGGTTAACAGCAGATCGCGCTGGCCAATTGCGCCACGGAGACATTCCTGCTCCACTCTCACCGCAATTAGAACATATCTTCAAAGCTATCAGCCCAAAGAAAAAAAAAGCGCCGCACCACCACCGGGTGGGCTCGAACCACCAACCTTTCGGTTAACAGCACATCGCGCTAGCCAATTGCGCCACGGAGACAATTGTGCTCCACTCTCACCACCATCAGAACATATCTTCAAAGCTATCAGCGCAAAGAAAAAAGCAACACATCCCACCCGGGAGGGCTCGAACCTCCAACTTTTCGGTTAACAGCCGATCGCTCTAGCCAATTGCACCACGCGGACCGTCCTGCTCCACTCTCACCACCGTCAGACCATTTCTTCAGAGCTATCACCCCAAAGAAAAAAAAAGCGCCGCACCACCACCGGGTGGGCTCGAACCTCCAACCTTTCGGTTTACAGCCGATCGCGCTAGCCAATTGCGCCACGGAGACAGTCCTGCACTACTCTCACCACCACCAGAACATATCTTCAAAGCTATCAGCCCAAAGAAAAAAAAGTGCCGCACCACCGCCGGGTGGGCTGGAAACTCCAACCTTTCAGTTAAAAGCCGATCGCGCTAGCCAATTGCGCCACGGAGACAGTCCTGCTCCACTCTCACCACCATCAGGACATATCTTCAAAGCTATCAGCCCAAAGAAAAAAAAAGCGCCATACCGCCACCAGGTGGGCTCGAACCTCCGACCTTTTGGTTAACAGCCGATCGCGCTAGCCAATTGCGTCATAGAGACAGTCCTGCTCCACTCTCATTACCATCAGAACATATCTTCAAAGCTATCAGCGCAAAGAAAAAAGCTTCACACCGTCCCGGGAGGGCTCGAAACTCCAACCTTTCGGTTACAACCGATCGCGCTAGCCAATTGCACCACGGAGACAGTCCTGCTCTACTCTCGCCACCATCAGAACATATCGTCAAAGCTATCAGCCCAAAGAAAAAAAAGCGCCGCACCACTGCCGGGTGGGCTCGAAACTCCAACCGTTCGGTTAACAGCCGATCGCGCTAGCCAATTGCGCCACGGAGACAGTCCTGCTCCACTCTCACCACCATCAGAACATATCTTCAAAGCTATCAGCCCAAAGAAAAAAAGGCGCCATACCACCACCGGGTGGGCTCGAACCTCCGACCTTTTGGTTAACAGCCGATCGCGCTAGCCAATTGCGCCACGAAGATAGTCCTGCTCCCCTCTCACCACCATCAGAACATATCTTCAAAGCTATTACCGCAAAGAAAAAAGCAACACACCACTCCCGGGAGGGCTCGAAACTCCGACCTTCGCTTAACAGCTGATCGCGCTAGCCCATTGCGCCACGGAGGCAGTCTTGCTCCACTCTCACCATCATCAGAACATATCTTCAAAGCTATCAGCGCAAAGAAAAAAAAAGCGCTGCACCACCACCGGGTGGGCTCGAACCTCCAACCTTTCGGTCAACAGCCGATCGCGCTAGCCCATTGCGCCATGGAGACAGTCTTGCTCCACTCTCACCACCATCAGAACATATCTTCAAAGCTATCAGCGCAAAGAAAAAAGCTACACACCACTCCCGGAAGGGCTCGAAATTCCAACCTTTCGGTCAACAGCCGATCGCGCTAGCCAATTGCGCCACGGAGACAGTCCTGCTCTACTCTCACCACCATCAGAACATATCTTCAAAGCTATCAGCGCAAAGAAAATAGCAACACACCACTTCCGGAAGGGCTCGAAATTCCAACCTTTCGGTCAACAGCCGATCGCGCTAGCCAATTGCGCCACGGAGACAGTCCTGCTCTAATCTCACCACCATCAGAACATATCTTCAAAGCTATCAGCCCAAAGAAAAAAAAGCGCCGCACCACCACCGGGTGAGCTCGAACCTCTAACTTTTCAGTTAACAGCCGATCGCGCTAGCCCATTGCGCCACGGAGACAGTCCTGCTCCACTCTCACCACCATCAGAACATATCTGCGCCATGGAGACAGTCCTGCTCCACTCTCACCACCATCAGAACATATCTTCAAAGCTATCAGCCCAAAGAAAAAAAAGCGCCGCACCACCACCGGGTGAGCTCGAACCTCCAACTTTTCAGTTAACAGCCGATCGCGCTAGCCAATTGCGCCACGGAGACAGTCCTGCTCCACTCTCACCACCATCAGAACATATCTTCCAAGCTATCAGCCCAAAGAAAAAAAAGCGCCGCACCACCACCGGGTGAGCTCGAACCTCTAACTTTTCAGTTAACAGCCGATCGCGCTAGCCCATTGCGCCACGGAGACAGTCTTGCTCCCCTCTCACCGCCATCAGAACATATCTTAAAAGCTATCAGCCCAAAGAAAAAACCGCGCCATACCACCACCGGGTGGGCTCGAACCTCCGACCTTTTGGTTAGCAGCCGATCGCGCTAGCCAATTGCGCCACGGGGACCGTCCTGCTCCACTCTCACCACCGTCAGACCATTTCTTCAGAGCTATCACCCCAAAGAAAAAAAAAGCGCCGCACCACCACCGGGGGTGCTCGAGCCTCCAACCTTTCGGTTAACAGCCGATTGCGCTAGCCAATTGCCCCACGAAGACAGTCGTGCTCCAATCTCACCACCGTCAGAACATTTCTTCAGAGCTATCACCCCAAAGAAAAAAAAAGCGCCCACCACCACCGGTTGGGCTCGAACCTCCAACTTTTCGGTTAACAGCCTATCGCGGTAGCCAATTGCGCCACGGAGACAGTCCTGCTCCACTCTCACCACCATCAGAACATATCTGCGCCATGGAGACAGTCCTGCTCCACTCTCACCACCATCAGAACATATCTTCAAAGCTATCAGCCCAAAGAAAAAAAAGCGCCGCACCACCAACGGGAGGGCTCGAAACTCCAACCTTTCGGTCAACAGCCGATCGCGCTAGCCCATTGCGCCACGGATACAGTCTTGCTCCCCTCTCACCGTCATCAGAACATATCTTCAAAGCTATCAGCCCAAAGAAAAAAAAGCGCCATACCACCACCGGGTGGGCTCGAACCTCCGACCTTTTGCTTAGCAGCCGATCGCGCTAGCCAATTGCGCCATGGAGACAGTCCTGCTCCACTCTTACCACCATCTGAACATATCTTCAAAGCTATCAGCCCAAAGAAAAAGAAGCGCCGCACCACCACCGGATGGGCTCGAACCTCCAACTTTTCGGTTAACAGCCGATCACGCTAGCCAATTGCGCCACGGAGACAGTCCTGCTCCACTCTCACCACCATCAGAACATATCTTCAAAGCTATCAGCCCTAAGAAAAAAAGCGCCGCACCACCACCGGGTGAGCTCGAACCTCCAACCTTTCGGTTAACAGCACATCGCGCTAGCCAATTGCGCCACGGAGACAATTGTGCTCCACTCTCACCACCATCAGAACATATCTTCAAAGCTATCAGCGCAAAGAAAAAAGCAACACACCCCACCCGGGAGGGCTCGAACCTCCAACTTTTCGGTTAACAGCAGATCGCGCTGGCCAATTGCGCCACGGAGACATTCCTGCTCCACTCTCACCGCAATTAGAACATATCTTCAAAGCTATCAGCCCAAAGAAAAAAGCAACACACCCCACCCGGGAGGGCTCGAACCTCCAACTTTTCGGTTAACAGCCGATCGCTCTAGCCAATTGCACCACGCGGACCGTCCTGCTCCACTCTCACCACCGTCAGACCATTTCTTCAGAGCTATCACCCCAAAGAAAAAAAAAGCGCCGCACCACCACCGGGTGGGCTCGAACCTCCAACCTTTCGGTTAACAGCCGATCGCGCTAGCCAATTGCGCCACGGAGACAGTCCTGCTCTACTCTCACCACCACCAGAACATATCTTCAAAGCTATCAGCCCAAAGAAAAAAAAGTGCCGCACCACCGCCGGGTGGGCTGGAAACTCCAACCTTTCAGTTAAAAGCCGATCGCGCTAGCCAATTGCGCCACGGAGACAGTCCTGCTCCACTCTCACCACCATCAGGACATATCTTCAAAGCTATCAGCCCAAAGAAAAAAAAGCGCCATACCGCCACCAGGTGGGCTCGAACCTCCGACCTTTTGGTTAACAGCCGATCGCGCTAGCCAATTGCGTCATAGAGACAGTCCTGCTCCACTCTCATTACCATCAGAACATATCTTCAAAGCTATCAGCGCAAAGAAAAAAGCTACACACCACTCCCGGGAGGGCTCGAAACTCCAACCTTTCGGTTACAACCGATCGCGCTAGCCAATTGCACCACGGAGACAGTCCTGCTCTACTCTCACCACCATCAGAACATATCTTCAAAGCTATCAGCCCAAAGAAAAAAAAGCGCCGCACCACTGCCGGGTGGGCTCGAAACTCCAACCGTTCGGTTAACAGCCGATCGCGCTAGCCAATTGCGCCACGGAGACAGTCCTGCTCCACTCTCACCACCATCAGAACATATCTTCAAAGCTATCAGCCCAAAGAAAAAAAAGCGCCATACCACCACCGGGTGGGCTCGAACCTCCGACCTTTTGGTTAACAGCCGATCGCGCTAGCCAATTGCGCCACGAAGATAGTCCTGCTCCCCTCTCACCACCATCAGAACATATCTTCAAAGCTATTACCGCAAAGAAAAAAGCAACACACCACTCCCGGGAGGGCTCGAAACTCCGACCTTTCGCTTAACAGCTGATCGCGCTAGCCCATTGCGCCACGGAGGCAGTCTTGCTCCACTCTCACCATCATCAGAACATATCTTCAAAGCTATCAGCGCAAAGAAAAAAAAAGCGCTGCACCACCACCGGGTGGGCTCGAACCTCCAACCTTTCGGTCAACAGCCGATCGCGCTAGCCCATTGCGCCATGGAGACAGTCTTGCTCCACTCTCACCACCATCAGAACATATCTTCAAAGCTATCAGCGCAAAGAAAAAAGCTACACACCACTCCCGGAAGGGCTCGAAATTCCAACCTTTCGGTCAACAGCCGATCGCGCTAGCCAATTGCGCCACGGAGACAGTCCTGCTCTACTCTCACCACCATCAGAACATATCTTCAAAGCTATCAGCGCAAAGAAAATAGCAACACACCACTCCCGGAAGGGCTCGAAATTCCAACCTTTCGGTCAACAGCCGATCGCGCTAGCCAATTGCGCCACGGAGACAGTCCTGCTCTAATCTCACCACCATCAGAACATATCTTCAAAGCTATCAGCCCAAAGAAAAAAAAGCGCCGCACCACCACCGGGTGAGCTCGAACCTCCAACTTTTCAGTTAACAGCCGATCGCGCTAGCCAATTGCGCCACGGAGACAGTCCTGCTCCACTCTCACCACCATCAGAACATATCTTCCAAGCTATCAGCCCAAAGAAAAAAAAGCGCCGCACCACCACCGGGTGAGCTCGAACCTCTAACTTTTCAGTTAACAGCCGATCGCGCTAGCCCATTGCTCCACGGAGACAGTCTTGCTCCCCTCTCACCGCCATCAGAACATATCTTAAAAGCTATCAGCCCAAAGAAAAAACCGCGCCATACCACCACCGGGTGGGCTCGAACCTCCGACCTTTTGGTTAGCAGCCGATCGCGCTAGCCAATTGCGCCACGGGGACCGTCCTGCTCCACTCTCACCACCGTCAGACCATTTCTTCAGAGCTATCACCCCAAAGAAAAAAAAAGCGCCGCACCACCACCGGGGGTGCTCGAACCTCCAACCTTTCGGTTAACAGCCGATCGCGCTAGCCAATTGCGCCACGGAGACAGTCCTGCTCTACTCTCACCACCACCAGAACATATCTTCAAAGCTATCAGCCCAAAGAAAAAAAAGTGCCGCACCACCGCCGGGTGGGCTGGAAACTCCAACCTTTCAGTTAAAAGCCGATCGCGCTAGCCAATTGCGCCACGGAGACAGTCCTGCTCCACTCTCACCACCATCAGGACATATCTTCAAAGCTATCAGCCCAAAGAAAAAAAAGCGCCATACCGCCACCAGGTGGGCTCGAACCTCCGACCTTTTGGTTAACAGCCGATCGCGCTAGCCAATTGCGTCATAGAGACAGTCCTGCTCCACTCTCATAACCATCAGAACATATCTTCAAAGCTATCAGCGCAAAGAAAAAAGCTACACACCACTCCCGGGAGGGCTCGAAACTCCAACCTTTCGGTTACAACCGATCGCGCTAGCCAATTGCACCACGGAGACAGTCCTGCTCTACTGTCACCACCATCAGAACATATCTTCAAAGCTATCAGCCCAAAGAAAAAAAAGCGCCGCACCACTGCCGGGTGGGCTCGAAACTCCAACCGTTCGGTTAACAGCCGATCGCGCTAGCCAATTGCGCCACGGAGACAGTCCTGCTCCACTCTCACCACCATCAGAACATATCTTCAAAGCTATCAGCCCAAAGAAAAAAAAGCGCCATACCACCACCGGGTGGGCTCGAACCTCCGACCTTTTGGTTAACAGCCGATCGCGCTAGCCAATTGCGCCACGAAGATAGTCCTGCTCCCCTCTCACCACCATCAGAACATATCTTCAAAGCTATTACCGCAAAGAAAAAAGCAACACACCACTCCCGGGAGGGCTCGAAACTCCGACCTTTCGCTTAACAGCTGATCGCGCTAGCCCATTGCGCCATGGAGACAGTCTTGCTCCACTCTCACCACCATCAGAACATATCTTCAAAGCTATCAGCGCAAAGAAAAAAGCTACACACCACTCCCGGAAGGGCTCGAAATTCCAACCTTTCGGTTAACAGCCGATCGCGCTAGCCAATTGCGCCACGGAGACAGTCCTGCTCTACTCTCACCACCATCAGAACATATCTTCAAAGCTATCAGCGCAAAGAAAATAGCAACACACCACTCCCGGAAGGGCTCGAAATTCCAACCTTTCGGTCAACAGCCGATCGCGCTAGCCAATTGCGCCACGGAGACAGTCCTGCTCTAATCTCACCACCATCAGAACATATCTTCAAAGCTATCAGCCCAAAGAAAAAAAAGCGCCGCACCACCACCGGGTGAGCTCGAACCTCCAACTTTTCAGTTAACAGCCGATCGCGCTAGCCAATTGCGCCACGGAGACAGTCCTGCTCCACTCTCACCACCATCAGAACATATCTTCCAAGCTATCAGCCCAAAGAAAAAAAAGCGCCGCACCACCACCGGGTGAGCTCGAACCTCTAACTTTTCAGTTAACAGCCGATCGCGCTAGCCCATTGCTCCACGGAGACAGTCTTGCTCCCCTCTCACCGCCATCAGAACATATCTTAAAAGCTATCAGCCCAAAGAAAAAACCGCGCCATACCACCACCGGGTGGGCTCGAACCTCCGACCTTTTGGTTAGCAGCCGATCGCGCTAGCCAATTGCGCCACGGGGACCGTCCTGCTCCACTCTCACCACCGTCAGACCATTTCTTCAGAGCTATCACCCTAAAGAAAAAAAAAGCGCCGCACCACCACCGGGGGTGCTCGAGCCTCCAACCTTTCGGTTAACAGCCGATTGCGCTAGCCAATTGCCCCACGAAGACAGTCGTGCTCCAATCTCACCACCGTCAGAACATTTCTTCAGAGCTATCACCCCAAAGAAAAAAAAAGCGCCCACCACCACCGGTTGGGCTCGAACCTCCAACTTTTCGGTTAACAGCCTTTCGCGGTAGCCAATTGCGCCACGGAGACAGTCCTGCTCCACTCTCACCACCATCAGAACATATCTGCGCCATGGAGACAGTCCTGCTCCACTCTCACCACCATCAGAACATATCTTCAAAGCTATCAGCCCAAAGAAAAAAAAAGCGCCGTACCACCAACGGGAGGGCTCGAAACTCCAACCCTTCGGTCAACAGCCGATCGCGCTAGCCCATTGCGCCACGGAGACAGTCTTGCTCCCCTCTCACCGTCATCAGAACATATCTTCAAAGCTATCAGCCCAAAGAAAAAAAAGCGCCATACCACCACCGGGTGGGCTCGAACCTCCGACCTTTTGCTTAGCAGCCGATCGCGCTAGCCAATTGCGCCATGGAGACAGTCCTGCTCCACTCTTACCACCATCTGAACATATCTTCAAAGCTATCAGCCCAAAGAAAAAGAAGCGCCGCACCACCACCGGATGGGCTCGAACCTCCAACTTTTCGGTTAACAGCCGATCACGCTAGCCAATTGCGCCACGGAGACAGTCCTGCTCCACTCTCACCACCATCAGAACATATCTTCAAAGCTATCAGCCCTAAGAAAAAAAGCGCCGCACCACCACCGGGTGAGCTCGAACCTCCAACATTTCAGTTAACAGCCGGTCGCGCTAGCCGATTGCGCCACGGAGACAGTCCTGCTCTACTCTCACCACCGTCAGAACATATCTTCAAAGCTATCAGCCCAAAGGAAAAAAAGCGCCACACCACCGCCGGGTGGGCTCGAAACTCCAACCGTTCGGTTAACAGCCGATCGTGCTAGCCAATTGCGCCACGGAGACAGTCGTGCTCCACTCTCACCACCATCAGAACATATCTTCAAAGCTATCAGCGCAAAGAAAAAAGAAAAACACCACTCCCGGGAGGGCTCGAACCTCCAACTTTTCGGTTAACAGCAGATCGCGCTGGCCAATTGCGCCACGGAGACATTCCTGCTCCACTCTCACCGCAATTAGAACATATCTTCAAAGCTATCAGCCCAAAGAAAAAAAAAGCGCCGCACCACCACCGGGTGGGCTCGAACCACCAACCTTTCGGTTAACAGCACATCGCGCTAGCCAATCGCGCCACGGAGACAATTGTGCTCCACTCTCACCACCATCAGAACATATCTTCAAAGCTATCAGCGCAAAGAAAAAATCAACACACCCCACCTGGGAGGGCTCGAACCTCCAACTTTTCGGTTAACAGCCGATCGCGCTAGCCAATTGCGCCACGGGGACCGTCCTGCTCCACTCTCATCACCGTCAGACCATTTCTTCAGAGCTATCACCCCAAAGAAAAAAAAGCGCCGCACCACCACCGGGGGTGCTCGAACCTCCAACCTTTCGGTTAACAGCCGATTGGGCTAGCCAATTGCCCCACGAAGACAGTCGTGCTCCAATCTCACCACCGTCAGAACATTTCTTCAGAGCTATCACCCCAAAGAAAAAAAAGCGCCCACCACCACCGGTTGGGCTCGAACCTCCAACCTTTCGGTTAACAGCCGATCGCGCTAGCCAATTGCGCCACGGAGACAGTCCTGCTCTACTCTCACCACCATCAGAACATATCTTCAAAGCTATCAGCCCAAAAAAAAAGCGCCACACCACCGCCGGGTGGGCTCGAAACTACAACCTTTCGGTTAACAGCCGATCGCGCTAGCCAATTGCGCCACGGAGACAGTCCTGCTCCACTCTCACCACCATAAGAACATATCTTCAAAGCTATCAGCCCAAAGACAAAAAAGCGCCGCACCACCACCGGGTGGGCTGGAACCTCCGACCTTTTGGTTAACAGCCGATCGCGCTAGCCAATTGCGCCACGGAGACGGTCCTGCTCCACTCTCACCACCATCAGAACATATCTTCAAAGCTATGAGCCCAAAGAAAAAAAAGCGCCGCACCACCACCGGGTGGGCTCGAACCTCCACCTTTTCGATTAACAGCCGATGACGCTAGCCAATTGCGCCACGGAGACAGTCCTGCTCCACTCTCACCACCATCAGAACATATCTTCAAAGCTATCAGCCCACAGAAAAAAAGCGCCGCACAACCACCGCGTACGCTCGAACCTCCAACTTTTCGGTTAACAGCGGATCGCGCTAGCCAATTGCGCCACGGAGACAGTCCTGCTCCACTCTCACCACCATAAGAACATATCTTCAAAGCTATCAGCCCAAAGAAAAAAAAGCGCCGCACCACCACCGGGTGGGCTCGAACCTCCAACCTTTCGGTTAACAGCAGACCGCGCTAGCCAATTGCGCCACGGAGACAATTGTGCTCCACTCTCACCACTATCAGAACATATCTTCAGAGCTATCACCCCAAAGAAAAAAAAAGTGCCGCACCACCACCGGGGGGGCTCGAACCTCCAACCTTTCGGTTAACAGCCGATCGCGCTAGCCAATTACGCCACGGAGACAGTCCTGCTCCAATCTAACCACCATCAGAACATATCTTCAAAGCTATCAGCCCAAAGAAAAAAAAGCGCCGCACCACCACCGGGTCGGCTCGAACCTCCGACCTTTCGGTTAACAGCCGATCGCGCTAGCCAATAGCGCCATGGAGACAGTCCCACTCCACTCTCACCACCATCAGAACATATCTTCAAAGATATCAGCCCAAAGAAAAAAAAGCGCCGCACCACCACGAGTTGGGCTCGAACCTCCAACTTTTCGGTTAACAGCCGATCACGCTAGCCAATTGCGCCATGGAGGCAGTCATGCTCCACTCTCACCACCATCAGGACATATCTTCAAAGCTATCAGCCCAAAGAAAAAAAAAGGGCCGCACAACCACCAGGTAGGCTCGAAACTCCAACTTTTCGGTTAACAGCCGATCGCGCTAGCCAATTGCGCCGCGGAGACAGTCCTGCTCCACTCTCACCACCATAAGAACATATCTTCAAAGCTATCAGCCCGAAGAAAAAAAAAGTGCCGCACCACCACCGGGTCGGCTCGAACCTCCGACCTTTCGGTTAACAGCCGATCGCGCTAGCCAATAGCGCCATGGAGACAGTCCCACTCCACTCTCACCACCATCAGAACATATCTTCAAAGATATCAGCCCAAAGAAAAAAAAGCGCCGCACCACCACGAGTTGGGCTCGAACCTCCAACTTTTCGGTTAACAGCCGATCACGCTAGCCAATTGCGCCATGGAGGCAGTCATGCTCCACTCTCACCACCATCAGGACATATCTTCAAAGCTATCAGCCCAAAGAAAAAAAAAGGGCCGCACAACCACCAGGTAGGCTCGAAACTCCAACTTTTCGGTTAACAGCCGATCGCGCTAGCCAATTGCGCCGCGGAGACAGTCCTGCTCCACTCTCACCACCATAAGAACATATCTTCAAAGCTATCAGCCCGAAGAAAAAAAAAGTGCCGCACCACCACCGGGTGGGCTCGAACCTCCGACCTTTTGGTTAACAGCCGATCGCGCTAGCCAATTGCGCCACCGAGACTGTGCTGCTCCACTCTCACCACCATAATAACATATCTTCAAAGCTATCAGCCCAAAGAAAAAAAAGCACCGCACCACCACCGGTTGGGCTCCAACCTCCAACCTTTCGGTGAACAGCCGATCGCGCTAGCCAATTGCGCGCGGAGACAGTCGTGCTCCACTCTCACCACCATCAGAACATATCTTCAAAGCTATCAGCGCAAAGAAAAAAAAGCGCCGCACCACCACCAGGTGGGCTCGAACCTCAAACCTTTCGGTTAACAGCCGATCGCGCTAGCCAATTGCGCCACGGAGACAGTCCTGCTCCACTCTCACCACCATCAGAACATATCTTCAAAGCTATCAGCCCAAAGAAAAAAAAGCGCCGCACCACTCCCGGGAGGGCTCGAAACTCCAACCTTTCGGTTAACAGCTGATCGCGCTAGCCAATTGCGCCACGGAGACAGTCCTGCTCTACTCTCACCACCATCAGAACATATCTTCAAAGCTATCAGCCCAAAGAAAAAAAAGCGCCGCACCACCGCCGGGTGGGCTCGAAACTCCAACCTTTCGGTTAACAGCCGATCGCGCTAGCCAATTGCGCCATGGAGACAGTCCTGCTCCACTCTCACCACCATCAGAACATATCTTCAAAGCTATCAGTCCAAACAAAAAAAGCGCCATACCACCAACGGGTGGGCTCGAACCTCCGACCTTTTGGATAAGAGCCGATCGCGCTAGCCAATTGCGCCACGGAGACAGTCCTGCTCCACTCTCACCACCATAAGAACATATCTTCAAAGCTATCAGCCCGAAGAAAAAAAAAGCGCCGCACCACCACCGGGTGGGCTCGAACATCCAACCTTTCTGTTACCAGCCGATCGCGCTAGCCAATTGCCCCACGAAGACAGTCGTGCTCCACTCTCACCACCGTCAGAACATTTCTTCAGAGCTATCGGCGCAAAGAAAAAAAAGCGCTGCACCACCACCAGGTGGGCTCGAACCTCCAACCTTTCGGTTAACAGCCGATCGCGCTAGCCCATTGCGCCACGAAGACAGTCCTGCTCCACTCTCACCACCATCAGAACATATCTTCAAAGCTATCAGCACAAAAAAAGCAACACACCTCTCCCGAGAGGGCTCGAAACTCCAACCTTTCGGTTAACAGCCGATCGCGCTAGCCAATTGCGCCACGGAGACAGTCCTGCTCTACTCTCACCACCATCAGAACATATCTTCAAAGCTATCAGCCCAAAGAAAAAAAAGCGCCGTACCACCGCCGGGTGGGCTCGAAACTCCAACCTTTCGGTTAACAGCCGATCGCGCTAGCCAATTGCGCCACGGAGACGGTCCTGCTCCACTCTCACCACCATCAGAACATAACTTCGAAGCTATCAGCCCAAACAAATAAAGTGCCATACCACCACCGGGTGGGCTGGAACCTCCGACCTTTTGGTTAACAGCCGATCGCGCTAGCCAATTGCGCCATGGAGACAGTCCTGCTCCACTCTCACCACCATCAGAACATATCTTCAAAGCTATCAGCCCAAAGAAAAAAAAGCGCCGCACCACCACGAGTTGGGCTCGAACCTCCAACTTTTCGGTTAACAGCCGATCACGCTAGCCAATTGCGCCATGGAGGCAGTCATGCTCCACTCTCACCACCATCAGAACATATCTTCAGAGCTATCAGCCCAAAGAAAAAAAAGCGCCGCACAACCACCGGGTAGGCTCGAACCTCCAACTTTTCGGTTAACAGCCGATCGCGCTAGCCAATTGCGCCACGGAGACAGTCCTGCTCCACTCTCACCACCATAAGAACATATCTTCAAAGCTATCAGCCCAAAGAAAAAAAAGCGCCGCACAACCACCGGGTGGGCTCGAACCTCCGACCTTTTGGTTAACAGCCGATCGCGCTAGCCAATTGCGCCACCGAGACTGTCCTGCTCCACTCTCACCACCATCAGAACATATCTTCAAAGCTATCAGCGCAAAGAAAAAAAAGCGCCGCACCACCATCAGGTGGGCTCGAACCTCCAACCTTTCAATTAACAGCAGATCGCGCTAGCCACGGAGACAATCTTGCTCCACTCTCACCGCCATCAGAACATATCTTCAAAGCTATCAGCGCAAAGAAAAAAGCAACACACCCCACTCGGGAGGGCTCGAACCTCCAAGTTTTCGGTTAACAGCCAATCGCGCTAGCCAATTGCGCCACGGGGACCGTCCTGCTCCACTCTCACCACCCTCAGACCATTTCTTCAGAGCTATCACCCCAAAGAAAAAAAAAGCGCCGCACCACCACCGGGTGGGCTCGAACCTCCAACCTTTCGGTTAACAGCCGATCGCGCTAGGCAATTGCGCCACGGAGACAGTCCTGCTCCACTCTCACCACCATAAGAACATATCTTCAAAGCTATCAGCCCAAAAAAAAAAAAAGCGCCGCACCACCACCGGGTGGGCTCGAACCTCCGACCTTTTGGTTAACAGCCGATCGCGCTAGCCAATTGCGCCACCGAGACTGTCCTGCTCCACTCTCACCACCATAAGAACATATCTTCAAAGCTATCAGCCCAAAGAAAAAAAAGCACCGCACCACCACCGGTTGGTCTCGAACCTCCAACCTTTAGGTGAACAGCCGATCGCGCTAGCCAATTGCGCGCGGAGACAGTCGTGCTCCACTCTCACCACCATCAGAACATATCTTCAAAGCTATCAGCGCAAAGAAAAAAAAGCGCCGCACCACCATCAGGTGGGCTCGAACCTCCAACCTTTCGGTTAACAGCAGATCGCGCTAGCCACGGAGACAATCGTGCTCCACTCTCACCGCCATCAGAACATATCTTCAAAGCTATCAGCGCAAAGAAAAAAGCAACACACCCCACTCGGGAGGGCTCGAACCTCCAAGTTTTCGGTTAACAGCCAATCGCGCTAGCCAATTGCGCCACGGGGACCGTCCTGCTCCACTCTCACCACCCTCAGACCATTTCTTCAGAGCTATCACCCCAAAGAAAAAAAAGCGCCGCACCACCACCGGGTGGGCTCGAACCTCCAACCTTTCGGTTAACAGCCGATCGCGCTAGCGAATTGCGCTACGGAGACAGTCCTGCTCTACTCTCACCAGCATCAAAACATATCTTCAAAGCTATCAGCCCAAAGAAAAAAAAGCGCCGCACCACCGCCATGTGGGCTCGAAACTCCAACCTTTCGGTTAACAGCCGATCGCGCTAGCCCATTGCGCCACGGAGACAGTCCTGCTCCACTCTCACCACCATAAGAACATATCTTCAAAGCTATCAGCCCAAAGAAAAAAAAAGCGCCGCACCACCACCGGGTGGGCTCGAACCTCCGACCTTTTGGTTAACAGCCGATCGCGCTAGCCAATTGCGCCACCGAGACTGTCCTGCTCCACTCTCACCACCATAAGAACATATCTTCGAAGCTATCAGCCCAAAGAAAAAAAAGCACCGCACCACCACCGGTTGGGCTCGAACCTCCAACCCTTCGGCGAACAGCCGATCGCGCTAGCCAATTGCGCGCGGAGACAGTCGTGCTCCACTCTCACCACCATCAGAACATATCTTCAAAGCTATCAGCGCAAAGAAAAAAAAGCGCCGCACCACCACCAGGTGGGCTCGAACCTCCAACCTTTCGGTTAACAGCAGATCGCGCTAGCCAATTGCGCCACGGAGACAATCGTGCTCCACTCTCACCACCATCAGAACATATCTTCAAAGCTATCAGCGCAAAGAAAAAAGCAACACACCCCACCCGGGAGAGCTCGAACCTCCAACTTTTCGGTTAACAGCCAATCGTGCTAGCCAATTGCGCCACGGGGACCGTCCTGCTCCACTCTCACCACCCTCAGACCATTTCTTCAGAGCTATCACCCCAAAGAAAAAAAAAGCGCCGCACCACCACCGGGTGGGCTCGAACCTTCAACCTTTCGGGTAGGCTCGAACCTCCAACTTTTCGATTAACAGCCGATCACGCTAGCCAATTGCGCCATGGAGACAGTCCTGCTCCACTCTCACCACCATCAAAACATATCTTCAAAGCTATCAGCCCAAAGAAAAAAAGCGCCGCACCACCACGAGGTGGGCTCGAACCTCCAACTTTTCGGTTAACAGCCGATCAGGCTAGCCAATTGCGCCTTGGAGACAGTCATGCTCCACTCTCACCACCACCAGAACATATCTTCAAAGCTATCAGCCCACAGAAAAAAAAGCGCCGCACAACCACCGGGTAGGCTCGAACCTCCAACTTTTCGGTTAACAGCCGATCGCGCTAGCCAATTGCGCCACGGAGACAGTCCTGCTCCACTCTCAACACCATAAGAACATATCTTCAAAGCTATCAGCCCAAAGAAAAAAAAGCGCCGCACCACCACCGGGTGGGCTCGAACCTCCGACCTTTTGGTTAACAGCTGATCGCGCTAGCCAATTGCGCCACGGAGACAGTCCTGCTCCACTCTCACCACCATAAGAACATATCTTCAAAGCTATCAGCCCAAAGAAAAAAAAGTGCCGCACCACCACCGGGTGGGCTCGAACATCCAACCTTTCAGTTAACAGCCGATCGCGCTAGCCAATGCCCCACGGAGACAGTCGTGCTCCACTCTCACCACCGTCAGAACATTTCTTCAGAGCTATCACCTCAAAGAAAAAAAACGCCGCACCACCACCGGTTGGGCTCGAACCTCCAACCTTTCGGTTAACAGCCGATCGCGCTAGCCAATTGCGCCACGGAGACAGTCCTGCTCCACTCTAACCACCATCAGAACATATCTTCAAAGCTATCAGCCCAAAGAAAAAAAAGCGCCGCACCACCACCGGGTCGGCTCGAACCTCCGACCTTTCGGTTAACAGCCGATCGCGCTAGCCAATAGCGCCATGGAGACAGTCCCACTCCACTCTCACCACCATCAGAACATATCTTCAAAGATATCAGCCCAAAGAAAAAAAAGCGCCGCACCACCACGAGTTGGGCTCGAACCTCCAACTTTTCGGTTAACAGCCGATCACGCTAGCCAATTGCGCCATGGAGGCAGTCATGCTCCACTCTCACCACCATAAGAACATATCTTCAAAGCTATCAGCCCAAAGAAAAAAAAGCGCCGCACCACCACCGGGTGGGCTCGAACCTCCAACCTTTCGGTTAACAGCAGACCGCGCTAGCCAATTGCGCCACGGAGACAATTGTGCTCCACTCTCACCACTATCAGAACATATCTTCAGAGCTATCACCCCAAAGAAAAAAAAAGTGCCGCACCACCACCGGGGGGGCTCGAACCTCCAACCTTTCGGTTAACAGCCGATCGCGCTAGCCAATTGCCCCACGGAGACGGTCGTGCTCCACTCTCACCACCGTCAGAACATTTCTTCAGAGCTATCACCCCAAAGAAAAAAAAGCGCCCACCACCACCGGTTGGGCTCGAACCTCCAACCTTTCGGTTAACAGCCGATCGCGCTAGCCAATTACGCCACGGAGACAGTCCTGCTCCACTCTAACCACCATCAGAACATATCTTCAAAGCTATCAGCCCAAAGAAAAAAAAGCGCCGCACCACCACCGGGTCGGCTCGAACCTCCGACCTTTCGGTTAACAGCCGATCGCGCTAGCCAATAGCGCCATGGAGACAGTCCCACTCCACTCTCACCACCATCAGAACATATCTTCAAAGATATCAGCCCAAAGAAAAAAAAGCGCCGCACCACCACGAGTTGGGCTCGAACCTCCAACTTTTCGGTTAACAGCCGATCACGCTAGCCAATTGCGCCATGGAGGCAGTCATGCTCCACTCTCACCACCATCAGGACATATCTTCAAAGCTATCAGCCCAAAGAAAAAAAAAGGGCCGCACAACCACCGGGTAGGCTCGAAACTCCAACTTTTCGGTTAACAGCCGATCGCGCTAGCCAATTGCGCCGCGGAGACAGTCCTGCTCCACTCTCACCACCATAAGAACATATCTTCAAAGCTATCAGCCCGAAGAAAAAAAAAGTGCCGCACCACCACCGGGTGGGCTCGAACCTCCGACCTTTTGGTTAACAGCCGATCGCGCTAGCCAATTGCGCCACCGAGACTGTGCTGCTCCACTCTCACCACCATAATAACATATCTTCAAAGCTATCAGCCCAAAGAAAAAAAAGCACCGCACCACCACCGGTTGGGCTCCAACCTCCAACCTTTCGGTGAACAGCCGATCGCGCTAGCCAATTGCGCGCGGAGACAGTCGTGCTCCACTCTCACCACCATCAGAACATATCTTCAAAGCTATCAGCGCAAAGAAAAAAAAGCGCCGCACCACCACCAGGTGGGCTCGAACCTCAAACCTTTCGGTTAACAGCCGATCGCGCTAGCCAATTGCGCCACGGAGACAGTCCTGCTCCACTCTCACCACCATCAGAACATATCTTCAAAGCTATCAGCCCAAAGAAAAAAAAGCGCCGCACCACTCCCGGGAGGGCTCGAAACTCCAACCTTTCGGTTAACAGCTGATCGCGCTAGCCAATTGCGCCACGGAGACAGTCCTGCTCTACTCTCACCACCATCAGAACATATCTTCAAAGCTATCAGCCCAAAGAAAAAAAAGCGCCGCACCACCGCCGGGTGGGCTCGAAACTCCAACCTTTCGGTTAACAGCCGATCGCGCTAGCCAATTGCGCCATGGAGACAGTCCTGCTCCACTCTCACCACCATCAGAACATATCTTCAAAGCTATCAGTCCAAACAAAAAAAGCGCCATACCACCAACGGGTGGGCTCGAACCTCCGACCTTTTGGATAAGAGCCGATCGCGCTAGCCAATTGCGCCACGGAGACAGTCCTGCTCCACTCTCACCACCATAAGAACATATCTTCAAAGCTATCAGCCCGAAGAAAAAAAAAGCGCCGCACCACCACCGGGTGGGCTCGAACATCCAACCTTTCTGTTACCAGCCGATCGCGCTAGCCAATTGCCCCACGAAGACAGTCGTGCTCCACTCTCACCACCGTCAGAACATTTCTTCAGAGCTATCGGCGCAAAGAAAAAAAAGCGCTGCACCACCACCAGGTGGGCTCGAGCCTCCAACCTTTCGGTTAACAGCCGATCGCGCTAGCCCATTGCGCCACGAAGACAGTCCTGCTCCACTCTCACCACCATCAGAACATATCTTCAAAGCTATCAGCACAAAAAAAGCAACACACCTCTCCCGAGAGGGCTCGAAACTCCAACCTTTCGGTTAACAGCCGATCGCGCTAGCCAATTGCGCCACGGAGACAGTCCTGCTCTACTCTCACCACCATCAGAACATATCTTCAAAGCTATCAGCCCAAAGAAAAAAAAGCGCCGTACTACCGCCGGGTGGGCTCGAAACTCCAACCTTTCGGTTAACAGCCGATCGCGCTAGCCAATTGCGCCACGGAGACGGTCCTGCTCCACTCTCACCACCATCAGAACATAACTTCGAAGCTATCAGCCCAAACAAATAAAGTGCCATACCACCACCGGGTGGGCTGGAACCTCCGACCTTTTGGTTAACAGCCGATCGCGCTAGCCAATTGCGCCATGGAGACAGTCCTGCTCCACTCTCACCACCATCAGAACATATCTTCAAAGCTATCAGCCCAAAGAAAAAAAAGCGCCGCACCACCACGAGTTGGGCTCGAACCTCCAACTTTTCGGTTAACAGCCGATCACGCTAGCCAATTGCGCCATGGAGGCAGTCATGCTCCACTCTCACCACCATCAGAACATATCTTCAGAGCTATCAGCCCAAAGAAAAAAAAGCGCCGCACAACCACCGGGTAGGCTCGAACCTCCAACTTTTCGGTTAACAGCCGATCGCGCTAGCCAATTGCGCCACGGAGACAGTCCTGCTCCACTCTCACCACCATCAGAACATATCTTCAAAGCTATCAGCGCAAAGAAAAAAAAGCGCCGCACCACCATCAGGTGGGCTCGAACCTCCAACCTTTCAATTAACAGCAGATCGCGCTAGCCACGGAGACAATCTTGCTCCACTCTCACCGCCATCAGAACATATCTTCAAAGCTATCAGCGCAAAGAAAAAAGCAACACACCCCACTCGGGAGGGCTCGAACCTCCAAGTTTTCGGTTAACAGCCAATCGCGCTAGCCAATTGCGCCACGGGGACCGTCCTGCTCCACTCTCACCACCCTCAGACCATTTCTTCAGAGCTATCACCCCAAAGAAAAAAAAAGCGCCGCACCACCACCGGGTGGGCTCGAACCTCCAACCTTTCGGTTAACAGCCGATCGCGCTAGGCAATTGCGCCACGGAGACAGTCCTGCTCCACTCTCACCACCATAAGAACATATCTTCAAAGCTATCAGCCCAAAGAAAAAAAAGCGCCGCACCACCACCGGGTGGGCTCGAACCTCCGACCTTTTGGTTAACAGCCGATCGCGCTAGCCAATTGCGCCACCGAGACTGTCCTGCTCCACTCTCACCACCATAAGAACATATCTTCAAAGCTATCAGCCCAAAGAAAAAAAGCACCGCACCACCACCGGTTGGTCTCGAACCTCCAACCTTTAGGTGAACAGCCGATCGCGCTAGCCAATTGCGCGCGGAGACAGTCGTGCTCCACTCTCACCACCATCAGAACATATCTTCAAAGCTATCAGCGCAAAGAAAAAAAAGCGCCGCACCACCATCAGGTGGGCTCGAACCTCCAACCTTTCGGTTAACAGCAGATCGCGCTAGCCACGGAGACAATCGTGCTCCACTCTCACCGCCATCAGAACATATCTTCAAAGCTATCAGCGCAAAGAAAAAAGCAACACACCCCACTCGGGAGGGCTCGAACCTCCAAGTTTTCGGTTAACAGCCAATCGCGCTAGCCAATTGCGCCACGGGGACCGTCCTGCTCCACTCTCACCACCCTCAGACCATTTCTTCAGAGCTATCACCCCAAAGAAAAAAAAGCGCCGCACCACCACCGGGTGGGCTCGAACCTCCAACCTTTCGGTTAACAGCCGATCGCGCTAGCGAATTGCGCTACGGAGACAGTCCTGCTCTACTCTCACCAGCATCAAAACATATCTTCAAAGCTATCAGCCCAAAGAAAAAAAAGCGCCGCACCACCGCCATGTGGGCTCGAAACTCCAACCTTTCGGTTAACAGCCGATCGCGCTAGCCCATTGCGCCACGGAGACAGTCCTGCTCCACTCTCACCACCATAAGAACATATCTTCAAAGCTATCAGCCCAAAGAAAAAAAAAGCGCCGCACCACCACCGGGTGGGGTCGAACCTCCGACCTTTTGGTTAACAGCCGATCGCGCTAGCCAATTGCGCCACCGAGACTGTCCTGCTCCACTCTCACCACCATAAGAACATATCTTCGAAGCTATCAGCCCAAAGAAAAAAAAGCACCGCACCACCACCGGTTGGGCTCGAACCTCCAACCCTTCGGTGAACAGCCGATCGCGCTAGCCAATTGCGCGCGGAGACAGTCGTGCTCCACTCTCACCACCATCAGAACATATCTTCAAAGCTATCAGCGCAAAGAAAAAAAAGCGCCGCACCACCACCAGGTGGGCTCGAACCTCCAACCTTTCGGTTAACAGCAGATCGCGCTAGCCAATTGCGCCACGGAGACAATCGTGCTCCACTCTCACCACCATCAGAACATATCTTCAAAGCTATCAGCGCAAAGAAAAAAGCAACACACCCCACCCGGGAGAGCTCGAACCTCCAACTTTTCGGTTAACAGCCAATCGTGCTAGCCAATTGCGCCACGGGGACCGTCCTGCTCCACTCTCACCACCCTCAGACCATTTCTTCAGAGCTATCACCCCAAAGAAAAAAAAAGCGCCGCACCACCACCGGGTGGGCTCGAACCTTCAACCTTTCGGGTAGGCTCGAACCTCCAACTTTTCGATTAACAGCCGATCACGCTAGCCAATTGCGCCATGGAGACAGTCCTGCTCCACTCTCACCACCATCAAAACATATCTTCAAAGCTATCAGCCCAAAGAAAAAAAGCGCCGCACCACCACGAGGTGGGCTCGAACCTCCAACTTTTCGGTTAACAGCCGATCAGGCTAGCCAATTGCGCCTTGGAGACAGTCATGCTCCACTCTCACCACCACCAGAACATATCTTCAAAGCTATCAGCCCACAGAAAAAAAAGCGCCGCACAACCACCGGGTAGGCTCGAACCTCCAACTTTTCGGTTAACAGCCGATCGCGCTAGCCAATTGTGCCACGGAGACAGTCCTGCTCCACTCTCAACACCATAAGAACATATCTTCAAAGCTATCAGCCCAAAGAAAAAAAAGCGCCGCACCACCACCGGGTGGGCTCGAACCTCCGACCTTTTGGTTAACAGCTGATCGCGCTAGCCAATTGCGCCACGGAGACAGTCCTGCTCCACTCTCACCACCATAAGAACATATCTTCAAAGCTATCAGCCCAAAGAAAAAAAAGTGCCGCACCACCACCGGGTGGGCTCGAACATCCAACCTTTCAGTTAACAGCCGATCGCGCTAGCCAATGCCCCACGGAGACAGTCGTGCTCCACTCTCACCACCGTCAGAACATTTCTTCAGAGCTATCACCTCAAAGAAAAAAAAACGCCGCACCACCACCGGTTGGGCTCGAACCTCCAACCTTTCGGTTAACAGCCGATCGCGCTAGCCAATTGCGCCATGGAGACAGTCCCGCTCCACTCTCACCACCATCAGAACATATCTTCAAAGATATCAGCCCAAAGAAAAAAAAGCGCCGCACCACCACGAGTTGGGCTCGAACCTCCAACTTTTCGGTTAACAGCCGATCACGCTAGCCAATTGCGCCATGGAGGCAGTCATGCTCCACTCTCACCACCATCAGGACATATCTTCAAAGCTATCAGCCCAAAGAAAAAAAAGCGCCGCACAACCACCGGGTAGGCTCGAAACTCCAACTTTTCGGTTAACAGCCGATCGCGCTAGCCAATTGCGCCGCCGAGACAGTCCTGCTCCACTCTCACCACCATAAGAACATATCTTCAAAGCTATCAGCCCAAAGAAAAAAAAGCGCCATACCACCACCAGGTGGGCTCGAACCTCCGACCTTTTGCTTAGCAGCCGATCGCGCTAGCCAATTGCGCCATGGAGACAGTCCTGCTCCACTCTTACCACCATCTGAACATATCTTCAAAGCTATCAGCCCAAAGAAAAAGAAGCGCCGCACCACCACCGGATGGGCTCGAACCTCCAACTTTTCGGTTAACAGCCGATCACGCTAGCCAATTGCGCCACGGAGACAGTCCTGCTCCACTCTCACCACCATCAGAACATATCTTCAAAGCTATCAGCCCTAAGAAAAAAAGCGCCGCACCACCACCGGGTGAGCTCGAACCTCCAACATTTCAGTTAACAGCCGGTCGCGCTAGCCGATTGCGCCACGGAGACAGTCCTGCTCTACTCTCACCACCGTCAGAACATATCTTCAAAGCTATCAGCCCAAAGGAAAAAAAGCGCCGCACCACCGCCGGGTGGGCTCGAACCTCCAACTTTTCGGTTAACAGCCTTTCGCGGTAGCCAATTGCGCCACGGAGACAGTCCTGCTCCACTCTCACCACCATCAGAACATATCTGCGCCATGGAGACAGTCCTGCTCCACTCTCACCACCATCAGAACATATCTTCAAAGCTATCAGCCCAAAGAAAAAAAAGCGCCGCACCACCAACGGGAGGGCTCGAAACTCCAACCTTTCGGTCAACAGCCGATCGCGCTAGCCCATTGCGCCACGGAGACAGTCTTGCTCCCCTCTCACCGTCATCAGAACATATCTTCAAAGCTATCAGCCCAAAGAAAAAAAAGCGCCATACCACCACCGGGTGGGCTCGAACCTCCGACCTTTTGCTTAGCAGCCGATCGCGCTAGCCAATTGCGCCATGGAGACAGTCCCGCTCCACTCTTACCACCATCTGAACATATCTTCAAAGCTATCAGCCCAAAGAAAAAGAAGCGCCGCACCACCACCGGATGGGCTCGAACCTCCAACTTTTCGGTTAACAGCCGATCACGCTAGCCAATTGCGCCACGGAGACAGTCCTGCTCCACTCTCACCACCATCAGAACATATCTTCAAAGCTATCAGCCGTAAGAAAAAAAGCGCCGCACCACCACCGGGTGAGCTCGAACCTCCAACATTTCAGTTAACAGCCGGTCGCGCTAGCCGATTGCGCCACGGAGACAGTCCTGCTCTACTCTCACCACCGTCAGAACATATCTTCAAAGCTATCAGCCCAAAGGAAAAAAAGCGCCGCACCACCGCCGGGTGGGCTCGAAACTCCAACCGTTCGGTTAACAGCCGATCGCGCTAGCCAATTGCGCCACGGAGACAGTCGTGCTCCACTCTCACCACCATCAGAACATATCTTCAAAGCTATCAGCGCAAAGAAAAAAGAAAAACACCACTCCCGGGAGGGCTCGAACCTCCAACTTTTCGGTTAACAGCAGATCGCGCTGGCCAATTGCGCCACGGAGACATTCCTGCTCCACTCTCACCGCAATTAGAACATATCTTCAAAGCTATCAGCCCAAAGAAAAAAAAAGCGCCGCACCACCACCGGGTGGGCTCGAACCACCAACCTTTCGGTTAACAGCACATCGCGCTAGCCAATCGCGCCACGGAGACAATTGTGCTCCACTCTCACCACCATCAGAACATATCTTCAAAGCTATCAGCGCAAAGAAAAAATCAACACACCCCACCTGGGAGGGCTCGAACCTCCAACTTTTCGGTTAACAGCCGATCGCGCTAGCCAATTGCGCCACGGGGACCGTCCTGCTCCACTCTCATCACCGTCAGACCATTTCTTCAGAGCTATCACCCCAAAGAAAAAAAAGCGCCGCACCACCACCGGGGGTGCTCGAACCTCCAACCTTTCGGTTAACAGCCGATTGCGCTAGCCAATTGCCCCACGAAGACAGTCGTGCTCCAATCTCACCACCGTCAGAACATTTCTTCAGAGCTATCACCCCAAAGAAAAAAAAGCGCCCACCACCACCGGTTGGGCTCGAACCTCCAACCTTTCGGTTAACAGCCGATCGCGCTAGCCAATTGCGCCACGGAGACAGTCCTGCTCTACTCTCACCACCATCAGAACATATCTTCAAAGCTATCAGCCCAAAAAAAAAGCGCCACACCACCGCCGGGTGGGCTCGAAACTACAACCTTTCGGTTAACAGCCGATCGCGCTAGCCAATTGCGCCACGGAGACAGTCCTGCTCCACTCTCACCACCATAAGAACATATCTTCAAAGCTATCAGCCCAAAGACAAAAAAGCGCCGCACCACCACCGGGTGGGCTGGAACCTCCGACCTTTTGGTTAACAGCCGATCGCGCTAGCCAATTGCGCCACGGAGACGGTCCTGCTCCACTCTCACCACCATCAGAACATATCTTCAAAGCTATCAGCCCAAAGAAAAAAAAGCGCCCACCACCACCGGTTGGGCTCGAACCTCCAACCTTTCGGTTAACAGCCGATCGCGCTAGCCAATTACGCCACGGAGACAGTCCTGCTCCACTCTAACCACCATCAGAACATATCTTCAAAGCTATCAGCCCAAAGAAAAAAAAGCGCCGCACCACCACCGGGTCGGCTCGAACCTCCGACCTTTCGGTTAACAGCCGATCGCGCTAGCCAATAGCGCCATGGAGACAGTCCCGCTCCACTCTCACCACCATCAGAACATATCTTCAAAGATATCAGCCCAAAGAAAAAAAAGCGCCGCACCACCACGAGTTGGGCTCGAACCTCCAACTTTTCGGTTAACAGCCGATCACGCTAGCCAATTGCGCCATGGAGGCAGTCATGCTCCACTCTCACCACCATCAGGACATATCTTCAAAGCTATCAGCCCAAAGAAAAAAAAAGGGCCGCACAACCACCGGGTAGGCTCGAAACTCCAACTTTTCGGTTAACAGCCGATCGCGCTAGCCAATTGCGCCGCGGAGACAGTCCTGCTCCACTCTCACCACCATAAGAACATATCTTCAAAGCTATCAGCCCGAAGAAAAAAAAAGTGCCGCACCACCACCGGGTGGGCTCGAACCTCCGACCTTTTGGTTAACAGCCGATCGCGCTAGCCAATTGCGCCACCGAGACTGTGCTGCTCCACTCTCACCACCATAATAACATATCTTCAAAGCTATCAGCCCAAAGAAAAAAAAGCACCGCACCACCAACGGTTGGGCTCCAACCTCCAACCTTTCGGTGAACAGCCGATCGCGCTAGCCAATTGCGCGCGGAGACAGTCGTGCTCCACTCTCACCACCATCAGAACATATCTTCAAAGCTATCAGCGCAAAGAAAAAAAAGCGCCGCACCACCACCAGGTGGGCTCGAACCTCAAACCTTTCGGTTAACAGCCGATCGCGCTAGCCAATTGCGCCACGGAGACAGTCCTGCTCCACTCTCACCACCATCAGAACATATCTTCAAAGCTATCAGCCCAAAGAAAAAAAAGCGCCGCACCACTCCCGGGAGGGCTCGAAACTCCAACCTTTCGGTTAACAGCTGATCGCGCTAGCCAATTGCGCCACGGAGACAGTCCTGCTCTACTCTCACCACCATCAGAACATATCTTCAAAGCTATCAGCCCAAAGAAAAAAAAGCGCCGCACCACCGCCGGGTGGGCTCGAAACTCCAACCTTTCGGTTAACAGCCGATCGCGCTAGCCAATTGCGCCATGGAGACAGTCCTGCTCCACTCTCACCACCATCAGAACATATCTTCAAAGCTATCAGTCCAAACAAAAAAAGCGCCATACCACCAACGGGTGGGCTCGAACCTCCGACCTTTTGGATAAGAGCCGATCGCGCTAGCCAATTGCGCCACGGAGACAGTCCTGCTCCACTCTCACCACCATAAGAACATATCTTCAAAGCTATCAGCCCGAAGAAAAAAAAAGCGCCGCACCACCACCGGGTGGGCTCGAACATCCAACCTTTCTGTTACCAGCCGATCGCGCTAGCCAATTGCCCCACGAAGACAGTCGTGCTCCACTCTCACCACCGTCAGAACATTTCTTCAGAGCTATCGGCGCAAAGAAAAAAAAGCGCTGCACCACCACCAGGTGGGCTCGAACCTCCAACCTTTGGGTTAACAGCCGATCGCGCTAGCCCATTGCGCCACGAAGACAGTCCTGCTCCACTCTCACCACCATCAGAACATATCTTCAAAGCTATCAGCACAAAAAAAGCAACACACCTCTCCCGAGAGGGCTCGAAACTCCAACCTTTCGGTTAACAGCCGATCGCGCTAGCCAATTGCGCCACGGAGACAGTCCTGCTCTACTCTCACCACCATCAGAACATATCTTCAAAGCTATCAGCCCAAAGAAAAAAAAGCGCCGTACCACCGCCGGGTGGGCTCGAAACTCCAACCTTTCGGTTAACAGCCGATCGCGCTAGCCAATTGCGCCACGGAGACGGTCCTGCTCCACTCTCACCACCATCAGAACATAACTTCGAAGCTATCAGCCCAAACAAATAAAGTGCCATACCACCACCGGGTGGGCTGGAACCTCCGACCTTTTGGTTAACAGCCGATCGCGCTAGCCAATTGCGCCATGGAGACAGTCCTGCTCCACTCTCACCACCATCAGAACATATCTTCAAAGCTATCAGCCCAAAGAAAAAAAAGCGCCATACCACCACCGGGTGGGCTCGAACCTCCGACCTTTTAGTTAACAGCCGATCGCGCTAGCCAATTGCGCCATGCAGACAGTCCTGCTCCACTCTCACCACCATCAGAACATATCTTCAGAGCTATCAGCCGAACGAAAAAAAAGCGCCGCACCACCACCGGGTGGGCTCGAACATCCAACCTTTCTGTTACCAGCCGATCGCGCTAGCCAATTGCGCCACGGAGACAGTCCTGCTCCACTCTCACCACCATAAGAACATATCTTCAAAGCTATCAGCCCAAAGAAAAAAAAGCACCGCACCACCACCGGGTGGGCTCGAACTTCCGATTTTTTGGTTAACAGCCGATCGCGCTAGCCAATTGCGCCACGGAGACAGTCCTGCTCCACTCTCACCACCGTAAGAACATATCTTCAAAGCTATCAGCCCGAAGAAAAAAAAGCGCCGCACCACCACCGGGTGGGCTCGAACATCCAACCTTTCTGTCACCAGCCGATCGCGCTAGCCAATTGCCCCACGGAGACAGTCGTGCTCCACTCTCACCACCGTCAGAACATTTCTTCAGAGCTATCACCCCAAAGAAAAAAATGTGCTGCACCACCACCGGTTGGGCTCGAAACTCCAACCTTTCGGTTAACAGCCGATCGCGCTAGCCCATTGCGCTACGGAGGCAGTCTTGCTCCACTCTCACCATCATCAGAACATATTTTCAAAGCTATCAGCGCAAAGAAAAAAAAGCGCTGCACCACCACCAGGTGGGCTCGAACCTCCAACCTTTCGGTTAACAGCCGATCGCGCTAGCCCATTGCGCCACGAAGACAGTCCTGCTCCACTCTCACCACCATCAGAACATATCTTCCAAGCTATCAGCACAAAAAAAAGCAACACACCTCTCCCGAGAGGGCTCGAAACTCCAACCTTTCGGTTAACAGCCGATCGCGCTAGCCAATTGCGCCACGGAGACAGTCCTGCTATACTCTCACCACCATCAGAACATATCTTCAAAGCTATCAGCCCAAAGAAAAAAAAGCGCCGCACCACCGCCGGGTGGGCTCGAAACTCCAACCTTTCGGTTAACAGCCGATCGCGCTAGCCAATTGCGCCACGGAGACAGTCCTGCTCCACTCTCACCACCATCAGAACATAACTTCAAAGCTATCAGCCCAAACAAAAAAAGCGCCATACCACCACCGGGTGGGCTCGAACTCCGACCTTTTGGTTAACAGCCGATCGCGCTAGCCAATTGCGCCATGGAGACAGTCCTGCTCCACTCTCACCACCATCAGAACATATCTTCAAAGCTATCAGCCCAAAGAAAAAAAAGCGCCGCACCACCTCGAGTTGGGCTCGAACCTCCAACTTTTCGGTTAACAGCCGATCACGCTAGCCAATTGCGCCATAGAGGCAGTCATGCTCCACTCTCACCACCATCAGAACATATCTTCAAAGCTATCAGCCCAAAGAAAAAGAAGTGCCGCACAACCACCGGGTAGGCTCGAACCTCCAACTTTTCGGTTAACAGCCGATCACGCTAGCCAATTGCGCCATGGAGACAGTCCTGCTCCACTCTCACCACCATCAGAACATATCTTCAAAGCTATCAGCCCAAAGAAAAAAAGCGCCGCACCACCACGAGGTGGGCTCGAACCTCCAACTTTTCGGTTAACAGCCGATCACGCTAGCCAATTGCGCCATGGAGACAGTCATGCTCCACTCTCACCACCACCAGAACATATCTTCAAAGCTATCAGCCCACAGAAAAAAAAGCGCCGCACAACCACCGGGTAGGCTCGAACCTCCAACTTTTCGGTTAACAGCCGATCGCGCTAGCCAATTGCGCCACGGAGACAGTCCTGCTCCACTCTCAACACCATAAGAACATATCTTCAAAGCTATCAGCTCAAAGAAAAAAAAGCGCCGCACCACCACCGGGTGGGCTCCAACCTCCGACCTTTTGGTTAACAGCCGATCGCGCTAGCCAATTGCGCCACGGAGACAGTCCTGCTCCACTCTCACCACCATAAGAACATATCTTCAAAGCTATCAGCCCAAAGAAAAAAAAAGCGCCGCACCACCACCGGGTGGGCTCGAACATCCAACCTTTCGGTTAACAGCCGATCGCGCTAGCCAATGCCCCACGGAGACAGTCGTGCTCCACTCTCACCACCGTCAGAACATTTCTTCAGAGCTATCACCCCAAAGAAAAAAAAGCGCCGCACCTCCACCGGTTGGGCTCGAACCTCCAACCTTTCGGTTAACAGCCGATCGCGCTAGCCAATTGCGCCACGAAGACAGTCCTGCTCCACTCTCACCACCATCAGAACATATCTTCAAAGCTATTACCGCAAAGAAAAAAGCAACACACCACTCCCGGGAGGGCTCGAAACTCCAACCTTTCGGTTAACAGCCGATCGCGCTAGCCAATTGCGCCACGGAGACAGTCCTGCTCTACTCTCACCACCATCAGAACATATCTTCAAAGCTATCAGCCCAAAGAAAAAAAAGCGCCATACCACCACCGGGTGGGCTCGAACCTCCGACCTTTTGGTTAACAGCCGATCGCGCTAGCCAATTGCGCCAAGGAGACAGTCCTGCTCCACTCTCACCACCATCAGAACATATCTTCAAGGCTATCCGCACAAAGAAAAAAGCAACACACCTCTCCCGAGAGGGCTCGAAACTCCAATCATTCGGTTAACAGCCGATCGCGCTAGCCAATTGCGCCACGGAGACAGTCCTGCTCTACTCTCACCACAATCAGAACATATCTTCAAAGCTATCAGCCCAAAGAAAAAAAAGCGCCGCACCACCGCCGGGTGGGCTCGAAACTCCAACCTTTCGGTTAACAGCCGGTCGCGCTAGCCAATTGCGCCACGGAGACAGTCCTGCTCCACTCTCACCACCATCAGAACATATGTTCAAAGCTATCAGTCCAAACAAAAAAGCGCCATACCACCACCGGGTGGGCTCGAACCTCCGACCTTTTAGCTAACAGCCGATCGCGCTAGCCAATTGCGCCATGGAGACAGTCCTGCTCCACTCTCACCACCATCAGAACATATCTTCAAAGCTATCAGCCCAAAGAAAAAAAAGCGCCGCACCACCTCGAGTTGGGCTCGAACCTCCAACTTTTCGGTTAACAGCCGATCACGCTAGCCAATTGCGCCATAGAGGCAGTCATGCTCCACTCTCACCACCATCAGAACATATCTTCAAAGCTATCAGCCCAAAGAAAAAAAAGCGCCGCACAACCACCGGGTAGGCTCGAACCTCCAACTTTTCGGTTAACAGCCGATCGCGCTAGCCAATTGCGCCACGGAGACAGTCCTGCTCCACTCTCAACACCATAAGAACATATCTTCAAAGCTATCAGCCCAAAGAAAAAAAAGCGCCGCACCACCACCGGGTGGGCTCCAACCTCCGACCTTTTGGTTAACAGCCGATCGCGCTAGCCAATTGCGCCACGGAGACAGTCCTGCTCCACTCTCACCACCATAAGAACATATCTTCCAAGCTATCAGCCCAAAGAAAAAAAAAGCGCCGCACCACCACCGGGTGGGCTCGAACATCCAACCTTTCGGTTAACAGCCGATCGCGCTAGCCAATGCCCCACGGAGACAGTCGTGCTCCACTCTCACCACCGTCAGAACATTTCTTCAGAGCTATCACCTCAAAGAAAAAAAAGCGCCGCACCTCCACCGGTTGGGCTCGAACCTCCAACCTTTCGGTTAACAGCCGATCGCGCTAGCCAATTGCGCCACGAAGACAGTCCTGCTCCACTCTCACCACCATCAGAACATATCTTCAAAGCTATTACCGCAAAGAAAAAAGCAACACACCACTCCCGGGAGGGCTCGAAACTCCAACCTTTCGGTTAACAGCCGATCGCGCTAGCCAATTGCGCCACGGAGACAGTCCTGCTCTACTCTCACCACCATCAGAACATATCTTCAAAGCTATCAGCCCAAAGAAAAAAAAGCGCCATACCACCACCGGGTGGGCTCGAACCTCCGACCTTTTGGTTAACAGCCGATCGCGCTAGCCAATTGCGCCAAGGAGACAGTCCTGCTCCACTCTCACCACCATCAGAACATATCTTCAAGGCTATCCGCACAAAGAAAAAAGCAACACACCTCTCCCGAGAGGGCTCGAAACTCCAATCATTCGGTTAACAGCCGATCGCGCTAGCCAATTGCGCCACGGAGACAGTCCTGCTCTACTCTCACCACAATCAGAACATATCTTCAAAGCTATCAGCCCAAAGAAAAAAAAGCGCCGCACCACCGCCGGGTGGGCTCGAAACTCCAACCTTTCGGTTAACAGCCGGTCGCGCTAGCCAATTGCGCCACGGAGACAGTCCTGCTCCACTCTCACCACCATCAGAACATATGTTCAAAGCTATCAGTCCAAACAAAAAAGCGCCATACCACCACCGGGTGGGCTCGAACCTCCGACCTTTTAGCTAACAGCCGATCGCGCTAGCCAATTGCGCCATGCAGACAGTCCTGCTCCACTTTCACCACCATCAGAACATATCTTCAAAGCTATCAGCCCAAAGAAAAAAAAGCGCCGCAGCACCACGAGGTGGGCTCGAACCTCCAACTTTTCGGTTAACAGCCGATCACGCTAGCCAATTGCGCCATGGAGACAGTCATGCTCCACTCTCACCACCACCAGAACATATCTTCAAAGCTATCAGCCCAAAGAAAAGAAACGCCGCACAACCACCGGGTAGGCTCGAACCTCCAACTTTTCGGTTAACAGCCGATCGCGCTAGCCAATTGCACCACGGAGACAGTCCTGCTCCACTCTCACCACCATAAGAACATATCTTCAAAGCTATCAGCCCAAAGAAAAAAAAGCGCCGCACCACCACCGGGTGGGCTCGAACCTCCGACCTTTTGGTTAACAGCCGATCGCGCTAGCCAATTGCGCCACGGAGACAGACCTGCTCCACTCTCACCACCATAAGAACATATCTTCAAAGCTATCAGCCCAAAGAAAAAAAAGCGCCGCACCACCACCGGGTGGGCTCGAACATCCAACCTTTCGGTTAACAGCCGATCGCGCTAGCCAATTGCCCCACGGAGACAGTCGTGCTCCACTCTCACCACCGTCAGAACATTTCTTCAGAGCTATCACCCCAAAGAAAAAAAGGCGCCGCACCACCACCGGTTGGGCTCGAACCTCCAACCTTTCGGTTAACAGCCGATCGCGCTAGCCAATTGCGCCACGAAGACAGTCCTGCTACACTCTCACCACCATCAGAACATATCTTCAAAGCTATTACCGCAAAGAAAAAAGCAACACACCACTCCCGGGAGGGCTCGAAACTCCAACCTTTCGGTTAACAGCCGATCGCGCTAGCCCATTGCGCTACGGGGGCAGTCTTGCTCCACTCTCACCATCATCAGAACATATCTTCAAAGTTATCAGCGCAAAGAAAAAAAAGGCGCTGCCCCACCACAAGGTGGGCTCGAACCTCCAACCTTTCGGTTAACAGCCGATCGCGCTAGCCAATTGCGCCACGGAGACAGTCCTGCTCTACTCTCACCACAATCAGAACATATCTTCAAAGCTATCAGCCCAAAGAAAAAAAAGCGCCGCACCACCGCCGGGTGGGCTCGAAACTCCAACCTTTCGGTTAACAGCCGGTCGCGCTAGCCAATTGCGCCACGGAGACAGTCCTGCTCCACTCTCACCACCATCAGAACATATGTTCAAAGCTATCAGTCCAAACAAAAAAGCGCCATACCACCACCGGGTGGGCTCGAACCTCCGACCTTTTAGCTAACAGCCGATCGCGCTAGCCAATTGCGCCATGCAGACAGTCCTGCTCCACTTTCACCACCATCAGAACATATCTTCAAAGCTATCAGCCCAAAGAAAAAAAAGCGCCGCAGCACCACGAGGTGGGCTCGAACCTCCAACTTTTCGGTTAACAGCCGATCACGCTAGCCAATTGCGCCATGGAGACAGTCATGCTCCACTCTCACCACCACCAGAACATATCTTCAAAGCTATCAGCCCAAAGAAAAGAAACGCCGCACAACCACCGGGTAGGCTCGAACCTCCAACTTTTCGGTTAACAGCCGATCGCGCTAGCCAATTGCACCACGGAGACAGTCCTGCTCCACTCTCACCACCATAAGAACATATCTTCAAAGCTATCAGCCCAAAGAAAAAAAAGCGCCGCACCACCACCGGGTGGGCTCGAACCTCCGACCTTTTGGTTAACAGCCGATCGCGCTAGCCAATTGCGCCACGGAGACAGACCTGCTCCACTCTCACCACCATAAGAACATATCTTCAAAGCTATCAGCCCAAAGAAAAAAAAGCGCCGCACCACCACCGGGTGGGCTCGAACATCCAACCTTTCGGTTAACAGCCGATCGCGCTAGCCAATTGCCCCACGGAGACAGTCGTGCTCCACTCTCACCACCGTCAGAACATTTCTTCAGAGCTATCACCCCAAAGAAAAAAAGGCGCCGCACCACCACCGGTTGGGCTCGAACCTCCAACCTTTCGGTTAACAGCCGATCGCGCTAGCCAATTGCGCCACGAAGACAGTCCTGCTACACTCTCACCACCATCAGAACATATCTTCAAAGCTATTACCGCAAAGAAAAAAGCAACACACCACTCCCGGGAGGGCTCGAAACTCCAACCTTTCGGTTAACAGCCGATCGCGCTAGCCCATTGCGCTACGGGGGCAGTCTTGCTCCACTCTCACCATCATCAGAACATATCTTCAAAGTTATCAGCGCAAAGAAAAAAAAGGCGCTGCCCCACCACAAGGTGGGCTCGAACCTCCAACCTTTCGGTTAACAGCCGATCGCGCTAGCCAATTGCACCACGGAGACAGTCCTGCTCCACTCTCACCACCATAAGAACATATCTTCAAAGCTATCAGCCCAAAGAAAAAAAAAGCGCCGCACCACCACCGGGTGGGCTCGAACCTCCGACCTTTTGGTTAACAGCCGATCGCGCTAGCCAATTGCGCCACGGAGACAGACCTGTTCCACTCTCACCACCATAAGAACATATCTTCAAAGCTATCAGCCCAAAGAAAAAAAAGCGCCGCACCACCACCGGGTGGGCTCGAACATCCAACCTTTCGGTTAACAGCCGATCGCGCTAGCCAATTGCCCCACGGAGACAGTCGTGCTCCACTCTCACCACCGTCAGAACATTTCTTCAGAGCTATCACCCCAAAGAAAAAAAGGCGCCGCACCACCACCGGTTGGGCTCGAACCTCCAACCTTTCGGGTAACAGCCGATCGCGCTAGCCAATTGCGCCACGAAGACAGTCCTGCTACACTCTCACCACCATCAGAACATATCTTCAAAGCTATTACCGCAAAGAAAAAAGCAACACACCACTCCCGGGAGGGCTCGAAACTCCAACCTTTCGGTTAACAGCCGATCGCGCTAGCCAATTGCGCCACGAAGACAGTCCTGCTCCACTCTCACCACCATCAGAACATATCTTCAAAGCTATTACCGCAAAGAAAAAAGCAACACACCACTCCCGGGAGGGCTCGAAACTCCAACCTTTCGGTTAACAGCCGATCGCGCTAGCCAATTGCGCCACGGAGACAGTCCTGCTCTACTCTCACCACCATCAGAACATATCTTCAAAGCTATCAGCCCAAAAAAAAAGCGCCATACCACCACCGGGTGGGCTCGAACCTCCGACCTTTTGGTTAACAGCCGATCGCGCTAGCCAATTGCGCCAAGGAGACAGTCCTGCTCCACTCTCACCACCATCAGAACATATCTTCAAGGCTATCCGCACAAAGAAAAAAGCAACACACCTCTCCCGAGAGGGCTCGAAACTCCAATCATTCGGTTAACAGCCGATCGCGCTAGCCAATTGCGCCACGGAGACAGTCCTGCTCTACTCTCACCACAATCAGAACATATCTTCAAAGCTATCAGCCCAAAGAAAAAAAAAGCGCCGCACCACCGCCGGGTGGGCTCGAAACTCCAACCTTTCGGTTAACAGCCGGTCGCGCTAGCCAATTGCGCCACGGAGACAGTCCTGCTCCACTCTCACCACCATCAGAACATATCTTCAAAGCTATCAGTCCAAACAAAAAAGCGCCATACCACCACCGGGTGGGCTCGAACCTCCGACCTTTTAGTTAACAGCCGATCGCGCTAGCCAATTGCGCCATGCAGACAGTCCTGCTCCACTCTCACCACCATCAGAACATATCTTCAAAGCTATCAGTCCAAAGAAAAAAAAGCGCCGCAGCACCACGAGGTGGGCTCGAACCTCCAACTTTTTGGTTAACAGCCGATCACGCTAGCCAATTGCGCCATGGAGACAGTCATGCTCCACTCTCACCACCACCAGAACATATCTTCAAAGCTATCAGCCCAAAGAAAAGAAACGCCGCACAACCACCGGGTAGGCTCGAACCTCCAACTTTTCGGTTAACAGCCGATCGCGCTAGCCAATTGCACCACGGAGACAGTCCTGCTCCACTCTCACCACCATAAGAACATATCTTCAAAGCTATCAGCCCAAAGAAAAAAAAGCGCCGCACCACCACCGGGTGGGCTCGAACCTCCGACCTTTTGGTTAACAGCCGATCGCGCTAGCCAATTGCGCCACGGAGACAGACCTGCTCCACTCTCACCACCATAAGAACATATCTTCAAAGCTATCAGCCCAAAGAAAAAAAAGCGCCGCACCACCACCGGGTGGGCTCGAACATCCAACCTTTCGGTTAACAGCCGATCGCGCTAGCCAATTGCCCCACGGAGACAGTCGTGCTCCACTCTCACCACCGTCAGAACATTTCTTCAGAGCTATCACCCCAAAGAAAAAAAGGCGCCGCACCACCACCGGTTGGGCTCGAACCTCCAACCTTTCGGTTAACAGCCGATCGCGCTAGCCAATTGCGCCACGAAGACAGTCCTGCTACACTCTCACCACCATCAGAACACATCTTCAACGCTATTACCGCAAAGAAAAAAGCCACACACCACTCCCGGGAGGGCTCGAAACTCCAACCTTTCGGTTAACAGCCGATCGCGCTAGCCCATTGCGCTACGGGGGCAGTCTTGCTCCACTCTCACCATCATCAGAACATATCTTCAAAGTTATCAGCGCAAAGAAAAAAAAGGCGCTGCCCCACCACAAGGTGGGCTCGAACCTCCAACCTTTCGGTTAACAGCCGATCATGCTAGCCCGTTGCGCCACGAAGACAGTCTTGCTCAGCTCTCGCCACCATCAGTACATATCTTCAAAGCTATCAGCGCAAAGAAAAAAGCAACACACCACTCCCGGGAGGGCTCGAAACTCCAACCTTTCGGTCAACAGCCGATCGCGCTAGCCAATTGCGCCACGGAGACAGTCCTGCTCCACTCTCACCACCATCAGAACATATCTTCAAAGCTATCAGCCCAAAGAAAAAAAGCGCCATACCACCACCGGGTGGGCTCGAACCTCCGACCTTTTGGTTAACAGCCGATCGCGCTAGCCATTTGCGCCATGGAGACAGTCCTGCTCCACTCTCACCACCATCAGAACATATCTTCAATGCTATCCGCACAAAGAAAAAAGCAACACACCTCTCCCGAGAGGGATCAAACTCCAATCTTTCGGTTAACAGCCGACCGCGCTAGCCAATTGCGCCACGGAGACAGTCCTGCTCTACTCTCACCACCATCAGAACATATCTTCAAAGCTATCAGCCCAAAGAAAAAAAAGTGCCGCACCACTGCCGGGTGCGCTCGAAACTCCAACCTTTTGGTTAACAGCCGATCGCGCTAGCCAATTGCGCCACGGACACAGTCCTGCTCCTCTCTCACCACCATCAGAACATAACTTCAAAGCTATCAGCCCAAACAAAAAAAGCGCCATACCACCACCGGGTGGGCTCGAACCTCCGACCTTTTGGTTAACAGCCGATCGCGCTAGCCAATTGCGCCATGGAGACAGTCCTGCTCCACTCTCACCACCATCAGAACATATCTTCAAAGCTATCAGCCCAAAGAAAAAAAAGCGCCGCACCACCACGAGTTGGGCTCGAACCTCCAACTTTTCGGTTAACAGCCGATCACGCTAGCCAATTGCGCCATGGAGGCAGTCATGCTCCACTCTCACCACCATCAGAACATATCTTCAAAGCTATCAGCCCAAAGAAAAAAAAGTGCCGCACAACCACCGGGTAGGCTCGAACATCCAACTTTTCGGTCAACAGCCGATCACGCTAGCGAATTGCGCCATGGAGACAGTCCTGCTCCACTCTCACCACCTTCAGAACATATCTTCAAAGCTATCAGCCCAAAGAAAAAAAAGCGCCGCACCACCACGAGGTGGGCTCGAACCTCCAACTTTTCGGTTAACAGCCGATCGCGCTAGCCCGTTGCGCCACAAAGACAGTCTTGCTCCACTCACACCACCATCAGAACATATCTTCAATGCTATCCGCACAAAGAAAAAAGCAACAGACCTCTCCCGAGAGGGCTCGAAACTCCAATCTTTCGGTTAACAGCCGACCGCGCTAGCCAATTGCGCCACGGAGACAGTCCTGCTCTACTCTCACCACCATCAGAACATATCTTCAAAGCTATCAGCCCAAAGAAAAAAAAGCACCGCACCACCGCCGGGTGGGCTCGAAACTCCAACCTTTCGGTTAACAGCCGATCGCGCTAGCCAATTGCGCCACGGAGACAGTCCTGCTCCACTCTAACCACCATCAGAACATATCTTCAAAGCTATCAGTCCAAACAAAAAAAGCGCCATACCACCAACGGGTGGGCTCGAACCTCCGACCTTTTGGTTAAGAGCCGATCGCGCTAGCCAATTGCGCCATGGAGACAGTCCTGCTCCACTCTCACCACCATCAGAACATATCTTCAAAGCTATCAGCCCAAAGAAAAAAAAGCACCGCACCACCACCGGGTGGGCTCGAACCTCCGACCTTTTGGTTAACAGCCGATCGCGCTAGCCAATTGCGCCACGGAGACAGTCTGCTCCACTCTCACCACCATAAGAACATATCTTCAAAGCTATCAGCCCGAAGAAAAAAAAGCGCCACACCACCACCGGGTGGGCTCGAACATCCAACCTTTCTGTTACCAGCCGATCGCGCTAGCCAATTGCCCCACGGAGACAGTCGTGCTCCACTCTCACCACCGTCAGAACATTTCTTCAGAGCTATCACCCCAAAGAAAAAAAAGCGCCGCACCACCACCGGTTGGGCTCGAAACTCCAACCTTTCGATTAACAGCCGATCGCGCTAGCCCATTGCGCTACGGAGGCAGTCTTGCTCCACTCTCACCATCATCAGAACATATCTTCAAAGCTATCAGCGCAAAGAAAAAAAAGCGCTGCACCACCACCACTAGGTGGGCTCGAACCTCCAAACTTTCGGTTAACAGCCGATCGCGCTAGCCCATTGCGCCACGAAGACAGTCCTGCTTCACTCTCACCACCATCAGAACATATCTTCAAAGCTATCAGCACAAAAAAAAGCAACACACCTCTCCCGAGAGGGCTCGAAACTCCAACCTTTCGGTTAACAGCCGATCGCGCTAGCCAATTGCGCCACGGAGACAGTCCTGCTCTACTCTCACCACCATCAGAACATATCTTCAAAGCTTTCAGCCCAAAGAAAAAAAGTGCCCCACCACCGCCGGGAGGGCTCGAAACTCCAACCTTTTGGTTAACAGCCGATCGCGCTAGCCAATTGCGCCACGGAGACAGTCCTGCTCCACTCTCCCCACCATCAGAACATAACTTCAAAGCTATCAGCCCAAACAAAAAAAGCGCTATACCACCACCGGGTGGGCTCGAACCTCCGACCTTTTGGTTAACAGCCGATCGCGCTAGCCAATTGCGTCATGGAGACAGTCCTGCTCCACTCTCACCACCATCAGAACATATCTTCAAAGCTATCAGCCCAAAGAAAAAAAAGCGCCGCACCACCACGAGTTGGGCTCGAACCTCCAACTTTTCGGTTAACAGCCGATCACGCTAGCCAATTGCGCCATGGAGGCAGTCATGCTCCACCCTCACCACCATCAGAACATATCTTCAAAGCTATCAGCCCAAAGAAAAAAAGTGCCGCACAACCACCGGGTAGGCTCGAACCTCCAACTTTTCGGTTAACAGCTGATCGCGCTAGCCACTTGCGCCACGGAGACAGTCCTGCTCCACTCTCAACACCATAAGAACATATCTTCAAAGCTATCAGCCCAAAGAAAAAAAAGCGCCGCACCACCACCGGGTGGGCTCGAACCTCGGACCTTTTGGTTAACAGCCGATCGCGCTAGCCAATTGCGCCACGGAGACAGTCCTGCTCCACTCTCACCACCATAAGAACATATCTTCAAAGCTATCAGCCCAAAGAAAAAAAAGCGCCGCACCACCACCGGGGGGGCTCGAACATCCAACCTTTCGGTTAACAGCCGATCGCGCTAGCCAATGCCCCACGGAGACAGTCGTGCTCCACTCTCACCACCGTCAGAACATTTCTTCAGAGCTATCACCTCAAAGAAAAAAAAGCGCCGCACCACCACCGGTTGGGCTCGAACCTCCAACTTTCGGTTAACAGCCGATCGCGCTAGCCAATTGCGCCACGAAGACAGTCCTGCTCCACTCTCACCACCATCAGAACATATCTTCAAAGCTATTACCGCAAAGAAAAAAGCAACACACCACTCCCGGGAGGGCTCGAAACTCCAACCTTTCGGTTAACAGCCAATCGCGCTAGCCCATTGCGCTACGAAGGCAGTCTTGCTCCACTCTCACCATCATCAGAACATATCTTCAAAGCTATCAGCCCAAAGAAAAAAAGCGCTGCACTACCACCAGGTGGGCTCGAACCTCCAACCTTTCGGTTAACAGCCGATCGCGCTAGCCCATTGCGCCACGAAGACAGTCCTGCTCCACTCTCACCACCATCAGAACATATCTTCAAAGCTATCAGCACAAGAAAAAAGCAACAAACCTCTCCCGAGAGGGCTCGAAACTCCAACCTTTCGGTTAACAGCCGATCGCGCTAGCCAATTGCGCCACGGAGACAGTCCTGCTCTACTCTCACCACCATCAGAACATATCTTCAAAGCTATCAGCCCAAAGAAAAAAAAAGCGCCGCACCACCGCCGGGTGGGCTCGAAACTCCAACCTCTCGGTTAACAGCCGATCGCGCTAGCCAATTGCGCCACGGAGACAGTCCTGCTCCACTCTCACCACCATCAGAACATATCTTCAAAGCTATAAGCCCAAACAAAAAAAGCGCCATACCAACATCGGTAGGGCTCGAACCTCCGACCTTTCGGTTAACAGCCGATCGCGCTAGCCAATTGCGCCATGGAGACAGTCCCTCTCTACTCTCACCACCATCAGAACATATCTTCAAAGATATCAGCCCAAAGAAAAAAAAGCGCCGCACCACCACGAGTTGGGCTCGAACCTCCAACTTTTCGGTTAACAGCCGATCACGCTAGCAAATTGCGCCACATAGACAGTCCTGCTCCACTCTCAGCACTATCAGAACATATCTTCAAAGCTATCAGTCCAAACAAAAAAGCGCCATACCACCAACGGGTGGGCTCGAACCTCCGACCTTTTGGTTAAGAGCCGATCGCGCTAGCCAATTGCGCCATGGAGACAGTCCTGCTCCACTCTCACCACCATCAGAACATATCTTCAAAGCTATCAGCCCAAAGAAAAAAAAGCACCGCACCATCACCGGGTGGGCTCGAACCTCCGACCTTTTGGTTAACAGCCGATCGCGCTAGCCAATTGCGCCACGGAGACAGTCTGCTCCACTCTCACCACCATAAGAACATATCTTCAAAGCTATCAGCCCGAAGAAAAAAAAGCGCCACACCACCACCGGGTGGGCTCGAACATCTAACCTTTCTGTTACCAGCTGATCGCGCTAGCCAATTGCCCCACGGAGACAGTCGTGCTCCACTCTCACCACCGTCAGAACATTTCTTCAGAGCTATCACCCCAAAGAAAAAAAAGCGCCGCACCACCACCGGTTGGGCTCGAAACTCCAACCTTTCGATTAACAGCCGATCGCGCTAGCCCATTGCGCTACGGAGGCAGTCTTGCTCCACTCTCACCATCATCAGAACATATCTTCAAAGCTATCAGCGCAAAAAAAAAGCGCTGCACCACCACCACCAGGTGGGCTCGAACCTCCAACCTTTCGGTTAACAGCCGATCACGCTAGCCCATTGCACCACGAAGACAGTCCTGCTCCACTCTCTCCACCATCAGAACATATCTTCAAAGCTATCAGCACAAAAAAAGCAACACACCTCTCCCGAGAGGGCTCGAAACTCCAACCTTTCGGTTACCAGCCGATCGCGCTAGCCAATTGCGCCACGGAGACAGTCCTGCTCTACTCTCACCACCATCAGAACATATCTTCAAAGCTATCAGCCCAAAGAAAAAAAAGTGCCGCACCACCGCCGGGTGCGCTCGAAACTGCAACCTTTTGGTTAACAGCCGATCGCGCTAGCCAATTGCGCCACGGAGACAGTCCTGCTCCACTCTCACCACCATCAGAACATATCTTCAAAGCTATCAGCCCAAAGAAAAAAAGTGCCGCACAACCACCGGGTAGGCTCGAACATCCAACTTTTCGGTCAACAGCCGATCACGCTAGCCAATTGTGCCATGTAGACAGTCCTGCTCCACTCTCACCACCTTCAGAACATATCTTCAAAGCTATCAGCCCAAAGAAAAAAAAGCGCCGCACCACCACGAGGTGGGTTCGAACCTCCAACTTTTCGGTTAACAGCCGATCGCGCTAGCCCGTTCCGCCACGAAGACAGTCTTGCTCTACTCTCGCCACCATCAGAACATATCTTCAAAGCTATCAGCGCAAAGAAAAAAGCAACAAACCTCTCCCGAGAGGGCTCAAAACTCCAACCTTTCGGTTAACAGCCGATCGCGCTAGCCAATTGCGCCACGGAGACAGTCCTGCTCTACTCTCACCACCATCAGAACATATCTTCAAAGCTATCAGCCCAAAGAAAAAAAAAAGCGCCGCACCACCGCCGGGTGGGCTCGAAACTCCAACCTCTCGGTTAACAGCCGATCACGCTAGCCAATTGCGCCACCGAGACTGTCCTGCTCAACTCTCACCACCATAAGAACTTATCTTCAAAGCTATCAGCCCAAAGAAAAAAAAGCACCGCACCACCACCGGTTGGGCTCGAACCTCCATCCTTTCGGTTAACAGCAGATCGCGCTAGCCAATTGCGCCACGGAGACAATCATGCTACACTCTCACCACCATCAGAACATATCTTCAAAGCTATCAGCGCAAAGAAAAAAGCAACACACCCCACCCGGGAGGGCTCGAACCTCCAACTTTTCGGTTAACAGCCAATCGCGCTAGCCAATTGCGCCACGGGGACCGTCCTGCTTCACTCTCACCACCCTCAGACCATTTCTTCAGAGCTATCACCCCAAAGAAAAAAAAGCGCCACACCACCACCGGGTGGGCTCGAACCTCCAACCTTTCGGTTAACAGCCGATCGCGCTAGCCAATTGCGCCAAGGAGACAGTCCTGCTCTACTCTCACCATCATCAGAACATATCTTCAAAGCTCATCAGCCCAAAGAAATAAAAGCGCCGCACCACCGCCGGGTGGGCTCGAAACTCCAAACTTTCGGTTAACAGCCGATCGCGCTAGACAATTGCGCCACGGAGACAGTCCTGCTCCACTCTCACCACCATCAGAACATATCTTCAAAGCTATCAGCCCAAAGAATAAAAAAGCGCCATACCACCACCGGGTGGGCTCGAACCTCCGACCTTTTGGTTAACAGCCAATCGCGCTAGCCAATTGCGCCATGGAGACAGTCCTGCTCCACTCTCACCACCATCAGAACATATCTTCAATGCTATCCGCACAAAGAAAAAAGCAACACACCTCTCCCGAGAGGGCTCGAAACTCCAATCATTCGGTTAACAGCTGATCGCGCTAGCCAATTGCGCCACAAAGACAGTCTTGCTCCACTCTCGCCACCATCAGAACATATCTTCAAAGCTATCAGCGCAAAGAAAAAAGCAACACACCACTCCCGGCAGGGCTCGAAACTCCAACCTTTCGGTCAACAGCCGATCGCGCTAGCCAATTGCGCCACGGAGACAGTCCTGCTCCACTCTCACCACCATCAGAACATATCTTCAAAGCTATCATCCCAAAGAAAAAAAAGCGCCGCACCACCACGAGTTGGGCTCGAACCTCCAACTTTTCGGTTAACAGCCGATCACGCTAGCCAATTGCGCCATGAAGGCAGTCATGCTCCACTCTCACCACCATCAGAACATATCTTCAAAGCTATCAGCCCAAAGAAAAAAAAGTGCCGCACAACCACCGGGTAGGCTCGAACCTCCAACTTTTCGGTTAACAGCCGATCACGCTAGCCAATTGCGCCATGGAGACAGTCCTGCTCCACTCTCACCACCATCAGAACATATCTTCAAAGCTATCAGCCCAAAGAAAAAAAGCAACGCACCACCACGAGGTGGGCTCGAACCTCCAACTTTTCGGTTAACAGCCGATCACGCTAGCCAATTGCGCCATGGAGACAGTCATGCTCCACTCTCACCACCACCAGAACATATCTTCAAAGCTATCAGCCCACAGAAAAAAAAGCGCCGCACAACCACCGGGTAGGCTCGAACCTCCAACTTTTTGGTTAACAGCCGATCGCGCTAGCCACTTGCGCCACGGAGACAGTCCTGCTCCACTCTCAACACCATAAGAACATATCTTCAAAGCTATCAGCCCAAAGAAAAAAAAGCGCCGCACCACCACCGGGTGGGCTCGAACCTCGGACCTTTTGGTTAACAGCCGATCGCGCTAGCCAATTGCGCCACGGAGACAGTCCTGCTCCACTCTCACCACCATAAGAACATATCTTCAAAGCTATCAGCCCAAAGAAAAAAAAGCGCCGCACCACCACCGGGTGGGCTCGAACATCCAACCTTTCGGTTAACAGCCGATCGCGCTAGCCAATGCCCCACGGAGACAGTCGTGCTCCACTCTCACCACCGTCAGAACATTTCTTCAGAGCTATCACCTCAAAGAAAAAAAAGCGCCGAACCACCACCGGTTGGGCTCGAACCTCCAACCTTTCGGTTAACAGCCGATCGCGCTAGCCAATTGCGCCACGAAGACAGTCCTGCTCCACTCTCACCACCATCAGAACATATCTTCAAAGCTATTACCGCAAAGAAAAAAGCAACACACCACTCCCGGGAGGGCTCGAAACTCCAACCTTTCGGTTAACAGCCAATCGCGCTAGCCCATTGCGCTACGGAGGCAGTCTTGCTCCACTCTCACCATCATCAGAACATATCTTCAAAGCTATCAGCGCAAAGAAAAAAAAGCGCTGCACTACCACCAGGTGGGCTCGAACCTCCAACCTTTCGGTTAACAGCCGATCGCGCTAGCCCATTGCGCCACGAAGACAGTCCTGCTCCACTCTCACCACCATCAGAACATATCTTCAAAGCTATCAGCACAAGAAAAAAGCAACAAACCTCTCCCGAGAGGGCTCGAAACTCCAACCTTTCGGTTAACAGCCGATCGTGCTAGCCAATTGCGCCACGGAGACAGTCCTGCTCTACTCTCACCACCATCAGAACATATCTTCAAAGCTATCAGCCCAAAGAAAAAAAAAGCGCCGCACCACCGCCGGGTGGGCTCGAAACTCCAACCTCTCGGTTAACAGCCGATCGCGCTAGCCAATTGCGCCACGGAGACAGTCCTGCTCCACTCTCACCACCATCAGAACATATCTTCAAAGCTATCAGCCCAAACAAAAAAAGCGCCATACCAACACCGGTAGGGCTCGAACCTCCGACCTTTCGGTTAACAGCCGATCGCGCTAGCCAATTGCGCCATGGAGACAGTCCCGCTCTACTCTCACCACCATCAGAACATATCTTCAAAGATATCAGCCCAAAGAAAAAAAAGCGCCGCACCACCACGAGTTGGGCTCGAACCTCCAACTTTTCGGTTAACAGCCGATCACGCTAGCAAATTGCGCCACATAGACAGTCCTGCTCCACTCTCAGCACTATCAGAACATATCTTCAAAGCTATCAGTCCAAACAAAAAAGCGCCATACCACCAACGGGTGGGCTCGAACCTCCGACCTTTTGGTTAAGAGCCGATCGCGCTAGCCAATTGCGCCATGGAGACAGTCCTGCTCCACTCTCACCACCATCAGAACATATCTTCAAAGCTATCAGCCCAAAGAAAAAAAAGCACCGCACCACCACCGGGTGGGCTCGAACCTCCGACCTTTTGGTTAACAGCCGATCGCGCTAGCCAATTGCGCCACGGAGACAGTCTGCTCCACTCTCACCACCATAAGAACATATCTTCAAAGCTATCAGCCCGAAGAAAAAAAAGCGCCACACCACCACCGGGTGGGCTCGAACATCCAACCTTTCTGTTACCAGCCGATGGCGCTAGCCAATTGCCCCACGGAGACAGTCGTGCTCCACTCTCACCACCGTCAGAACATTTCTTCAGAGCTATCACCCCAAAGAAAAAAAAGCGCCGCACCACCACCGGTTGGGCTCGAAACTCCAACCTTTCGATTAACAGCCGATCGCGCTGCCCCATTGCGCTACGGAGGCAGTCTTGCTCCACTCTCACCATCATCAGAACATATCTTCAAAGCTATTAGCGCAAAAAAAAGCGCTGCACCACCACCACCAGGTGGGCTCGAACCTCCAACCTTTCGGTTAACAGCCGATCGCGCTAGCCCATTGCGCCACGAAGACAGTCCTGCTCCACTCTCACCACCATCAGAACATATCTTCAAAGCTATCAGCACAAAAAAAGCAACACACCTCTCCCGAGAGGGCTCGAAACTCCAACCTTTCGGTTACCAGCCGATCGCGCTAGCCAATTGCGCCACGGAGACAGTCCTGCTCTACTCTCACCACCATCAGAACATATCTTCAAAGCTATCAGCCCAAAGAAAAAAAAGTGCCGCACCACCGCCGGGTGCGCTCGAAACTGCAACCTTTTGGTTAACAGCCGATCGCGCTAGCCAATTGCGCCACGGAGACAGTCCTGCTCCACTCTCACCACCATCAGAACATATCTTCAAAGCTATCAGCCCAAAGAAAAAAAGTGCCGCACAACCACCGGGTAGGCTCGAACATCCAACTTTTCGGTCAACAGCCGATCACGCTAGCCAATTGTGCCATGGAGACAGTCCTGCTCCACTCTCACCACCTTCAGAACATATCTTCAAAGCTATCAGCCCAAAGAAAAAAAAGCGCCGCACCACCACGAGGTGGGTTCGAACCTCCAACTTTTCGGTTAACAGCCGATCGCGCTAGCCCGTTCCGCCACGAAGACAGTCTTGCTCTACTCTCGCCACCATCAGAACATATCTTCAAAGCTATCAGCGCAAAGAAAAAAGCAACAAACCTCTCCCGAGAGGGCTCGAAACTCCAACCTTTCGGTTAACAGCCGATCGCGCTAGCCAATTGCGCCAAGGAGACAGTCCTGCTCTACTCTCACCACCATCAGAACATATCTTCAAAGCTATCAGCCCAAAGAAAAAAAAAGCGCCGCACCACCGCCGGGTGGGCTCGAAACTCCAACCTCTCGGTTAACAGCCGATCGCGCTAGCCAATTGCGCCACGGAGACAGTCCTGCTCCACTCTCAGCACTATCGGAACATATCTTCAAAGTTATCAGCGCAAAGAAAAAAGCAACACACCTCTCCCGAGAGGGCTCGACACTCCAATTTTTCGGTTAACAGCCGACCGCGCTAGCCAATTGCGCCACGGAGACAGTCCTGCTCTACTCTCACCACCATCAGAACATATCTTCAAAGCTATCAGCCCAAAGAAAAAAAAGCGCCGCACTACCGCCGGGTGGGCTCGAAACTCCAACCTTTCGGTTAACAGCCGATCGCGCTAGCCAATTGCGCCACATAGACAGTCCTGCTCCACTCTCAGCACTATCGGAACATATCTTCAAAGCTATCAGTCCAAACAAAAAAGCGCCATACCACCAACGGGTGGGCTCGAACCTCCGACCTTTTGGTTAAGAGCCGATCGCGCTAGCCAATTGCGCCATGGAGACAGTCCTGCTCCACTCTCACCACCATCAGAACATATCTTCAAAGCTATCAGCCCAAAGAAAAAAAAGCACCGCACCACCACCGGGTGGGCTCGAACCTCCGACTTTTCGGTTAACAGCCGATCACGCTAGCCAATTGCGCCATGGAGGCAGTCATGCTCCACTCTCACCATCATCAGAACATATCTTCAAAGTTATCAGCGCAAAGAAAAAAGCAACACACCTCTCCCGAGAGGGCTCGAAACTCCAATCTTTCGGTTAACAGCCGACCGCGCTAGCCAATTGCGCCACGGAGACAGTCCTGCTCTACTCTCACCACCATCAGAACATATCTTCAAAGCTATCAGCCCAAAGAAAAAAAAGCGCCGCACCACCGCCGGGTGGGCTCGAAACTCCAACCTTTCGGTTAACAGCCGATCGCGCTAGCCAATTGCGCCACATAGACAGTCCTGCTCCACTCTCAGCACTATCGGAACATATCTTCAAAGCTATCAGTCCAAACAAAAAAGCGCCATACCACCAACGGGTGGGCTCGAACCTCCGACCTTTTGGTTAAGAGCCGATCGCGCTAGCCAATTGCGCCACGGAGACAGTCTGCTCCACTCTCACCACCATAAGAACATATCTTCAAAGCTATCAGCCCGAAGAAAAAAAAGCGCCACACCAACACCGGGTGGGCTCGAACATCCAACCTTTCTGTTACCAGCCGATCGCGCTAGCCAATTGCCCCACGGAGACAGTCGTGCTCCACTCTCACCACCGTCAGAACATTTCTTCAGAGCTATCACCCCAAAGAAAAAAAAACGCCGCACCACCACCGGTTGGGCTCGAAACTCCAACCTTTCGATTAACAGCCGATCGCGCTAGCCCATTGCGCTACGGAGGCAGTCTTGCTCCACTCTCACCATCATCAGAACATATCTTCAAAGCTATCAGCGCAAAGAAAAAAAAGCGCTGCACTACCACCAGGTGGGCTCGAACCTCCAACCTTTCGGTTAACAGCCGATCGCGCTAGCCCATTGCGCCACGAAGACAGTCCTGCTCCACTCTCACCACCATCAGAACATATCTTCAAAGCTATCAGCACAAGAAAAAAGCAACAAACTTCTCCCGAGAGGGCTCGAAACTCCAACCTTTCGGTTAACAGCCGATCGCGCTAGCCAATTGCGCCACGGAGACAGTCCTGCTCTACTCTCACCACCATCAGAACATATCTTCAAAGCTATCAGCCCAAAGAAAAAAAAAGCGCCGCACCACCGCCGGGTGGGCTCGAAACTCCAACCTCTCGGTTAACAGCCGATCGCGCTAGCCAATTGCGCCACGGAGACAGTCCTGCTCCACTCTCACCACCATCAGAACATATCTTCAAAGCTATCAGCCCAAACAAAAAAAGCGCCATACCAACACCGGTAGGGCTCGAACCTCCGACCTTTCGGTTAACAGCCGATCGCGCTAGCCAATTGCGCCATGGAGACAGTCCCGCTCTACTCTCACCACCATCAGAACATATCTTCAAAGATATCAGCCCAAAGAAAAAAAAGCGCCGCACCACCACGAGTTGGGCTCGAACCTCCAACTTTTCGGTTAACAGCCGATCACGCTAGCAAATTGCGCCACATAGACAGTCCTGCTCCACTCTCAGCACTATCAGAACATATCTTCAAAGCTATCAGTCCAAACAAAAAAGCGCCATACCACCAACGGGTGGGCTCGAACCTCCGACCTTTTGGTTAAGAGCCGATCGCGCTAGCCAATTGCGCCATGGAGACAGTCCTGCTCCACTCTCACCACCATCAGAACATATCTTCAAAGCTATCAGCCCAAAGAAAAAAAGCACCGCACCACCACCGGGTGGGCTCGAACCTCCAACCTTTTGGTTAACAGCCGATCGCGCTAGCCAATTGCGCCACGGAGACAGTCTGCTCCACTCTCACCACCATAAGAACATATCTTCAAAGCTATCAGCCCGAAGAAAAAAAAGCGCCACACCACCACCGGGTGGGCTCGAACATCCAACCTTTCTGTTACCAGCCGATGGCGCTAGCCAATTGCCCCACGGAGACAGTCGTGCTCCACTCTCACCACCGTCAGAACATTTCTTCAGAGCTATCACCCCAAAGAAAAAAAAGCGCCGCACCACCACCGGTTGGGCTCGAAACTCCAACCTTTCGATTAACAGCCGATCGCGCTAGCCCATTGCGCTACGGAGGCAGTCTTGCTCCACTCTCACCATCATCAGAACATATCTTCAAAGCTATCAGCGCAAAAAAAAAGCGCTGCACCACCACCACCAGATGGGCTCGAACCTCCAACCTTTCGGTTAACAGCCGATCGCGCTAGCCCATTGCGCCACGAAGACAGTCCTGCTCCACTCTCACCACCATCAGAACATATCTTCAAAGCTATCAGCACAAAAAAAGCAACACACCTCTCCCGAGAGGGCTCGAAACTCCAACCTTTCGGTTACCAGCCGATCGCGCTAGCCAATTGCGCCACGGAGACAGTCCTGCTCTACTCTCACCACCATCAGAACATATCTTCAAAGCTATCAGCCCAAAGAAAAAAAAGTGCCGCACCACCGCCGGGTGCGCTCGAAACTGCAACCTTTTGGTTAACAGCCGATCGCGCTAGCCAATTGCGCCACGGAGACAGTCCTGCTCCACTCTCACCACCATCAGAACATATCTTCAAAGCTATCAGCCCAAAGAAAAAAAGTGCCGCACAACCACCGGGTAGGCTCGAACATCCAACTTTTCGGTCAACAGCCGATCACGCTAGCCAATTGTGCCATGGAGACAGTCCTGCTCCACTCTCACCACCTTCAGAACATATCTTCAAAGCTATCAGCCCAAAGAAAAAAAAGCGCCGCACCACCACGAGGTGGGTTCGAACCTCCAACTTTTCGGTTAACAGCCGATCGCGCTAGCCCGTTCCGCCACGAAGACAGTCTTGCTCTACTCTCGCCACCATCAGAACATATCTTCAAAGCTATCAGCGCAAAGAAAAAAGCAACAAACCTCTCCCGAGAGGGCTCGAAACTCCAACCTTTCGGTTAACAGCCGATCGCGCTAGCCAATTGCGCCAAGGAGACAGTCCTGCTCTACTCTCACCACCATCAGAACATATCTTCAAAGCTATCAGCCCAAAGAAAAAAAAAGCGCCGCACCACTGCCGGGTGGGCTCGAAACTCCAACCTCTCGGTTAACAGCCGATCGCGCTAGCCAATTGCGCCACGGAGACAGTCCTGCTCCACTCTCAGCACTATCGGAACATATCTTCAAAGTTATCAGAGCAAAGAAAAAAGCAGCACACCTCTCCCGAGAGGGCTCGAAACTCCAATCTTTCGGTTAACAGCCGACCGCGCTAGCCAATTGCGCCACGGAGACAGTCCTGCTCTACTCTCACCACCATCAGAACATATCTTCAAAGCTATCAGCCCAAAGAAAAAAAAGCGCCGCACCACCGCCGGGTGGGCTCGAAACTCCAACCTTTCGGTTAACAGCCGATCGCGCTAGCCAATTGCGCCACATAGACAGTCCTGCTCCACTCTCAGCACTATCGGAACATATCTTCAAAGCTATCAGTCCAAACAAAAAAGCGCCATACCACCAACGGGTGGGCTCGAACCTCCGACCTTTTGGTTAAGAGCCGATCGCGCTAGCCAATTGCGCCATGGAGACAGTCCTGCTCCACTCTCACCACCATCAGAACATATCTTCAAAGCTATCAGCCCAAAGAAAAAAAAGCACCGCACCACCACCGGGTGGGCTCGAACCTCCGACTTTTCGGTTAACAGCCGATCACGCTAGCCAATTGCGCCATGGAGGCAGTCATGCTCCACTCTCACCATCATCAGAACATATCTTCAAAGTTATCAGCGCAAAGAAAAAAGCAACACACCTCTCCCGAGAGGGCTCGAAACTCCAATCTTTCGGTTAACAGCCGACCGCGCTAGCCAATTGCGCCACGGAGACAGTCCTGCTCTACTCTCACCACCATCAGAACATATCTTCAAAGCTATCAGCCCAAAGAAAAAAAAGCGCCGCACCACCGCCGGGTGGGCTCGAAACTCCAACCTTTCGGTTAACAGCCGATCGCGCTAGCCAATTGCGCCACATAGACAGTCCTGCTCCACTCTCAGCACTATCGGAACATATCTTCAAAGCTATCAGTCCAAACAAAAAAGCGCCATACCACCAACGGGTGGGCTCGAACCTCCGACCTTTTGGTTAAGAGCCGATCGCGCTAGCCAATTGCGCCATGGAGACAGTCCTGCTCCACTCTCACCACCATAAGAACATATCTTCAAAGCTATCAGCCCGAAGAAAAAAAAGCGCCACACCACCACCGGGTGGGCTCGAACATCCAACCTTTCTGTTACCAGCCGATCGCGCTAGCCAATTGCCCCACGGAGACAGTCGTGCTCCACTCTCACCACCGTCAGAACATTTCTTCAGAGCTATCACCCCAAAGAAAAAAAAGCGCCGCACCACCACCGGTTGGGCTCGAAACTCCAACCTTTCGATTAACAGCCGATCGCGCTAGCCCATTGCGCTACGGAGGCAGTCTTGCTCCACTCTCACCATCATCAGAACATATCTTCAAAGCTATCAGCGCAAAGAAAAAAAAGCGCTGCACTACCACCAGGTGGGCTCGAACCTCCAACCTTTCGGTTAACAGCCGATCGCGCTAGCCCATTGCGCCACGAAGACAGTCCTGCTCCACTCTCACCACCATCAGAACATATCTTCAAAGCTATCAGCACAAGAAAAAAGCAACAAACCTCTCCCGAGAGGGCTCGAAACTCCAACCTTTCGGTTAACAGCCGATCGCGCTAGCCAATTGCGCCACGGAGACAGTCCTGCTCTACTCTCACCACCATCAGAACATATCTTCAAAGCTATCAGCCCAAAGAAAAAAAAAGCGCCGCACCACCGCCGGGTGGGCTCGAAACTCCAACCGCTCGGTTAACAGCCGATCGCGCTAGCCAATTGCGCCACGGAGACAGTCCTGCTCCACTCTCACCACCATCAGAACATATCTTCAAAGCTATCAGCCCAAACAAAAAAAGCGCCATACCAACACCGGTAGGGCTCGAACCTCCGACCTTTCGGTTAACAGCCGATCGCGCTAGCCAATTGCGCCATGGAAACAGTCCCGCTCTACTCTCACCACCATCAGAACATATCTTCAAAGATATCAGCCCAAAGAAAAAAAAGCGCCGCACCACCACGAGTTGGGCTCGAACCTCCAACTTTTCGGTTAACAGCCGATCACGCTAGCAAATTGCGCCACATAGACAGTCCTGCTCCACTCTCAGCACTATCAGAACATATCTTCAAAGCTATCAGTCCAAACAAAAAAGCGCCATACCACCAACGGGTGGGCTCGAACCTCCGACCTTTTGGTTAAGAGCCGATCGCGCTAGCCAATTGCGCCATGGAGACAGTCCTGCTCCACTCTCACCACCATCAGAACATATCTTCAAAGCTATCAGCCCAAAGAAAAAAAAGCACCGCACCACCACCGGGTGGGCTCGAACCTCCGACCTTTTGGTTAACAGCCGATCGCGCTAGCCAATTGCGCCACGGAGACAGTCTGCTCCACTCTCACCACCATAAGAACATATCTTCAAAGCTATCAGCCCGAAGAAAAAAAAGCGCCACACCACCACCGGGTGGGCTCGAACATCCAACCTTTCTGTTACCAGCCGATGGCGCTAGCCAATTGCCCCACGGAGACAGTCGTGCTCCACTCTCACCACCGTCAGAACATTTCTTCAGAGCTATCACCCCAAAGAAAAAAAAGCGCCGCACCACCACCGGTTGGGCTCGAAACTCCAACCTTTCGATTAACAGCCGATCGCGCTAGCCCATTGCGCTACGGAGGCAGTCTTGCTCCACTCTCACCATCATCAGAACATATCTTCAAAGCTATCAGCGCAAAAAAAAAGCGCTGCACAACCACCACCAGGTGGGCTCGAACCTCCAACCTTTCGGTTAACAGCCGATCGCGCTAGCCCATTGCGCCACGAAGACAGTCCTGCTCCACTCTCACCACCATCAAAACATATCTTCAAAGCTATCAGCACAAAAAAAGCAACACACCTCTCCCGAGAGGGCTCGAAACTCCAACCTTTCGGTTACCAGCCGATCGCGCTAGCCAATTGCGCCACGGAGACAGTCCTGCTCTACTCTCACCACCATCAGAACATATCTTCAAAGCTATCAGCCCAAAGAAAAAAAAGTGCCGCACCACCGCCGGGTGCGCTCGAAACTGCAACCTTTTGGTTAACAGCCGATCGCGCTAGCCAATTGCGCCACGGAGACAGTCCTGCTCCACTCTCACCACCATCAGAACATATCTTCAAAGCTATCAGCCCAAAGAAAAAAAGTGCCGCACAACCACCGGGTAGGCTCGAACATCCAACTTTTCGGTCAACAGCCGATCACGCTAGCCAATTGTGCCATGGAGACAGTCCTGCTCCACTCTCACCACCTTCAGAACATATCTTCAAAGCTATCAGCCCAAAGAAAAAAAAGCGCCGCACCACCACGAGGTGGGTTCGAACCTCCAACTTTTCGGTTAACAGCCGATCGCGCTAGCCCGTTCCGCCACGAAGACAGTCTTGCTCTACTCTCGCCACCATCAGAACATATCTTCAAAGCTATCAGCGCAAAGAAAAAAGCAACAAACCTCTCCCGAGAGGGCTCGAAACTCCAACCTTTCGGTTAACAGCCGATCGCGCTAGCCAATTGCGCCAAGGAGACAGTCCTGCTCTACTCTCACCACCATCAGAACATATCTTCAAAGCTATCAGCCCAAAGAAAAAAAAAGCGCCGCACCACCGCCGGGTGGGCTCGAAACTCCAACCTCTCGTTTAACAGCCGATCGCGCTAGCCAATTGCGCCACGGAGACAGTCCTGCTCCACTCTCAGCACTATCGGAACATATCTTCAAAGTTATCAGCGCAAAGAAAAAAGCAACACACCTCTCCCGAGAGGGCTCGAAACTCCAATCTTTCGGTTAACAGCCGACCGCGCTAGCCAATTGCGCCACGGAGACAGTCCTGCTCTACTCTCACCACCATCAGAACATATCTTCAAAGCTATCAGCCAAAAGAGAAAAAAGCGCCGCACCACCGCCGGGTGGGCTCGAAACTCCAACCTTTCGGTTAACAGCCGATCGCGCTAGCCAATTGCGCCACATAGACAGTCCTGCTCCACTCTCAGCACTATCGGAACATATCTTCAAAGCTATCAGTCCAAACAAAAAAGCGCCATACCACCAACGGGTGGGCTCGAACCTCCGACCTTTTGGTTAAGAGCCGATCGCGCTAGCCAATTGCGCCATGGAGACAGTCCTGCTCCACTCTCACCACCATCAGAACATATCTTCAAAGCTATCAGCCCAAAGAAAAAAAAGCACCGCACCACCACCGGGTGGGCTCGAACCTCCGACTTTTCGGTTAACAGCCGATCACGCTAGCCAATTGCGCCATGGAGGCAGTCATGCTCCACTCTCACCATCATCAGAACATATCTTCAAAGTTATCAGCGCAAATAAAAAAGCAACACACCTCTCCCGAGAGGGCTCGAAACTCCAATCTTTCGGTTAACAGCCGACCGCGCTAGCCAATTGCGCCACGGAGACAGTCCTGCTCTACTCTCACCACCATCAGAACATATCTTCAAAGCTATCAGCCCAAAGAAAAAAAAGCGCCGCACCACCGCCGGGTGGGCTCGAAACTCCAACCTTTCGGTTAACAGCCGATCGCGCTAGCCAATTGCGCCACATAGACAGTCCTGCTCCACTCTCAGCACTATCGGAACATATCTTCAAAGCTATCAGTCCAAACAAAAAAGCGCCATACCACCAACGGGTGGGCTCGAACCTCCGACCTTTTGGTTAAGAGCCGATCGCGCTAGCCAATTGCGCCATGGAGACAGTCCTGCTCCACTCTCACCACCATCAGAACATATCTTCAAAGCTATCAGCCCAAAGAAAAAAAAGCACCGCACCACCACCGGGTGGGCTCGAACCTCCGACCTTTTGGTTAATAGCCGATCGCGCTAGCCAATTGCGCCACGGAGACAGTCTGCTCCACTCTCACCACCATAAGAACATATCTTCAAAGCTATCAGCCCGAAGAAAAAAAAGCGCCACACCACCACCGGGTGGGCTCGAACATCCAACCTTTCTGTTACCAGCCGATCGCGCTAGCCAATTGCCCCACGGAGACAGTCGTGCTCCACTCTCACCACCGTCAGAACATTTCTTCAGAGCTATCACCCCAAAGAAAAAAAAGCGCCGCACCACCACCGGTTGGGCTCGAAACTCCAACCTTTCGATTAACAGCCGATCGCGCTAGCCCATTGCGCTACGGAGGCAGTCTTGCTCCACTCTCACCATCATCAGAACATATCTTCAAAGCTATCAGCGCAAAAAAAAGCGCTGCACCACCACCACCAGGTGGGCTCGAACCTCCAACCTTTCGGTTAACAGCCGATCGCGCTAGCCCATTGCGCCACGAAGACAGTCCTGCTCCACTCTCACCACCATCAGAACATATCTTCAAAGCTATCAGCACAAAAAAAGCAACACACCTCTCCCGAGAGGGCTCGAAACTCCAACCTTTTGGTTAACAGCCGATCGCGCTAGCCAATTGCGCCACGGAGACAGTCCTGCTCTACTCTCACCACCATCAGAACATATCTTCAAAGCTATCAGCCCAAAGAAAAAAAAGTGCCGCACCACCGCCGGGTGCGCTCGAAACTCCAACCTTTTGGTTAACAGCCGATCGCGCTAGCCAATTGCGCCACGGAGACAGTCCTGCTCCACTCTCACCACCATCAGAACATAACTTCAAAGCTATCAGCCCAAACAAAAAAAGCGCCATACCACCACCGGGTGGGCTCGAACCTCCGACCTTTCGGTTAACAGCCGATCGCGCTAGCCAATTGCGCCACGGAGACAGTCCTGCTCTACTCTCACCACCATCAGAACATATCTTCAAAGCTATCAGCCCAAAGAAAAAAAAGCACCGCACCACCACCGGGTGGGCTCGAACCTCCGACCTTTTGGTTAATAGCCGATCGCGCTAGCCAATTGCGCCACGGAGACAGTCTGCTCCACTCTCACCACCATAAGAACATATCTTCAAAGCTATCAGCCCGAAGAAAAAAAAGCGCCACACCACCACCGGGTGGGCTCGAACATCCAACCTTTCTGTTACCAGCCGATCGCGCTAGCCAATTGCCCCACGGAGACAGTCGTGCTCCACTCTCACCACCGTCAGAACATTTCTTCAGAGCTATCACCCCAAAGAAAAAAAAGCGCCGCACCACCACCGGTTGGGCTCGAAACTCCAACCTTTCGATTAACAGCCGATCGCGCTAGCCCATTGCGCTACGGAGGCAGTCTTGCTCCACTCTCACCATCATCAGAACATATCTTCAAAGCTATCAGCGCAAAAAAAAGCGCTGCACCACCACCACCAGGTGGGCTCGAACCTCCAACCTTTCGGTTAACAGCCGATCGCGCTAGCCCATTGCGCCACGAAGACAGTCCTGCTCCACTCTGACCACCATCAGAACATATCTTCAAAGCTATCAGCACAAAAAAAGCAACACACCTCTCCCGAGAGGGCTCGAAACTCCAACCTTTTGGTTAACAGCCGATCGCGCTAGCCAATTGCGCCACGGAGACAGTCCTGCTCTACTCTCACCACCATCAGAACATATCTTCAAAGCTATCAGCCCAAAGAAAAAAAAGTGCCGCACCACCGCCGGGTGCGCTCGAAACTCCAACCTTTTGGTTAACAGCCGATCGCGCTAGCCAATTGCGCCACGGAGACAGTCCTGCTCCACTCTCACCACCATCAGAACATAACTTCAAAGCTATCAGCCCAAACAAAAAAAGCGCCATACCACCACCGGGTGGGCTCGAACCTCCGACCTTTCGGTTAACAGCCGATCGCGCTAGCCAATTGCGCCACGGAGACAGTCCTGCTCTACTCTCACCACCATCAGAACATATCTTCAAAGCTATCAGCCCAAAGAAAAAAAAGCACCGCACCACCACCGGGTGGGCTCGAACCTCCGACCTTTTGGTTAATAGCCGATCGCGCTAGCCAATTGCGCCACGGAGACAGTCTGCTCCACTCTCACCACCATAAGAACATATCTTCAAAGCTATCAGCCCGAAGAAAAAAAAGCGCCACACCACCACCGGGTGGGCTCGAACATCCAACCTTTCTGTTACCAGCCGATCGCGCTAGCCAATTGCCCCACGGAGACAGTCGTGCTCCACTCTCACCACCGTCAGAACATTTCTTCAGAGCTATCACCCCAAAGAAAAAAAAGCGCCGCACCACCACCGGTTGGGCTCGAAACTCCAACCTTTCGATTAACAGCCGATCGCGCTAGCCCATTGCGCTACGGAGGCAGTCTTGCTCCACTCTCACCATCATCAGAACATATCTTCAAAGCTATCAGCGCAAAAAAAAAGCGCTGCACCACCACCACCAGGTGGGCTCGAACCTCCAACCTTTCGGTTAACAGCCGATCGCGCTAGCCCATTGCGCCACGAAGACAGTCCTGCTCCACTCTCACCACCATCAGAACATATCTTCAAAGCTATCAGCACAAAAAAAGCAACACACCTCTCCCGAGAGGGCTCGAAACTCCAACCTTTTGGTTAACAGCCGATCGCGCTAGCCAATTGCGCCACGGAGACAGTCCTGCTCTACTCTCACCACCATCAGAACATATCTTCAAAGCTATCAGCCCAAAGAAAAAAAAGTGCCGCACCACCGCCGGGTGCGCTCGAAACTCCAACCTTTTGGTTAACAGCCGATCGCGCTAGCCAATTGCGCCACGGAGACAGTCCTGCTCCACTCTCACCACCATCAGAACATAACTTCAAAGCTATCAGCCCAAACAAAAAAAGCGCCATACCACCACCGGGTGGGCTCGAACCTCCGACCTTTCGGTTAACAGCCGATCGCGCTAGCCAATTGCGCCACGGAGACAGTCCTGCTCTACTCTCACCACCATCAGAACATATCTTCAAAGCTATCAGCCCAAAGAAAAAAAAGTGCCGCACCACCGCCGGGTGCGCTCGAAACTCCAACCTTTTGGTTAACAGCCGATCGCGCTAGCCGATTGCGCCACGGAGACAGTCCTGCTCCACTCTCACCACCATCAGAACATAACTTCAAAGCTATCAGCCCAAACAAAAAAAGCGCCATACCACCACCGGGTGGGCTCGAACCTCCGACCTTTTGGTTAAGAGCCGATCGCGCTAGCCAATTGCGCCATGGAGACAGTCCTGCTCCACTCTCACCACCATCAGAACCTATCTTCAAAGCTATCAGCCCAAAGAAAAAAAAGCACCGCACCACCACCGGGTGGGCTCGAACCTCCGACCTTTTGGTTAACAGCCGATCGCGCTAGCCAATTGCGCCACGGAGACAGTCTGCTCCACTCTCACCACCATAAGAACATATCTTCAAAGCTATCAGCCCGAAGAAAAGAAAGCGCCACACCACCACCGGGTGGGCTCGAACATCCAACCTTTCTGTTACCAGCCGATCGCGCTAGCCAATTTCCCCACGGAGACAGTCGTGCTCCACTCTCACCACCGTCAGAACATTTCTTCAGAGCTATCACCCCAAAGAAAAAAAAGCGCCGCACCACCACCGGTTGGGCTCGAAACTCCAACCTTTCGATTAACAGCCGATCGCGCTAGCCAATTTCCCCACGGAGACAGTCGTGCTCCACTCTCACCACCGTCAGAACATTTCTTCAGAGCTATCACCCCAAAGAAAAAAAAGCGCCGCACCACCACCGGTTGGGCTCGAAACTCCAACCTTTCGATTAACAGCCGATCGCGCTAGCCCATTGCGCTACGGAGGCAGTCTTGCTCCACTCTCACCATCATCAGAACATATCTTCAAAGCTATCAGCGCAAAAAAAGCGCTGCACCACCACCACCACCAGGTGGGCTCGAACCTCCAACCTTTCGGTTAACAGCCGATCGCGCTAGCCAATTGCGCCACGGAGACAGTCCTGCTCTACTCTCACCACCATCAGAACATATCTTCAAAGCTATTACCGCAAAGAAAAAAGCAACACACCACTCCCGGGAGGGCTCGAAACTCCAACCTTTCGGTTAACAGCCAATCGCGCTAGCTCATTGCGCTACGGAGGCAGTCTTGCTCCACTCTCACCATCATCAGAACATATCTTCAAAGCTATCAGCGCAAAGAAAAAAAAGCGCTGCACTACCACCAGGTGGGCTCGAACCTCCAACCTTTCGGTTAACAGCCGATCGCGCTAGCCCATTGCGCCACGAAGACAGTCATGCTCCACTCTCACCATCATCAGAACATATCTTCAAAGTTATCAGCGCAAAGAAAAAAGCAACACACCTCTCCCGAGAGGGCTCGAAACTCCAATCTTTCGGTTAACAGCCGACCGCGCTAGCCAATTGCGCCACGGAGACAGTCCTGCTCTACTCTCACCACCATCAGAACATATCTTCAAAGCTATCAGCCCAAAGAAAAAAAAGCGCCGCACCACCGCCGGGTGGGCTCGAAACTCCAACCTTTCGGTTAACAGCCGATCGCGCTAGCCAATTGCGCCACATAGACAGTCCTGCTCCACTCTCAGCACTATCAGAACATATCTTCAAAGCTATCAGTCCAAACAAAAAAGCGCCATACCACCAACGGGTGGGCTCGAACCTCCGACCTTTTGGTTAAGAGCCGATCGCGCTAGCCAATTGCGCCATGGAGACAGTCCTGCTCTACTCTCACCACCATCAGAACATATCTTCAAAGCTATCAGCCCAAAGAAAAAAAAGCACCGCACCACCACTGGGTGGGCTCGAACCTCCGACCTTTTGGTTAACAGCCGATCGCGCTAGCCAATTGCGCCACGGAGACAGTCTGCTCCACTCTCACCACCATAAGAACATATCTTCAAAGCTATCAGCCCGAAGAAAAAAAAGCGCCACACCACCACCGGGTGGGCTCGAACATCCAACCTTTCTGTTACCAGCCGATCGCTCTAGCCAATTGCCCCACGGAGACAGTCGTGCTCCACTCTCACCACCGTCAGAACATTTCTTCAGAGCTATCACCCCAAAGAAAAAAAAGCGCCGCACCACCACCGGTTGGGCTCGAAACTCCAACCTTTCGATTAACAGCCGATCGCGCTAGCCCATTGCGCTACGGAGGCAGTCTTGCTCCACTCTCACCATCATCAGAACATATCTTCAAAGCTATCAGCGCAAAAAAAAAGCGCTGCACCACCACCACCAGGTGGGCTCGAACCTCCAACCTTTCGGTTAACAGCCGATCGCGCTAGCCCATTGCGCCACGAAGACAGTCCTGCTCCACTCTCACCACCATCAGAACATATCTTCAAAGCTATCAGCGCAAAAAAAGCAACACACCTCTCCCGAGAGGGCTCGAAACTCCAACCTTTCGGTTACCAGCCGATCGCGCTAGCCAATTGCGCCACGGAGACAGTCCTGCTCTACTCTCACCACCATCAGAACATATCTTCAAAGCTATCAGCCCAAAGAAAAAAAAGGCCGCACCACCGCCGGGTGCGCTCGAAACTCCAACCTTTTGGTTAACAGCCGATCGCGCTAGCCAATTGCGCCACGGAGACAGTCCTGCTCCACTCTCACCACCATCAGAACATATCTTCAAAGCTATCAGCCCCAAAAAAAAGTGCCGCACAACCACCGGGTAGGCTCGAACATCCAACTTTTCGGTCAACAGCCGATCACGCTAGCCAATTGTGCCATGGAGACAGTCCTGCTCCACTCTCACCACCTTCAGAACATATCTTCAAAGCTATGAGCCCAAAAAAAAGCGCCGCACCACCACGAGGTGGGTTCGAACCTCCAACTTTTCTGTTAACAGTCGATCGCGCTAGCCCGTTCCGCCACGAAGACAGTCTTGCTCTACTCTCGCCACCATCAGAACATATCTTCAAAGCTATCAGCGCAAAGAAAAAAGCAACAAACCTCTCCCGAGAGGGCTCGAAACTCCAACCTTTCGGTTAACAGCCGATCGCGCTAGCCAATTGCGCCACGGAGACAGTCCTGCTCTACTCTCACCACCATCAGAACATATCTTCAAAGCTATCAGCCCAAAGAAAAAAAAAGCGCCGCACCACCGCCGGGTGGGCTCGAAACTCCAACCTCTCGGTTAACAGCCGATCGCGCTAGCCAATTGCGCCACATAGACAGTCCTGCTCCACTCTCACCACCATCAGAACATATCTTCAAAGCTATCAGCCCAAACAAAAAAAGCGCCATACCACCAACGGGTGGGCTCGAACCTCCGACCTTTTGGTTAAGAGCCGATCGCGCTAGCCAATTGCGCCATGGAGACAGTCCTGCTCCACTCTCACCACCATCAGAACATATCTTCAAAGCTATCAGCCCAAAGAAAAAAAAGCACCGCACCACCACCGGGTGGGCTCGAACCTCCGACCTTTTGGTTAACAGCCGATCGCGCTAGCCAATTGCGCCACGGAGACAGTCTGCTCCACTCTCACCACCATAAGAACATATCTTCAAAGCTATCAGCCCGAAGAAAAAAAAGCGCCACACCACCACCGGGTGGGCTCGAACATCCAACCTTTCTGTTACCAGCCGATCGCGCTAGCCAATTGCCCCACGGAGACAGTCGTGCTCCACTCTCACCACCGTCAGAACATTTCTTCAGAGCTATCACCCCAAAGAAAAAAAAGCGCCGCACCACCACCAGTTGGGCTCGAAACTCCAACCTTTCGATTAACAGCCGATCGCGCTAGCCCATTGCGCTACGGAGGCAGTCTTGCTCCACTCTCACCATCATCAGAACATATCTTCAAAGCTATCAGCGCAAAAAAAAAGCGCTGCACCACCACCACCAGGTGGGCTCGAACCTCCAACCTTTCGGTTAACAGCCGATCGCGCTAGCCCATTGCGCCACGAAGACAGTCCTGCTCCACTCTCACCACCATCAGAACATATCTTCAAAGCTATCAGCACAAAAAAAGCAACACACCTCTCCCGAGAGGGCTCGAAACTCCAACCTTTCGGTTAACAGCCGATCGCGCTAGCCAATTGCGCCACGGAGACAGTCCTGCTCTACTCTCACCACCATCAGAACATATCTGCAAAGCTATCAGCCCAAAGAAAAAAAAGTGCCGCACCACCGCCGGGTGCGCTCGAAACTCCAACCTTTTGGTTAACAGCCGATCGCGCTAGCCAATTGCGCCACGGAGACGGTCCTGCTCCACTCTCACCACCATCAGAACATAACTTCAAAGCTATCAGCCCAAACAAAAAAAGCGCCATACCACCACCGGGTGGGCTCGAACCTCCAACCTTTCGGTTAACAGCCGATCGCGCTAGCCAATTGCGCCACGGAGACAGTCCTGCTCTACTCTCACCACCATCAGAACATATCTTCAAAGCTATCAGCCCAAAGAAAAAAAAGTGCCGCACCACCGCCGGGTGCGCTCGAAACTCCAACCTTTTGGTTAACAGCCGATCGTGCTAGCCAATTGCGCCACGGAGACAGTCCTGCTCCACTCTCACCACCATCAGAACATAACTTCAAAGCTATCAGCCCAAACAAAAAAAGCGCCATACCACCACCGGGTGGGCTCGAACCTTCGACCTTTCGGTTAACAGCCGATCGCGCTAGCCAATTGCGCCATGGAGACAGTCCTGCTCCACTCTCACCACCATCAGAACATATCTCTAAAGCTATCAGCCCAAAGAAAAAAAGTGCCGCACAACCACCGGGTAGGCTCGAACATCCAACTTTTCGGTCAACAGCCGATCACGCTAGCCAATTGCGCCATGGAGACAGTCCTGCTCCACTCTCACCACCATCAGAACATATCTTCAAAGCTATCAGCACAAAAAAAGCAACACACCTCTCCCGAGAGGGCTCGAAACTCCAACCTTTCGGTTAACAGCCGATCGCGCTAGCCAATTGTGCCATGGAGACAGTCCTGCTCCACTCTCACCACCTTCAGAACATATCTTCAAAGCTATCAGCCCAAAGAAAAAAAAGCGCCGCACCACCACGAGGTGGGCTCGAACCTCCAACTTTTCGGTTAACAGCCGATCGCGCTAGCCCGTTCCGCCACGAAGACAGTCTTGCTCTACTCTCGCCACCATCAGAGCATATCTTCAAAGCTATCAGCACAAAGAAAAAAGCAACACACAACTCCCGGGAGGGCTCGAAACTCCAACCTTTCGGTCAACAGCCGATCGCGCTAGCCAATTGCGCCACGGAGACAGTCCTGCTCCACTCTCACCACCATCAGAACATATCTTCAAAGCTATCAGCCCAAAGAAAAAAAAGCGCCATACCACCCCCGGGTGGGCTCGAACCTCCGACCTTTTGGTTAACAGCCGATCGCGCTAGCCAATTGCGCCATGGAGACAGTCCTGCTCCACTCTCACCACCATCAGAACATATCTTCAATGCTATGCGCACGAAGAAAAAAGCAACACACCTCTCCCGAGAGGGCTCGAAACTCCAATCTTTCGGTTAACAGCCGACCGCGCTAGCCAATTGCGCCACGGAGACAATGCTGCTCTACTCTCACCACCATCAGAACATATCTTCAAAGCTATCAGCCCAAAGAAAAAAAAGCGCCGCACCACCGCCGGGTGGGCTCGAAACTCCAACCTTTCGGTTAACAGCCGATCGCGCTAGCCAATTGCGCCACGGAGACAGTCCTGCTCCACTCTCACCACCATCAGAACATATCTTTAAAGCTATCAGTCCAAACAAAAAAGCGCCATACCACCAACGGGTGGGCTCGAACCTCCGACCTTTTGGTTAAGAGCCGATCGCGCTAGCCAATTGCGCCATGGAGACAGTCCTGCTCCACTCTCACCACCATCAGAACATATCTTCAAAGCTATCAGCCCAAAGAAAAAAAAGCACCGCACCACCACCGGGTGGGCTCGAACCTCCGACCTTTTGGTTAACAGCCGATCGCGCTAGCCAATTGCGCCACGGAGACAGTCTGTTCCACTCTCACCACCATAAGAACATATCTTCAAAGCTATCAGCCCGAAGAAAAAAAAGCGCCACACCACCACCGGGTGGGCTCGAACATCCAACCTTTCTGTTACCAGCCGATCGCGCTAGCCAATTTCCCCACGGAGACAGTCGTGCTCCACTCTCACCACCGTCAGAACATTTCTTCAGAGCTATCACCCCAAAGAAAAAAAAGCGCCGCACCACCACCGGTTGGGCTCGAAACTCCAACCTTTCGATTAACAGCCGATCGCGCTAGCCAATTTCCCCATGGAGACAGTCGTGCTCCACTCTCACCACCGTCAGAACATTTCTTCAGAGCTATCACTCCAAAGAAAAAAAAGCGCCGCACCACCACCGGTTGGGCTCGAAACTCCAACCTTTCGATTAACAGCCGATCGCGCTAGCCCATTGCGCTACGGAGGCAGTCTTGCTCCACTCTCACCATCATCAGAACATATCTTCAAAGCTATCAGCGCAAAAAAAAGCGCTGCACCACCACCACCAGGTGGGCTCGAACCTCCAACCTTTCGGTTAACAGCCGATCGCGCTAGCCAATTGCGCCACGGAGACAGTCCTGCTCTACTCTCACCACCATCAGAACATATCTTCAAAGCTATCAGCCAAAAGAAAAAAAAGTGCCGCACCACCGCCGGGTGGGCTCGAAACTCCAACCTTTTGGTTAACAGCCGATCGCGCTAGCCAATTGCGCCACGGAGACAGTCCTGCTCCACTCTCACCACCATCAGAACATAACTTCAAAGCTATCAGCCCAAACAAAAAAAGCGCCATACCACCACCGGTTGGGCTCGAACCTCCGACCTTTTGGTTAACAGCCGATCGCGCTAGCCAATTGCGCCACGGAGACAGTCCTGCTCTACTCTCACCACCATCAGAACATATCTGCAAAGCTATCAGCCCAAAGAAAAAAAAGTGCCGCACCACCGCCGGGTGCGCTCGAAACTCCAACCTTTTGGTTAACAGCCGATCGCGCTAGCCAATTGCGCCACGGAGACGGTCCTGCTCCACTCTCACCACCATCAGAACATAACTTCAAAGCTATCAGCCCAAACAAAAAAAGCGCCATACCACCACCGGGTGGGCTCGAACCTCCAACCTTTCGGTTAACAGCCGATCGCGCTAGCCAATTGCGCCACGGAGACAGTCCTGCTCTACTCTCACCACCATCAGAACATATCTTCAAAGCTATCAGCCCAAAGAAAAAAAAGTGCCGCACCACCGCCGGGTGCGCTCGAAACTCCAACCTTTTGGTTAACAGCCGATCGCGCTAGCCAATTGCGCCACGGAGACAGTCCTGCTCCACTCTCACCACCATCAGAACATAACTTCAAAGCTATCAGCCCAAACAAAAAAAGCGCCATACCACCACCGGGTGGGCTCGAACCTTCGACCTTTCGGTTAACAGCCGATCGCGCTAGCCAATTGCGCCATGGAGACAGTCCTGCTCCACTCTCACCACCATCAGAACATATCTTCAAAGCTATCAGCCCAAAGAAAAAAAGTGCCGCACAACCACCGGGTAGGCTCGAACATCCAACTTTTCGGTCAACAGCCGATCACGCTAGCCAATTGCGCCATGGAGACAGTCCTGCTCCACTCTCACCACCATCAGAACATATCTTCAAAGCTATCAGCACAAAAAAAGCAACACACCTCTCCCGAGAGGGCTCGAAACTCCAACCTTTCGGTTAACAGCCGATCGCGCTAGCCAATTGTGCCATGGAGACAGTCCTGCTCCACTCTCACCACCTTCAGAACATATCTTCAAAGCTATCAGCCCAAAGAAAAAAAAGCGCCGCACCACCACGAGGTGGGCTCGAACCTCCAACTTTTCGGTTAACAGCCGATCGCGCTAGCCCGTTCCGCCAGGAAGACATTCTTGCTCTACTCTCGCCACCATCAGAGCATATCTTCAAAGCTATCAGCACAAAGAAAAAAGCAACACACAACTCCCGGGAGGGCTCGAAACTCCAACCTTTCGGTCAACAGCCGATCGCGCTAGCCAATTGCGCCACGGAGACAGTCCTGCTCCACTCTCACCACCATCAGAACATATCTTCAAAGCTATCAGCCCAAAGAAAAAAAAGCGCCATACCACCCCCGGGTGGGCTCGAACCTCCGACCTTTTGGTTAACAGCCGACCGCGCTAGCCAATTGCGCCACGGAGACAATCCTGCTCTACTCTCACCACCATCAGAACATATCTTCAAAGCTATCAGCCCAAAGAAAAAAAAAGCGCCGCACCACCGCCGGGTGGGCTCGAAACTCCAACCTTTCGGTTAACAGCCGATCGCGCTAGCCAATTGCGCCACGGAGACAGTCCTGCTCCACTCTCACCACCATCAGAACATATCTTTAAAGCTATCAGTCCAAACAAAAAAGCGCCATACCACCAACGGGTGGGCTCGAACCTCCGACCTTTTGGTTAAGAGCCGATCGCGCTAGCCAATTGCGCCATGGAGACAGTCCTGCTCCACTCTCACCACCATCAGAACATATCTTCAAAGCTATCAGCCCAAAGAAAAAAAAGCACCGCACCACCACCGGGTGGGCTCGAACCTCCGACCTTTTGGTTAACAGCCGATCGCGCTAGCCAATTGCGCCACGGAGACAGTCTGTTCCACTCTCACCACCATAAGAACATATCTTCAAAGCTATCAGCCCGAAGAAAAAAAAGCGCCACACCACCACCGGGTGGGCTCGAACATCCAACCTTTCTGTTACCAGCCGATCGCGCTAGCCAATTTCCCCACGGAGACAGTCGTGCTCCACTCTCACCACCGTCAGAACATTTCTTCAGAGCTATCACCCCAAAGAAAAAAAAGCGCCGCACCACCACCGGTTGGGCTCGAAACTCCAACCTTTCGATTAACAGCCGATCGCGCTAGCCAATTTCCCCATGGAGACAGTCGTGCTCCACTCTCACCACCGTCAGAACATTTCTTCAGAGCTATCACTCCAAAGAAAAAAAAGCGCCGCACCACCACCGGTTGGGCTCGAAACTCCAACCTTTCGATTAACAGCCGATCGCGCTAGCCCATTGCGCTACAGAGGCAGTCTTGCTCCACTCTCACCATCATCAGAACATATCTTCAAAGCTATCAGCGCAAAAAAAAGCGCTGCACCACCACCACCAGGTGGGCTCGAACCTCCAACCTTTCGGTTAACAGCCGATCGCGCTAGCCAATTGCGCCACGGAGACAGTCCTGCTCTACTCTCACCACCATCAGAACATATCTTCAAAGCTATCAGCCAAAAGAAAAAAAAGTGCCGCACCACCGCCGGGTGGGCTCGAAACTCCAACCTTTTGGTTAACAGCCGATCGCGCTAGCCAATTGCGCCACGGAGACAGTCCTGCTCCACTCTCACCACCATCAGAACATAACTTCAAAGCTATCAGCCCAAACAAAAAAAGCGCCATACCACCACCGGTTGGGCTCGAACCTCCGACCTTTTGGTTAACAGCCGATCGCGCTAGCCGATTGCGCCATGGAGACAGTCCTGCTCCACTCTCACCACCATCAGAACATATCTTCAAAGCTATCAGCCCAAAGAAAAAAAAGCGCCGCACCACCACGAGTTGGGCTCGAACCTCCAACTTTTCGGTTAACAGCCGATCACGCTAGCCAATTGCGCCATGGAGGCAGTCATGCTCCACTCTCACCACCATCAGAACATATCTTCAAAGCTATCAGCCCAAAGAAAAAAAGTGCCGCACAACCACCGGGTAGGCTCGAACCTCCAACTTTTCGGTTAACAGCCGATCACGCTAGCCAATTGCGCCATGGAGACAGTCTTGCTCCACTCTCACCACCTTCAGAACATATCTTCAAAGCTATCAGCCCAAAGAAAAAAAAGCGCCGCACCACCACGAGGTGGGCTCGAACCTCCAACTTTTCGGTTAACAGCCGATCACGCTAGCCAATTGCGCCATGGAGACAGTCATGCTCCACTCTCACCACCACCAGAACATATCTTCAAAGCTATCAGCCCACAGAAAAAAAAGCGCCGCACAACCACCGCGTAGGCTTGAACCTCCAACGTTTCGGTTAACAGCCGATCGCGCTAGCCAACTGCGCCACGGAGACAGTCCTGCTCCACTCTCACCACCATAAGAACATATCTTCAAAGCTATCAGCCCAAAGAAAAAAAAGCGCCGCACCACCACCGGGTGGGCTCGAACCTGCGACCTTTTGGTTAACAGCCGATCGCGCTAGCCAATTGCGCCACGGAGACAGTCCTGCTCCACTCTCACCACCATAAGAACATATCTTCAAAGCTATCAGCCCAAAGAAAAAAAAGCGCCGCACCACCACCGGGTGGGCTCGAACATCCAACCTTTCAGTTAACAGCCGATCGCGCTAGCCATTGCCCCACGGAGACAGTCGTGCTCCACTCTCACCACCGTCAGAACATTTCTTCAGAGCTATCACCCCAAAGAAAAAAAAGCGCCGCACCACCACCGGTTGGGCTCGAACCTCCAACCTTTCGGTTAACAGCCGATCACGCTAGCCAATTGCGCCACGAAGACAGTCCTGCTCCACTCTCACCACCATCAGAACATTTCTTCAGAGCTATCATCCCAAAGAAAAAAAGTGCCGCACCACCACCGGATGGGCTCGAACCTCCAAACTTTCGGTTAACAGCCGATCACGCTAGCCAATTGCGCCACGAAGACAGTCCTGGTCCACTCTCACCACCATCATAACATATCTTCAAAGTTATTACCGCAAAGAAAAAAGCAACACACCACTCCCGGAAGGGCTCAAAACTCCAACCTTTCGGTTAACAGCCGATCCCGCTAGCCAACTGCGCCACGGAGACAGTCATGCTCCACTCTCACCACCATCACAACATATCTTCAAAGCTATCAGGGCAAAGAAAAAAGCAACACACCACTCCAGGGAGGGCTCGAAACTCCAAACTTTCGGTTAACAGCCGATCGCGCTAGCCAATTGCGCCACGGGGACAGTCCTGCTCTACTCTCACCACCATCAGAACATATCTTCAAAGCTATCAGCCCAAAGAAAAAAAAGCGCCATACCACCACCGGGTGGGCTCGAACCTCCGACCTTTTGGTTAACAGCCGATCGCGCTAGCCAATTGCGCCATGGAGACAGTCCTGCTCCACTCTCACCACCATCAGAACATATCATCAAAGCTATCAGCCCAAAGAAAAAAAAGCGCCGCACCACCACCGGGTGGGCTCGAACTACCAACTTTTCGGTTAACAGCCGATCACGCTAGCCAATTGCGCCACGGAGACAGTCCTGCTCCACTCTCACCACCATCAGAACATATCTTCAAAGCTATCAGCCCAAAGAAAAAAAAAGCGCCACACCACCACCGGGAGAGCTCGAACCTCCAACTTTTCGGGTAACAGCCGTTCGCGCTAGCCAATTGCGCCACGAAGACAGTCCTGCTCCACTCTCACCACCATCAGAACATAATTTCAAAGCTATTACCGCAAAGAAAAAAGCAACACACCACTCCCGGGAGGGCTCGAAACTCCAAACTTTCGGTTAACAGCCGCTCGCGCTAGCCAATTGCGCCACGCAGACAGTCGTGCTCCACTCTCACCACCATCAGAACATATCTTCAAAGCTATCAGCGCAAAGAAAAAAGCAAAACACCACTCCCGGGAGGGCTCGAACCTCCAACTTTTCGGTTAACAGCCGATCGCGCTGGCCAATTGCGCCACGCAGACAGTCCTGCTCCCCTCTCACCACCATCAGAACATATCTTCAAAGCTATCAGCCCAAAGAAAAAAAAGCACCGCACCACCACCGGGTGGGCTCGAACCTCCAACTTTTCAGTTAACAGCCGATCACGCTGGCCAATTGCGCCACAGAGACAGTCCTGCTCCACTCTCACCACAATTAGAACATATCTTCAAAGCTATCAGCCCAAAGAAAAAAAGCGCCGCACCACCACCGGGTGGGCTCGAACTCCCAACCTTTCGGTTAACAGCAGATCGCGCTAGCCAATTGCTCCATGGAGACAATCGTGCTCCACTCTCATTACCATCAGAACATATCTTCAAAGCTATCAGCGCAAAGAAAAAAAAGCGCCGCACCACCACCGGGTGGGCTCGAACCTCCAACCTTTCGGTTAACAGCCGATCACGCAAGCCAATTGCGCCACGGAGACAGTCCTGCTCCACTCTCACCACCATCAGAACATATCTTCAAAGGTATCAGCCCAAAGAAAAAAAAGCGCCACACCACCACTGGGTGGGCTCGAACCTCTGACTTTTCGGTTAAGAGCCGATCACGCTAGCCAATTGCGCCACGGAGACAGTCCTGCTCCCTCTCACCACCATCAGAACATATCTTCAAAGCTATCAGCCCAAAGAAAAAAACCACCGCACCACCACCGGTTGGGCTCGAACCTCGAACCTTTCGGTTAACAGCCAATCGCGCTAGCCAATTGCGCCACGGAGACAGTCCTGCTCCACTCTCACCACCATCAGAACATATCTTCAAAGCGATCAGCACAAAGAAAAAAAAGCGCCGCACCACCACCGGGTGGGCTCGAACCTCCAACCTTTCGGTTAACAGCCGATCGCGCTAGCCAACTGCACCACGGAGACAGTCGTGCTCTACTCTCACCACCATCAGAACATATCTTCAAAGCTATCAGCGCAAAGAAAAAAGCAACACACAACTCCCGGGAGGGCTCGAGTCTCCAACCTTTCGGTTAACAGCCGATCGCGCTAGCATATTGCGCCACGGAGACAGTCCTGCTCTACTCTCACCACCCTCAGAACATATCTTCAATACTATCAGCCCAAAAAAAAGCGCCGCACCACCGCCGGGTGGGCTCGAAACTCCAACCTTTCGGTCAACAGCCGATCGCGCTAGCCAATTGCGCCACAGAGACAGTCCTGCTCCACTCTCACCACCATCAGAACATATCTTCAAAGCTATCAGCCCAAAGAAAAAAAAGCACCGCACCACCACCGGGTGGGCTCGAACCTCCGACCTTTTGGTTAACAGCCGATCGCGCTAGCCAATTGCGCCACGGAGACAGTCTGTTCCACTCTCACCACCATAAGAACATATCTTCAAAGCTATCAGCCCGAAGAAAAAAAAGCGCCACACCACCACCGGGTGGGCTCGAACATCCAACCTTTCTGTTACCAGCCGATCGCGCTAGCCAATTTCCCCACGGAGACAGTCGTGCTCCACTCTCACCACCGTCAGAACATTTCTTCAGAGCTATCACCCCAAAGAAAAAAAAGCGCCGCACCACCACCGGTTGGGCTCGAAACTCCAACCTTTCGATTAACAGCCGATCGCGCTAGCCAATTTCCCCATGGAGACAGTCGTGCTCCACTCTCACCACCGTCAGAACATTTCTTCAGAGCTATCACTCCAAAGAAAAAAAAGCGCCGCACCACCACCGGTTGGGCTCGAAACTCCAACCTTTCGATTAACAGCCGATCGCGCTAGCCCATTGCGCTACAGAGGCAGTCTTGCTCCACTCTCACCATCATCAGAACATATCTTCAAAGCTATCAGCGCAAAAAAAAGCGCTGCACCACCACCACCAGGTGGGCTCGAACCTCCAACCTTTCGGTTAACAGCCGATCGCGCTAGCCAATTGCGCCACGGAGACAGTCCTGCTCTACTCTCACCACCATCAGAACATATCTTCAAAGCTATCAGCCAAAAGAAAAAAAAGTGCCGCACCACCGCCGGGTGGGCTCGAAACTCCAACCTTTTGGTTAACAGCCGATCGCGCTAGCCAATTGCGCCACGGAGACAGTCCTGCTCCACTCTCACCACCATCAGAACATAACTTCAAAGCTATCAGCCCAAACAAAAAAAGCGCCATACCACCACCGGTTGGGCTCGAACCTCCGACCTTTTGGTTAACAGCCGATCGCGCTAGCCGATTGCGCCATGGAGACAGTCCTGCTCCACTCTCACCACCATCAGAACATATCTTCAAAGCTATCAGCCCAAAGAAAAAAAAGCGCCGCACCACCACGAGTTGGGCTCGAACCTCCAACTTTTCGGTTAACAGCCGATCACGCTAGCCAATTGCGCCATGGAGGCAGTCATGCTCCACTCTCACCACCATCAGAACATATCTTCAAAGCTATCAGCCCAAAGAAAAAAAGTGCCGCACAACCACCGGGTAGGCTCGAACCTCCAACTTTTCGGTTAACAGCCGATCACGCTAGCCAATTGCGCCATGGAGACAGTCTTGCTCCACTCTCACCACCTTCAGAACATATCTTCAAAGCTATCAGCCCAAAGAAAAAAAAGCGCCGCACCACCACGAGGTGGGCTCGAACCTCCAACTTTTCGGTTAACAGCCGATCACGCTAGCCAATTGCGCCATGGAGACAGTCATGCTCCACTCTCACCACCACCAGAACATATCTTCAAAGCTATCAGCCCACAGAAAAAAAAGCGCCGCACAACCACCGCGTAGGCTTGAACCTCCAACGTTTCGGTTAACAGCCGATCGCGCTAGCCAACTGCGCCACGGAGACAGTCCTGCTCCACTCTCACCACCATAAGAACATATCTTCAAAGCTATCAGCCCAAAGAAAAAAAAGCGCCGCACCACCACCGGGTGGGCTCGAACCTGCGACCTTTTGGTTAACAGCCGATCGCGCTAGCCAATTGCGCCACGGAGACAGTCCTGCTCCACTCTCACCAACATAAGAACATATCTTCAAAGCTATCAGCCCAAAGAAAAAAAAGCGCCGCACCACCACCGGGTGGGCTCGAACATCCAACCTTTCAGTTAACAGCCGATCGCGCTAGCCATTGCCCCACGGAGACAGTCGTGCTCCACTCTCACCACCGTCAGAACATTTCTTCAGAGCTATCACCCCAAAGAAAAAAAAGCGCCGCACCACCACCGGTTGGGCTCGAACCTCCAACCTTTCGGTTAACAGCCGATCGCGCTAGCCAATTGCGCCACGAAGACAGTCCTGCTCCACTCTCACCACCATCAGAACATTTCTTCAGAGCTATCATCCCAAAGAAAAAAAGTGCCGCACCACCACCGGATGGGCTCGAACCTCCAAACTTTCGGTTAACAGCCGATCACGCTAGCCAATTGCGCCACGAAGACAGTCCTGGTCCACTCTCACCACCATCATAACATATCTTCAAAGTTATTACCGCAAAGAAAAAAGCAACACACCACTCCCGGAAGGGCTCAAAACTCCAACCTTTCGGTTAACAGCCGATCCCGCTAGCCAACTGCGCCACGGAGACAGTCATGCTCCACTCTCACCACCATCACAACATATCTTCAAAGCTATCAGGGCAAAGAAAAAAGCAACACACCACTCCAGGGAGGGCTCGAAACTCCAAACTTTCGGTTAACAGCCGATCGCGCTAGCCAATTGCGCCACGGGGACAGTCCTGCTCTACTCTCACCACCATCAGAACATATCTTCAAAGCTATCAGCCCAAAGAAAAAAAAGCGCCATACCACCACCGGGTGGGCTCGAACCTCCGACCTTTTGGTTAACAGCCGATCGCGCTAGCCAATTGCGCCATGGAGACAGTCCTGCTCCACTCTCACCACCATCAGAACATATCATCAAAGCTATCAGCCCAAAGAAAAAAAAGCGCCGCACCACCACCGGGTGGGCTCGAACTACCAACTTTTCGGTTAACAGCCGATCACGCTAGCCAATTGCGCCACGGAGACAGTCCTGCTCCACTCTCACCACCATCAGAACATATCTTCAAAGCTATCAGCCCAAAGAAAAAAAAAGCGCCACACCACCACCGGGAGAGCTCGAACCTCCAACTTTTCGGGTAACAGCCGTTCGCGCTAGCCAATTGCGCCACGAAGACAGTCCTGCTCCACTCTCACCACCATCAGAACATAATTTCAAAGCTATTACCGCAAAGAAAAAAGCAACACACCACTCCCGGGAGGGCTCGAAACTCCAAACTTTCGGTTAACAGCCGCTCGCGCTAGCCAATTGCGCCACGCAGACAGTCGTGCTCCACTCTCACCACCATCAGAACATATCTTCAAAGCTATCAGCGCAAAGAAAAAAGCAAAACACCACTCCCGGGAGGGCTCGAACCTCCAACTTTTCGGTTAACAGCCGATCGCGCTGGCCAATTGCGCCACGCAGACAGTCCTGCTCCCCTCTCACCACCATCAGAACATATCTTCAAAGCTATCAGCCCAAAGAAAAAAAAGCACCGCACCACCACCGGGTGGGCTCGAACCTCCAACTTTTCAGTTAACAGCCGATCACGCTGGCCAATTGCGCCACAGAGACAGTCCTGCTCCACTCTCACCACAATTAGAACATATCTTCAAAGCTATCAGCCCAAAGAAAAAAAGCGCCGCACCACCACCGGGTGGGCTCGAACTCCCAACCTTTCGGTTAACAGCAGATCGCGCTAGCCAATTGCTCCATGGAGACAATCGTGCTCCACTCTCATTACCATCAGAACATATCTTCAAAGCTATCAGCGCAAAGAAAAAAAAGCGCCGCACCACCACCGGGTGGGCTCGAACCTCCAACCTTTCGGTTAACAGCCGATCACGCAAGCCAATTGCGCCACGGAGACAGTCCTGCTCCACTCTCACCACCATCAGAACATATCTTCAAAGGTATCAGCCCAAAGAAAAAAAAGCGCCACACCACCACTGGGTGGGCTCGAACCTCTGACTTTTCGGTTAAGAGCCGATCACGCTAGCCAATTGCGCCACGGAGACAGTCCTGCTCCCTCTCACCACCATCAGAACATATCTTCAAAGCTATCAGCCCAAAGAAAAAAACCACCGCACCACCACCGGTTGGGCTCGAACCTCGAACCTTTCGGTTAACAGCCAATCACGCTAGCCAATTGCGCCACGGAGACAGTCCTGCTCCACTCTCACCACCATCAGAACATATCTTCAAAGCGATCAGCACAAAGAAAAAAAAGCGCCGCACCACCACCGGGTGGGCTCGAACCTCCAACCTTTCGGTTAACAGCCGATCGCGCTAGCCAACTGCACCACGGAGACAGTCGTGCTCTACTCTCACCACCATCAGAACATATCTTCAAAGCTATCAGCGCAAAGAAAAAAGCAACACACAACTCCCGGGAGGGCTCGAGTCTCCAACCTTTCGGTTAACAGCCGATCGCGCTAGCATATTGCGCCACGGAGACAGTCCTGCTCTACTCTCACCACCCTCAGAACATATCTTCAATACTATCAGCCCAAAAAAAAGCGCCGCACCACCGCCGGGTGGGCTCGAAACTCCAACCTTTCGGTCAACAGCCGATCGCGCTAGCCAATTGCGCCACAGAGACAGTCCTGCTCCACTCTCACCACCATCAGAACATAACTTCAAAGCTATCAGCGCAAAGAAAAAAGCAACACACCACTCCCGGGAGGGCTCGAAAACCCAACCTTTCGGTCAAAAGCCGATCGCGCTAGCCCATTGCGCCACGCAGGCAGTCTTGCTCCACTCTCACCATCATCAGAACATATCTTCAAAGCTGTCAGCGCAAAGAAAAAAAAAGCGCTGCACCACCACCGGGTGGGCTCGATCCTCATACCTTTCGGTTAACAGCCGATCGCGCTAGCCCATTGCGCCACGGAGACAGTCTTGCCCCCCTCTCACCACCATCAGAACATATCTTCAAAGCTCTCAGCCCAAAGAAAAAAAAGCACCGCACCACCACCGGGTGGGCTCGAACCTCCAACCTTTCGGTTAACAGCCGATCGCGCTAGCCAATTTCGCCATGGAGACAGTCGTGCTCCACTCTCACCACCATCAGAACATATCTTCAAAGCTATCAGAGCAAAGAAAAAAGCAAAACACCACTCGCGGGAGGGCTCGAACCTCCAACTTCTCGAATAACAGCCGATCGCGCTGGCCGATTGCGCCACGCAGACAGTCCTGCTCCACTCTCACCACAATTAGAACATATCTTCAGAGCTATCACCCCAAAGAAATAAAAAGCGCCGCACCACCACCGGGTGGGCTCGAACCAAAACCTTTCGGTTAACAGCCGATCGCGCTAGCCAATTGGCCCACGGAGACAGTCGTGCTCCACTCTCACCACCATCAGAACATTTCTTCAGAGCTATCATCCCAAAGAAAAAAAGTGCCGCACCACCACCGGATGGGCTCGAACCTCCAAACTTTCGGTTAACAGCCGATCACGCTAGCCAATTGCGCCACGAAGACAGTCCTGGTCCACTCTCACCACCATCATAACATATCTTCAAAGTTATTACCGCAAAGAAAAAAGCAACACACCACTCCCGGAAGGGCTCAAAACTCCAACCTTTCGGTTAACAGGCGATCGCGCTAGCCCAATGCGCCACGGAGGCAGTCTTGCTCCACTCTCACCATCATCAGAACATATCTTCAAAGCTATCAGCCCACAGAAAAAAAAGCGCCACACCACCACCAGGTGGGCTCGAACCTCCAACCTTTCTGTTAACAGCCGATCGCGCAAGCCAATTGCGCCACGGAGACAGTCCTGCTCCCCTCTCACCACCATCAGAACATATCTTCAAAGCTATACGCCCAAAGAAAAAAAAGCACCGCACCACAACCGGGTGGGCTCGAACCTCCAACCTTTCGGTTAACAGCCAATCGCGCCAGCCAATTGCGCCACGGAGACAGTCCTGCTCCACTATCACCACCATCAGAAAATATCTTCAAAGCTATCAGCACAAAGAAAAAAAAGCGCCCCACCATCACCGGGTGGGCTCGAACTTCCAACCTTTCGGTTAACAGCCGATCCCGCTAGCCAACTGCGCCACGGAGACAGTCATGCTCCACTCTCACCACCATCAGAACATATCTTCAAAGCTATCAGCGCAAAGAAAAAAGCAACACACCACTCCAGGGAGGGCTCGAAACTCCAAACTTTCGGTTAACAGCCGATCGCGCTAGCCAATTGCGCCACGGGGACAGTCCTGCTCTACTCTCACCACCATCAGAACATATCTTCAAAGCTATCAGCCCAAAGAAAAAAAAGCGCCATACCACCACCGGGTGGGCTCGAACCTCCGACCTTTTGGTTAACAGCCGATCGCGCTAGCCAATTGCGCCATGGAGACAGTCCTGCTCCACTCTCACCACCATCAGAACATATCATCAAAGCTATCAGCCCAAAGAAAAAAAAGCGCCGCACCACCACCGGGTGGGCTCGAACTACCAACTTTTCGGTTAACAGCCGATCACGCTAGCCAATTGCGCCACGGAGACAGTCCTGCTCCACTCTCACCACCATCAGAACATATCTTCAAAGCTATCAGCCCAAAGAAAAAAAAAGCGCCACACCACCACCGGGAGAGCTCGAACCTCCAACTTTTCGGGTAACAGCCGTTCGCGCTAGCCAATTGCGCCACGAAGACAGTCCTGCTCCACTCTCACCACCATCAGAACATAATTTCAAAGCTATTACCGCAAAGAAAAAAGCAACACACCACTCCCGGGAGGGCTCGAAACTCCAAACTTTCGGTTAACAGCCGCTCGCGCTAGCCAATTGCGCCACGCAGACAGTCGTGCTCCACTCTCACCACCATCAGAACATATCTTCAAAGCTATCAGCGCAAAGAAAAAAGCAAAACACCACTCCCGGGAGGGCTCGAACCTCCAACTTTTCGGTTAACAGCCGATCGCGCTGGCCAATTGCGCCACGCAGACAGTCCTGCTCCCCTCTCACCACCATCAGAACATATCTTCAAAGCTATCAGCCCAAAGAAAAAAAAGCACCGCACCACCACCGGGTGGGCTCGAACCTCCAACTTTTCAGTTAACAGCCGATCGCGCTGGCCAATTGCGCCACAGAGACAGTCCTGCTCCACTCTCACCACAATTAGAACATATCTTCAAAGCTATCAGCCCAAAGAAAAAAAGCGCCGCACCACCACCGGGTGGGCTCGAACTTCCAACCTTTCGGTTAACAGCAGATCGCGCTAGCCAATTGCTCCATGGAGACAATCGTGCTCCACTCTCACCACCATCAGAACATATCTTCAAAGCTATCAGCGCAAAGAAAAAAAAGCGCCGCACCACCACCGGGTGGGCTCGAACCTCCAACCTTTCGGTTAACAGCCGATCACGCAAGCCAATTGCGCCACGGAGACAGTCCTGCTCCACTCTCACCACCATCAGAACATATCTTCAAAGGTATCAGCCCAAAGAAAAAAAAGCGCCACACCACCACTGGGTGGGCTCGAACCTCTGACTTTTCGGTTAACAGCCGATCACGCTAGCCAATTGCGCCACGGAGACAGTCCTGCTCCCTCTCACCACCATCAGAACATATCTTCAAAGCTATCAGCCCAAAGAAAAAAACCACCGCACCACCACCGGTTGGGCTCGAACCTCGAACCTTTCGGTTAACAGCCAATCGCGCTAGCCAATTGCGCCACGGAGACAGTCCTGCTCCACTCTCACCACCATCAGAACATATCTTCAAAGCGATCAGCACAAAGAAAAAAAAGCGCCGCACCACCACCGGGTGGGCTCGAACCTCCAACCTTTCGGTTAACAGCCGATCGCGCTAGCCAACTGCACCACGGAGACAGTCGTGCTCTACTCTCACCACCATCAGAACATATCTTCAAAGCTATCAGCGCAAAGAAAAAAGCAACACACAACTCCCGGGAGGGCTCGAGTCTCCAACCTTTCGGTTAACAGCCGATCGCGCTAGCATATTGCGCCACGGAGACAGTCCTGCTCTACTCTCACCACCCTCAGAACATATCTTCAATACTATCAGCCCAAAAAAAAGCGCCGCACCACCGCCGGGTGGGCTCGAAACTCCAACCTTTCGGTCAACAGCCGATCGCGCTAGCCAATTGCGCCACAGAGACAGTCCTGCTCCACTCTCACCACCATCAGAACATAACTTCAAAGCTATCAGCGCAAAGAAAAAAGCAACACACCACTCCCGGGAGGGCTCGAAAACCCAACCTTTCGGTCAAAAGCCGATCGCGCTAGCCCATTGCGCCACGCAGGCAGTCTTGCTCCACTCTCACCATCATCAGAACATATCTTCAAAGCTATCAGCCCAAAGAAAAAAAGCGCCATACCACCACCGGGTGGGCTCGAACCTCCGACCTTTTGGTTAACAGCCGATCGCGCTAGCCAATTGCGCCATGGAGACAGTCCTGCTCCACTCTCACCACCATCAGAACTTATCTTCAAAGCTATCAGCCCAAAGAAAAAAAGTGCCGCACCACCACCGGTTGGGCTCGAACCTCCAACCTTTCGGTTAACAGCCGATCGAGCAAGCCAATTGCGCCACGAAGACAGTCCTGCTCCGCGCTCACCACCATCACAACATATCTTCAAAGCTATTACCGCAAAGAAAAAAGCAACACTTCACTCCCGGGAGGGCTCAAAACTCCAACCTTTCGGCTAACAGCCGATCGCGTTAGCCCATTGCGCCACGGAGGCAGTCTTGCTCCACTCTCACCATCATCAGAACATATCTTCAAAGCTATCAGCGCAAAGAAAAAAAAGTGCTGCACCACCACTGGGTGGGCTCAAACCTCCAACCTTTCGGTTAACAGCCGATCGCGCTGGCCAATTGCGCCACAGAGACAGTCCTGCTCCACTCTCACCACAATTAGAACATATCTTCAAAGCTATCAGCCCAAAGAAAAAAAGCGCCGCACCACCACCGGGTGGGCTCGAACTTCCAACCTTTCGGTTAACAGCAGATCGCGCTAGCCAATTGCTCCATGGAGACAATCGTGCTCCACTCTCACCACCATCAGAACATATCTTCAAAGCTATCAGCGCAAAGAAAAAAAAGCGCCGCACCACCACCGGGTGGGCTCGAACCTCCAACCTTTCGGTTAACAGCCGATCACGCAAGCCAATTGCGCCACGGAGACGGTCCTGCTCCACTCTCACCACCATCAGAACATATCTTCAAAGGTATCAGCCCAAAGAAAAAAAAGCGCCGCACCACCACTGGGTGGGCTCGAACCTCTGACTTTTCGGTTAACAGCCGATCACGCTAGCCAATTGCGCCACGGAGACAGTCCTGCTCCCTCTCACCACCATCAGAACATATCTTCAAAGCTATCAGCCCAAAGAAAAAAAACCACCGCACCACCACCGGTTGGGCTCGAACCTCGAACCTTTCGGTTAACAGCCAATCGCGCTAGCCAATTGCGCCACGGAGACAGTCCTGCTCCACTCTCACCACCATCAGAACATATCTTCAAAGCGATCAGCACAAAGAAAAAAAAGCGCCGCACCACCACCGGGTGGGCTCGACTCTCCAACCTTTCGGTTAACAGCCGATCGCGCTAGCCAACTGCACCACGGAGACAGTCGTGCTCTACTCTCACCACCATCAGAACATATCTTCAAAGCTATCAGCGCAAAGAAAAAAGCAACACACAACTCCCGGGAGGGCTCGAGTCTCCAACCTTTCGGTTAACAGCCGATCGCGCTAGCATATTGCGCCACGGAGACAGTCCTGCTCTACTCTCACCACCCTCAGAACATATCTTCAATACTATCAGCCCAAAAAAAGCGCCGCACCACCGCCGGGTGGGCTCGAAACTCCAACCTTTCGGTCAACAGCCGATCGCGCTAGCCAATTGCGCCACAGAGACAGTCCTGCTCCACTCTCACCACCATCAGAACATATCTTCAAAGCTATCAGCCCAAAGAAAAAAAAGCGCCATACCACCACCGGGTGGGCTCGAACCTCCGACCTTTTGGTTAACAGCCGATCGCGCTAGCCAATTGCGCCACACAGACAGTCCTGCTCCACTCTCACCACCATCAGAACATATCTTCAAAGCTATCAGCCCAAAGAAAAAAAGCGCCGCACCACCACCGGGTGTGCTCGAACCTCCAACTTTTCGGTTAACAGCCGATCACGCTAGCCAATTGCGCCACGAAGACAGTCCTGCTCCACTCTCACCACCATCAAAACATATCTTCAAAGCTATCAGCCCACAGAAAAAAAGCTCCGCACAACCACCGGGTAGGCTCGAACCTCCAACTTTTCGGTTAACAGCCGATCACGCTAGCCAATTGCGCCACGGAGACAGTCCTGCTCCACTCTCACCACCATCAGAACATATCTTCAAAGCTATCAGCCCACAGAAAAAAAAGCGCCGCACAACCACCGGGTGGGCTCGAACCTCCAAATTTTCGGTTAACAGCCGATCGCGCTAGCCAATTTCGCCACCGAGACAGTCGTGCTCCACTCTCACCACCATCAGAACATATCTTCAAAGCTATCAGCGCAAAGAAAAAAGCAAAACACCACTCCCGGGAGGGCTCGAAACTCCAACCTTTCGGTCAACAGCCGATCGCGCTAGCCCATTGCGCCACGGAGACAGTCTTGCCCCCCTCTCACCACCATCAGAACATATCTTCAAAGCTATCAGCCCAAAGAAAAAAAAGCACCGCACCACCACCGGGTGGGCTCGAACCTCCAACCTTTCGGTTAACAGCCGATCGCGCTAGCCAATTTTGCCACGGAGACAGTCGTGCTCCACTCTCACCACCATCAGAACATATCTTCAAAGCTATCAGCGCAAAGAAAAAAGCAAAACACCACTCCCGGGAGGGCTCGAACCTCCAACTTTTCGGTTAACAGCCGATCGCGCTGGCCAATTGCGCCACGCAGACAGTCCTGCTCCACTCTCACCACCATCAGAACATAATTTCAAAGCTATTACCGCAAAGAAAAAAGCAACACACCACTCCCGGGAAGGCTCGAAACTCCAACCTTTCGGTTAACAGCAGATCGCGCTAGCCAATTGCTCCATGGAGACAATCGTGCTCCACTCTCACCACCATCAGAACATATCTTCAAAGCTATCAGCGCAAAGAAAAAAAAGCGCCGCACCACCACCGGGTGGGCTCGAACCTCCAACCTTTCGGTTAACAGCCGATCACGCAAGCCAATTGCGCCACGGAGACAGTCCTGCTTCACTCTCACCACCATCAGAACATATCTTCAAAGGTATCAGCCCAAAGAAAAAAAAGCGCCACACCACCACTGGGTGGGCTCGAACCTCTGACTTTTCGGTTAACAGCCGATCACGCTAGCCAATTGCGCCACGGAGACAGTCCTGCTCCCTCTCACCACCATCAGAACATATCTTCAAAGCTATCAGCCCAAAGAAAAAAACCACCGCACCACCACCGGTTGGGCTCGAACCTCGAACCTTTCGGTTAACAGCCAATCGCGCTAGCCAATTGCGCCACGGAGACAGTCCTGCTCCACTCTCACCACCATCAGAACATATCTTCAAAGCGATCAGCACAAAGAAAAAAAAGCGCCGCACCACCACCGGGTGGGCTCGAACCTCCAACCTTTCGGTTAACAGCCGATCGCGCTAGCCAACTGCACCACGGAGACAGTCGTGCTCTACTCTCACCACCATCAGAACATATCTTCAAAGCTATCAGCGCAAAGAAAAAAGCAACACACAACTCCCGGGAGGGCTCGAGTCTCCAACCTTTCGGTTAACAGCCGATCGCGCTAGCATATTGCGCCACGGAGACAGTCCTGCTCTACTCTCACCACCCTCAGAACATAACTTCAATACTATCAGCCCAAAAAAAAGCGCCGCACCACCGCCGGGTGGGCTCGAAACTCCAACCTTTCGGTCAACAGCCGATCGCGCTAGCCAATTGCGCCACAGAGACAGTCCTGCTCCACTCTCACCACCATCAGAACATAACTTCAAAGCTATCAGCGCAAAGAAACAAGCAACACACCACTCCCGGGAGGGCTCGAAAACCCAACCTTTCGGTCAAAAGCCGATCGCGCTAGCCCATTGCGCCACGCAGGCAGTCTTGCTCCACTCTCACCATCATCAGAACATATCTTCAAAGCTATCAGCCCAAAGAAAAAAAGCGCCATACCACCACCGGGTGGGCTCGAACCTCCGACCTTTTGGTTAACAGCCGATCGCGCTAGCCAATTGCGCCATGGAGACAGTCCTGCTCCACTCTCACCACCATCAGAACTTATCTTCAAAGCTATCAGCCCAAAGAAAAAAAGTGCCGCACCACCACCGGTTGGGCTCGAACCTCCAACCTTTCGGTTAACAGCCGATCGAGCAAGCCAATTGCGCCACGAAGACAGTCCTGCTCCGCGCTCACCACCATCACAACATATCTTCAAAGCTATTACCGCAAAGAAAAAAGCAACACTTCACTCCCGGGAGGGCTCAAAACTCCAACCTTTCGGCTAACAGCCGATCGCGTTAGCCCATTGCGCCACGGAGGCAGTCTTGCTCCACTCTCACCATCATCAGAACATATCTTCAAAGCTATCAGCGCAAAGAAAAAAAAGTGCTGCACCACCACTGGGTGGGCTCAAACCTCCAACCTTTCGGTTAACAGCCGATCGCGCTGGCCAATTGCGCCACAGAGACAGTCCTGCTCCACTCTCACCACAATTAGAACATATCTTCAAAGCTATCAGCCCAAAGAAAAAAAGCGCCGCACCACCACCGGGTGGGCTCGAACTTCCAACCTTTCGGTTAACAGCAGATCGCGCTAGCCAATTGCTCCATGGAGACAATCGTGCTCCACTCTCACCACCATCAGAACATATCTTCAAAGCTATCAGCGCAAAGAAAAAAAAGCGCCGCACCACCACCGGGTGGGCTCGAACCTCCAACCTTTCGGTTAACAGCCGATCACGCAAGCCAATTGCGCCACGGAGACGGTCCTGCTCCACTCTCACCACCATCAGAACATATCTTCAAAGGTATCAGCCCAAAGAAAAAAAAAGCGCCGCACCACCACTGGGTGGGCTCGAACCTCTGACTTTTCGGTTAACAGCCGATCACGCTAGCCAATTGCGCCACGGAGACAGTCCTGCTCCCTCTCACCACCATGAGAACATATCTTCAAAGCTATCAGCCCAAAGAAAAAAAACCACCGCACCACCACCGGTTGGGCTCGAACCTCGAACCTTTCGGTTAACAGCCAATCGCGCTAGCCAATTGCGCCACGGAGACAGTCCTGCTCCACTCTCACCTCCATCAGAACATATCTTCAAAGCGATCAGCACAAAGAAAAAAAAGCGCCGCACCACCACCGGGTGGGCTCGACTCTCCAACCTTTCGGTTAACAGCCGATCGCGCTAGCCAACTGCACCACGGAGACAGTCGTGCTCTACTCTCACCACCATCAGAACATATCTTCAAAGCTATCAGCGCAAAGAAAAAAGCAACACACAACTCCCGGGAGGGCTCGAGTCTCCAACCTTTCGGTTAACAGCCGATCGCGCTAGCATATTGCGCCACGGAGACAGTCCTGCTCTACTCTCACCACCCTCAGAACATATCTTCAATACTATCAGCCCAAAAAAAAGCGCCGCACCACCGCCGGGTGGGCTCGAAACTCCAACCTTTCGGTCAACAGCCGATCGCGCTAGCCAATTGCGCCACAGAGACAGTCCTGCTCCACTCTCACCACCATCAGAACATATCTTCAAAGCTATCAGCCCAAAGAAAAAAAAGCGCCATACCACCACCGGGTGGGCTCGAACCTCCGACCTTTTGGTTAACAGCCGATCGCGCTAGCCAATTGCGCCACAGAGACAGTCCTGCTCCACTCTCACCACCATCAGAACATATCTTCAAAGCTATCAGCCCAAAGAAAAAAAGCGCCGCACCACCACCGGGTGGGCTCGAACCTCCAACTTTTCGGTTAACAGCCGATCACGCTAGCCAATTGCGCCACGAAGACAGTCCTGCTCCACTCTCACCACCATCAAAACATATCTTCAAAGCTATCAGCCCACAGAAAAAAAGCGCCGCACAACCGCCGGGTAGGCTCGAACCTCCAACTTTTCGGTTAACAGCCGATCACGCTAGCCAATTGCGCCACGGAGACAGTCCTGCTCCACTCTCACCACCATCAGAACATATCTTCAAAGCTATCAGCCCACAGAAAAAAAAGCGCCGCACAACCACCGGGTGGGCTCGAACCTCCAAATTTTCGGTTAACAGCCGATCGCGCTAGCCAATTTCGCAACGAGACAGTCGTGCTCCACTCTCACCACCATCAGAACATATCTTCAAAGCTATCAGCGCAAAGAAAAAAGCAAAACACCACTCCCGGGAGGGCTCGAAACTCCAACCTTTCGGTCAACAGCCGATCGCGCTAGCCCATTGCGCCACGGAGACAGTCTTGCCCCCCTCTCACCACCATCAGAACATATCTTCAAAGCTATCAGCCCAAAGAAAAAAAAGCACCGCACCACCACCGGGTGGGCTCGAACCTCCAACCTTTCGGTTAACAGCCGATCGCGCTAGCCAATTTTGCCACGGAGACAGTCGTGCTCCACTCTCACCACCATCAGAACATATCTTCAAAGCTATCAGCGCAAAGAAAAAAGCAAAACACCACTCCCGGGAGGGCTCGAACCTCCAACTTTTCGGTTAACAGCCGATCGCGCTGGCCAATTGCGCCACGCAGACAGTCCTGCTCCACTCTCACCACCATCAGAACATAATTTCAAAGCTATTACCGCAAAGAAAAAAGCAACACACCACTCCCGGGAAGGCTCGAAACTCCAAACTTTCGATTAACAGCCGATCGCGCTAGCCAATTGCGCCACGGAGACAGTCGTGCTCCACTCTCACCACCATCAGAACATATCTTCAAAGCTATCAGCGCAAAGAAAAAAGCAAAACACCACTCCCGGGAGGGCTCGAACCTCCAACGTTTCGGTTAACAGCCGATCGCGCTGGCCAATTGCGCCACGCAGACAGTCCTGCTCCACTCTCACCACAATTAGAACATATCTTCAGAGCTATCACCACAAAGAAAAAAGAAGCGCCGCACCACCACCGGGTGGGCTCGAACCTCCAACCTTTCGGTTAACAGCCGATCGCGCTAGCCAATTGCCCCACGGAGACAGTCGTGCTCCACTCTCACCACCGTCAGAACATTTCTTCAGAGCTATCACCCCGAAGAAAAAAAAGTGCCGCACCATCACCGGTTGGGCTCGAACCTCCAACCTTTCGGTTAACAGCCGATTGCGCTAGCCAATTGCGCCACGAAGACAGTCCTGCTCCACGCTCACCACCATCAGAACATATCTTCAAAGCTATTACCGCAAAGAAAAAAGCAACATTTCACTCCCGGGAGGGCTCAAAACTCCAACCTTTCGGTTAACAGCCGATCGCGCTAGCCCAATGCGCCACGGAGGCAGTCTTGCTCCACTCTCACCATCATCAGAACATATCTTCAAAGCTATCAGCGCAAAGAAAAAAGCAACACACCACTCCCGGGAGGGCTCGAAACCCCAACCTTTCGGTCAAAAGCCGATCGCGCTAGCCCATTGCGCCACGCAGGCAGTCTTGCTCCACTCTCACCATCATCAGAACATATCTTCAAAGCTATCAGCCCAAAGAAAAAAAGCGCCATACCACCACCGGGTGGGCTCGAACCTCCGACCTTTTGGTTAACAGCCGATCGCGCTAGCCAATTGCGCCATGGAGACAGTCCTGCTCCACTCTCACCACCATCAGAACTTATCTTCAAAGCTATCAGCCCAAAGAAAAAAAAGTGCCGCACCACCACCGGTTGGGCTCGAACCTCCAACCTTTCGGTTAACAGCCGATCGAGCAAGCCGATTGCGCCACGAAGACAGTCCTGCTCCGCGCTCACCACCATCACAACATATGTTCAAAGCTATTACCGCAAAGAAAAAAGCAACACTTCACTCCCGGGAGGGCTCAAAACTCCAACCTTTCGGTTAACAGCCGATCGCGTTAGCCCATTGCGCCACGGAGGCAGTCTTGCTCCACTCTCACCATCATCAGAACATATCTTCAAAGCTATCAGCCCAAAGAAAAAAACCACCGCACCACCACCGGTTGGGCTCGAACCTCGAACCTTTCGGTTAACAGCCAATCGCGCTAGCCAATTGCGCCACGGAGACAGTCCTGCTCCACTCTCACCACCATCAGAACATATCTTCAAAGCGATCAGCACAAAGAAAAAAAAGCGCCGCACCACCACCGGGTGGGCTCGAACCTCCAACCTTTCGGTTAACAGCCGATCGCGCTAGCCAACTGCACCACGGAGACAGTCGTGCTCTACTCTCACCACCATCAGAACATATCTTCAAAGCTATCAGCGCAAAGAAAAAAGCAACACACAACTCCCGGGAGGGCTCGAGTCTCCAACCTTTCGGTTAACAGCCGATCGCGCTAGCATATTGCGCCACGGAGACAGTCCTGCTCTACTCTCACCACCCTCAGAACATATCTTCAATACTATCAGCCCAAAAAAAAAAGCGCCGCACCACCGCCGGGTGGGCTCGAAACTCCAACCTTTCGGTCAACAGCCGATCGCGCTAGCCAATTGCGCCACAGAGACAGTCCTGCTCCACTCTCACCACCATCAGAACATATCTTCAAAGCTATCAGCCCAAAGAAAAAAAGCGCCATACCACCACCGGGTGGGCTCGAACCTCCGACCTTTTGGTTAACAGCCGATCGCGCTAGCCAATTGCGCCACAGAGACAGTCCTGCTCCACTCTCACCACCATCAGAACATATCTTCAAAGCTATCAGCCCAAAGAAAAAAAGCGCCGCACCACCACCGGGTGGGCTCGAACCTCCAACTTTTCGGTTAACAGCCGATCACGCTAGCCAATTGCGCCACGAAGACAGTCCTGCTCCACTCTCACCACCATCAGAACATATCTTCAAAGCTATCAGCCCACAGAAAAAAAGCGCCGCACAACCACCGGGTAGGCTCGAACCTCCAACCTTTCGGTTAACAGCCGATCGCGCTAGCCAACTGCACCACGGAGACAGTCGTGCTCTACTCTCACCACCATCAGAACATATCTTCAAAGCTATCAGCGCAAAGAAAAAAAAGCGCCGCACCACCACCGGGTGGGCTCGAACCTCCAAACTTTCGGTGAACAGCCGATCACGCAAGCCAATTGCGCCACGGAGACAGTCCTGCTCCACTCTCACCACCATCAGAACATATCTTCAAAGGTATCAGCCCAAAGAAAAAAAAGCGCCACACCACCACTGGGTGGGCTCGAACCTCTGACTTTTCGGTTAACAGCCGATCACGCTAGCCAATTGCGCCACGGAGACAGTCCTGCTCCCTCTCACCACCATCAGAACATATCTTCAAAGCTATCAGCCCAAAGAAAAAAACCACCGCACCACCACCGGTTGGGCTCGAACCTCGACCCTTTCGGTTAACAGCCAATCGCGCTAGCCAATTGCGCCACGGAGACAGTCCTGCTCCACTCTCACCACCATCAGAACATATCTTCAAAGCGATCAGCACAAAGAAAAAAAAGCGCCGCACCACCACCGGGTGGGCTCGAACCTCCAACCTTTCGGTTAACAGCCGATCGCGCTAGCCAACTGCACCACGGAGACAGTCGTGCTCTACTCTCACCACCATCAGAACATATCTTCAAAGCTATCAGCGCAAAGAAAAAAGCAACACACAACTCCCGGGAGGGCTCGAGTCTCCAACCTTTCGGTTAACAGCCGATCGCGCTAGCATATTGCGCCACGGAGACAGTCCTGCTCTACTCTCACCACCCTCAGAACATATCTTCAATACTATCAGCCCAAAAAAAAGCGCCGCACCACCGCCGGGTGGGCTCGAAACTCCAACCTTTCGGTCAACAGCCGATCGCGCTAGCCAATTGCGCCACAGAGACAGTCCTGCTCCACTCTCACCACCATCAGAACATAACTTCAAAGCTATCAGCGCAAAGAAAAAAGCAACACACCACTCCCGGGAGGGCTCGAAAACCCAACCTTTCGGTCAAAAGCCGATCGCGCTAGCCCATTGCGCCACGCAGGCAGTCTTGCTCCACTCTCACCATCATCAGAACATATCTTCAAAGCTATCAGCCCAAAGAAAAAAAGCGCCATACCACCACCGGGTGGGCTCGAACCTCCGACCTTTTGGTTAACAGCCGATCGCGCTAGCCAATTGCGCCATGGAGACAGTCCTGCTCCACTCTCACCACCATCAGAACTTATCTTCAAAGCTATCAGCCCAAAGAAAAAAAGTGCCGCACCACCACCGGTTGGGCTCGAACCTCCAAACTTTCGATAAACAGCCGATCGCGCTAGCCAATTGCGCCACGGAGACAGTCGTGCTCCACTCTCACCACCATCAGAACATATCTTCAAAGCTATCAGCGCAAAGAAAAAAGCAAAACACCACTCCCGGGAGGGCTCGAACCTCCAACGTTTCGGTTAACAGCCGATCGCGCTGGCCAATTGCGCCACGCAGACAGTCCTGCTCCACTCTCACCACAATTAGAACATATCTTCAGAGCTATCACCACAAAGAAAAAAGAAGCGCCGCACCACCACCGGTTGGGCTCGAACCTCGAACCTTTCGGTTAACAGCCAATCGCGCTAGCCAATTGCGCCACGGAGACAGTCCTGCTCCACTCTCACCACCATCAGAACATATCTTCAAAGCGATCAGCACAAAGAAAAAAAAGCGCCGCACCACCACCGGGTGGGCTCGAACCTCCAACCTTTCGGTTAACAGCCGATCGCGCTAGCCAACTGCACCACGGAGACAGTCGTGCTCTACTCTCACCACCATCAGAACATATCTTCAAAGCTATCAGCGCAAAGAAAAAAGCAACACACAACTCCCGGGAGGGCTCGAGTCTCCAACCTTTCGGTTAACAGCCGATCGCGCTAGCATATTGCGCCACGGAGACAGTCCTGCTCTACTCTCACCACCCTCAGAACATATCTTCAATACTATCAGCCCAAAAAAAAAAGCGCCGCACCACCGCCGGGTGGGCTCGAAACTCCAACCTTTCGGTCAACAGCCGATCGCGCTAGCCAATTGCGCCACAGAGACAGTCCTGCTCCACTCTCACCACCATCAGAACATATCTTCAAAGCTATCAGCCCAAAGAAAAAAAAGCGCCATACCACCACCGGGTGGGCTCGAACCTCCGACCTTTTGGTTAACAGCCGATCGCGCTAGCCAATTGCGCCACAGAGACAGTCCTGCTCCACTCTCACCACCATCAGAACATATCTTCAAAGCTATCAGCCCAAAGAAAAAAAGCGCCGCACCACCACCGGGTGGGCTCGAACCTCCAACTTTTCGGTTAACAGCCGATCACGCTAGCCAATTGCGCCACGAAGACAGTCCTGCTCCACTCTCACCACCATCAGAACATATCTTCAAAGCTATCAGCCCACAGAAAAAAAGCGCCGCACAACCACCGGGTAGGCTCGAACCTCCAACTTTTCGGTTAACAGCCGATCACGCTAGCCAATTGCGCCACGGAGACAGTCCTGCTCCACTCTCACCACCATCAGAACATATCTTCAAAGCTATCAGCCCACAGAAAAAAAAGCGCCGCACAACCACCGGGTGGGCTCGAACCTCCAAATTTTCGGTTAACAGCCGATCGCGCTAGCCAATTTCGCCACCGAGACAGTCGTGCTCCACTCTCACCACCATCAGAACATATCTTCAAAGCTATCAGCGCAAAGAAAAAAGCAAAACACCACTCCCGGGAGGGCTCGAAACTCCAACCTTTCGGTCAACAGCCGATCGCGCTAGCCAATTGCGCCACGGAGACAGTCTTGCCCCCCTCTCACCACCATCAGAACATATCTTCAAAGCTATCAGCCCAAAGAAAAAAAAGCACCGCACCACCACCGGGTGGGCTCGAACCTCCAACCTTTCGGTTAACAGCCGATCGCGCTAGCCAATTTTGCCACGGAGACAGTCGTGCTCCACTCTCACCACCATCAGAACATATCTTCAAAGCTATCAGCGCAAAGAAAAAAGCAAAACACCACTCCCGGGAGGGCTCGAACCTCCAACTTTTCGGTTAACAGCCGATCGCGCTGGCCAATTGCGCCACGCAGACAGTCCTGCTTCACTCTCACCACCATCAGAACATAATTTCAAAGCTATTACCGCAAAGAAAAAAGAAGCGCCGCACCACCACCGGGTGGGCTCGAACCTCCAACCTTTCGGTTAACAGCCGATCGCGCTAGCCAATTGCCCCACGGAGACAGTCGTGCTCCACTCTCACCACCGTCAGAACATTTCTTCAGAGCTATCACCCCGAAGAAAAAAAAGTGCCGCACCACCACCGGTTGGGCTCGAACCTCCAACCTTTCGGTTAACAGCCGATTGCGCTAGCCAATTGCGCCACGAAGACAGTCCTGCTCCACGCTCACCACCATCAGAACATATCTTCAAAGCTATTACCGCAAAGAAAAAAGCAACATTTCACTCCCGGGAGGGCTCAAAACTCCAACCTTTCGGTTAACAGCCGATCGCGCTAGCCCAATGCGCCACGGAGGCAGTCTTGCTCCACTCTCACCATCATCAGAACATATCTTCAAAGCTATCAGCGCAAAGAAAAAAAAGCGCTGCACCACCACTGGGTGGGCTCGAACCTCTAACCTTTCGGTTAACAGCCGATCGCGCTAGCCCATTGCGCCACAAAGACAGTCTTGCTCCACTCTCACCACCATCAGAACATAACTTCAAAGCTATCAGCGCAAAGAAAAAAGCAACACACCACTCCCGGGAGGGCTCGAAACCCCAACCTTTCGGTCAAAAGCCGATCGCGCTAGCCCATTGCGCCACGCAGGCAGTCTTGCTCCACTCTCACCATCATCAGAACATATCTTCAAAGCTATCAGCCCAAAGAAAAAAAGCGCCATACCACCACCGGGTGGGCTCGAACCTCCGACCTTTTGGTTAACAGCCGATCGCGCTAGCCAATTGCGCCATGGAGACAGTCCTGCTCCACTCTCATCACCATCAGAACTTATCTTCAAAGCTATCAGCCCAAAGAAAAAAAAGTGCCGCACCACCACCGGTTGGGCTCGAACCTCCAACCTTTCGGTTAACAGCCGATCGAGCAAGCCAATTGCGCCACGAAGACAGTCCTGCTCCGCGCTCACCACCATCACAACATATCTTCAAAGCTATTACCGCAAAGAAAAAAGCAACACTTCACTCCCGGGAGGGCTCAAAACTCCAACCTTTCTGTTAACAGCCGCTCGCGTTAGCCCATTGCGCCACGGAGGCAGTCTTGCTCCACTCTCACCATCATCAGAACATATCTTCAAAGCTATCAGCCCAAAGAAAAAAACCACCGCACCACCACCGTTTGGGCTCGAACCTCGAACCTTTCGGTTAACAGCCAATCGCGCTAGCCAATTGCGCCACGGAGACAGTCCTGCTCCACTCTCACCACCATCAGAACATATCTTCAAAGCGATCAGCACAAAGAAAAAAAAGCGCCGCACCACCACCGGGTGGGCTCGAACCTCCAACCTTTCGGTTAACAGCCGATCGCGCTAGCCAACTGCACCACGGAGACAGTCGTGCTCTACTCTCACCACCATCAGAACATATCTTCAAAGCTATCAGCGCAAAGAAAAAAGCAACACACAACTCCCGGGAGGGCTCGAGTCTCCAACCTTTCGGTTAACAGCCGATCGCGCTAGCATATTGCGCCACGGAGACAGTCCTGCTCTACTCTCACCACCCTCAGAACATATCTTCAATACTATCAGCCCAAAAAAAAAGCGCCGCACCACCGCCGGGTGGGCTCGAAACTCCAACCTTTCGGTCAACAGCCGATCGCGCTAGCCAATTGCGCCACAGAGACAGTCCTGCTCCACTCTCACCACCATCAGAACATATCTTCAAAGCTATCAGCCCAAAGAAAAAAAAGCGCCATACCACCACCGGGTGGGCTCGAACCTCCGACCTTTTGGTTAACAGCCGATCGCGCTAGCCAATTGCGCCACAGAGACAGTCCTGCTCCACTCTCACCACCATCAGAACATATCTTCAAAGCTATCAGCCCAAAGAAAAAAAGTGCCGCACCACCACCGGGTGGGCTCGAACCTCCAACTTTTCGGTTAACAGCCGATCACGCTAGCCAATTGCGCCACGAAGACAGTCCTGCTCCACTCTCACCACCATCAGAACATATCTTCAAAGCTATCAGCCCACAGAAAAAAAGCGCCGCACAACCACCGGGTAGGCTCGAACCTCCAACTTTTCGGTTAACAGCCGATCACGCTAGCCAATTGCGCCACGGAGACAGTCCTGCTCCACTCTCACCACCATCAGAACATATCTTCAAAGCTATCAGCCCACAGAAAAAAAAGCGCCGCACAACCACCGGGTGGGCTCGAACCTCCAAATTTTCGGTTAACAGCCGATCGCGCTAGCCAATTTCGCCACCGAGACAGTCGTGCTCCACTCTCACCACCATCAGAACATATCTTCAAAGCTATCAGCGCAAAGAAAAAAGCAAAACACCACTCCCGGGAGGGTTTGAAACTCCAACCTTTCGGTCAACAGCCGATCGCGCTAGCCCATTGCGCCACGGAGACAGTCTTGCCCCCCTCTCACCACCATCAGAACATATCTTCAAAGCTATCAGCCCAAAGAAAAAAAAGCACCGCACCACCACCGGGTGGGCTCGAACCTCCAACTTTTCGGTTAACAGCCGATCGCGCTGGCCAATTGCGCCACGCAGACAGTCCTGCTCCACTCTCACCACCATCAGAACATAATTTCAAAGCTATTACCGCAAAGAAAAAAGCAACACACCACTCCCGGGAAGGCTCGAAACTCCAAACTTTCGATTAACAGCCGATCGCGCTAGCCAATTGCGCCACGGAGACAGTCGTGCTCCACTCTCACCACCATCAGAACATATCTTCAAAGCTATCAGCGCAAAGAAAAAAGCAAAACACCACTCCCGGGAGGGCTCGAACCTCCAACGTTTCGGTTAACAGCCGATCGCGCTGGCCAATTGCGCCACGCAGACAGTCCTGCTCCACTCTCACCACAATTAGAACATATCTTCAGAGCTATCACCACAAAGAAAAAAGAAGCGCCGCACCACCACCGGGTGGGCTCGAACCTCCAACCTTTCGGTTAACAGCCGATCGCGCTAGCCAATTGCCCCACGGAGACAGTCGTGCTCCACTCTCACCACCGTCAGAACATTTCTTCAGAGCTATCACCCCGAAGAAAAAAAAGTGCCGCACCACCACCGGTTGGGCTCGAACCTCCAACCTTTCGGTTAACAGCCGATTGCGCTAGCCAATTGCGCCACGAAGACAGTCCTGCTCCACGCTCACCACCATCAGAACATATCTTCAAAGCTATTACCGCAAAGAAAAAAGCAACATTTCACTCCCGGGAGGGCTCAAAACTCCAACCTTTCGGTTAACAGCCGATCGCGCTAGCCCAATGCGCCACGGAGGCAGTCTTGCTCCACTCTCACCATCATCAGAACATATCTTCAAAGCTATCAGCGCAAAGAAAAAAAAGCGCTGCACCACCACTGGGTGGGCTCGAACCTCTAACCTTTCGGTTAACAGCCGATCGCGCTAGCCCATTGCGCCACAAAGACAGTCTTGCTCCACACTCACCACCATCAGAACATAACTTCAAAGCTATCAGCGCAAAGAAAAAAGCAACACACCACTCCCGGGAGGGCTCAAAACCCCAACCTTTCGGTCAAAAGCCGATCGCGCTAGCCCATTGCGCCACGCAGGCAGTCTTGCTCCACTCTCACCATCATCAGAACATATCTTCAAAGCTATCAGCCCAAAGAAAAAAAGCGCCATACCACCACCGGGTGGGCTCGAACCTCCGACCTTTTGGTTAACAGCCGATCGCGCTAGCCAATTGCGCCATGGAGACAGTCCTGCTCCACTCTCACCACCATCAGAACTTATCTTCAAAGCTATCAGCCCAAAGAAAAAAAAGTGCCGCACCACCACCGGTTGGGCTCGAACCTCCAACCTTTCGGTTAACAGCTGATCGAGCAAGCCAATTGCGCCACGAAGACAGTCCTGCTCCGCGCTCACCACCATCACAACATATCTTCAAAGCTATTACCGCAAAGAAAAAAGCAACACTTCACTCCCGGGAGGGCTCAAAACTCCAACCTTTCGGTTAACAGCCGATCGCGTTAGCCCATTGCGCCACGGAGGCAGTCTTGCTCCACTCTCACCATCATCAGAACATATCTTCAAAGCTATCAGCGCAAAGAAAAAAAAGTGCTGCACCACCACTGGGTGGGCTCAAACCTCCAACCTTTCGGTTAACAGCCGATCGCGCTAGCCCATTGCGCCACGGAGACAGTCTTGCTCCACTCTCACCACCATCAGAACATATCTTCAAAGCTATCAGCGCAAAGAAAAAAGCAACACACCAGTCCCGGGAGGGCTCGAAACTCCAACCTTTCGGTCAACAGCCGATCGCGCTAGCCCATTGCGCCACGGAGACAGTCTTGCTCCCCTCTCACCACCATCAGAACATATCTTCAAAGCTATCAGCCCAAAGAGAAAAAAGCACCGCACCACCACCGAGTGGGCTCGAACCTCCAACTTTTCGGTTAACAGCCGATCGCGCTGGCCAATTGCGCCACAGAGACAGTCCTGCTCCACTCTCACCACAATTAGAACATATCTTCAAAGCTATCAGCCCAAAGAAAAAAAAGCGCCGCACCACCACCGGGTGGGCTCGAACCTCCAACCTTTCGGTTAACAGCAGATCGCGCTAGCCAATTGCTCCATGGAGACAATCGTGCTCCACTCTCACCACCATCAGAACATATCTTCAAAGCTATCAGTGCAAAGAAAAAAAAGCGCCGCACCACCACCGGGTGGGCTCGAACCTCCAACCTTTCGGTTAACAGCCGATCGCGCAAGCCAATTGCGCCACGGAGACAGTCCTGCTCCACTCTCACCACCATCAGAACATATTGTCACGATGAGTCACAAGTACTGGGGGATTTATTGAACAACCGGGTGGCTAGCTCTAGGACGATGCGTCAGTCGGGGCTGGCTCTGGAGCAGAGAAGAACGCGATCTTCTTCTTTCCTCCAGATTTAGAGCCGCTCTTGCTGCCAACCCACTACGTGCTGGCGGCATTATCCCCCCTTCCGAAAAGAAAAAAAACAACAAGTACCAAAAAGAGGAAAGGAAAGTACATAGCAGCACCGCGATGCTACTACTTAGGCACGTGAAAAAAAAATGGAAATTCGGATGAAGTGAAAGTAAAAATTGAAGAGCGTGCCTACATAAGAAACGTCAATGAACGAGAAAGTAAGTTCACAAAATAAACAAAAAACACAAAGAACGCTGTACGGTAAAGGAAAAGTTACGAACAACGCGCAATAAATGGCTTCATGCGCAACACATGAACGACGTCCGGCATCAGCCGTGTCCTGCTCCGTGCATGGGGTGTTGAGTCCGGAACCACTTCGTAGTTCACGTCACTGACGCGGCGTAACACTTTATATGGGCCAAAGTACCGGCTCAGCAACTTTTCACTAAGGCCACGGCGGCGGACGGGCGTCCACACCCAAACTTGATCTCCGGGGCTGTAAAACACTTCTCTGTGGCGGGTATTCTAGCGTCGTGCGTCTGCCTGCTGTTGCTGGCCGATGTGCAGTCGCGCGAGCTGCCGGGCTTCCTCGGCACGCTCTGCGAATTATTCGGCGTCTGTTGCCAACTCGTCTTCGTCCTGACACGGTAGCATTGAGTCTAGCATGGTCTGTACTTCGCGGCCGTAGAGAAGTCGAAATGGCGTGAATCGCGTGGTCTCTTGCACGGCGGTATTATACGCGAAGGTCACGTAAGGCAAGATCCGGTCCCATGTTTTGTGCTGTACGTCGATGTACATTGAGATCATGTCTGCGAGGGTCTTATTCAGTCGTTCAGTAAGTCCGTTGGTTTGCGGGTGGTACGCAGTTGTCCTTCGGTGTCTGGTGTTGCTCAGTTTGAAAACTTCGTCCGTAAGCTGCGCCGTGAATGCCGTCCCTCTGTCCGTTATTACACTGGAAGGAGCACCGTGTCGTAACACGATGTGGCGCATGAAAAATTCTGCTACCTCAGAAGCCGTGGCTCGTGGGATCGCCTGGGTTTCAGCGTAGCGTGTCAAATAGTCGGTCGCGACGATCACCCATTTGTTGCTGTCCGCAGACATAGAAAAAGGCCCGAGAATGTCCATGCCGACTTGGTCGAACGGCGTGCAGGGTGCTTCAATGGGCTGAAGCAAACCAGCTGGCTTAACAGATGGTTGCTTTCGGCGCTGACATTCCCGACAGCTCTTGACGTACTTCTTGACGCTTGCCGAAAGTCCTGGCCAATAGTACCTCTCACTCACTCTGGCAAGTGTTCGTGAGTAGCCCAGATGACCGGATGTGGGTTCGTCATGGCAAGCGAAGAGGACGTCGTCTCGCATGTCTCGAGGAACCACCAGGAGGTAGGCACGGTTGTTCGAACGAGCGTTCTTCTTGTACAGCACACCATCTCGAAGGCAGAACGACGGCAACGAGCGGAATAAATGACGTGGTATGACTGTGTCCTGGCCCTCTAAATCATCGATGATCGGACGAATCTCTGCGTCATCCCGCTGCCGTTTACTCAAGTCTGATGAGCTAATGGCGCCCAGGAAGCCTTCGTCTTCCTCTGCTTCCTGACTGCCGACATGAAGGGGCGTGCGTGACAGTGTGTCAGCGTCTTCATGCTTACGGCCGGACTTATGGACGATAGTGACGTCAAATTCCTGCAGCCGCAAGCTCCTCCGTGCTAGCCGTCCTGAAGGGTCGCGCAGGCTTGCCAACCAGCAGAGGGCGTGGTGGTCCGTCACTATCTTGAAGGGACGACCATAAAGGTACGGGCGGAACTTGGTGATTGCCCACACGACTGCGAGGCACTCTTTCTCCGTAGTGGAATAATTCGCCTCAGCACGCGATAGAGAGCGGCTGGCGTAGGCTATCACTCTTTCGATGTCTTCTTGACGCTGAACGAGCACTGCACCGAGCCCAATGTTACTAGCGTCGGTATGGACCTCCGTGTCAGCATCATCGTCGAAATGAGCGAGAACGGGCGCTGATTGCATGCGCTGTCGCAGCTCATCAAAAGCTGCTTGTTGCTCGTTTTCCCAGACAAACGGTGTGTCGTCTCTTGTGAGACGAGTCAGAGGTTCTGCTATCTGTGAAAAGCCATGAATGAATCGGCGATAGTAGGCGCACAAACCAAGGAAGCGCCGGACGGCTTTCTTATCGACAGGAGCTGGTAATTCGGCAACAGCGGCAAGCTTGTCCGGATCGGGACGGATTCCTTCGGTGCTAACTACATGTCCAAGAAACTTTAGTTCTTTATAGCCGAAGTGGCACTTCTGTGGCTTTAGTTTGAGGTCCGCCGATCGGATAGCCTCCAGCACGCTGCGCAGGCGCTGAAGGTGCTGCTCGAACGTGGCAGAGAAGACCACCACATCGTCAAGGTAGACAAGACAAGTCTGCCACTTCAGCCCTGTGAGGACAGTGTCCATCATTCGCTGGAAAGTCGCCGGCGCTGAACACAAGCCGAAAGGGAGTACTCGAAATTGGTACAGGCCGTCTGGAGTCACGAAGGCTGTCTTTTCGCGGTCTCGCTGATCTACCTCGATTTGCCAGTACCCGCTTTTGAGATCGAGAGAAGTGAAATAATGGGCATGACGAAGTCTATCTAGCGAATCGTCGATACGCGGTAGCGGGTACACATCCTTTTTGGTCACGTTGTTAAGCTTTCGGTAATCGACGCAGAAGCGTAGCGACCCGTCCTTCTTTTTGACAAGCACGACTGGAGATGACCACGGGCTGTTGGATGGTTCGATAACGCCATCGTCAAGCATCTCGCGAACTTGCGTACGTATCGCTTCACGTTCTTAAGCCGACACGCGGTAGGGGTGCTGGTGTATTGGGCGTGCGTCCTCGTACGTGATGATCCTGTGTTGAGTGATGGACGTCTGGCGGATCTTCGAGCAACTTGCGAAGCAAGACCTGTACTCGAACAAGAGCGCTCGCAGCGCAGTCAGGTTATCGGTGGACAGATCAGGATTGATGTCAATGTTGCTCATTGATGTGTCTGCGTTATCCACTACTTCTGACGTGAGACAGTTGGTTACGTTTGCTACTTCGTGGGCAAACGCTATCGAAGTGCCACGGAAAAGGTGTCGATGCTCATTGCTAAAGTTGGTAACAAGCAATTCAGATCGGCCGTCGCGAACGTGTATTACACTTCTCGCTACACATATGCCTTGCTGCAGGAGGTGTTCTAAATTTGTCTCGGCCACCACATCGCCAACGCTCAAACCACAGCATGTTACGTCGACTAGAACACTGTCTCGGGGAGGAAGCGTCATGCTCTGTTCAGAAATACGGAGTACGTCGACACGCATTCCGTCATCCTGCACGTTGATTGCTCGCTGGGCTGAGAACGTGACGCGGCGCTGTTGCAGATCAATGATAGCTCCAATTTCCTGTAGAAAATCAACTCCCAGAATGACGTCACGGGAGCATTCACGTAGAACAAGGCAGCTTGCTACGAATGTGTACCCTTGAATCTGTACTCTAGTTGTGCAGGCACCCAGTGGAGTAACGACATGGCCACCAGCTGTCCGAATCTGCGAGTTATGCCATGGTGTGATTACTTTCTTCAGCTGCGTTGTCAGTTTCCAGCTCAGTATGGAATAGTCTGCGCCGGTGTCCACTAACGCATTAACTACACAACCATCAATTGTTACTGCTATGTCGAGTGAAAGCCGGCTATCCTTTGCAGCAGCAGGTGATGTCGGACCAGTTTCTGTATTGTTCTGCGTCAATAGGAGGTCTTCAGCGCTTCGACGTTCAGCGACCCCGCCCCCAGAGGTCGCTTCGGCTAGTTTTCCCGGCGGGGGCTGGGAGATCGTGCGGTAGAATACCGCTGGGGCGTTGATGAAGATCGCCTCGGTGATGGCGAGCGCGACTGGCGCCCGGCAGATGGTGGTGCATGCTGCTGGGCGAGGTAGTTTTGGATGTCGCGTGGTCTCTGACCGTAACGGGGTGGCGGCGAATACGCAGAGAAGCCGCGAAGCCCAAGACGGCGATATGGGCATTGGCGGTACAAGTGATCAGCTTCTCCGCAGTGAAAGCACAGAGGCCGGCGATCAGGTGTGCGCCAAACATCAGACTTACGAGGAGACGTGCGCCGATCGTCGATGTACTGAACTGGTTGCACTGAACGATGGGCGACAGAAGCACCAGGGACAAAGGGCAGGGGCGGTGGCGTGTACGTGCCTTCGTAGTACGGTATGTGCTGCGCTGACTGTAGTGAAACAGCAGGAACAGGATGGAGGAATAATGGCGGCGTTGCAGCAGGACGTTTCAAGGCTTCCGCGTAGGTTGTCTCACGGCGGTATTCAGCAGGAGCTGGCACAGCTGTATCACGAGGCAAGGTGTCCCGGAGGGCCTGGTGCAGCTCATCCTTGATCACAGTCGCAATAGAGTTGACTGTAGGATGAGGTGTTACACCAGCCTTTTGTAACTCTTCACGTACTACATCACGGATGAGTTCACGTAGACAGTCGTTGTTGGTTCTAGTGGCGGTGAAAATGTCGGCAGTAGGCATGCCACTGACTCTCCTGTCGTATTGGTTGGATCGCTGCTGCAGCATTTTTTCCATTGTCACGGCCTCGGACAAGAACTCCGCGACCGTCTTCGGAGGACTTCGCCCGAGGCCGGCAAAAAGCTGGTCCTTGACACCGCGCATCAAGTGACGCAACTTCTTGTCCTCAGTCATTCTCGAATCGGCCCGTCGGAAGAGGCGCGTCATGTCTTCGACGTACGCGGTCACAGTTTCGTTTGGCGACTGGACGCGGGCAAGAATAGCTCGTTCAGCTCTTTCTTGGCGGTCAGTGCTGGCATATGTCTGCAGAAGTCTACGAGAGAATTCGGGCCACGTCGTCAGCTGCTCCTCCCGATTTTGATACCACGTGCGAGCCCCGTCTTCGAGATAGAAGTAGACACGACCCAGTTTCGCCGCGTCGTCCCACTGATTCAAGTTGGCTACGCGCTCGAAGTCCGCCAACCAGTCCTCAACGTCTTCGCGCTCCGTACCATGGAACGTCGGCGGTGCCCGTGGGCTTTCCAACGTATAGCGGTTCGGCGACGTGCTTCCCGTGCCGGTTGCCAAGGTTTGTACCGAAGTGCTGGTCATGTTTGTTGACGTGGTGGGAGCGGTATCGTTGACTTCCGGAGGCAATCCCCTGATTCGGCGGCTGGTCCGATGCACGGGAGTGTTGACTGGCACTGGACTCGTATTACGGCTTCCTGGGGGGGTCTGCAGCATCCGTGAGGCTACCCAGCACCTTCCACCAGTTTGTCACGATGAGTCACAAGTACTGGGGGATTTATTAAACCACCAGGTAGCTAGCACTAGGACGATGCGTCAGTCGGGGCTGGCTCTCGAGCAGAGAAGAACGCGATCTTCTTCTTTCCTCCAGATTTAGAGCCGCTCTTGCTGCCAACCCACTACGTGCTGGCGGCAATATCTTCATAGGTATCAGCCCAAAGAAAAAAAAGCGCCGCACCACCACTGGGTGGGCTCGAGCCTCTGACTTTTCGGTTGACAGCCGATCGCACTAGCCAATTGCGCCACGGAGACAGTCCTGCTCCCTCTCACCACCATCAGAACATATCTTCAAAGCTATCAGCCCAAAGAAAAAAACCACCGCACCACCACCGGGTGGGCTCGAACCAAAACCTTTCGGTTAACAGCCGATCGCGCTAGCCAATTGCCCCACGGAGACAGTCGTGCTCCACTCTCACCACCATCAGAACATTTCTTCAGAGCTATCACCCCAAAGAAAAAAAAGTGCCGCAACACCACCGGGTGGGCTCCAACCTCCAACCTTTCGGTTAACAGCCGATCGCGCTAGCCAATTGCGCCACGAAGACAGTCGTGGTCCACTCTCACCGCCATCAGAACATATCTTCAAAGCTATTACCGCAAAGAAAAAAGCAACACACCACTCCCGGGAGGCCTCAAAACTCCAACCTTTCGGTTAACAGGCGATCGCGCTAGCCCATTGCGCCACGGAGGCAGTCTTGCTCCACTCTCACCATCATCAGAACATATCTTCAAAGCTATCAGCCTAAAGAAAAAAAAGCGCCGCACCACCACCGGGTGGGCTCGAACCTCCAACTTTTCGGTTAACAGCCGATCACGCTACCCAACTGCGCCACAGAGACAGTCCTGCTCCACTCTCACCACCATCAGAACATATCTTCAAAGCTATCAGCCCACAGAAAAAAAGCGCCGCACCACCACCAGGTGGGCTAGAACCTCCAACCTTTCGGTTAACAGCCGATCGCGCAAGCCAATTGCGCCACAGAGACAGTCCTGCTCCACTCTCACCACCATCAGAACATATCTTCAAAGCTATCAGCCCAAAGAAAAAAAAGCACCGCACCACAACCGGGTGGGCTCGAACCTCCAACCTTTCGGTTAACAGCCAATCGCGCCAGCCAATTGCACCACGGAGACAGTCCTGCTCCACTATCACCACCATCAGAACATATCTTCAATACTATCAGCAAAAAGAAAAAAAGCGCCCCACCATCACCGGGTGGGCTCGAACTTCCAACCTTTCTGTTAACAGCCGATCGCGCTAGCCAACTGCGCCACGGAGACAGTCGTGCTCCACTCTCACCACCATCAGAACATATCTTCAAAGCTATCAGCGCAAAGAAAAAAGCAACACACCACTCCAGGGAGGGCTCGAAACTCCAGCCTTTCGGTTAACAGCCGATCGCGCTAGCCAATTGCGCCACGGAGACAGTCCTGCTCCACTCTCACCACCATCAGAACATATCTTCGAAGCTATCAGCCCCAAAAAAAAGCGCCGCACCACCGGCGGGTGGGCTCGAACTACCAACTTTTCGGTTAACAGCCGATCACGCTAGCCAATTGCGCCACGGAGACAGTCCTGCTCCACTCTCACCACCATCAGAACATATCTTCAAAGCTATCAGCCCAAAGAAAAAAAAGCGCCACACCACCAGCGGGAGAGCTCGAACCTCCAACTTTTCGGGTAACAGCCGATCGCGCTAGCCAATTGCGCCACGGAGACAGTCCTGCTCCACTCTCACCACCGTCAGAACATTTCTTCAGAGCTATCAGCCCAAAGAAAAAAAAAGCGCCGCACCACCACCGGGTGGGCTCGAACCTCCAACCTTTCGGTTAACAGTTGATCGCGCTAGCCAATTGCCCCACGGAGACAGTCGTGCTCCACTCTCACCACCGTCAGAACATTTCTTCAGAGCTATCACCCCAAAGAAAAAAAAAGCGCCGCACCACCACCGGTTGGGCTCAAACCTCTAACCTTTCGGTTAACAGCCGATCGCGCTAGCCAATTGCGCCACGAAGACAGCCCTGCTCCAGTCCCACCACCATCAGAACATAATTTCAAAGGTATTACCGCAAAGAAAAAAGCAACTCACCACTACCGGGAGGGCTCGAACCTCCAAACTTTCGGTTAACAGCCGATCGCGCTAGCCAATTGCGCCACGGAGACAGTCGTGCTCCACTCTCACCACCATCAGAACATATCTTCAAAGCTATCAGCGCAAAGAAAAAAGCAAAACACCACTCCCGGGAGGGCTCGAACCTCCAACGTTTCGGTTAACAGCCGATCGCGCTGGCCAATTGCGCCACGCAGACAGTCCTGCTCCACTCTCACCACAATTAGAACATATCTTCAGAGCTATCACCACAAAGAAAAAAGAAGCGCCGCACCACCACCGGGTGGGCTCGAACCTCCAACCTTTCGGTTAACAGCCGATCACGCTAGCCAATTGCGCCACGGAGACAGTCCTGCTCCACTCTCACCACCATCAGAACATATCTTCAAAGCTATCAGCCCACAGAAAAAAAAGCGCCGCACAACCACCGGGTGGGCTCGAACCTCCAAATTTTCGGTTAACAGCCGATCGCGCTAGCCAATTTCGCCACCGAGACAGTCGTGCTCCACTCTCACCACCATCAGAACATATCTTCAAAGCTATCAGCGCAAAGAAAAAAGCAAAACACCACTCCCGGGAGGGCTCGAAACTCCAACCTTTCGGTCAACAGCCGATCGCGCTAGCCCATTGCGCCACGGAGACAGTCTTGCCCCCCTCTCACCGCCATCAGAACATATCTTCAAAGCTAGCAGCCCAAAGAAAAAAAAGCACCGCACCACCACCGGGTGGGCTCGAACCTCCAACCTTTCGGTTAACAGCCGATCGCGCTAGCCAATTTTGCCACGGAGACAGTCGTGCTCCACTCTCACCACCATCAGAACATATCTTCAAAGCTATCAGCGCAAAGAAAAAAGCAAAACACCACTCCCGGGAGGGCTCGAACCTCCAACTTTTCGGTTAACAGCCGATCGCGCTGGCCAATTGCGCCACGCAGACAGTCCTGCTCCACTCTCACCACCATCAGAACATAATTTCAAAGCTATTACCGCAAAGAAAAAAGCAACACACCTCTCCCGCGAAGGCTCGAAACTCCAAACTTTCGATTAACAGCCGATCGCGCTAGCCAATTGCGCCACGGAGACAGTCGTGCTCCACTCTCACCACCATCAGAACATATCTTCAAAGCTATCAGCGCAAAGAAAAAAGCAAAACACCACTCCCGGGAGGGCTCGAACCTCCAACGTTTCGGTTAACAGCCGATCGCGCTGGCCAATTGCGCCACGCAGACAGTCCTGCTCCACTCTCACCACAATTAGAACATATCTTCAGAGCTATCACCACAAAGAAAAAAGAAGCGCCGCACCACCACCGGGTGGGCTCGAACCTCCAACCTTTCGGTTAACAGCCGATCGCGCTAGCCAATTGCCCCACGGAGACAGTCGTGCTCCACTCTCACCACCGTCAGAACATTTCTTCAGAGCTATCACCCCGAAGAAAAAAAAGTGCCGCACCACCACCGGTTGGGCTCGAACCTCCAACCTTTCGGTTAACAGCCGATTGCGCTAGCCAATTGCGCCACGAAGACAGTCCTGCTCCACGCTCACCACCATCAGAACATATCTTCAAAGCTATTACCGCAAAGAAAAAAGCAACACTTCACTCCCGGGAGGGCTCAAAACTCCAACGTTTCGGTTAACAGCCGATCGCGCTAGCCCAATGCGCCACGGAGGCAGTCTTGCTCCACTCTCACCATCATCAGAACATATCTTCAAAGCTGTCAGCGCAAAGAAAAAAAAGCGCTGCACCACCACTGGGTGGGCTCGAACCTCCAACCTTTCGGTTAACAGCCGATCGCGCTAGCCCATTGCGCCACAAAGACAGTCTTGCTCCACTCTCACCACCATCAGAACATAACTTCAAAGCTATCAGCGCAAAGAAAAAAGCAACACACCACTCCCGGGAGGGCTCGAAACCCCAACCTTTCGGTCAAAAGCCGATCGCGCTAGCCCATTGCGCCACGCAGGCAGTCTTGCTCCACTCTCACCATCATCAGAACATATCTTCAAAGCTATCAGCCCAAAGAAAAAAAAGCGCCATACCACCACCGGGTGGGCTCGAACCTCCGACCTTTTGGTTAACAGCCGATCGCGCTAGCCAATTGCGCCATGGAGACAGTCCTGCTCCACTCTCACCACCATCAGAACTTATCTTCAAAGCTATCAGCCCAAAGAAAAAAAAGTGCCGCACCACCACCGGTTGGGCTCGAACCTCCAACCGTCCTGCTCCACTCTCACCACAATTAGAACATATCTTCAGAGCTATCACCACAAAGAAAAAAAAAGCGCCGCACCACCACCGGGTGGGCTCGAACCTCCAACCTTTCGGTTAATAGCCAATCGCGCTAGCCAATTGCTCCACGGAGACAGTCCTGCTCCACACTCACCACCATCAGAACATATCTTCAAAGCTATTACCGCAAAGAAAAAAGCAACACTTCACTCCCGGGAGGGCTCAAAACTCCAACCTTTCGGTTAACAGCCGATCGCGCTAGCCCATTGCGCCACGGAGGCAGTCTTGCTCCACTCTCACCATCATCAGAACATATCTTCAAAGCTATCAGCGCAAAGAAAAAAAGCGCTGCACCACCACTGGGTGGGCTCGAACCTCCAACCTTTCGGTTAACAGCCGATCGCGCTAGCCCATTGCGCCACGGAGACAGTCTTGCTCCACTCTCACCACCATCAGAACATATCTTCAAAGCTATCAGCGCAAAGAAAAAAGCAACACACCACTCCCGGGAGGGCTCGAAACTCTAACCTTTCGGTCAACAGCCGATCGCGCTAGCCCATTGCGCCACGGAGACAATCTTGCTCCCCTCTCACCACCATCAGAACATATCTTCAAAGCTATCAGCCCAAAGAAAAAAAAGCACCGCACCACCACCGGGTGGGCTCGAACCTCCAACATTTCGGTTAACAGCCGATCGCGCTGGCCAATTGCGCCACAGAGACAGTCCTGCTCCACTCTCACCACAATTAGAACATATCTTCAAAGCTATCAGCCCAAAGAAAAAAAAAGCGCCGCACCACCACCGGGTGGGCTCGAACCTCCAACCTTTCGGTTAACAGCAGATTGCCCTAGCCAATTGCTCCATGGAGACAATCGTGCTCCACTCTCACCACCATCAGAACATATCTTCAAAGCTATCAGCGCAAAGAAAAAAAAGCGCCGCACCACCACCGGGTGGGCTCGAACCTCCTACCTTTCGATTAACAGCCGATCGCGCTAGCCAATTGCGCCACGAAGACAGTCCTGGTCCACTCTCACCACCATCAGAACATATCTTCAAAGCTATTATCGCAAATAAAAAAGCAACACACCACTCCCGGGAGGGCTCAAAACTCCAACCTTTCGGTGAACAGGCAATCGCGCTAGCCCATTGCACCACGGAGGCAGTCTTGCTTTAATCTCACCATCATCAGAACATATCTTCAAAGCTATAAGCCCAAAGAAAAAAACGCGCCGCACCACCACCGGGGGGGCTCGAACCTCTAACTTTTCGGTTAACAGCCGATCGCCCTGGCCAATTGCCCCACGGAGACAGTCGTGCTCCACTCTCACCACCGTCAGAACATTTCTTCAGAGCTATCACCCCAAAGAAAAAAAAGTGCCGCACCACCACCGGTTGGGCTCGAACCTCCATTCTTTCGGTTAACAGCCGATCGCGCTAGCCAATTGCGCCACGAAGACAGTCCTGCTCCACGCTCACCACTATCAGAACATATCTTCAAAGCTATTACCGCAAAGAAAAAAGCAACACTTCACTCCCGGGAGGGCTCAAAACTCCAACCTTTCGGTTAACAGCCGATCGCGCTAGCCAATTGCGCCACGAAGACAGTCCTGCTCCGCTCTCACCACCATCAGAACATATCTTCAAAGCTATCAGCCCACAGAAAAAAAGCGCCGCACAACCACCGGGTAGGCTCGAACCTCCAACGTTTCGGTTAACAGCCGATCACGCTAGCCAATTGCGCCCCGGAGACAGTCCTTCTCCACTCTCACCACCATCAGAACATATCTACAAAGCTATCAGCCCACAGAAAAAAAAAGCGCCGCACAACCACCGGGTGGGCTCGAACCTCCAAATTTTCGGTTAACAGCCGATTGTGCTAGCCAATTTCGCCACGGGGACAGTCGTGCTCCACTCTCACCACTATCAGAACATATCGTCAAAGCTATCAGCCCAAAGAAAAAAAAGCACCGCACCACAACCGGGTGGGCTCGAACCTCCAACCTTTCGGTTAACAGCCAATCGCGCCAGCCAATTGCGCCACGGAGACAGTCCTGCTCCACTCTCACCACCATCAGAACATATCTTCAAAGCTATCAGCACAAAGAAAAAAAAGCGCCCCACCATCACCGGGTGGGCTCGAACTTCCAAACTTTCGGTTAACAGCCGATCGCGCTAGCCAACTGCGCCACGGAGACAGTCGTGCTCCACTCTCACCACCATCAGAACATATCTTCAAAGCTATCAGCGCAAAGAAAAAAGCAACACACCACTCCAGGGAGGACTCGAAACTCCAACCTTTCAGTCAACAGCCGATCGCGCTAGCCAATTGCGCCACGGAGACAGTCCTGCTCCACTCTCACCACCATCAGAACACATCTTCAAGGCTATCAGCCCAAAGAAAAAAAAAGTGCCGCACCACCACCGGGAGAGCTCGAACCTCCAACTTTTCGGGTAACAGCCGATCGCGCTAGCCAATTGCGCCACGGAGACAGTCCTGCTCCACTCTCACCACCGTCAGAACATTTCTTCAGAGCTATCAGCCCAAAGAAAAAAAAAGTGCCGCACCACCACCGGGTGGGCTCGAACCTCCAACCTTTCGGTTAACAGCCGATCGCGCTAGCCAATTGTCCCACGGAGACAGTCGTGCTCCACTCTCACCACCGTCAGAACATTTCTTCAGAGCTATCACCCCAAAGAAAAAAAAGCGCCGCACCACCACCGGTTGGGCTCGAACCTCCAACCTTTCGGTTAACAGCTGATCGCGCTAGCCAATTGCGCCACGAAGACAGTCCTGCTCCACTCTCACCACCATCAGAACATAATTTCAAAGCTATTACCGCAAAGAAAAAAGCAACACACCACTCCCGGGAGGGCTCGAAACTCCAAAGTCCAGTTAACAGCCGATCGCGCTAGCCAATTGCGCCACGGAGACAGTCGTGGTCCACTCTCACCCCCATCAGAACATAGCTTCAAAGCTATCAGCGCAAAGAAAAAAGGAAAACACCACTCCCGGGAGGGCTCGAACCTCCAACTTTTCGGTTAACAGCCGATCGCGCTGGCCAATTGCCCCACGGAGACAGTCGTGCTCCACTCTCACCACAATTAGAACATATCTTCAAAGCTATCAGCCCAAAGAAAAAAAAGCGCCACACCACCACCGGTTGGGCTCGAACCTCCAACTTTTCGGTTAACGGCCGATCGCGCTGGCCAATTGCGCCACAGAGACAGTCCTGCTTCACTCTCACCACAATTAGAACATATCTTCAAAGCTATCAGCCCAAAGAAAAAAAAGCGCCGCACCACCACCGCGTGGGCTCGAACCTCCAACATTTCGGTTAACAGCAGATCGCGCTAGCCAATTGTTCCATGGAGACAATCGTACTCCACTCTCACCACCATCAGAACATATCTTCAAAGCTATCAGTGCAAAGAAAAAAAAGCACCGCACCACCACCGGGTGGGCTCGAACCTCCAACTTTTCGGTTAATAGCCGATCGCGCTGGCCAATTGCGCCACAGAGACAGTCCTGCTCCACGCTCACCACAATTAGAACATATCTTCAAAGCTATCAGCCCAAAGAAAAAAAAAGCGCCACACCACCACCGGTTGGGCTCGAACCTCCAACCTTTCGGTTAACAGCCGATCGCGCTAGCCAATTGCCCCACGAAGACAGTCCTGCTCCACGCTCACCACTATCAGAACATATCTTCAAAGCTATTACCGCAAAGAAAAAAGCAACACTTCACTCCTGGGAGGGCACAAAACTCCAACCTTTCGGTTAACAGCCGATCGTGCTAGCCCATTGCGCCATGGAGGCAGTCTTGCTCCACTCTCACCATCATCAGAACATATCTTCAAAGCTATCAGCGCAAAGAAAAAAAAGCGCTGCACCACCACTGGGTGGGCTCGAACCTCCAACCTTTCGGTTAACAGCCGATCGCGCTGGCCCATTGCGCCACGGAGACAGTCTTGCTCCACTCTCACCACCATCAGAACACATCTTCAACGCTATCAGCGCAAAGAAAAAAGCAACAAACCACTCCCGGGAGGGCTCGAAACTCTAACCTTTCGGTCAACAGCCAATCGCGCTAGCCCATTGCGCCACGGAGACAGTCTTGCTCCCCTCTCCCCACCATCAGAACTAATCTTCAAAGCTATCAGCCCAAAGAAAAAAAAGCACCGCACCACCACCGGGTGGGCTCGAACCTCCAACTTTTCGGTTAACAGCCGATCGCGCTGGCCAATTGCGCCACAGAGACAGTCCTGCTCCACTCTCACCACAATTAGAACATATCTTCAAAGCTATCAGCCCAAAGAAAAAAAAGCGCCACACCACCACCGGGTGGGCTCGAAACTCCAACCTTTCGATTAACAGCCGATCGCGCTAGCCAATTGCGCCACGGAGACAGTCCTGCTCCACTCTCACCACCATCAGAACATATCTTCAAAGCTATCAGCCCAAAGAAAAAAAGCGCAATACCACAACCGGGTTGGCTCGAACCTCCGACCTTTTGGTTAACAGCCGATCGCGCTAGCCAATATCGCCATGAAGACAGTCCTGCTCCACTCTCACCACTATCAGAACATATCTTCAAAGCTATCAGCCCAAAGAAAAAAAAGCGCCGCACCACCACCGGGAGGGCTCGAATCTCCAACCTTTCGGTTAACAGCCGATCGCGCTAGCATATTGCGCCACGGAGACAGTCCTGCTCTACTCTCACCATCATCAGAACATATCTTCAAAGCTATCAGCCCACAGAAAAAAAAGCGCCACACCACCACCGGGTGGGCTCGAAACTCCAACCTTTCGATTAACAGCCGATCGCGCTAGCCAATTGCGCCACGGAGACAGTCCTGCTCCACTCTCACCACCATCAGAACATATCTTCAAAGCTATCAGCCCAAAGAAAAAAAGCGCAATACCACAACCGGGTTGGCTCGAACCTCCGACCTTTTGGTTAACAGCCGATCGCGCTGGCCAATTGCGCCACGCAGACAGTCCTGCTCCACTCTCACCACCATCAGAACATAATTTCAAAGCTATTACCGCAAAGAAAAAAGCAACACACCTCTCCCGCGAAGGCTCGAAACTCCAAACTTTCGATTAACAGCCGATCGCGCTAGCCAATTGCGCCACGGAGACAGTCGTGCTCCACTCTCACCACCATCAGAACATATCTTCAAAGCTATCAGCGCAAAGAAAAAAGCAAAACACCACTCCCGGGAGGGCTCGAACCTCCAACGTTTCGGTTAACAGCCGATCGCGCTGGCCAATTGCGCCACGCAGACAGTCCTGCTCCACTCTCACCACAATTAGAACATATCTTCAGAGCTATCACCACAAAGAAAAAAGAAGCGCCGCACCACCACCGGGTGGGCTCGAACCTCCAACCTTTCGGTTAACAGCCGATCGCGCTAGCCAATTGCCCCACGGAGACAGTCGTGCTCCACTCTCACCACCGTCAGAACATTTCTTCAGAGCTATCACCCCGAAGAAAAAAAAGTGCCGCACCACCACCGGTTGGGCTCGAACCTCCAACCTTTCGGTTAACAGCCGATTGCGCTAGCCAATTGCGCCACGAAGACAGTCCTGCTCCACGCTCACCACCATCAGAACATATCTTCAAAGCTATTACCGCAAAGAAAAAAGCAACACTTCACTCCCGGGAGGGCTCAAAACTCCAACGTTTCGGTTAACAGCCGATCGCGCTAGCCCAATGCGCCACGGAGGCAGTCTTGCTCCACTCTCACCATCATCAGAACATATCTTCAAAGCTGTCAGCGCAAAGAAAAAAAAGCGCTGCACCACCACTGGGTGGGCTCGAACCTCCAACCTTTCGGTTAACAGCCGATCGCGCTAGCCCATTGCGCCACAAAGACAGTCTTGCTCCACTCTCACCACCATCAGAACATAACTTCAAAGCTATCAGCGCAAAGAAAAAAGCAACACACCACTCCCGGGAGGGCTCGAAACCCCAACCTTTCGGTCAAAAGCCGATCGCGCTAGCCCATTGCGCCACGCAGGCAGTCTTGCTCCACTCTCACCATCATCAGAACATATCTTCAAAGCTATCAGCCCAAAGAAAAAAAAGCGCCATACCACCACCGGGTGGGCTCGAACCTCCGACCTTTTGGTTAACAGCCGATCGCGCTAGCCAATTGCGCCATGGAGACAGTCCTGCTCCACTCTCACCACCATCAGAACTTATCTTCAAAGCTATCAGCCCAAAGAAAAAAAAGTGCCGCACCACCACCGGTTGGGCTCGAACCTCCAACCGTCCTGCTCCACTCTCACCACAATTAGAACATATCTTCAGAGCTATCACCACAAAGAAAAAAAAAGCGCCGCACCACCACCGGGTGGGCTCGAACCTCCAACCTTTCGGTTAATAGCCAATCGCGCTAGCCAATTGCTCCACGGAGACAGTCCTGCTCCACACTCACCACCATCAGAACATATCTTCAAAGCTATTACCGCAAAGAAAAAAGCAACACTTCACTCCCGGGAGGGCTCAAAACTCCAACCTTTCGGTTAACAGCCGATCGCGCTAGCCCATTGCGCCACGGAGGCAGTCTTGCTCCACTCTCACCATCATCAGAACATATCTTCAAAGCTATCAGCGCAAAGAAAAAAAGCGCTGCACCACCACTGGGTGGGCTCGAACCTCCAACCTTTCGGTTAACAGCCGATCGCGCTAGCCCATTGCGCCACGGAGACAGTCTTGCTCCACTCTCACCACCATCAGAACATATCTTCAAAGCTATCAGCGCAAAGAAAAAAGCAACACACCACTCCCGGGAGGGCTCGAAACTCTAACCTTTCGGTCAACAGCCGATCGCGCTAGCCCATTGCGCCACGGAGACAATCTTGCTCCCCTCTCACCACCATCAGAACATATCTTCAAAGCTATCAGCCCAAAGAAAAAAAAGCACCGCACCACCACCGGGTGGGCTCGAACCTCCAACATTTCGGTTAACAGCCGATCGCGCTGGCCAATTGCGCCACAGAGACAGTCCTGCTCCACTCTCACCACAATTAGAACATATCTTCAAAGCTATCAGCCCAAAGAAAAAAAAAGCGCCGCACCACCACCGGGTGGGCTCGAACCTCCAACCTTTCGGTTAACAGCAGATTGCCCTAGCCAATTGCTCCATGGAGACAATCGTGCTCCACTCTCACCACCATCAGAACATATCTTCAAAGCTATCAGCGCAAAGAAAAAAAAGCGCCGCACCACCACCGGGTGGGCTCGAACCTCCTACCTTTCGATTAACAGCCGATCGCGCTAGCCAATTGCGCCACGAAGACAGTCCTGGTCCACTCTCACCACCATCAGAACATATCTTCAAAGCTATTATCGCAAATAAAAAAGCAACACACCACTCCCGGGAGGGCTCAAAACTCCAACCTTTCGGTGAACAGGCAATCGCGCTAGCCCATTGCACCACGGAGGCAGTCTTGCTTTAATCTCACCATCATCAGAACATATCTTCAAAGCTATAAGCCCAAAGAAAAAAACGCGCCGCACCACCACCGGGGGGGCTCGAACCTCTAACTTTTCGGTTAACAGCCGATCGCCCTGGCCAATTGCCCCACGGAGACAGTCGTGCTCCACTCTCACCACCGTCAGAACATTTCTTCAGAGCTATCACCCCAAAGAAAAAAAAGTGCCGCACCACCACCGGTTGGGCTCGAACCTCCATTCTTTCGGTTAACAGCCGATCGCGCTAGCCAATTGCGCCACGAAGACAGTCCTGCTCCACGCTCACCACTATCAGAACATATCTTCAAAGCTATTACCGCAAAGAAAAAAGCAACACTTCACTCCCGGGAGGGCTCAAAACTCCAACCTTTCGGTTAACAGCCGATCGCGCTAGCCAATTGCGCCACGAAGACAGTCCTGCTCCGCTCTCACCACCATCAGAACATATCTTCAAAGCTATCAGCCCACAGAAAAAAAGCGCCGCACAACCACCGGGTAGGCTCGAACCTCCAACGTTTCGGTTAACAGCCGATCACGCTAGCCAATTGCGCCCCGGAGACAGTCCTTCTCCACTCTCACCACCATCAGAACATATCTACAAAGCTATCAGCCCACAGAAAAAAAAAGCGCCGCACAACCACCGGGTGGGCTCGAACCTCCAAATTTTCGGTTAACAGCCGATTGTGCTAGCCAATTTCGCCACGGGGACAGTCGTGCTCCACTCTCACCACTATCAGAACATATCGTCAAAGCTATCAGCCCAAAGAAAAAAAAGCACCGCACCACAACCGGGTGGGCTCGAACCTCCAACCTTTCGGTTAACAGCCAATCGCGCCAGCCAATTGCGCCACGGAGACAGTCCTGCTCCACTCTCACCACCATCAGAACATATCTTCAAAGCTATCAGCACAAAGAAAAAAAAGCGCCCCACCATCACCGGGTGGGCTCGAACTTCCAAACTTTCGGTTAACAGCCGATCGCGCTAGCCAACTGCGCCACGGAGACAGTCGTGCTCCACTCTCACCACCATCAGAACATATCTTCAAAGCTATCAGCGCAAAGAAAAAAGCAACACACCACTCCAGGGAGGACTCGAAACTCCAACCTTTCAGTCAACAGCCGATCGCGCTAGCCAATTGCGCCACGGAGACAGTCCTGCTCCACTCTCACCACCATCAGAACACATCTTCAAGGCTATCAGCCCAAAGAAAAAAAAAGTGCCGCACCACCACCGGGAGAGCTCGAACCTCCAACTTTTCGGGTAACAGCCGATCGCGCTAGCCAATTGCGCCACGGAGACAGTCCTGCTCCACTCTCACCACCGTCAGAACATTTCTTCAGAGCTATCAGCCCAAAGAAAAAAAAAGTGCCGCACCACCACCGGGTGGGCTCGAACCTCCAACCTTTCGGTTAACAGCCGATCGCGCTAGCCAATTGTCCCACGGAGACAGTCGTGCTCCACTCTCACCACCGTCAGAACATTTCTTCAGAGCTATCACCCCAAAGAAAAAAAAGCGCCGCACCACCACCGGTTGGGCTCGAACCTCCAACCTTTCGGTTAACAGCTGATCGCGCTAGCCAATTGCGCCACGAAGACAGTCCTGCTCCACTCTCACCACCATCAGAACATAATTTCAAAGCTATTACCGCAAAGAAAAAAGCAACACACCACTCCCGGGAGGGCTCGAAACTCCAAAGTCCAGTTAACAGCCGATCGCGCTAGCCAATTGCGCCACGGAGACAGTCGTGGTCCACTCTCACCCCCATCAGAACATAGCTTCAAAGCTATCAGCGCAAAGAAAAAAGGAAAACACCACTCCCGGGAGGGCTCGAACCTCCAACTTTTCGGTTAACAGCCGATCGCGCTGGCCAATTGCCCCACGGAGACAGTCGTGCTCCACTCTCACCACAATTAGAACATATCTTCAAAGCTATCAGCCCAAAGAAAAAAAAGCGCCACACCACCACCGGTTGGGCTCGAACCTCCAACTTTTCGGTTAACGGCCGATCGCGCTGGCCAATTGCGCCACAGAGACAGTCCTGCTTCACTCTCACCACAATTAGAACATATCTTCAAAGCTATCAGCCCAAAGAAAAAAAAGCGCCGCACCACCACCGCGTGGGCTCGAACCTCCAACATTTCGGTTAACAGCAGATCGCGCTAGCCAATTGTTCCATGGAGACAATCGTACTCCACTCTCACCACCATCAGAACATATCTTCAAAGCTATCAGTGCAAAGAAAAAAAAGCACCGCACCACCACCGGGTGGGCTCGAACCTCCAACTTTTCGGTTAATAGCCGATCGCGCTGGCCAATTGCGCCACAGAGACAGTCCTGCTCCACGCTCACCACAATTAGAACATATCTTCAAAGCTATCAGCCCAAAGAAAAAAAAAGCGCCACACCACCACCGGTTGGGCTCGAACCTCCAACCTTTCGGTTAACAGCCGATCGCGCTAGCCAATTGCCCCACGAAGACAGTCCTGCTCCACGCTCACCACTATCAGAACATATCTTCAAAGCTATTACCGCAAAGAAAAAAGCAACACTTCACTCCTGGGAGGGCACAAAACTCCAACCTTTCGGTTAACAGCCGATCGTGCTAGCCCATTGCGCCATGGAGGCAGTCTTGCTCCACTCTCACCATCATCAGAACATATCTTCAAAGCTATCAGCGCAAAGAAAAAAAAGCGCTGCACCACCACTGGGTGGGCTCGAACCTCCAACCTTTCGGTTAACAGCCGATCGCGCTGGCCCATTGCGCCACGGAGACAGTCTTGCTCCACTCTCACCACCATCAGAACACATCTTCAACGCTATCAGCGCAAAGAAAAAAGCAACAAACCACTCCCGGGAGGGCTCGAAACTCTAACCTTTCGGTCAACAGCCAATCGCGCTAGCCCATTGCGCCACGGAGACAGTCTTGCTCCCCTCTCCCCACCATCAGAACTAATCTTCAAAGCTATCAGCCCAAAGAAAAAAAAGCACCGCACCACCACCGGGTGGGCTCGAACCTCCAACTTTTCGGTTAACAGCCGATCGCGCTGGCCAATTGCGCCACAGAGACAGTCCTGCTCCACTCTCACCACAATTAGAACATATCTTCAAAGCTATCAGCCCAAAGAAAAAAAAGCGCCACACCACCACCGGGTGGGCTCGAAACTCCAACCTTTCGATTAACAGCCGATCGCGCTAGCCAATTGCGCCACGGAGACAGTCCTGCTCCACTCTCACCACCATCAGAACATATCTTCAAAGCTATCAGCCCAAAGAAAAAAAGCGCAATACCACAACCGGGTTGGCTCGAACCTCCGACCTTTTGGTTAACAGCCGATCGCGCTAGCCAATATCGCCATGAAGACAGTCCTGCTCCACTCTCACCACTATCAGAACATATCTTCAAAGCTATCAGCCCAAAGAAAAAAAAGCGCCGCACCACCACCGGGAGGGCTCGAATCTCCAACCTTTCGGTTAACAGCCGATCGCGCTAGCATATTGCGCCACGGAGACAGTCCTGCTCTACTCTCACCATCATCAGAACATATCTTCAAAGCTATCAGCCCACAGAAAAAAAAGCGCCCCACCATCACCGGGTGGGCTCGAACTTCCAACCTTTCGGTTAACAGCCGATCGCGCTAGCCAACTGCGCCACGGAGACAGTCTTGCTCCACTCTCACCACCATCAGAACATAACTTCAAAGCTATCAGCACAAAGAAAAAAGCAACACACCACTCCCGGGAGGGCTCGAAACTCCAACCTTTCGGTCAAAAGCCGATCGCGCTAGCTCATTGCGCCACGCACGCAGTCTTGCTCCACTCTCACCATCATCAGAACATATCTTCAAAGCTATCAGCCCAAAGAAAAAAAAGCGCCATACCACCACCGGGTGGGCTCGAACCTCCGACCTTTTGGTTAACAGCTGATCGAGCTAGCCAATTGCTCCATGGAGACAATCGTGCTCCACTCTCACCACCATCAGAACATATCTTCAAAGCTATCAGCGCAAAGAAAAAAACCGCCGCACCACCACCGGGTGGGCTCGAACCTCCAACCTTTCGGTTAACAGCCGATCACGCAAGCCAATTGCGCCACGGAGACAGTCCTGCTCCACTCTCACCACCATCAGTACATATCTTCAAAGGTATCAGCCCAAAGAAAAAAAAGCGCCGCACCACCACTGGGTGGGCTCGAACCTCTGACTTTTCGGTTAACAGCCGATCGCGCTAGCCAATCGCGCCACGGAGACAGTCCTGCTCCTTCTCACCACCATCAGAACATATCTTCAAAGCTATCAGCCCAAAGAAAAAAACCACCGCACCACCACCGGGTGGGCTCGAACCAAAACCTTTCGGTTCACAGCCGATCGCGCTAGCCAATTGCCCCACGGAGACAGTCGTGCTCCACTCTCACCACCATCAGAACATTTCTTCAGAGCTATCACCCCAAAGAAAAAAAAGTGCCGCACCACCACCGGGTGGGCTCGAACCTCCAACCTTTCGGTTAACAGCCGATCGCGCTAGCCAATTGCGCCACGAAGACAGTCCTGGTCCACTCTCACCACCATCAGAACATATCTTCAAAGCTAATACCGCAAAGAAAAAAGCAACACACCACTCCCGGGAGGGCTCAAAACTCCAACCTTTCGGTTAACAGGCGATCGCGCTAGCCCATTGCGCCACGGAGGCAGTCTTGCTCCACTCTCACCATCATCAGAACATATCTTCAAAGCTATCATCCCAAAAAAAAAAGCGCCGCACCACCACCGGGTGGGCTCGAACCTCCAACCTTTCGGTTAACAGCCGATCGCGCTAGCCAACTGCGCCACGGAGACAGTCGTGCTCCACTCTCACCACCATCAGAACATATCTTCAAAGCTATCAGCGCAAAAAAAAGCAACACACCACTCCAGGGAGGGCTCGAAACTCCAACCTTTCGGTTACCAGCCGATCGCGCTAGCCAATTGCGCCACGGAGACAGTCCTGCTCTACTCTCACCACCATCAGAACATATCTTCAAAGCTATCAGCCCAAAGAAAAAAAAGCGCTATACCACCACCGGGTGGGCTCGAACCTCCGACCTTTTGGTTAACAGCCGATCGCGCTAGCCAATTTCGCCATGGAGACAGTCCTGCTCCATTCTCACCACCATCAGAACATATCTTCGAAGCTATCAGCCAAAAAAAAAGCGCCGCACCACCACCGGGTGGGCTTGAACTACCCACTTTTCGGTTAACAGCCGATCACGCTAGCAAATTGCGCCACGGAGACAATCCTGCTTCACTCTCACCACCATCAGAACATATCTTCAAAGCTATCAGCCCAAAGAAAAAAAAAGCGCCACACCACCACCGGGAGAGCTCGAACCTCCAACTTTTCGGGTAACAGCCGATCGCGCTAGCCATTTGCGCCACGGAGACAGTGCTGCTCCACTCTCACCACCGTCAGAACATTTCTTCAGAGCTATCAGCCCAAAAAAAAGCGCCGCACCACCACCGGGTGGGCTCGAACCTCCAACCTTTCGGTTAACAGCCGATCGCGCTAGCCAATTGCCCCACGGAGACAGTCGTGCTCCACTCTCACCACCGTCAGAACATTTCTTCAGAGCTATCACCCCAAAGAAAAAAAAAGCGCCGCACCACCACCGGGTGGGCTCGAACCTCCAACCTTTCGGTTAACAGCAGATCGCGCTAGCCAATTGCTCCATGGAGACAATCGTGTTCCACTCTCACCACCATCAGAACATATCTTCAAAGCTATCAGCGCAAAGAAAAAAAAGCGCCGCACCACCACCGGGTGGGCTCGAACCTCCAACCTTTCGGTTAACAGCCGATCGCGCAAGCCAATTGCGCCACGGAGACAGTCCTGCTCCACTCTCACCACCATCAGAACATATCTTCAAAGGTATCAGCCCAAAGAAAAAAAAGCGCCGCACCACCACTGGGTGGGCTCGAACCTCTGACTTTTCGGTTAACAGCCGATCATGCTAGCCAATTGCACCACGGAGACAGTCCTGCTCCCTCTCACCACCATCAGAACATATCTTCAAAGCTATCAGCCCAAAGAAAAAAACCACCGCACCACCACCAGGTGGGCTCGAACCTCCAACCTTTCTGTTAACAGCAAATCGCGCTAGCCAATTGCGCCACGGAGACAGTCCTGCTCCACTCTCACCACCATCAGAACATATCTTCAAAGCTATCAGCACAAAGAAAAAAAAGCGCCACACCACCACCGGGTGGGCTCAAACCTCCAACCTTTCGGTTAACAGCCGATCGCGCTAGCCAACTGCGCCACGGAGACAGTCGTGCTCCACTCTCACCACCATCAGAACATATCTTCAAAGCTATCAGCGCAAAGAAAAAAAAGCGCCACACCACCACCGGGTGGGCTCAAACCTCCAACCTTTCGGTTAACAGCCGATCGCGCTAGCCAACTGCGCCACGGAGACAGTCGTGCTCCACTCTCACCACCATCAGAACATATCTTCAAAGCTATCAGCGCAAAGAAAAAAGCAACACACCCCTCCCGGGAGGGCTCGAGTCTCCAACCCAAAGAAAAAACCTTTGGGCTGACAGTCCGGCAGCGGTGCACAAAGCGATCAGACGGCAAAAATACATCTGCAATTCTTTGCAGGGAATTTCCACGTGTACGCTTCGGTTGGACGCTACGGCAAAACTACCCTTCATCGACGTATGGCCCGCAGCGCATCGAGAACCGGCATCGTGACGCTGCTGGCCTGATTGCTGGAACAAGATAACACGGAGTCGGCGCAGAAGGCTGTCAGCTGATCCTCGGCTGGCTTTATAAGCGCTGAGATTCTCGTCTCCCACACAGTCCGGCAGCGGTGCACAAAGCGATCAGACGGCAAAAATACATCTGCAATTCTTTGCAGGGAATTTCCACGTGTACGCTTCGGTTGGACGCTACGGCAAAACTACCCTTCATCGACGTATGGCCCGCAGCGCATCGAGAACCGGCATCGTGACGCTGCTGGCCTGATTGCTGGAACAAGATAACACGGAGTCGGCGCAGAAGGCTGTCAGCTGATCCTCGGCTGGCTTTATAAGCGCTGAGATTCTCGTCTCCCACACAGTCCGGCAGCGGTGCACAAAGCGATCAGACGGCAAAAATACATCTGCAATTCTTTGCAGGTAAGAAAGAGGTATCCCTCGACTACTTTCCTTGCCTTTTGCACTGCTGCCGGACAAACATTTTTTTCTTTTTTTGTACTTGTCAAGTGAAGTTCCTATCATGAGTAAGGGTGAAAAGAAAGAAATCGCAACGTTAATCTCTGATTTTCAACGGGAAATACGTGCCGAGATAAGGTCACTAAAAGAAAGCCTGAAATTTTGCTGCGATACATGCGATGAAGTAAAGAAAATAGGATCCGATATCAGGGCACTAAGAGCGGAAGTAAAAGAACTGGTTTCTCAGAACGAAAAACTAAAAGCCGAGAATCATCGGCTTGAAAAGAAAGTTGAAGAACTTGAGCAATATCAAAGAAGTAACAATCTTGAGATAAAGGGTGCACCAGAGGAACTTGACTCAACTATCGTCGTGAAAAAGATAGGTGAGCTTGTGGGCGAGCCAATATCTGACAGTGACATCGACATCTGTCACAGGGTGTCGACGGCAAAAAGGAATGAACGGAACATCGTTTTCCGGCTCATCTCGCGCAACAAACGTAATGCGGTGCTCGCAAAAGCAAAGAAACAAAGGATCCTTTCTAGTCACCTCGATTACGAGGGAGCGGAAAGCGTTATTTATGTTAACGAGCACCTGACGCGACAGAACAAGCAGCTTCTTGGCGCAGCCATAGCAAAAAAGAAATCTGCAAAATGGAAATTCGTATGGTCTAGTGGAGGAAAAATTCTTGCGCGCCAAGATGAAACGTCAGATATAATCCGGATAACAAGCCCAATTGATTTAGGTCTCATTAAGTAAAGAAAGGGAAGGGAAGGAGAAGAGAAGGCGGATTTTTTTCACCATGTCTACTATAGAAACAACAATACCAATAATTAATGATGCCTCCTTTACCATACTACATCAAAATATAAGAAGTATTAGGAAAAAGCATGAAGCATTTGATGTCTTTATGAGTTCTCTTCACGTGGACATCGATGCAATATTGTTTACAGAGACATGGCTGTGTAATACTGACATGTCTCCTCAGTTCACTAACTATAATATAGCACGCTTGGATCGCGCAGGAAGAGGTGGAGGGTTGGCTATATACTTGCGGCAGCGATATTGTTTTCAAATGCTTGATGATCTTTCTGTGAGTAATGGTGACATAGAGTGCCTAGCAATAGAAACAAATTCTTTTGTACTTGCCGTGGTGTATAGACCCCCAACTGGATATAACAGGCATTTTCTCAGTCATATGGAAAACCTCATGCATTGTTTTAATGAGATAAAAAAACCATATTTTATCATGGGTGATGTAAATATTAATATGATGAGTGAAGAGCTGTACGCGCTTGACTTGAAAAACCTTGTAGCATCATATGGATGTCGGAATGCCATTATATATCCAACCCGTATTACTCACAATAGTTCCACGTCACTTGACGTCTGTATAACAAGCCTAAATAGTTGCGATTACACCTCGGGCATACTGTGCTCAGACCTAAGTGACCACCTACCTATCTACATTTCTACACAAAACCTGCAGCACAAAATTAAATGTCCAAATATCGCGCGGTATAGATATATTGATGACAAATCACTGCTTAAGTTTACCGAATTAATTGAACGTGCTGACTGGTCACCTGTGTATGTGCAATGCAACCCAGATAGCGCATATAATACTTTCCTAGCTATTTTCCTTGAGTGCTACGATATTGCTTTCCCGATACAACAGATCAGAACACGAAAGGGTAAGAACAGAAAACCATGGATAAACAGTGACCTCCTGAAACGAATCAAGCAGAAAAACGCGCTTTTTCACAGGTTTCTTGCTACTAGAGATATTGCAATATTGCGTGAATTCAAGCGATTCCGCAACAAACTAAATAGTGACACTAGGAAGGCTAAACTTGCCTATTATGAAGCCACCTTCTCACGTATAAAATCAGAACCGGCAAAAATATGGAAACAAGTTATTTCCTTAACTGGGAGAACAGCAACGTCAAATACACCTAAACAAGTAAAAGTCAACAATATCATTCTGGAGGGTAAGGAACTGGCAAACGCAATTAACCAATACTTTGTAAATGTGGCTGTTTATGATGAAGACTCAACACAATATGAAGATGAAACAAGTAGTTGCATGAACTCTCTCGTACTACACGAAGTATTACCCGAGGAAGTCTACCGATATATAAAAGAACTAAAGACAAACGTTGCGAGTGGTTATGATGACGTAAGGGTGGCTCCAGTTAAAGCTGTCGCATCTACACTTAGCCCCGTATTAGCATATCTGGTAAATTATTCCTTTCTTATTGGAATCTTTCCAACAAAACTTAAGGTGGCCAAAGTTACACCCATTCATAAAGGTGGCAACACTACTGAATTAACAAACTATCGTCCGATATCCGTATTACCTGTATTCTCAAAAATTTATGAAAAATGTATAAATACGCGCCTTATGAAATATCTTGAGAAGTACAATATCTTATCACCGCATCAATATGGTTTTCGCAAAAATAAAACCACGGAAGAGGCACTAATTGATGTAAAAAGCCGCATAATAGAAAATATTGAAAATAAAATGTTCACGTTAGGTGTCTTCCTTGACTTGCGTAAAGCGTTCGATTCTGTTGACCATAATATCTTACTGTTGAAATTAAGCCGCTATGGAATTCGTGGAATAGTCTCTGATTTATTTAAAAGCTATTTATCATCCAGACAACAATTTGTTAGCATAGACAGTAAAAAGTCAGACTATTTAAGCGTAAAGAAAGGAGTTCCGCAGGGGTCCATTTTAGGCCCCGTGCTTTTCCTTTTATATATAAATGATATTACAGAGGTTCAGTATACACCCGAAATTAAAATGTTCGCTGACGACAAAAGTATATTCTTCACAGGCTCCACCATTCAGGAAGTAGAAGCTTCGACAAATGTATATCTCTCGAAACTTTCAGGCTGGCTAACAAAAAACAAACTAAAATTAAACACACAAAAAACAAAATTTATTATGTTCAGGCCCATTAACAAGCACATCAGTGATAATATAGTAATCTTGTTTGACAATCAGCGACTCGAACAAGTCAGCACACAAAAATTCCTTGGAGTCTGGTTTCATGAGCACTTAACATGGACACCGCACGTAAATAGTCTCTTGGTAGATCTAGCTCGTTCTGTAGGGTGCTTGAGTAAAATTGCTTTCCTCCTCCCTTCATGGTTATGTAAATCATTATATTATAGCATGTTTTACTCCAAGCTTCTATACGGAATGCTTGTATGGGGAACAACAACTAAGACCAATTACGATCGAATATTAATCTTGCAAAAGCGCGCGCTCCGTGTAATAGAAAAATATAAAGGTCACCCCAAGGACTTAGACACTCAGCCGCTTTTTCTTAAACATGGAATTCTATCTGCTAGGAAAGTATATAATCTTAAACTGATGCAACACATCCACAAACATAAACTACAGGATTCCTTTCCACGCACTGTATCAACAACATATGGCTTCAGAAATTCTACCCGCAAAACTAAGAAAAGACGCACGAACTATGGCAAGCAGGCTATTGATTATAAGATCATACAATTGCTAAACCTTCACGAATCGAATATAGACTTTACTCTGAAAACTAAACAATTTAAATGTCATCATAAATCCTTTCTTCTTTTGACTAAAGACATAGTAGATCCATAGGCTTTTATATTTAGGAATACTTGTATACTGAGTTGATTTTTTTTTCTTACTGTGAACAATGATACTTAAACAGAATCGTTTGATACCAAAATTGTTTCCTGTTTATGTAAAACATATTCTGAATGTATACTATGTAACTAAATAAGATATGTATAATGTCACTTATTTGTATATGTATGTTACTGATGTGTGAATATGTGTAATATGGCACTGATGCAGACTGTATCAGGAGGTCAAGACCTCGTCAGGCTATTTAGCCTTTAGTCTTTGCCTCCCGCAGGGAAGTTTTTGTATTTTCCTGCAAATAAACTTTGAAACTTTGAAACTTTGAAACCTTTCGGTTAACAGCCGATCGCGCTAGCATATTGCGCCACGGAGACAGTCCTGCTCTACTCTCACCACCCTCAGAACATATCTTCAAAGCTATCAGCCCAAAGAAAAAAGCGCCGCACCACCGCCGGGTTGGCTCGAAACTCCAACCTTTCGGTCAACAGCCGATCGCGCTAGCCAATTGCGCCACGGAGACAGTCCTGCTCCACTCTCACCACCATCAGAACATATCTTCAAAGCTATCAGTCCAAAGAAAAAAAAGCGCCATACCACCACAGGGTGGGCTCGAACCTCCGACCTTTTGGTTAACAGCCGATCGCGCTAGCCAATTGCGCCACGGAGACAGTCCTGCTCCACTCTCACTACCATCAGAACATATCTTCAAAGCTATCAGCGCAAAGAAAAAAAGCGCCGCACCACCACCGGGTGGGCTCAAAGCTCCAACTTTTCGGTTAACAGCCGATCACGCTAGCCAATTGCGCCACGAAGACAGTCCTGCTCCGCTCTCACCACCATCAGAACATATCTTCAAAGCTATCAGCCCACAGAAAAAAAGCGCCGCACAACCACCGGGTAGGCTCGAACCTCCAACTTTTCGGTTAACAGCCGATCACGCTAGCCAATTGCGCCACGGAGACAGTCCTGCTCCACTCTCACCACCATCAGAACATATCTTCAAAGCTATCAGCCCACAGAAAAAAAAGCGCCGCACAACCACCGGGTGGGCTCGAACCTCCAAATTTTCGGTTAACAGCCGATCGCGCTAGCCAATTGCGCCACAGAGACAGTCGTGCTCCACTCTCACCACCATCAGAACATATCTTCAAAGCTATCAGCGCAAAGAAAAAAGCAAAACACCACTCCCGGGAGGGCTCGAAACTCCAACCTTTCGGTCAACAGCCGATCGCGCTAGCCCATTGCGCCACGGAGACAGTCTTGCCCCCCTCTCACCACCATCAGAACATATCTTCAAAGCTATCAGCCCAAAGAAAAAAAGCACCGCACCACCACCGGATGGGCTCGAACCTCCAACCTTTCGGTTAACAGCCGATCGCGCTAGCCAATTTCGCCACGGAGACAGTCGTGCTCCACTCTCACCACCATCAGAACATATCTTCAAAGCTATCAGCGCAAAGAAAAAAGCAAAACACCACTCCCGGGAGGGCTCGAACCTCCAACTTTTCGGTTAACAGCCGATCGCGCTGTCCAATTGCGCCACGCAGACAGTCCTGCTCCACTCTCACCACCATCAGAACATAATTTCAAAGCTATTACCGCAAAGAAAAAAGCAACACACCACTCCCGGGAGGGCTCGAAACTCCAAACTTTCGAATAACAGCCGATCGCGCTAGCCAATTGCGCCACGGAGACAGTCGTGCTTCACTCTCACCACCATCAGAACATATCTTCAAGGCTATCAGCGCAAAGAAAAAAGCAAAACACCACTCCCGGGAGGGCTCGAACCTCCAACTTTTCGGTTAACAGCCGATCGCGCTGGCCAATTGCGCCACGCAGACAGTCCTGCTCCACTCTCACCACCATCAGAACATAATTTCAAAGCTATTACCGAAAAGAAAAAAGCAACACACCACTCCCGGGAGGGCTCGAAACTCCAAACTTTCGATTAACAGCCGATCGCGCTAGCCCATTGCGCCACGGAGGCAGTCTTGCTCCACTCTCACCATCATCAGAACATATCTTCAAAGCTATCAGCGCAAAGAAAAAAAAGCGCTGCACCACCACTGGGTGGGCTCGAACTTCCAACCTTTCGGTTAACAGCCGATCGCGCTAGCCCATTGCGCCACGGAGACAGTCTTGCTCCACTCTCACCACCATCAGAACATAACTTCAAAGCTATCAGCGCAAAGAAAAAAGCAACACACCACTCCAGGGAGGGCTCGAAATTCCAACCTTTCGGTCAACAGCCGATCGTGCTAGCCCATTGCGCCACGCAGGCAGTCTTGCTCCACTCTCAACATCATCAGAACATATCTTCAAAGCTATCAGCCCAAAAAAAAGCGCCATACCACCACCGGGTGGGCTCGAACCTCCGACCTTTTGGTTAACAGCCGATCGCGCTAGCCACTTGCGCCATGGAGACAGTCCTGCTCCACTTTCACCACCATCAGAACATATCTTCAAAGCTATCAGCCCAAAGATAAAAAAGCGCTGCACCACCACAGGGTGGGCTCGAACTACCAACGTTTCGGTTAACAGCCGATCACGCTAGCCAATTGCGCCACGGAGACAGTCCTGCTCCACTCTCACCACCATCAGAACATTTCTTCAAAGCTATCAGCCCAAAGAAAAAAAAGCGCCGCACCACCACTGGGAGAGCTCGAACCTCCAACTTTTCGGGTAACAGCCGATCGCGCTGGCCAATTGCGCCACGCAGACAGTCCTGCTGCACTCTCACTACAATTAGAACATATCTTCAGAGCTATCACCACAAAGAAAAAAAAGCGCCGCACCACCACCGGTTGGGCTTGAACCTCTAACGTTTCGGTTAACAGCCGATCGCGCTAGCCAATTGCGCCACGAAGACAGTCCTGCTCCAATCTCACCACCATCAGAACATAAATTCAAAGCTATTACCGCAAAGAAAAAAGCAACACACCACTCCCGGGAGGGCTCGAAACTCCAAACTTTCGATTAACAGCCGATCGCGCTAGCCAATTGCGCCACGGAGACAGTCGTGCTCCACTCTCACCACCATCAGAACATATCTTCAAAGCTATCAGCGCAAAGAAAAAAGCAAAACACCACTCCCGGGAGGGCTCGAACCTCCAAATTTTCGGTTAACAGCCGATCGCGCTGGCCTATTGCGCCACGCAGACAGTCCTGCTCCACTCTCACCACAATTAGAACATATCTTCAGAGCTATCACCACAAAGAAAAAAAAAGCGCCGCACCACCACCGGGTGGGCTCGAACCTCTAACCTTTCGGTTAATAGCCAATCGCGCTAGCCAATTGCTCCACGGAGACAGTCCTGCTCCACACTCACCACCATCAGAACATATCTTCAAAGCTATTACCGCAAAGAAAAAAGCAACACTTCACTCCCGGGAGGGCTCAAAACTCCAACCTTTCGGTTAACAGCCGATCGCGCTAGCCCATTGCGCCACGGAGGCAGTCTTGCTCCACTCTCACCATCATCAGAACATATCTTCAAAGCTATCAGCGCAAAGAAAAAAAGCGCTGCACCACCACTGGGTGGGCTCGAACCTCCAACCTTTCGGTTAACAGCCGATCGCGCTAGCCCATTGCGCCACGGAGACAGTCTTGCTCCACTCTCACCACCATCAGAACATATCTTCAAAGCTATCAGCGCAAAGAAAAAAGCAACACACCACTCCCGGGAGGGCTCGAAACTCTAACCTTTCGGTCAACAGCCGATCGCGCTAGCCCATTGCGCCACGGAGACAATCTTGCTCCCCTCTCACCACCATCAGAACATATCTTCAAAGCTATCAGCCCAAAGAAAAAAAAGCACCGCACCACCACCGGGTGGGCTCGAACCTCCAACATTTCGGTTAACAGCCGATCGCGCTGGCCAATTGCGCCACAGAGACAGTCCTGCTCCACTCTCACCACAATTAGAACATATCTTCAAAGCTATCAGCCCAAAGAAAAAAAAAGCGCCGCACCAGCACCGGGTGGGCTCGAACCTCCAACCTTTCGGTTAACAGCAGATTGCCCTAGCCAATTGCTCCATGGAGACAATCGTGCTCCACTCTCACCACCATCAGAACATATCTTCAAAGCTATCAGCGCAAAGAAAAAAAAGCGCCGCACCACCACCGGGTGGGCTCGAACCTCCAACCTTTCGATTAACAGCCGATCGCGCTAGCCAATTGCGCCACGAAGACAGTCCTGGTCCACTCTCACCACCATCAGAACATATCTTCAAAGCTATTATCGCAAATAAAAAAGCAACACACCACTCCCGGGAGGGCTCAAAACTCCAACCTTTCGGTGAACAGGCGATCGCGCTAGCCCATTGCACCACGGAGGCAGTCTTGCTTTAATCTCACCATCATCAGAACATATCTTCAAAGCTATAAGCCCAAAGAAAAAAACGCGCCGCACCACCACCGGGGGGGCTCGAACCTCTAACTTTTCGGTTAACAGCCGATCACGCTAGCCAATTGCGCCACGGAGACAGCCCTGCTCCACTCTCACCACCGTCAGAACATTTCTTCAGAGCTATCAGCCCAAAGAAAAAAAAGCGCTGCACGACCACCGGGTGGGCTCGAACCTCCAACCTTTCGGTTAACAGCCAATCGCGCTAGCCAATTGCCCCACGGAGACAGTCGTGCTCCACTCTCACCACCGTCAGAACATTTCTTCAGAGCTATCACCCCAAAGAAAAAAAAGCGCCGCACCACCACCGGTTGGGCTCGAACCTCCAACCTTTCGGTTAACAGCTGATCGCGCTAGCCAATTGCGCCACGAAGACAGTTCTGCTCCACTCTCACCACCATCAGAACATAATTTCAAAGCTATTATCGCAAAGAAAAAAGCAACACACCACTCCCGGGAGGGCTCGAAACTCCAAACTTTCGGTTAACAGCCGATCGCGCTAGCCAATTGCGCCACGGAGACAGTCGTGCTCCACTCTCACCACCATCAGAACATATCTTCAAAGCTATCAGCGGAAAGAAAAAAGCAAAACACCACTCCCGGGAGGGCTCGAACCTCCAACTTTTCGGTTAACAGCCGATCGCCCTGGCCAATTGCCCCACGGAGACAGTCGTGCTCCACTCTCACCACCGTCAGAACATTTCTTCAGAGCTATCACCCCAAAGAAAAAAAAGTGCCGCACCACCACCGGTTGGGCTCGAACCTCCATTCTTTCGGTTAACAGCCGATCGCGCTAGCCAATTGCGCCACGAAGACAGTCCTGCTCCACGCTCACCACTATCAGAACATATCTTCAAAGCTATTACCGCAAAGAAAAAAGCAACACTTCACTCCCGGGAGGGCTCAAAACTCCAACCTTTCGGTTAACAGCCGATCGCGCTAGCCAATTGCGCCACGAAGACAGTCCTGCTCCGCTCTCACCACCATCAGAACATATCTTCAAAGCTATCAGCCCACAGAAAAAAAGCGCCGCACAACCACCGGGTAGGCTCGAACCTCCAACTTTTCGGTTAACAGCCGATCACGCTAGCCAATTGCGCCCCGGAGACAGTCCTTCTCCACTCTCACCACCATCAGAACATATCTACAAAGCTATCAGCCCACAGAAAAAAAAAGCGCCGCACAACCACCGGGTGGGCTCGAACCTCCAAATTTTCGGTTAACAGCCGATTGTGCTAGCCAATTTCGCCACGGGGACAGTCGTGCTCCACTCTCACCACTATCAGAACATATCGTCAAAGCTATCAGCCCAAAGAAAAAAAAGCACCGCACCACAACCGGGTGGGCTCGAACCTCCAACCTTTCGGTTAACAGCCAATCGCGCCAGCCAATTGCGCCACGGAGACAGTCCTGCTCCACTCTCACCACCATCAGAACATATCTTCAAAGCTATCAGCACAAAGAAAAAAAAGCGCCCCACCATCACCGGGTGGGCTCGAACTTCCAAACTTTCGGTTAACAGCCGATCGCGCTAGCCAACTGCGCCACGGAGACAGTCGTGCTCCACTCTCACCACCATCAGAACATATCTTCAAAGCTATCAGCGCAAAGAAAAAAGCAACACACCACTCCAGGGAGGACTCGAAACTCCAACCTTTCAGTCAACAGCCGATCGCGCTAGCCAATTGCGCCACGGAGACAGTCCTGCTCCACTCTCACCACCATCAGAACACATCTTCAAGGCTATCAGCCCAAAGAAAAAAAAAGTGCCGCACCACCACCGGGAGAGCTCGAACCTCCAACTTTTCGGGTAACAGCCGATCGCGCTAGCCAATTGCGCCACGGAGACAGTCCTGCTCCACTCTCACCACCGTCAGAACATTTCTTCAGAGCTATCAGCCCAAAGAAAAAAAAAGTGCCGCACCACCACCGGGTGGGCTCGAACCTCCAACCTTTCGGTTAACAGCCGATCGCGCTAGCCAATTGTCCCACGGAGACAGTCGTGCTCCACTCTCACCACCGTCAGAACATTTCTTCAGAGCTATCACCCCAAAGAAAAAAAAGCGCCGCACCACCACCGGTTGGGCTCGAACCTCCAACCTTTCGGTTAACAGCTGATCGCGCTAGCCAATTGCGCCACGAAGACAGTCCTGCTCCACTCTCACCACCATCAGAACATAATTTCAAAGCTATTACCGCAAAGAAAAAAGCAACACACCACTCCCGGGAGGGCTCGAAACTCCAAAGTCCAGTTAACAGCCGATCGCGCTAGCCAATTGCGCCACGGAGACAGTCGTGGTCCACTCTCACCCCCATCAGAACATAGCTTCAAAGCTATCAGCGCAAAGAAAAAAGGAAAACACCACTCCCGGGAGGGCTCGAACCTCCAACTTTTCGGTTAACAGCCGATCGCGCTGGCCAATTGCCCCACGGAGACAGTCGTGCTCCACTCTCACCACAATTAGAACATATCTTCAAAGCTATCAGCCCAAAGAAAAAAAAGCGCCACACCACCACCGGTTGGGCTCGAACCTCCAACTTTTCGGTTAACGGCCGATCGCGCTGGCCAATTGCGCCACAGAGACAGTCCTGCTTCACTCTCACCACAATTAGAACATATCTTCAAAGCTATCAGCCCAAAGAAAAAAAAGCGCCGCACCACCACCGCGTGGGCTCGAACCTCCAACATTTCGGTTAACAGCAGATCGCGCTAGCCAATTGTTCCATGGAGACAATCGTACTCCACTCTCACCACCATCAGAACATATCTTCAAAGCTATCAGTGCAAAGAAAAAAAAGCACCGCACCACCACCGGGTGGGCTCGAACCTCCAACTTTTCGGTTAATAGCCGATCGCGCTGGCCAATTGCGCCACAGAGACAGTCCTGCTCCACGCTCACCACAATTAGAACATATCTTCAAAGCTATCAGCCCAAAGAAAAAAAAAGCGCCACACCACCACCGGTTGGGCTCGAACCTCCAACCTTTCGGTTAACAGCCGATCGCGCTAGCCAATTGCCCCACGAAGACAGTCCTGCTCCACGCTCACCACTATCAGAACATATCTTCAAAGCTATTACCGCAAAGAAAAAAGCAACACTTCACTCCTGGGAGGGCACAAAACTCCAACCTTTCGGTTAACAGCCGATCGTGCTAGCCCATTGCGCCATGGAGGCAGTCTTGCTCCACTCTCACCATCATCAGAACATATCTTCAAAGCTATCAGCGCAAAGAAAAAAAAGCGCTGCACCACCACTGGGTGGGCTCGAACCTCCAACCTTTCGGTTAACAGCCGATCGCGCTAGCCCATTGCGCCACGGAGACAGTCTTGCTCCACTCTCACCACCATCAGAACACATCTTCAACGCTATCAGCGCAAAGAAAAAAGCAACAAACCACTCCCGGGAGGGCTCGAAACTCTAACCTTTCGGTCAACAGCCAATCGCGCTAGCCCATTGCGCCACGGAGACAGTCTTGCTCCCCTCTCCCCACCATCAGAACTAATCTTCAAAGCTATCAGCCCAAAGAAAAAAAAGCACCGCACCACCACCGGGTGGGCTCGAACCTCCAACTTTTCGGTTAACAGCCGATCGCGCTGGCCAATTGCGCCACAGAGACAGTCCTGCTCCACTCTCACCACAATTAGAACATATCTTCAAAGCTATCAGCCCAAAGAAAAAAAAGCGCCACACCACCACCGGGTGGGCTCGAAACTCCAACCTTTCGATTAACAGCCGATCGCGCTAGCCAATTGCGCCACGGAGACAGTCCTGCTCCACTCTCACCACCATCAGAACATATCTTCAAAGCTATCAGCCCAAAGAAAAAAAGCGCAATACCACAACCGGGTTGGCTCGAACCTCCGACCTTTTGGTTAACAGCCGATCGCGCTAGCCAATATCGCCATGAAGACAGTCCTGCTCCACTCTCACCACCATCAGAACATATCTTCAAAGCTATCAGCCCAAAGAAAAAAAAGCGCCGCACCACCACCGGGAGGGCTCGAATCTCCAACCTTTCGGTTAACAGCCGATCGCGCTAGCATATTGCGCCACGGAGACAGTCCTGCTCTACTCTCACCACCATCAGAACATATCTTCAAAGCTATCAGCCCAAAGAAAAAAAAGCGCCACACCACCACCGGGTGGGCTCGAAACTCCAACCTTTCGATTAACAGCCGATCGCGCTAGCCAATTGCGCCACGGAGACAGTCCTGCTCCACTCTCACCACCATCAGAACATATCTTCAAAGCTATCAGCCCAAAGAAAAAAAGCGCAATACCACAACCGGGTTGGCTCGAACCTCCGACCTTTTGGTTAACAGCCGATCGCGCTAGCCAATATCGCCATGAAGACAGTCCTGCTCCACTCTCACCACCATCAGAACATATCTTCAAAGCTATCAGCCTAAAGAAAAAAAAGCGCCGCACCACCACCGGGTGGGCTCGAACCTCCAACTTTTCGGTTAACAGCCGATCACGCTAGCCAATTGCGCCACGGAGACAGTCCTGCTCCACTCTCACCACCATCAGAACATATCTTCAAAGCTATCAGCCCACAGAAAAAAAAGCGCCGCACAACCACCGGGTGGGCTCGAACCTCCAAATTTTCGGTTAACAGCCGATCGCGCTAGCCAATTGCGCCACGGAGACAGTCGTGCTCCACTCTCACCACCATCAGAACATAATTTCAAAGCTATTACCGCAAAGAAAAAAGCAAAACACCACTCCCGGGAGGGCTCGAAACTCCAACCTTTCGGTCAACAGCCGATCGCGCTAGCCAATTGCGCCACGGAGACAGTCGTGCTCCACTCTCACCACCATCAGAACATATCTTCAAAGCTATCAGCGCAAAGAAAAAAGCAAAACACCACTCCCGGGAGGGCTCGAACCTCCAACTTTTCGGTTAACAGCCGATCGCGCTGGCCAATTGCGCCACGCAGACAGTCCTGCTCCACTCTCGCCACAATTAGAACATATCTTCAGAGCTATCACCACAAAGAAAAAAAAAGCGCCGCACCACCACCGGGTGGGCTCGAACCTCCAACCTTTCGGTTAACAGCCGATCGCGCTAGCCAATTGCCCCACGGAGACAGTCGTGCTCCACTCTCACCACCGTCAGAACATTTCTTCAGAGCTATCACCCCAAAGAAAAAAAAGTGCCGCACCACCACCGGTTGGGCTCGAACTTCCAACCTTTCGGTTAACAGCCGATCGCGCTAGCCAATTGCGCCACGAAGACAGTCCTGCTCCACGCTCACCACCATCAGAATATATCTTCAAAGCTATTACCGCAAAGAAAAAAGCAACACTTCACTCCCGGGAGGGCTCAAAACTCCCACCTTTCGGTTAACAGCCGATCGCGCTAGCCCATTGCGCCACGGAGGCAGTCTTGCTCCACTCTCACCATCATCAGAACATATCTTCAAAGCTATCAGCGCAAAGAAAAAAAACCGCTGCACCACCACTGGGTGGGCTCGAACCTCCAACTTTTCGGTTAACAGCCGATCACGCTAGCCAATTGCGCCACGGAGACAGTCCTGCTCCACTCTCACCACAATTAGAACATATCTTCAAAGCTATCAGCCCAAAGAAAAAAAAGCGCCGCACCACCACCGGGTGGGCTCGAACCTCCGACCTTTTGGTTAACAGCCGATCGCGCTAGCCAATTGCGCCATGGAGACAGTCCTGCTCCACTCTCACCACCATCAGAACATATCTTCAAAGCTATCAGCCCAAAGAAAAAAAAGCGCCGCACCACCACCGGGTGGACTCGAACCTCCAACCTTGCGGTTAACAGCCGATCGCGCTAGCCAACTGCGCCACGGAGACAGTCGTGCTCCACTCTCACCACCATCAGAACATATCTTCAAAGCTATCAGCGCAAAGAAAAAAGCAACACACCACTCCCGGGAGGGCTCGAATCTCCAACCTTTCGGTTAACAGCCGATCGCGCTAGCATATTGCGCCACGGAGACAGTCCTGCTCTACTCTCACCACCATCAGAACATATCTTCAAAGCTATCAGCCCAAAGAAAAAAAGCGCCGCACCACCGCCGGGTGGGCTCGAAACTCCAACCTTTCGATTAACAGCCGATCGCGCTAGCCAATTGCACCACGGAGACAGTCCTGCTCCACTCTCACCACCATCAGAACATATCTTCAAAGCTATCAGCCCAAAGAAAAAAAAGCGCCGCACCACCACCGGGTGGGCTCGAACCTCCAACTTTTCGGTTAACAGCCGATCACGCTAGCCAATATCGCCAGGAAGACAGTCCTGCTCCACTCTCACCACCATTAGAACATATCTTCAAAGCTATCAGCCCACAGAAAAAAAGCGCCGCACAACCACCGGGTAGGCTCGAACCTCCAACTTTTCGGTTAACAGCCGATCACGCTAGCCAATTGCGCCACGGAGACAGTCCTGCTCCACTGTCACCATCATCAGAACATATCTTCAAAGCTATCAGCCCACAGAAAAAAAGCGCCGCACAACCACCGGGTGGGCTCGAACCTCCAAATTTTCGGTTAACAGCCGATCGCGCTAGCCAATTGCGCCACGGAGACAGTCGTGCTCCACTCTCACCACCATCAGAACATTTCTTCAGAGCTATCACCCCAAAGAAAAAAAAGCGCTGCACCACCACTGGGTGGGCTCGAACCTCCAACCTTTCGGTTAACAGCCGATTGAGCTAGCCAATTGCGCCACGGAGACAGTCTTGCTCCACTCTCACCACCATAAGAACATATCTTCAAAGCTATCAGCGCAAAGAAAACAGCAACACACCACTCCCGGGAGGGCTCGAAACTCCAACCTTTCGGTCAACAGCCGATCGCGCTAGCCCATTGCGCCACGGAGACAGTATTGCTCCCCTCTCACCACCATCAGAACATATCTTCAAAGCTATCAGCCCAAAGAAATAAAAGCACCGCACCACCACCGGGTAGGCTCGAACCTCCAACTTTTCGGTTAACAGCCGATCGCGCTGGCCAATTGCGCCATAGAGACAGTCCTGCTCCACTGTCACCACAATTAGAACATATCTTCAAAGCTATCAGCCCAAAGAAAAAAAAAGCGCCGCACCACCACCGGGTGGGCTCGAACCTCCAACCTTTCGGTTAACAGCAGATCGCGCTAGTCAATTGCTCCATGGAGACAATCGTGCTCCACTCTCACCACCATCAGAACATATCTTCAAAGCTATCAGCGCAAAGAGAAAAAAGCGCCGCACCACCACCGGGTGGGCTCGAACCTCAAACCTTTCGGTTAACAGCCGATCGCGCAAGCCAATTGCGCCATGGAGACAGTCCTGCTCCACTCTCACCACCATCAGAAGATATCTTCAAAGGTATCAGCCCAAAGAAAAAAAAGCGCCGCACCACCACTGGGTGGGCTCGAACCTCTGACTTTTCGGTTAACAGCCGATCGCGCTAGCCAATTGCGCCACGGAGACAGTCCTGCTCCCTCTCACCACCATCAGAACATATCTTCAAAGCTATCAGCCCACAGAAAAAAAAGCGCCGCACAACCACCGGGTGGGCTCGAACCTCCAAATTTTCGGTTAACAGCCGATCGCGCTAACCAATTGCGCCACGGAGACAGTCGTGCTCCACTCTCACCACCATCAGAACATAATTTCAAAGCTATTACCGCAAAGAAAAAAGCAAAACACCACTCCCGGGAGGGCTCGAAACTCCAACCTTTCGGTCAACAGCCGATCGCGCTAGCCAATTGCGCCACGGAGACAGTCGTGCTCCACTCTCACCACCATCAGAACATATCTTCAAAGCTATCAGCGCAAAGAAAAAAGCAAAACACCACTCCCGGGAGGGCTCGAACCTCCAACTTTTCGGTTAACAGCCGATCGCGCTGGCCAATTGCGCCACGCAGACAGTCCTGCTCCACTCTCGCCACAATTAGAACATATCTTCAGAGCTATCACCACAAAGAAAAAAAAGCGCCGCACCACCACCGGGTGGGCTCGAACCTCCAACCTTTCGGTTAACAGCCGATCGCGCTAGCCAATTGCCCCACGGAGACAGTCGTGCTCCACTCTCACCACCGTCAGAACATTTCTTCAGAGCTATCACCCCAAAGAAAAAAAAGTGCCGCACCACCACCGGTTGGGCTCGAACTTCCAACCTTTCGGTTAACAGCCGATCGCGCTAGCCAATTGCGCCACGAAGACAGTCCTGCTCCACGCTCACCACCATCAGAATATATCTTCAAAGCTATTACCGCAAAGAAAAAAGCAACACTTCACTCCCGGGAGGGCTCAAAACTCCCACCTTTCGGTTAACAGCCGATCGCGCTAGCCCATTGCGCCACGGAGGCAGTCTTGCTCCACTCTCACCATCATCAGAACATATCTTCAAAGCTATCAGCGCAAAGAAAAAAAACCGCTGCACCACCACTGGGTGGGCTCGAACCTCCAACTTTTCGGTTAACAGCCGATCACGCTAGCCAATTGCGCCACGGAGACAGTCCTGCTCCACTCTCACCACAATTAGAACATATCTTCAAAGCTATCAGCCCAAAGAAAAAAAAGCGCCGCACCACCACCGGGTGGGCTCGAACCTCCGACCTTTTGGTTAACAGCCGATCGCGCTAGCCAATTGCGCCATGGAGACAGTCCTGCTCCACTCTCACCACCATCAGAACATATCTTCAAAGCTATCAGCCCAAAGAAAAAAAAGCGCCGCACCACCACCGGGTGGACTCGAACCTCCAACCTTGCGGTTAACAGCCGATCGCGCTAGCCAACTGCGCCACGGAGACAGTCGTGCTCCACTCTCACCACCATCAGAACATATCTTCAAAGCTATCAGCGCAAAGAAAAAAGCAACACACCACTCCCGGGAGGGCTCGAATCTCCAACCTTTCGGTTAACAGCCGATCGCGCTAGCATATTGCGCCACGGAGACAGTCCTGCTCTACTCTCACCACCATCAGAACATATCTTCAAAGCTATCAGCCCAAAGAAAAAAAGCGCCGCACCACCGCCGGGTGGGCTCGAAACTCCAACCTTTCGATTAACAGCCGATCGCGCTAGCCAATTGCACCACGGAGACAGTCCTGCTCCACTCTCACCACCATCAGAACATATCTTCAAAGCTATCAGCCCAAAGAAAAAAAAGCGCCGCACCACCACCGGGTGGGCTCGAACCTCCAACTTTTCGGTTAACAGCCGATCACGCTAGCCAATATCGCCAGGAAGACAGTCCTGCTCCACTCTCACCACCATTAGAACATATCTTCAAAGCTATCAGCCCACAGAAAAAAAGCGCCGCACAACCACCGGGTAGGCTCGAACCTCCAACTTTTCGGTTAACAGCCGATCACGCTAGCCAATTGCGCCACGGAGACAGTCCTGCTCCACTGTCACCATCATCAGAACATATCTTCAAAGCTATCAGCCCACAGAAAAAAAGCGCCGCACAACCACCGGGTGGGCTCGAACCTCCAAATTTTCGGTTAACAGCCGATCGCGCTAGCCAATTGCGCCACGGAGACAGTCGTGCTCCACTCTCACCACCATCAGAACATTTCTTCAGAGCTATCACCCCAAAGAAAAAAAAGCGCTGCACCACCACTGGGTGGGCTCGAACCTCCAACCTTTCGGTTAACAGCCGATTGAGCTAGCCAATTGCGCCACGGAGACAGTCTTGCTCCACTCTCACCACCATAAGAACATATCTTCAAAGCTATCAGCGCAAAGAAAACAGCAACACACCACTCCCGGGAGGGCTCGAAACTCCAACCTTTCGGTCAACAGCCGATCGCGCTAGCCCATTGCGCCACGGAGACAGTATTGCTCCCCTCTCACCACCATCAGAACATATCTTCAAAGCTATCAGCCCAAAGAAATAAAAGCACCGCACCACCACCGGGTAGGCTCGAACCTCCAACTTTTCGGTTAACAGCCGATCGCGCTGGCCAATTGCGCCATAGAGACAGTCCTGCTCCACTGTCACCACAATTAGAACATATCTTCAAAGCTATCAGCCCAAAGAAAAAAAAAGCGCCGCACCACCACCGGGTGGGCTCGAACCTCCAACCTTTCGGTTAACAGCAGATCGCGCTAGTCAATTGCTCCATGGAGACAATCGTGCTCCACTCTCACCACCATCAGAACATATCTTCAAAGCTATCAGCGCAAAGAGAAAAAAGCGCCGCACCACCACCGGGTGGGCTCGAACCTCAAACCTTTCGGTTAACAGCCGATCGCGCAAGCCAATTGCGCCATGGAGACAGTCCTGCTCCACTCTCACCACCATCAGAAGATATCTTCAAAGGTATCAGCCCAAAGAAAAAAAAGCGCCGCACCACCACTGGGTGGGCTCGAACCTCTGACTTTTCGGTTAACAGCCGATCGCGCTAGCCAATTGCGCCACGGAGACAGTCCTGCTCCCTCTCACCACCATCAGAACATATCTTCAAAGCTATCAGCCCAAAGAAAAAAACCACCGCACCACCACCGAGTGGGCTCGAACCAAAACCTTTCGGTTAACAGCCGATCGCGCTAGCCAATTGCGCCACAAAGACAGTCCTGGTTCACTCTCACCACCATCAGAACATATCTTCAAAGCTATTACCGCAAAGAAAAAAGCAACACACCACTTTCGGGAGGGCTCAAAACTCCAACCTTTCGGTTAACAGGCGATCGCGCTAGCCCATTGCGCCACGGAGGCAGTCTTGCTCCACTCTCACCATCATCAGAACATATCTTCAAAGCTATCAGCCCAAAGAAAAAAAAGCGCCGCACCACCACCGGGTTGGCTCGAACCTCCAACTTTTCGGTTAACAGCCGATCACGCTAGCCAATTGCGCCACGGAGACAGCCCTGCTCCACTCTCACCACCATCAGAACATATCTTCAAAGCTATTAGCCCACGGGAAAAAAAGCGCCGCACCACCACCAGGTGGGCTCGAACCTCCAACCTTTCGGTTAACAGCCGATCGCGCAAGCCAATTGCGCCACGGAGACAGTCCTGCTCTTCTCTCACCACCATCAGAACATATCTTCAAAGCTATCAGCCCAAAGAAAAAAAGCACCGCACCACAACCGGGTGGGCTCGAACCTCCAACCTTTCGGTTAACAGCCAATCGCGCCAGCCAATTGCGCCACGGAGACAGTCCTGCTCCACTCTCACCACCATCAGAACATATCTTCAAAGCTATCAGCACAAACAAAAAAAGCGCCCCACCATCACCGGGTGGGCTAGAACTTCCAACCTTTCGGTTAACAGCCGATCGCGCTAGCCAACTGCGCCACGGAGACAGTCGTGCTCCACTCTCACTACCGTCAGAACATTTTTTCAGAGCTATTAGCCCAAAGAAAAAAAAAGCGCCGCACCACCACCGGGTGGGCTCGAACCTCCAACCTTTCGGTTAACAGCCGATCGCGCTAGCCAATTGCCCCACGCAGACAGTCGTGCTCCACTCTCACCACCGTCAGAACATTTCTTCAGAGCTATCACCCAAAAGAAAAAAAAAGCGCCGCACCACCACCGGTTGGGCTCGAACCTCCAACCTTTCGGTTAACAGCCGATTGGGCTAGCCAATTGCGCCACGGAGACAGTCTTGCTCCACTCTCACCACCATCAGAACATATCTTCAAAGCTATCAGCGCAAAGAAAACAGCAACACACCACTCCCGGGAGGGCTCGAAACTCCAACCTTTCGGTCAACAGCCGATCGCGCTAGCCCATACGCCACGGAGACAGTCTTGCTCCCCTCTCACCACCATCAGAACATATCTTCAAAGCTATCAGCCCAAAGAAAAAAAAGCACCGCACCACCACCGGGTGGGCCCGAACCTCCAACTTCTTGGTTAACAGCCGATCGCGCTGGCCAATTGCGCCACAGAGACAGTCCTGCTCCACTGTCACCACAATTAGAACATATCTTCAAAGCTATCAGCCCAAAGAAAAAAAAGCGCCGCACCACCACCGGGTGGGCTCGAACCTCCAACCTTTCGGCTAACAGCAGATCGCGCTAGCCAATTGCTCCATGGAGACAATCGTGCTCCACTCTCACCATTATCAGAACGTATCTTCAAAGCTATCAGCGCAAAGAAAAAAAAGCGCCACATTACCACCGGGTGGGCTCGAACCTCCAACCTTTCGGTTAACAGCCGATCGCGCAAGCCAATTGTGCCACGGAGACAGTCCTGCTCCACTCTCACCACCATCAGAACATATCTTCAAAGGTATCAGCCCAAAGCAAAAAAAGCGCCGCACCACCACTGGGTGGGCTCGAACCTCTGACTTTTCGGTTAACAGCCGATCGCGCTAGCCAATTGCGCCACGGAGACAGTCCTGCTCCCTCTCACCACCATCAGAACATATCTTCAAAGCTATCAGCCCAAAGAAAAAAACCACCGCACCACCACCGGGTGGGCTCGAACCAAAACCTTTCGGTTAACAGCCGATCGCGCTAGCCAATTGCGACACGAAGACAGTCCTGGTCCACTCTCACCACCAGCAGAACATATCTTCAAAGCTATTACCGCAAAGAAAAAAGCAACACACCACTCCCGGGAGGGCTCGAAACTCCAACCCTTCGGTCAACAGCCAATCGCGCTAGCCCATTGCGCCACGGAGACAGTCTTGCCCCCCTCTCACCACCATCAGAACATATCTTCAAAGCTATCAGCCCAAAGAAAAAAAGCACCGCACCACCACCGGGTGGGCTCGAACCTCAAACCTTTCGGTTAACAGCCGATCGCGCTAGCCAATTTCGCCACGGAGACAGTCGTGCTCCACACTCACCACCATCAGAACATATCTTCAAAGCTATCAGCACAAAGAAAAAAGCAAAACACCACTCCCCGGAGGGCTCGAACCTCTAACTTTTCGGTTAACAGCCGATCGCGCTGGCCAATTGCGCCACGCAGACAGTCCTGCTCCACTCTCACCATCATCAGAACATATCTTCAAAGCTATCAGCGCAAAGAAAAAAAAGCGCTGCACCACCACTGGGTGGGCTCGAACCTCCAACCTTTCGGTTAACAGCCGATTGAGCTAGCCCATTGCGCCACGGAGACAGTCTTGCTCCACTCTCACCACCATAATTACATATCTTCAAAGCTATCAGCGCAAAGAAAACAGCAACACACCACTCCCGGGAGGGCTCGAAACTCCAACCTTTCGGTCAACAGCCGATCGCGCTAGCCCATTGCGCCACGGAGACAGTCTTGCTCCCCTCTCACCACCATCAGAACATATCTTCAAAGCTATCAGCGCAAAGAAAAAAGCAACACACCACTCCAGGGAGGGCTCGAAACTCCAACCTTTTGGTTAACAGCCGATCGCGCTAGCCAATTGCGCCACGGACGCAGTCCTGCTCTACTCTCACCACCATCAGAACATATCTTCAAAGCTATCAGCCCCAAGAAAAAAAAGCGCCATACCACCACCGGGTGGGCTCGAACCTCCGACCTTTTGGTTAACAGCCGATCGCGCTAGCCAATTGCGCCATGGAGACAGTCCTGCTCCACTCTCACCACAAACAGAACATATCTTCAAAGCTATCAGCCCAAAGATAAAAAAGCACTGCACCACCACCAGGTGGGCTCGTACATCCAACCTTTCTGTTAACAGCCGATCGCGCTAGCCAATTGCGCCACGGAGACAGTCCTGCTCCACTCTCACCACCATCAGAACATTGCTTCAAAGCTATCAGCCCAAAGAATAAAAAGCAACACACCACTCCCGGGAGGGCTCGAACCTCCAACCTTTCAGTTAACAGCCGATCGCATAGCCGATTGCGGCACGGAGACAGTCGTGCTTCACTTTCACCACCGTCAGAAGATTTCTTCAGAGCTATCAGCCCAAAGAAAAAAAAGCGCCGCACCACCACCGGTCGGCTCGTACCTCCAACCTTTCGGTTAACAGCCGATCGCGCTAGCCAATTGCGCCACGGAGACAGTCCTGCTCCACACTCACCACCATCAGAACATATTTTCAAAGCTATCAGCCCAAAATCAAAAAAAGCAACTCACCACTCCCAGGAGGGCTCGAACCTCCAACCTTTCAGTTAACAGCCGATCCCATAGCCAGTTGCGCCATGGAGACAGTCGTGCTCAACTCTCACCACCGTCAGAACATTTCTTTAGAGCTATCAGCCCAAAGGAAAAAAATCGCCGCACTACCACCGGGTGGGCTCGAACCTCCAACCTTTCGGTTAACAGCCGATCGCGCTAGCCAATTGCGCCACGGAGACTGTCCTGCTCCACTCTCACCACCATCAGAACATATATTCAAAGCTATCAGCCCAAAAAAAGCAACACACCACTCCCGGGAGGGCTCGAACCTCAAACCTTTCAGGTAACAGCCGATCGCATAGCCAATTACGCCATGGAGACAGTCGTGTTCCACTCTCACCACCGCCTGAAAATTTCTTCAGGGCTATCAACCCAAAGAAAAAAATCACTGCACCACCACCGGGTGGGCTCAAACCTCCAACCTCTCGGTTAACAGCCGATCGCGCTAGCCAATTGCGCCAGGGAGACAGTCGCGCTTCACTCTCACCACCATCAGAACATATCTTCAAAGCTATCAGCGCAAAGAAAACAGCAACACACCACTCCCGGGAGGGCTCGAAACTCCAACCTTTCGGTCAACAGCCGATCGCGCTAGCCCATTGCGCCACGGAGACAGTCTTGCTCCCCTCTCACCACCATCAGAACATATCTTCAAAGCTATCAGCCCAAAGAAAAAAAAGCACCGCACCACCACCGGGTAGGCTCGAACCTCCAACTTTTCGGATAACAGCCGATCGCGCTGGCCAATTGCGCCACAGAGACAGTCCTGCTCCACTGTCACCACAACTAGAACATATCTTCAAAGCTATCAGCCCAAAGAAAAAAAAAGCGCCGCACCACCACCGGGTGGGCTCGAACCTCCAACCTTTCGGTTAACAGCAGATCGCGCTAGCCAATTGCTCCATGGAGACAATCGTGCTCTACTCTCACCACCATCAGAACATATCTTCAAAGCTATCAGCGCAAAGAGAAAAAAGCGCCGCACCACCACCGGGTGGGCTCGAACCTCCAACCTTTCGGTTAACAGCCGATCGCGCAAGCCAATTGCGCCATGGAGACAGTCCTGCTCCACTCTCACCACCATCAGAACATATCTTCAAAGGTATCAGCCCAAAGAAAAAAAAGCGCCGCACCACCACTGGGTGGGCTCGAACCTCTGACTTTTCGGTTAACAGCCGATCGCGCTAGCCAATTGCGCCACGGAGATAGTCCTGCTCCCTCTCACCACCATCAGAACATATCTTCAAAGCTATCAGCCCAAAGAAAAAAACCACCGCACCACCACCGGGTGGGCTCGAACCAAAACCTTTCGGTTAACATCCGATCGCGCTAGCCAATTGCGCCACGAAGACAGTCCTGGTCCACTCTCACCACCATCAGAACATATCTTCAAAGCTATTACCGCAAAGAAAAAAGCAACACACCACTCCCGGGAGGGCTCAAAACTCCAACCTTTCGGTTAACAGGCGATCGCGCTAGCCCATTGCGCCACGGAGGCAGTCTTGCTCCACTCTCACCATCATCAGAACATATCTTCAAAGCTATCAGCCCAAAGAAAAAAAAGCGCCGCACCACCACCGGGTTGGCTCGAACCTCCAACTTTTCGGTTAACAGCCGATCACGCTAGCCAATTGCGCCACGGAGACAGCCCTGCTCCACTCTCACCACCATCAGAACATATCTTCAAAGCTATCAGCCCACGGAAAAAAAAGCGCCGCACCACCACATGGTGGGCTCGAACCTCCAACCTTTCGGTTAACAGCCGATCGCGCAAGCCAATTGCGCCACGGAGACAGTCCTGCTCCACTCTCACCACCATCAGAACATATCTTCAAAGCTATCAGCCCAAAGAAAAAAAAGCACCGCACCACAACCGGGTGGGCTCGAACCTACAACCTTTCGGTTAACAGCCAATCGCGCCAGCCAATTGCGCCACGGAGACAGTCCTGCTCCACTCTCACCACCATCAGAACATATCTTCAAAGCTATCAGCACAAACAAAAAAAGCGCCCCACCATCACCGGGTGGGCTAGAACTTCCAACCTTTCGGTTAACAGCCGATCGCGCTAGCCAACTGCGCCACGGAGACAGTCGTGCTCCACTCTCACCACCATCAGAACATATCTTCAAAGCTATCAGCGCAAAGAAAAAAGCAACACACCACTCCAGGGAGGGCTCGAAACTCCAACCTTTTGGTTAACAGCCGATCGCGCTAGCCATTTGCGCCACGGAGACAGTCATGCTCCACTCTCACCACCGTCAGAACATTTTTTCAGAGCTATTAGCCCAAAGAAAAAAAAAAGCGCCGCACCACCACCGGGTGGGCTCGAACCTCCAACCTTTCGGTTAACAGCCGATCGCGCTAGCCAATTGCCCCACGCAGACAGTCGTGCTCTACTCTCACCACCGTCAGAACATTTCTTCAGAGCTATCACCCAAAAGAAAAAAAAAGCGCCGCACCACCGCCGGTTGGGCTCGAACCTCCAACCTTTCGGTTAACAGCTGATCGCGCTAGCCAATTGCGCCACGGAGACAGTCTTGCTCCACTCTCACCACCATCAGAACATATCTTCAAAGCTATCAGCGCAAAGAAAACAGCAACACACCACTCCCGGGAGGGCTCGAAACTCCAACCTTTCGGTTAACAGCCGATCGCGCAAGCCAATTGCGCCACGGAGACAGTCCTGCTCCACTCTCACCACCATCAGAACATATCTTCAAAGGTATCAGCCCAAAGAAAAAAAGCGCCGCACCACCACTGGTTGGGCTCGAACCTCTGACTTTTCGGTTAACAGCCGATCGCGCTAGCCAATTGCGCCACGGAGACAGTCCTGCTCTCTCTCACAACCATCAGAACATATCTTCAAAGCTATCAGCCCAAAGAAAAAAACCACCGCACCACCACCGGGTGGGCTCGAACCAAAACCTTTCGGTTAACAGCCGATCGCGCTAGCCAATTTCGACACGAAGACAGTCCTGGTCCACTCTCACCACCAGCAGAACATATTTTCAAAGCTAATACCGCAAAGAAAAAAGCAACACACCACTCCCGGGAGGGCTCGAAACTCCAACCTTTCGGTCGACAGCCAATCGCGCTAGCCCATTGCGCCACGGAGACAGTCTTGCCCCCCTCTCACCACCATAAGAACATATCTTCAAAGCTATCAGCCCAAAGAAAAAAAGCACCGCACCACCACCGGGTGGGTTCGAACCTCATACCTTTCGGTTAACAGCCGATCGCGCTAGCCAATTTCGCCACGGAGACAGTCGTGCTCCACTCTCACCACCATCAGAACATATCTTCAAAGCTATCTGCGCAAAGAAAAAAGCAAAGCACCACTCCCCGGAGGGCTCGAACCTTTAACTTTTCGGTAAACAGCCGATCGCGCTGGCCAATTGCGGCACGAAGACAGTCCTGCTCCACTCTCACCACCATCAGAACATAATTTCAAAGCTATTACCGCAAAGAAAAAAGCAACACTTCACTCCCGGGAGGGCTCAAAACTCCAACCCTTCGGTTAACAGCCGATCGCGCTAGCCCATTGCGCCACGGAGGCAGTCTTTCCCCACTCTCACCATCATCAGAACATATCTTCAAAGCTGTCAGCGCAAAGAAAAAAAAGCGCTGCACCACCACTGGGTGGGCTCGAACCTCCAACCTTTCGGTTAACAGCCGATTGAGCTAGCCCATTGCGCCACGGAGACAGTCTTGCTCCACTCTCACCACCATAAGAACATATCTTCAAAGCTATCAGCGCAAAGAAAACAGCAACACACCACTCCCGGGAGGGCTCGAAACTCCAACCTTTCGGTCAACAGCCGATCGCGCTAGCCCATTGCGCCACGGAGACAGTCTTGCTCCCCTCTCACCACCATCAGAACATATCTTCAAAGCTATCAGCCCAAAGAAAAAAAAGCACCGCACCACCACCTGGTGGGCTCGAACCTCTAACTTTTCGGTTAACAGCCGATCGCGCTGGCCAATTGCGCCACAGAGACAGTCCTGATCCACTGTCACCACAATTAGAACATATCTTCAAAGCTATCAGCCCAAAGAAAAAAAAAGCGCCGCACCACCACCGGGTGGGCTCGAACCTCCAACCTTTCGGTTAACAGCAGATCGCGCTAGCCAATTGCTCTATGGAGACAATCGTGCTCCGCTCTCACCACCATCAGAACATATCTTCAAAGCTATCAGCGCAAAGGAAATAAAAGCGCCGCACCACCACCGGGTGGGCTCGAACCTCCAACCTTTCGGTTAACAGCCGATCGCGCAAGCCAATTGCGCCACGGAGACAGTCCTGCTCCACTCTCACCACCATCAGAACATATCTTCAAAGGTATCAGCCCAAAGAAAAAAAAGCGCCGCACCACCACTGGCTGGGCTCGAACCTCTGACTTTTCGGTTAACAGCCGATCGCGCTAGCCAATTGCGCCACGGAGACAGTCCTGCTCTCTCTCACCACCATCAGAACATATCTTCAAAGCTATCAGCCCAAAGAAAAAAACCACCGCTTCACCACCGGGTGGGCTCGAACCAAAACCTTTCGGTTAACAGCCGATCGCGCTAGCCAATGGCGCCACGAAGACAGTCCTGGTCCACTCTCACCACCATCAGAAAATATCTTCAAAGCTAATACCGCAAAGAAAAAAGCAACACACCACTCCCGGGAGGGCTCAAAACTCCAACCTTTCGGTTAACAGGCGATCGCGCTAGCCCATTGCGCCACGGAGGCAGTCTTGCTCCACTCTCACCATCATCAGAACATATCTTCAAAGCTATCAGCCCAAAGAAAAAAAAGCGCCGCACCACCACCGGGTTGGCTCGAACCTCCAACTTTTCGGTTAACAGCCGATCACGCTAGCCAATTGCGCCACGGAGACAGTCCTGCTCCACTCTCACCACCATCAGAACATATCTTCGAAGCTATCAGCCCACAGAAAAAAAAGCGCCGCACCACCACCAGGTGGGCTCGAACCTCCAACCTTTCGGTTAACAGCCGTTCGCGCAAGCCAATTGCGCCACGGAGACAGTCCTGCTCCACTCTCACCACCATCAGAACATATCTTCAAAGCTATCAGCCCAAAGAAAAAAAAGCACCGCACCACAACCGGGTGGGCTCGAACCTCCAACCTTTCGGTTAACAGCCAATCGCGCCAGCCAATTGCGCCACGGAGACAGTCCTGCTCCACTCTCACCAACATCAGAACATATCTTCAAAGCTATCAGCACAAACAAAAAAAAGCGCCCCACCATCACCGGGTGGGCTAGAACTTCCAAACTTTCGGTTAACAGCCGATCGCGCTAGCCAACTGCGCCACGGAGACAGTCGTGCTCAACTCTCACCACCATCAGAACATATCTTCAAAGCTATCAGCGCAAAGAAAAAAGCAACACACCACTCCAGGGAGGGCTCGAAACTCCAACCTTTTGGTTAACAGCCGATCGCGCTAGCCAATTGCGCCACGGAGACAGTCCTGCTCTACTCTCACCACCATCAGAACATATCTTCAAAGCTATCAGCCCCAAGAAAAAAAAGCGCCATACCACAACCGGGTGGGCTCGAACCTCCGACCTTTTGGTTAACAGCCGATCGCGCTAGCCAATTGCGCCATGGAGACAGTCCTGCTCCACTCTCACCACCATCAGAACATATCTTCAAAGCTATCAGCCCCAAGAAAAAAAATCGCCACACCACCACCGGGTGGGCTCGAACCTCCAACCTCTCGGTTAACAGCTGATCGCGCTAGCCAATCGCGCCACAAAGACAGTCGTGCTCCACTCTCACCACCATCAGAACATATCTTCAAAGCTATCAGTCCAAAGAAAAGAAAGCGCCGCACCTCCACTGGGTGGGCTCGTACCTCCAACCTTTCGGTTAACAGCCGATCGCGCTAGCCAATGGCGTCACGGAGACAGACCTGCTTCACACTCACCACCATCAGAACATATTTTCAAAGCTATCAGCCCAAAGAAAAAAAAGCAACAAACCACTCCCGGGAGGGCTCCAACCTCCAACCTTTCAGTTAACAGCCGATCGCGTAGCCAATTGCGCCACGAAGACAGTCGTGCTCCACTCTCACAACCGTCAAAAGATTTCTTCAGAGCTATCAGCCCAAAGTAAAAAAAGCGCTGCACCACCACCGGGTGCGCTCGTACCTCCAACCTTTCGGTTAACAGCCGATCGCGCTAGCAAATTGCGCCACGGAGACAGTCGTGCTCCACTCTCACCACCATCAGAACATTTCTTCAAAGCTATCAGCCCAAAGAATAAAAAGCAACACACCACTCCCGGGAGGGATCGAACCTCCAACCTTTCAGTTAACAGCCGATCGCATAGCCGATTGCGGCACGGAGACAGTCGTGCTTCACTTTCACCACCGTCAGAAGATTTCTTCAGAGCTATCAGCCCAAAGAAAAAAAAGCGCCGCACCACCACCGGGTTGGCTCGTACCTGCAACCTTTCGGTTAACAGCCGATCGCGCTAGCCAATTGCGCCACGGAGACAGTCCTGCTCCACACTCACCACCATCAGAACATATTTTCAAAGCTATCAGCCCAAAATCAAAAAAAGCAACTCACCACTCCCAGGAGGGCTCGAACCTCCAACCTTTCAGTTAACAGCCGATCCCATAGCCAATTGCGCCATGGAGACAGTCGTGCTCCACTCTCACCACCGTCAGAACATTTCTTCAGAGCTATCAGCCCAAAGAAAAAAAAGCGCCGCACCACCACCGGGTGGGCTCGAACCTCCAACCTTTCGGTTAACAGCCGATCGCGCTAGCCAATTGCGCCACGGAGACTGTCCTGCTCCACTCTCACCACCATCAGAACATATATTCAAAGCTATCAGCCCAAAAAAAGCAACACACCACTCCCGGGAGGGCTCGAACCTCAAACCTTTCAGGTAACAGCCGATCGCATAGCCAATTACGCCATGGAGACAGTCGTGTTCCACTCTCAACACCGCCTGAAAATTTCTTCAGGGCTATCAACCCAAAGAAAAAAATCACTGCACCACCACCGGGTGGGCTCAAACCTCCAACCTCTCGGTTAACAGCCGATCGCGCTAGCCAATTGCGCCAGGGAGACAGTCGCGCTTCACTCTCACCACCATCAGAACATATCTTCAAAGCTATCAGCGCAAAGAAAACAGCAACACACCACTCCCGGGAGGGCTCGAAACTCCAACCTTTCGGTCAACAGCCGATCGCGCTAGCCCATTGCGCCACGGAGACAGTCTTGCTCCCCTCTCACCACCATCAGAACATATCTTCAAAGCTATCAGCCCAAAGAAAAAAAAGCACCGCACCACCACCGGGTAGGCTCGAACCTCCAACTTTTCGGATAACAGCCGATCGCGCTGGCCAATTGCGCCACAGAGACAGTCCTGCTCCACTGTCACCACAACTAGAACATATCTTCAAAGCTATCAGCCCAAAGAAAAAAAAAGCGCCGCACCACCACCGGGTGGGCTCGAACCTCCAACCTTTCGGTTAACAGCAGATCGCGCTAGCCAATTGCTCCATGGAGACAATCGTGCTCTACTCTCACCACCATCAGAACATATCTTCAAAGCTATCAGCGCAAAGAGAAAAAAGCGCCGCACCACCACCGGGTGGGCTCGAACCTCCAACCTTTCGGTTAACAGCCGATCACGCTAGCCAATTGCGCCACGGAGACAGCCCTGCTCCACTCTCACCACCATCAGAACATATCTTCAAAGCTATCAGCCCACGGAAAAAAAAGCGCCGCACCACCACATGGTGGGCTCGAACCTCCAACCTTTCGGTTAACAGCCGATCGCGCAAGCCAATTGCGCCACGGAGACAGTCCTGCTCCACTCTCACCACCATCAGAACATATCTTCAAAGCTATTACCGCAAAGAAAAAAGCAACACACCACTCCCGGGAGGGCTCAAAACTCCAACCTTTCGGTTAACAGGCGATCGCGCTAGCCCATTGCGCCACGGAGGCAGTCTTGCTCCACTCTCACCATCATCAGAACATATCTTCAAAGCTATCAGCCCAAAGAAAAAAAAGCGCCGCACCACCACCGGGTTGGCTCGAACCTCCAACTTTTCGGTTAACAGCCGATCACGCTAGCCAATTGCGCCACGGAGACAGCCCTGCTCCACTCTCACCACCATCAGAACATATCTTCAAAGCTATCAGCCCACGGAAAAAAAAGCGCCGCACCACCACATGGTGGGCTCGAACCTCCAACCTTTCGGTTAACAGCCGATCGCGCAAGCCAATTGCGCCACGGAGACAGTCCTGCTCCACTCTCACCACCATCAGAACATATCTTCAAAGCTATCAGCCCAAAGAAAAAAAAGCACCGCACCACAACCGGGTGGGCTCGAACCTACAACCTTTCGGTTAACAGCCAATCGCGCCAGCCAATTGCGCCACGGAGACAGTCCTGCTCCACTCTCACCACCATCAGAACATATCTTCAAAGCTATCAGCACAAACAAAAAAAGCGCCCCACCATCACCGGGTGGGCTAGAACTTCCAACCTTTCGGTTAACAGCCGATCGCGCTAGCCAACTGCGCCACGGAGACAGTCGTGCTCCACTCTCACCACCATCAGAACATATCTTCAAAGCTATCAGCGCAAAGAAAAAAGCAACACACCACTCCAGGGAGGGCTCGAAACTCCAACCTTTTGGTTAACAGCCGATCGCGCTAGCCATTTGCGCCACGGAGACAGTCATGCTCCACTCTCACCACCGTCAGAACATTTTTTCAGAGCTATTAGCCCAAAGAAAAAAAAAGCGCCGCACCACCACCGGGTGGGCTCGAACCTCCAACCTTTCGGTTAACAGCCGATCGCGCTAGCCAATTGCCCCACGCAGACAGTCGTGCTCTACTCTCACCACCGTCAGAACATTTCTTCAGAGCTATCACCCAAAAGAAAAAAAAAGCGCCGCACCACCACCGGTTGGGCTCGAACCTCCAACCTTTCGGTTAACAGCTGATCGCGCTAGCCAATTGCGCCACGGAGACAGTCTTGCTCCACTCTCACCACCATCAGAACATATCTTCAAAGCTATCAGCGCAAAGAAAACAGCAACACACCACTCCCGGGAGGGCTCGAAACTCCAACCTTTCGGTTAACAGCCGATCGCGCAAGCCAATTGCGCCACGGAGACAGTCCTGCTCCACTCTCACCACCATCAGAACATATCTTCAAAGGTATCAGCCCAAAGAAAAAAAGCGCCGCACCACCACTGGTTGGGCTCGAACCTCTGACTTTTCGGTTAACAGCCGATCGCGCTAGCCAATTGCGCCACGGAGACAGTCCTGCTCTCTCTCACAACCATCAGAACATATCTTCAAAGCTATCAGCCCAAAGAAAAAAACCACCGCACCACCACCGGGTGCGCTCGAACCAAAACCTTTCGGTTAACAGCCGATCGCGCTAGCCAATTTCGACACGAAGACAGTCCTGGTCCACTCTCACCACCAGCAGAACATATCTTCAAAGCTATTACCGCAAAGAAAAAAGCAACACACCACTCCCGGGAGGGCTTGAAACTCCAACCTTTCGGTCAACAGCCAATCGCGCTAGCCCATTGCGCCACGGAGACAGTCTTGCCCCCCTCTCACCACCATAAGAACATATCTTCAAAGCTATCAGCCCAAAGAAAAAAAGCACCGCACCACCACCGGGTGGGTTCGAACCTCATACCTTTCGGTTAACAGCCGATCGCGCTAGCCAATTTCGCCACGGAGACAGTCGTGCTCCACTCTCACCACCATCAGAACATATCTTCAAAGCTATCTGCGCAAAGAAAAAAGCAAAGCACCACTCCCCGGAGGGCTCGAACCTTTAACTTTTCGGTAAACAGCCGATCGCGCTGGCCAATTGCGGCACGCAGACAGTCCTGCTCCACTCTCACCACCATCAGAACATAATTTCAAAGCTATTACCGCAAAGAAAAAAGCAACACTTCACTCCCGGGAGGGCTCAAAACTCCAACCCTTCGGTTAACAGCCGATCGCGCTAGCCCATTGCGCCACGGAGGCAGTCTTTCCCCACTCTCACCATCATCAGAACATATCTTCAAAGCTATCAGCGCAAAGAAAAAAAAGCGCTGCACCACCACTGGGTGGGCTCGAACCTCCAACCTTTCGGTTAACAGCCGATTGAGCTAGCCCATTGCGCCACGGAGACAGTCTTGCTCCACTCTCACCACCATAAGAACATATCTTCAAAGCTATCAGCGCAAAGAAAACAGCAACACACCACTCCCGGGAGGGCTCGAAACTCCAACCTTTCGGTCAACAGCCGATCGCGCTAGCCCATTGCGCCACGGAGACAGTCTTGCTCCCCTCTCACCACCATCAGAACATATCTTCAAAGCTATCAGCCCAAAGAAAAAAAAGCACCGCACCACCACCTGGTGGGCTCGAACCTCTAACTTTTCGGTTAACAGCCGATCGCGCTGGCCAATTGCGCCACAGAGACAGTCCTGATCCACTGTCACCACAATTAGAACATATCTTCAAAGCTATCAGCCCAAAGAAAAAAAAAGCGCCGCACCACCACCGGGTGGGCTCGAACCTCCAACCTTTCGGTTAACAGCAGATCGCGCTAGCCAATTGCTCTATGGAGACAATCGTGCTCCACTCTCACCACCATCAGAACATATCTTCAAAGCTATCAGCGCAAAGGAAATAAAAGCGCCGCACCACCACCGGGTGGGCTCGAACCTCCAACCTTTCGGTTAACAGCCGATCGCGCAAGCCAATTGCGCCACGGAGACAGTCCTGCTCCACTCTCACCACCATCAGAACATATCTTCAAAGGTATCAGCCCAAAGAAAAAAAAGCGCCGCACCACCACTGGCTGGGCTCGAACCTCTGACTTTTCGGTTAACAGCCGATCGCGCTAGCCAATTGCGCCACGGAGACAGTCCTGCTCTCTCTCACCACCATCAGAACATATCTTCAAAGCTATCAGCCCAAAGAAAAAAACCACCGCTTCACCACCGGGTGGGCTCGAACCAAAACCTTTCGGTTAACAGCCGATCGCGCTAGCCAATGGCGCCACGAAGACAGTCCTGGTCCACTCTCACCACCATCAGAAAATATCTTCAAAGCTAATACCGCAAAGAAAAAAGCAACACACCACTCCCGGGAGGGCTCAAAACTCCAACCTTTCGGTTAACAGGCGATCGCGCTAGCCCATTGCGCCACGGAGGCAGTCTTGCTCCACTCTCACCATCATCAGAACATATCTTCAAAGCTATCAGCCCAAAGAAAAAAAAGCGCCGCACCACCACCGGGTTGGCTCGAACCTCCAACTTTTCGGTTAACAGCCGATCACGCTAGCCAATTGCGCCACGGAGACAGTCCTGCTCCACTCTCACCACCATCAGAACATATCTTCGAAGCTATCAGCCCACAGAAAAAAAAGCGCCGCACCACCACCAGGTGGGCTCGAACCTCCAACCTTTCGGTTAACAGCCGATCGCGCAAGCCAATTGCGCCACGGAGACAGTCCTGCTCCACTCTCACCACCATCAGAACATATCTTCAAAGCTATCAGCCCAAAGAAAAAAAAGCACCGCACCACAACCGGGTGGGCTCGAACCTCCAACCTTTCGGTTAACAGCCAATCGCGCCAGCCAATTGCGCCACGGAGACAGTCCTGCTCCACTCTCACCAACATCAGAACATATCTTCAAAGCTATCAGCACAAACAAAAAAAAGCGCCCCACCATCACCGGGTGGGCTAGAACTTCCAACCTTTCGGTTAACAGCCGATCGCGCTAGCCAACTGCGCCACGGAGACAGTCGTGCTCAACTCTCACCACCATCAGAACATATCTTCAAAGCTATCAGCGCAAAGAAAAAAGCAACACACCACTCCAGGGAGGGCTCGAAACTCCAACCTTTTGGTTAACAGCCGATCGCGCTAGCCAATTGCGCCACGGAGACAGTCCTGCTCTACTCTCACCACCATCAGAACATATCTTCAAAGCTATCAGCCCCAAGAAAAAAAAGCGCCATACCACCACCGGGTGGGCTCGAACCTCCGACCTTTTGGTTAACAGCCGATCGCGCTAGCCAATTGCGCCATGGAGACAGTCCTGCTCCACTCTCACCACCATCAGAACATATCTTCAAAGCTATCAGCCCCAAGAAAAAAAATCGCCACACCACCACCGGGTGGGCTCGAACCTCCAACCTCTCGGTTAACAGCTGATCGCGCTAGCCAATCGCGCCACAAAGACAGTCGTGCTCCACTCTCACCACCATCAGAACATATCTTCAAAGCTATCAGTCCAAAGAAAAGAAAGCGCCGCACCTCCACTGGGTGGGCTCGTACCTCCAACCTTTCGGTTAACAGCCGATCGCGCTAGCCAATGGCGTCACGGAGACAGTCCTGCTTCACACTCACCACCATCAGAACATATTTTCAAAGCTATCAGCCCAAAGAAAAAAAAGCAACAAACCACTCCCGGGAGGGCTCCAACCTCCAACCTTTCAGTTAACAGCCGATCGCGTAGCCAATTGCGCCACGAAGACAGTCGTGCTCCACTCTCACAACCGTCAAAAGATTTCTTCAGAGCTATCAGCCCAAAGTAAAAAAAGCGCTGCACCACCACCGGGTGCGCTCGTACCTCCAACCTTTCGGTTAACAGCCGATCGCGCTAGCAAATTGCGCCACGGAGACAGTCGTGCTCCACTCTCACCACCATCAGAACATTTCTTCAAAGCTATCAGCCCAAAGAATAAAAAGCAACACACCACTCCCGGGAGGGATCGAACCTCCAACCTTTCAGTTAACAGCCGATCGCATAGCCGATTGCGGCACGGAGACAGTCGTGCTTCACTTTCACCACCGTCAGAAGATTTCTTCAGAGCTATCAGCCCAAAGAAAAAAAAGCGCCGCACCACCACCGGGTTGGCTCGTACCTGCAACCTTTCGGTTAACAGCCGATCGCGCTAGCCAATTGCGCCACGGAGACAGTCCTGCTCCACACTCACCACCATCAGAACATATTTTCAAAGCTATCAGCCCAAAATCAAAAAAAGCAACTCACCACTCCCAGGAGGGCTCGAACCTCCAACCTTTCAGTTAACAGCCGATCCCATAGCCAATTGCGCCATGGAGACAGTCGTGCTCCACTCTCACCACCGTCAGAACATTTCTTCAGAGCTATCAGCCCAAAGAAAAAAAATCGCAGCGCCACCACCGGGTGGGCTCGAACCTCCAACCTCTCGGTTAACAGCCGATCGCGCTAGCCAATCGCGCCACAAAGACAGTCGTGCTCCACTCTCACCACCATCAGAACCTATCTTCAAAGCTATCAGTCCAAAGAAAAGAAAGCGCCGCACCTCCACCGGGTGGGCTCGTACCTCCAACCTTTCTGTTAACAGCCGATCGCGCTATCCAATTGCGTCATGGAGACAGTCCTGCTTCACACTCACCACCATCAGAACATATTTTCAAAGCTATCAGCCCAAAGAAAAAAAAGCAACAAACCATTCCCGGGAGGGCTCCAACCTCCAACCTTTCAGTTAACAGCCGATCGCGTAGCCAATTGCGCCACGAAGACAGTCGTGCTCCACTCTCACCACCGTCAGAAGATTTCTTCAGAGCTATCAGCCCAAAGAAAAAAAGCGCCGCACTACCACCGGGTGGGCTCGAACCTCCAACCTTTCTGTTAACAGCCGATCGCGCTAGCCAATTGCGCCACGGAGACAGTCCTGCTTCACTCTCACCACCATCAGAACATTTCTTCAAAGCTATCAGCCCAAAGAATAAAAAGCAACACACCACTCTCGGGAGGGCTCGAACCTCCAACCTTTCAGGTAACAGCCGATCGCATAGCCAATTACGCCATGGAGACAGTCGTGCTCCACTCTCACCACCGCCAGAACATTTCTTCAGGGCTATCAGCTCAAAGGAAAAAAATCACCGCACCACCACCGGGTGGGCTCGAACCTCCAACCTTTCAGTTAACAGCCGATCGCATAGCTGATTGCGGCTCGGAGACAGTCGTGCTTCACTTTTACCACCGTCAGAAGATTTCTTCAGAGCTATCGGCCCAAAGAAAAAAAAGCGCCGCACCACCACCGGGTTGGCTCGTACCTCCAACCTTTCGGTTAACAGCCGATCGCGCTAGCCAATTGCGCCACGGAGACAGTCCTGCTCCACACTCACCACCATAAGAACATATTTTCAAAGCTATCAGCCCAAAATAAAAAAAAGCAACTCACCACTCCCGGGAGGGCTCGAACCTCCAACCCTTCGGTTAACAGCCGATCGCGCTAGCCAATTGCGCCACGGAGACAGTCGTGCTCTACTCTCACCACCATCAAAACATATCTTCAAAGCTATCAGACCAAAGACAAAAAAGCGCCGCACCACCACCGGGTGGGCTCGTACATCCAACCTTTCTGTTAACAGCCGATCGCGCTAGCCAATTGCGCCACGGAGACAGTCCTGCTCCACTCTCACCACCGTCAGAACATATCTTCAAAGCTATCAGCCCAAAAAAAAGCAACACACCACTCCCGGGAGGGCTCGAACCTCCAACCTTTCGGTTAACAGCCGATCGCGCTAGCCAATTGCGTCACGGAGACAGTCCTGCTTCACACTCACCACCATCAGAACATATTTTCAAAGCTATCAGCCCAAAGAAAAAAAAGCAACAAACCACTCCCGGGAGGGCTCCAACCTCCAACCTTTCAGTTAACAGCCGATCGCGTAGCCCATTGCGCCACGAAGACAGTCGTGCTCCACTCTCACCACCGTCAGAAGATTTCTTCAGAGCTATCAGCCCAAAGGAAAAAAGCGCCGCACCACCCCCGGGTGGGCTCGAACCTCCAACCTTTCTGTTAACAGCCGATCGCGCTAGCCAATTGCGCCACGGAGACAGTCCTGCTCCACTCTCACCACCATCAGAACATTTCTTCAAAGCTATCAGCCCAAAGAAAAAAAAGCAACACACCACTCCCGGGAGGGCTCGAACCTCCAACCTTTCAGGTAACAGCCGATCGCATAGCCAATTACGCCATGGAGACAGTCGTGCTCCACTCTCACCACCGCCAGAACATTTCTTCAGGGCTATCAGCCCAAAGGAAAAAAATCACCGCACCACCACCGGGTGGGCTCGGACCTCCAACCTCTCGGTTAACAGCCGATCGCGCTAGCCAATTGCGCCACGGAGACAGTCGTGCTTCACCCTCACCACCATCAGAACATATCTTCAAAGCTATCAGTCCAAAGAAAAAAAAAGCGCCGCACCTCCACCGGGTGGGCTCGTACCTCCAACCTTTTGGTTAACAGCCGATCGCGCTAGCCATTTGCGCCACGGAGACAGTCCTGCTCCACACTCACGACCATCAGAACATATTTTCAAAGCTATCAGCCCAAAATAAAAAAAAGCAACTCACCACTCCCGGGAGAGCTCGAACCTCCAATCTTTCGGTTAAAAGCCGATCGCGCTAGCCAATTGCGCCACGGAGACAGTCGTGCTCCAATCTCACCTCCATCAGAACATATATTCAAAGCTATCAGCCCAAAGACAAAAAAGCACCGCACCACCACCAGGTGGGCTCGTACATCCAACCTTTCTGTTAACAGCCGATCGCGCTAGCCAATTGCGCCACGGAGACAGTCATGCTCCACTCTCACCACCATCAGAACATTTCTTCAAAGCTATCAGCCCAAAGAATAAAAAGCAACACACCACTCCCGGGAGGGCTCGAACCTCCAACCTTTCAGTTAACAGCCGATCGCATAGCCGATTCCGGCACGGAGACAGTCGTGCTTCACTTTCACCACCGTCAGAAGATTTCTTCAGAGCTATCAGCCCAAAGAAAAAAAAGCGCCGCACCACCACCGGGTCGGCTCGTACCTCCAACCTTTCGGTTAACAGCCGATCGCGCTAGCCAATTGCGCCACGGAGACAGTCCAGCTCCACACTTACGACCATCAGAACATATTTTCAAAGCTATCAGCCAAAAATCAAAAAAAGCAACTCACCACTCCCAGGAGGGCTCGAACCTCCAACCTTTCAGTTAACAGCCGATCCCATAGCCAATTGCGCCAAGGAGACAGTCGTGCTCCACTCTCACCACCGTCAGAACATTTCTTCAGAGCTATCAGTCCAAAGAAAAAAAATCGCCGCGCCACCACCAGGTGGGCTCGAACCTCCAACCTCTCGGTTAACAGCCGATCGCGCTAGCCAATCGCGCCACGAAGACAGTCGTGCTCCACTCTCACCACCGTCAGAAGATTTCTTCAGAGCTATCAGCCCAAAGAAAAAAAGCGCCGCACCACCACCGGGTGGGCTCGAACCTCCAACCTTTCTGTTAACAGCCGATCGCGCTAGCCAATTGCGCCACGGAGACAGTCCTGCTCCACTCTCACCACCATCAGAACATTTCTTCAAAGCTATCAGCCCAAAGAATAAAAAGTAACACACTTCTCTCGGGAGGGCTCGAACCTCCAACCTTTCAGGTAACAGCCGATCGCATAGCCAATTACGCCACGGAGACAGTCCTGCTCCACTCTCACCACCATCAGAACATTTCTTCAAAGCTATCAGCCCAAAGAATAAAAAGCAACACACCACTCCCGGGTGGGCTCGAACCTCCAACCTCTCGGTTAACAGCCGATCGCCCTAGCCAATTGCGCCACGGAGACAGTCGTGCTTCACTCTCACCACCATCAGAACATATTTTCAAAGCTATCAGCCCAAAATAAAAAAAGCAACTCACCACTCCCGGGAGGGCTCGAACCTCCAATCTTTCGGTTAACAGCCGATCGCGCTAGCCAATTGCGCCACGGAGACAGTCTTGCTCCAATCTCACCTCCATCAGAACATATCTTCAAAGCTATCAGCCCAAAGACAAAAAAGCACCGCACCACCACCAGGTGGGCTCGTACATCCAACCTTTCTGTTAACAGCCGATCGTGCAAGCCAATTGCGCCACGGAGACAGTCCTGCTCCACTCTCACCACCATCAGAACATTTCTTCAAAGCTATCAGCCCAAAGAATATAAAGCAACACACCACTCCCGGGAGGGCTCGAACCTCCAACCTTTCTGTTAACAGCCGATCGCATAGCCGATTGCGGCACGGAGACAGTCGTGCTTCACTTTCACCACCGTCAGAAGATTTCTTCAGAGCTATCAGCCCAAAGAAAAAAAAGCGCCGCACCACCACCAAGTCGGCTCGTACCTCCAACCTTTCGGTTAACAGCCGATCGCGCTAGCCAATTGCGCCACGGAGACAGTCCTGCTCCACACTCACCACCATCAGAACATATTTTCAAAGCTATCAGCCCAAAATAAAAAAAGCAACTCACCACTCCCGGGAGGGCTCGAACCTCCAACCTTTCGGTTAACAGCCGATCGCGCTAGCCAATTGCGCCACGGAGACAGTCGTGCTCTACTCTCACCACCATCAGAACATATCTTAAAAGCTATCAGCCCAAAGACAAAAAAGCGCCGCACCACCACCGGGTGGGCTCGTACATTTAACCTTTCTGTTAACAGCCAATCGCGCTAGCCAATTGCGCCACGGAGACAGTCCTGCTCCACTTTCACCACCATCAGAACATTTCTTCAAAGATATCAGCTCAAAGAAAAAAAAGCAACACACCAACACCGGATGGGCTCGTACCTCCAACCTTTCAGTTAAAAGCCGATCGAATAGCCAATTGCGCCACGGAGACAGTCGTGCTCCACTATCACCACCATCAGAACATATTTTCAAAGCTATCAGCCCAAAGAAAAAAAAGCGCCGCACCACCACCGGGTGGGCTCGTACCTCCAACCTTTCGGGTAACAGCCGACCGCACTAGCTAATTGCGCCACGGAGACAGTCCTGCTCCACTCTCACCACCTACAGAACATATCTTCAAAGCTATCAGCCCAAAAAATCAAAAGCAACACACCACTCCAGGGAGGGCTCGAACCTCCAACTTTTCAGTTAACAGCCGATCGCATAGCCGATTGCGGCACGGAGACAGTCGTGCTTCACTTTCACCACCGTCAGAAGATTTCTTCAGAGCTATCAGCCCAAAGAATAAAAAGCAACACACCACTCTCGGGAGGGCTCGAACCTGCAACCTTTCAGGTAACAGCCGATCGCATAGCCAATTACGCCATGGAGACAGTCGTGCTCCACTCTCACCACCGCCAGAACATTTCTTCAGGGCTATCAGCTCAAAGGAAAAAAATCACCGCACCACCACCGGGTGGGCTCGAACCTCCAACCTTTCAGTTAACAGCCGATCGCATAGCTGATTGCGGCACGGAGACAGTCGTGCTTCACTTTCACCACCGTCAGAAGATTTCTTCAGAGCTATCAGCCCAAAGAAAAAAAAGCGCCGCACCACCACCAAGTCGGCTCGTACCTCCAACCTTTCGGTTAACAGCCGATCGCGCTAGCCAATTGCGCCACGGAGACAGTCCTGCTCAACACTCACCACCATCAGAACATATTTTCAAAGCTATCAGCCCAAAATAAAAAAAGCAACTCACCACTCCCGGGAGGGCTCGAACCTCCAACCTTTCGGTTAACAGCCGATCGCGCTAGCCAATTGCGCCACGGAGACAGTCGTGCTCTACTCTCACCACCATCAGAACATATCTTAAAAGCTATCAGCCCAAAGACAAAAAAGCGCCGCACCACCACCGGGTGGGCTCGTACATTTAACCTTTCTGTTAACAGCCAATCGCGCTAGCCAATTTCGCCACGGAGACAGTCCTGCTCCACTTTCACCACCATCAGAACATTTCTTCAAAGATATCAGCTCAAAGAAAAAAAAGCAACACACCAACACCGGATGGGCTCGTACCTCCAACCTTTCAGTTAAAAGCCGATCGAATAGCCAATTGCGCCACGGAGACAGTCGTGCTCCACTATCACCACCATCAGAACATATTTTCAAAGCTATCAGCCCAAAGAAAAAAAAGCGCCGCACCACCACCGGGTGGGCTCGTACCTCCAACCTTTCGGGTAACAGCCGACCGCACTAGCTAATTGCGCCACGGAGACAGTCCTGCTCCACTCTCACCACCTACAGAACATATCTTCAAAGCTATCAGCCCAAAAAATTAAAAGCAACACACCACTCCAGGGAGGGCTCGAACCTCCAACTTTTCAGTTAACAGCCGATCGCATAGCCGATTGCGGCACGGAGACAGTCGTGCTTCACTTTCACCACCGTCAGAAGATTTCTTCAGAGCTATCAGCCCAAAGAATAAAAAGCAACACACCACCACCGGGTTGGCTCGTACCTCCAACCTTTCGGTTAACAGCCGATCGCGCTAGCCAATTGCGCCACGGAGACAGTCCTGCTCCACACTCACCACCATAAGAACATATTTTCAAAGCTATCAGCCCAAAATAAAAAAAAAGCAACTCACCACTCCCGGGAGGGCTCGAACCTCCAACCCTTCGGTTAACAGCCGATCGCGCTAGCCAATTGCGCCACGGAGACAGTCGTGCTCTACTCTCACCACCATCAAAACATATCTTCAAAGCTATCAGACCAAAGACAAAAAAGCGCCGCACCACCACCGGGTGGGCTCGTACATCCAACCTTTCTGTTAACAGCCGATCGCGCTAGCCAATTGCGCCACGGAGACAGTCCTGCTCCACTCTCACCACCATCAGAACATATCTTCAAAGCTATCAGCCCAAAAAAAAAGCAACACACCACTCCCGGGAGGGCTCGAACCTCCAACCTTTCGGTTAACAGCCGATCGCGCTAGCCAATTGCGTCACGGAGACAGTCCTGCTTCACACTCACCACCATCAGAACATATTTTCAAAGCTATCAGCCCAAAGAAAAAAAAGCAACAAACCACTCCCGGGAGGGCTCCAACCTCCAACCTTTCAGTTAACAGCCGATCGCGTAGCCCATTGCGCCACGAAGACAGTCGTGCTCCACTCTCACCACCGTCAGAAGATTTCTTCAGAGCTATCAGCCCAAAGGAAAAAAGCGCCGCACCACCCCCGGGTGGGCTCGAACCTCCAACCTTTCTGTTAACAGCCGATCGCGCTAGCCAATTGCGCCACGGAGACAGTCCTGCTCCACTCTCACCACCATCAGAACATTTCTTCAAAGCTATCAGCCCAAAGAATAAAAAGCAACACACCACTCCCGGGAGGGCTCGAACCTCCAACCTTTCAGGTAACAGCCGATCGCATAGCCAATTACGCCATGGAGACAGTCGTGCTCCACTCTCACCACCGCCAGAACATTTCTTCAGGGCTATCAGCCCAAAGGAAAAAAATCACCGCACCACCACCGGGTGGGCTCGGACCTCCAACCTCTCGGTTAACAGCCGATCGCGCTAGCCAATTGCGCCAGGGAGACAGTCGCGCTTCACTCTCACCACCATCAGAACATATCTTCAAAGCTATCAGCGCAAAGAAAACAGCAACACACCACTCCCGGGAGGGCTCGAAACTCCAACCTTTCGGTCAACAGCCGATCGCGCTAGCCCATTGCGCCACGGAGACAGTCTTGCTCCCCTCTCACCACCATCAGAACATATCTTCAAAGCTATCAGCCCAAAGAAAAAAAAGCACCGCACCACCACCGGGTAGGCTCGAACCTCCAACTTTTCGGATAACAGCCGATCGCGCTGGCCAATTGCGCCACAGAGACAGTCCTGCTCCACTGTCACCACAACTAGAACATATCTTCAAAGCTATCAGCCCAAAGAAAAAAAAAGCGCCGCACCACCACCGGGTGGGCTCGAACCTCCAACCTTTCGGTTAACAGCAGATCGCGCTAGCCAATTGCTCCATGGAGACAATCGTGCTCTACTCTCACCACCATCAGAACATATCTTCAAAGCTATCAGCGCAAAGAGAAAAAAGCGCCGCACCACCACCGGGTGGGCTCGAACCTCCAACCTTTCGGTTAACAGCCGATCACGCTAGCCAATTGCGCCACGGAGACAGCCCTGCTCCACTCTCACCACCATCAGAACATATCTTCAAAGCTATCAGCCCACGGAAAAAAAAGCGCCGCACCACCACATGGTGGGCTCGAACCTCCAACCTTTCGGTTAACAGCCGATCGCGCAAGCCAATTGCGCCACGGAGACAGTCCTGCTCCACTCTCACCACCATCAGAACATATCTTCAAAGCTATTACCGCAAAGAAAAAAGCAACACACCACTCCCGGGAGGGCTCAAAACTCCAACCTTTCGGTTAACAGGCGATCGCGCTAGCCCATTGCGCCACGGAGGCAGTCTTGCTCCACTCTCACCATCATCAGAACATATCTTCAAAGCTATCAGCCCAAAGAAAAAAAAGCGCCGCACCACCACCGGGTTGGCTCGAACCTCCAACTTTTCGGTTAACAGCCGATCACGCTAGCCAATTGCGCCACGGAGACAGCCCTGCTCCACTCTCACCACCATCAGAACATATCTTCAAAGCTATCAGCCCACGGAAAAAAAAGCGCCGCACCACCACATGGTGGGCTCGAACCTCCAACCTTTCGGTTAACAGCCGATCGCGCAAGCCAATTGCGCCACGGAGACAGTCCTGCTCCACTCTCACCACCATCAGAACATATCTTCAAAGCTATCAGCCCAAAGAAAAAAAAGCACCGCACCACAACCGGGTGGGCTCGAACCTACAACCTTTCGGTTAACAGCCAATCGCGCCAGCCAATTGCGCCACGGAGACAGTCCTGCTCCACTCTCACCACCATCAGAACATATCTTCAAAGCTATCAGCACAAACAAAAAAAGCGCCCCACCATCACCGGGTGGGCTAGAACTTCCAACCTTTCGGTTAACAGCCGATCGCGCTAGCCAACTGCGCCACGGAGACAGTCGTGCTCCACTCTCACCACCATCAGAACATATCTTCAAAGCTATCAGCGCAAAGAAAAAAGCAACACACCACTCCAGGGAGGGCTCGAAACTCCAACCTTTTGGTTAACAGCCGATCGCGCTAGCCATTTGCGCCACGGAGACAGTCATGCTCCACTCTCACCACCGTCAGAACATTTTTTCAGAGCTATTAGCCCAAAGAAAAAAAAAGCGCCGCACCACCACCGGGTGGGCTCGAACCTCCAACCTTTCGGTTAACAGCCGATCGCGCTAGCCAATTGCCCCACGCAGACAGTCGTGCTCTACTCTCACCACCGTCAGAACATTTCTTCAGAGCTATCACCCAAAAGAAAAAAAAAGCGCCGCACCACCACCGGTTGGGCTCGAACCTCCAACCTTTCGGTTAACAGCTGATCGCGCTAGCCAATTGCGCCACGGAGACAGTCTTGCTCCACTCTCACCACCATCAGAACATATCTTCAAAGCTATCAGCGCAAAGAAAACAGCAACACACCACTCCCGGGAGGGCTCGAAACTCCAACCTTTCGGTTAACAGCCGATCGCGCAAGCCAATTGCGCCACGGAGACAGTCCTGCTCCACTCTCACCACCATCAGAACATATCTTCAAAGGTATCAGCCCAAAGAAAAAAAGCGCCGCACCACCACTGGTTGGGCTCGAACCTCTGACTTTTCGGTTAACAGCCGATCGCGCTAGCCAATTGCGCCACGGAGACAGTCCTGCTCTCTCTCACAACCATCAGAACATATCTTCAAAGCTATCAGCCCAAAGAAAAAAACCACCGCACCACCACCGGGTGCGCTCGAACCAAAACCTTTCGGTTAACAGCCGATCGCGCTAGCCAATTTCGACACGAAGACAGTCCTGGTCCACTCTCACCACCAGCAGAACATATCTTCAAAGCTATTACCGCAAAGAAAAAAGCAACACACCACTCCCGGGAGGGCTTGAAACTCCAACCTTTCGGTCAACAGCCAATCGCGCTAGCCCATTGCGCCACGGAGACAGTCTTGCCCCCCTCTCACCACCATAAGAACATATCTTCAAAGCTATCAGCCCAAAGAAAAAAAGCACCGCACCACCACCGGGTGGGTTCGAACCTCATACCTTTCGGTTAACAGCCGATCGCGCTAGCCAATTTCGCCACGGAGACAGTCGTGCTCCACTCTCACCACCATCAGAACATATCTTCAAAGCTATCTGCGCAAAGAAAAAAGCAAAGCACCACTCCCCGGAGGGCTCGAACCTTTAACTTTTCGGTAAACAGCCGATCGCGCTGGCCAATTGCGGCACGCAGACAGTCCTGCTCCACTCTCACCACCATCAGAACATAATTTCAAAGCTATTACCGCAAAGAAAAAAGCAACACTTCACTCCCGGGAGGGCTCAAAACTCCAACCCTTCGGTTAACAGCCGATCGCGCTAGCCCATTGCGCCACGGAGGCAGTCTTTCCCCACTCTCACCATCATCAGAACATATCTTCAAAGCTATCAGCGCAAAGAAAAAAAAGCGCTGCACCACCACTGGGTGGGCTCGAACCTCCAACCTTTCGGTTAACAGCCGATTGAGCTAGCCCATTGCGCCACGGAGACAGTCTTGCTCCACTCTCACCACCATAAGAACATATCTTCAAAGCTATCAGCGCAAAGAAAACAGCAACACACCACTCCCGGGAGGGCTCGAAACTCCAACCTTTCGGTCAACAGCCGATCGCGCTAGCCCATTGCGCCACGGAGACAGTCTTGCTCCCCTCTCACCACCATCAGAACATATCTTCAAAGCTATCAGCCCAAAGAAAAAAAAGCACCGCACCACCACCTGGTGGGCTCGAACCTCTAACTTTTCGGTTAACAGCCGATCGCGCTGGCCAATTGCGCCACAGAGACAGTCCTGATCCACTGTCACCACAATTAGAACATATCTTCAAAGCTATCAGCCCAAAGAAAAAAAAAGCGCCGCACCACCACCGGGTGGGCTCGAACCTCCAACCTTTCGGTTAACAGCAGATCGCGCTAGCCAATTGCTCTATGGAGACAATCGTGCTCCACTCTCACCACCATCAGAACATATCTTCAAAGCTATCAGCGCAAAGGAAATAAAAGCGCCGCACCACCACCGGGTGGGCTCGAACCTCCAACCTTTCGGTTAACAGCCGATCGCGCAAGCCAATTGCGCCACGGAGACAGTCCTGCTCCACTCTCACCACCATCAGAACATATCTTCAAAGGTATCAGCCCAAAGAAAAAAAAGCGCCGCACCACCACTGGCTGGGCTCGAACCTCTGACTTTTCGGTTAACAGCCGATCGCGCTAGCCAATTGCGCCACGGAGACAGTCCTGCTCTCTCTCACCACCATCAGAACATATCTTCAAAGCTATCAGCCCAAAGAAAAAAACCACCGCTTCACCACCGGGTGGGCTCGAACCAAAACCTTTCGGTTAACAGCCGATCGCGCTAGCCAATGGCGCCACGAAGACAGTCCTGGTCCACTCTCACCGCCATCAGAAAATATCTTCAAAGCTAATACCGCAAAGAAAAAAGCAACACACCACTCCCGGGAGGGCTCAAAACTCCAACCTTTCGGTTAACAGGCGATCGCGCTAGCCCATTGCGCCACGGAGGCAGTCTTGCTCCACTCTCACCATCATCAGAACATATCTTCAAAGCTATCAGCCCAAAGAAAAAAAAGCGCCGCACCACCACCGGGTTGGCTCGAACCTCCAACTTTTCGGTTAACAGCCGATCACGCTAGCCAATTGCGCCACGGAGACAGTCCTGCTCCACTCTCACCACCATCAGAACATATCTTCGAAGCTATCAGCCCACAGAAAAAAAAGCGCCGCACCACCACCAGGTGGGCTCGAACCTCCAACCTTTCGGTTAACAGCCGATCGCGCAAGCCAATTGCGCCACGGAGACAGTCCTGCTCCACTCTCACCACCATCAGAACATATCTTCAAAGCTATCAGCCCAAAGAAAAAAAAGCACCGCACCACAACCGGGTGGGCTCGAACCTCCAACCTTTCGGTTAACAGCCAATCGCGCCAGCCAATTGCGCCACGGAGACAGTCCTGCTCCACTCTCACCAACATCAGAACATATCTTCAAAGCTATCAGCACAAACAAAAAAAGCGCCCCACCATCACCGGGTGGGCTAGAACTTCCAACCTTTCGGTTAACAGCCGATCGCGCTAGCCAACTGCGCCACGGAGACAGTCGTGCTCAACTCTCACCACCATCAGAACATATCTTCAAAGCTATCAGCGCAAAGAAAAAAGCAACACACCACTCCAGGGAGGGCTCGAAACTCCAACCTTTTGGTTAACAGCCGATCGCGCTAGCCAATTGCGCCACGGAGACAGTCCTGCTCTACTCTCACCACCATCAGAACATATCTTCAAAGCTATCAGCCCCAAGAAAAAAAAGCGCCATACCACCACCGGGTGGGCTCGAACCTCCGACCTTTTGGTTAACAGCCGATCGCGCTAGCCAATTGCGCCATGGAGACAGTCCTGCTCCACTCTCACCACCATCAGAACATATCTTCAAAGCTATCAGCCCCAAGAAAAAAAATCGCCACACCACCACCGGGTGGGCTCGAACCTCCAACCTCTCGGTTAACAGCTGATCGCGCTAGCCAATCGCGCCACAAAGACAGTCGTGCTCCACTCTCACCACCATCAGAACATATCTTCAAAGCTATCAGTCCAAAGAAAAGAAAGCGCCGCACCTCCACTGGGTGGGCTCGTACCTCCAACCTTTCGGTTAACAGCCGATCGCGCTAGCCAATGGCGTCACGGAGACAGTCCTGCTTCACACTCACCACCATCAGAACATATTTTCAAAGCTATCAGCCCAAAGAAAAAAAAGCAACAAACCACTCCCGGGAGGGCTCCAACCTCCAACCTTTCAGTTAACAGCCGATCGCGTAGCCAATTGCGCCACGAAGACAGTCGTGCTCCACTCTCACAACCGTCAAAAGATTTCTTCAGAGCTATCAGCCCAAAGTAAAAAAAGCGCTGCACCACCACCGGGTGCGCTCGTACCTCCAACCTTTCGGTTAACAGCCGATCGCGCTAGCAAATTGCGCCACGGAGACAGTCGTGCTCCACTCTCACCACCATCAGAACATTTCTTCAAAGCTATCAGCCCAAAGAATAAAAAGCAACACACCACTCCCGGGAGGGATCGAACCTCCAACCTTTCAGTTAACAGCCGATCGCATAGCCGATTGCGGCACGGAGACAGTCGTGCTTCACTTTCACCACCGTCAGAAGATTTCTTCAGAGCTATCAGCCCAAAGAAAAAAAAGCGCCGCACCACCACCGGGTTGGCTCGTACCTGCAACCTTTCGGTTAACAGCCGATCGCGCTAGCCAATTGCGCCACGGAGACAGTCCTGCTCCACACTCACCACCATCAGAACATATTTTCAAAGCTATCAGCCCAAAATCAAAAAAAGCAACTCACCACTCCCAGGAGGGCTCGAACCTCCAACCTTTCAGTTAACAGCCGATCCCATAGCCAATTGCGCCATGGAGACAGTCGTGCTCCACTCTCACCACCGTCAGAACATTTCTTCAGAGCTATCAGCCCAAAGAAAAAAAATCGCAGCGCCACCACCGGGTGGGCTCGAACCTCCAACCTCTCGGTTAACAGCCGATCGCGCTAGCCAATCGCGCCACAAAGACAGTCGTGCTCCACTCTCACCACCATCAGAACCTATCTTCAAAGCTATCAGTCCAAAGAAAAGAAAGCGCCGCACCTCCACCGGGTGGGCTCGTACCTCCAACCTTTCTGTTAACAGCCGATCGCGCTAGCCAATTGCGTCATGGAGACAGTCCTGCTTCACACTCACCACCATCAGAACATATTTTCAAAGCTATCAGCCCAAAGAAAAAAAAGCAACAAACCATTCCCGGGAGGGCTCCAACCTCCAACCTTTCAGTTAACAGCCGATCGCGTAGCCAATTGCGCCACGAAGACAGTCGTGCTCCACTCTCACCACCGTCAGAAGATTTCTTCAGAGCTATCAGCCCAAAGAAAAAAAGCGCCGCACTACCACCGGGTGGGCTCGAACCTCCAACCTTTCTGTTAACAGCCGATCGCGCTAGCCAATTGCGCCACGGAGACAGTCCTGCTTCACTCTCACCACCATCAGAACATTTCTTCAAAGCTATCAGCCCAAAGAATAAAAAGCAACACACCACTCTCGGGAGGGCTCGAACCTCCAACCTTTCAGGTAACAGCCGATCGCATAGCCAATTACGCCATGGAGACAGTCGTGCTCCACTCTCACCACCGCCAGAACATTTCTTCAGGGCTATCAGCTCAAAGGAAAAAAATCACCGCACCACCACCGGGTGGGCTCGAACCTCCAACCTTTCAGTTAACAGCCGATCGCATAGCTGATTGCGGCTCGGAGACAGTCGTGCTTCACTTTTACCACCGTCAGAAGATTTCTTCAGAGCTATCGGCCCAAAGAAAAAAAAGCGCCGCACCACCACCGGGTTGGCTCGTACCTCCAACCTTTCGGTTAACAGCCGATCGCGCTAGCCAATTGCGCCACGGAGACAGTCCTGCTCCACACTCACCACCATAAGAACATATTTTCAAAGCTATCAGCCCAAAATAAAAAAAAGCAACTCACCACTCCCGGGAGGGCTCGAACCTCCAACCCTTCGGTTAACAGCCGATCGCGCTAGCCAATTGCGCCACGGAGACAGTCGTGCTCTACTCTCACCACCATCAAAACATATCTTCAAAGCTATCAGACCAAAGACAAAAAAGCGCCGCACCACCACCGGGTGGGCTCGTACATCCAACCTTTCTGTTAACAGCCGATCGCGCTAGCCAATTGCGCCACGGAGACAGTCCTGCTCCACTCTCACCACCGTCAGAACATATCTTCAAAGCTATCAGCCCAAAAAAAAGCAACACACCACTCCCGGGAGGGCTCGAACCTCCAACCTTTCGGTTAACAGCCGATCGCGCTAGCCAATTGCGTCACGGAGACAGTCCTGCTTCACACTCACCACCATCAGAACATATTTTCAAAGCTATCAGCCCAAAGAAAAAAAAGCAACAAACCACTCCCGGGAGGGCTCCAACCTCCAACCTTTCAGTTAACAGCCGATCGCGTAGCCCATTGCGCCACGAAGACAGTCGTGCTCCACTCTCACCACCGTCAGAAGATTTCTTCAGAGCTATCAGCCCAAAGGAAAAAAGCGCCGCACCACCCCCGGGTGGGCTCGAACCTCCAACCTTTCTGTTAACAGCCGATCGCGCTAGCCAATTGCGCCACGGAGACAGTCCTGCTCCACTCTCACCACCATCAGAACATTTCTTCAAAGCTATCAGCCCAAAGAAAAAAAAGCAACACACCACTCCCGGGAGGGCTCGAACCTCCAACCTTTCAGGTAACAGCCGATCGCATAGCCAATTACGCCATGGAGACAGTCGTGCTCCACTCTCACCACCGCCAGAACATTTCTTCAGGGCTATCAGCCCAAAGGAAAAAAATCACCGCACCACCACCGGGTGGGCTCGGACCTCCAACCTCTCGGTTAACAGCCGATCGCGCTAGCCAATTGCGCCACGGAGACAGTCGTGCTTCACCCTCACCACCATCAGAACATATCTTCAAAGCTATCAGTCCAAAGAAAAAAAAAGCGCCGCACCTCCACCGGGTGGGCTCGTACCTCCAACCTTTTGGTTAACAGCCGATCGCGCTAGCCATTTGCGCCACGGAGACAGTCCTGCTCCACACTCACGACCATCAGAACATATTTTCAAAGCTATCAGCCCAAAATAAAAAAAAGCAACTCACCACTCCCGGGAGAGCTCGAACCTCCAATCTTTCGGTTAAAAGCCGATCGCGCTAGCCAATTGCGCCACGGAGACAGTCGTGCTCTAATCTCACCTCCATCAGAACATATATTCAAAGCTATCAGCCCAAAGACAAAAAAGCACCGCACCACCACCAGGTGGGCTCGTACATCCAACCTTTCTGTTAACAGCCGATCGCGCTAGCCAATTGCGCCACGGAGACAGTCATGCTCCACTCTCACCACCATCAGAACATTTCTTCAAAGCTATCAGCCCAAAGAATAAAAAGCAACACACCACTCCCGGGAGGGCTCGAACCTCCAACCTTTCAGTTAACAGCCGATCGCATAGCCGATTCCGGCACGGAGACAGTCGTGCTTCACTTTCACCACCGTCAGAAGATTTCTTCAGAGCTATCAGCCCAAAGAAAAAAAAGCGCCGCACCACCACCGGGTCGGCTCGTACCTCCAACCTTTCGGTTAACAGCCGATCGCGCTAGCCAATTGCGCCACGGAGACAGTCCAGCTCCACACTTACGACCATCAGAACATATTTTCAAAGCTATCAGCCAAAAATCAAAAAAAGCAACTCACCACTCCCAGGAGGGCTCGAACCTCCAACCTTTCAGTTAACAGCCGATCCCATAGCCAATTGCGCCAAGGAGACAGTCGTGCTCCACTCTCACCACCGTCAGAACATTTCTTCAGAGCTATCAGTCCAAAGAAAAAAAATCGCCGCGCCACCACCGGGTGGGCTCGAACCTCCAACCTCTCGGTTAACAGCCGATCGCGCTAGCCAATCGCGCCACGAAGACAGTCGTGCTCCACTCTCACCACCGTCAGAAGATTTCTTCAGAGCTATCAGCCCAAAGAAAAAAAGCGCCGCACCACCACCGGGTGGGCTCGAACCTCCAACCTTTCTGTTAACAGCCGATCGCGCTAGCCAATTGCGCCACGGAGACAGTCCTGCTCCACTCTCACCACCATCAGAACATTTCTTCAAAGCTATCAGCCCAAAGAATAAAAAGTAACACACTTCTCTCGGGAGGGCTCGAACCTCCAACCTTTCAGGTAACAGCCGATCGCATAGCCAATTACGCCACGGAGACAGTCCTGCTCCACTCTCACCACCATCAGAACATTTCTTCAAAGCTATCAGCCCAAAGAATAAAAAGCAACACACCACTCCCGGGTGGGCTCGAACCTCCAACCTCTCGGTTAACAGCCGATCGCCCTAGCCAATTGCGCCACGGAGACAGTCGTGCTTCACTCTCACCACCATCAGAACATATTTTCAAAGCTATCAGCCCAAAATAAAAAAAGCAACTCACCACTCCCGGGAGGGCTCGAACCTCCAATCTTTCGGTTAACAGCCGATCGCGCTAGCCAATTGCGCCACGGAGACAGTCTTGCTCCAATCTCACCTCCATCAGAACATATCTTCAAAGCTATCAGCCCAAAGACAAAAAAGCACCGCACCACCACCAGGTGGGCTCGTACATCCAACCTTTCTGTTAACAGCCGATCGTGCAAGCCAATTGCGCCACGGAGACAGTCCTGCTCCACTCTCACCACCATCAGAACATTTCTTCAAAGCTATCAGCCCAAAGAATATAAAGCAACACACCACTCCCGGGAGGGCTCGAACCTCCAACCTTTCTGTTAACAGCCGATCGCATAGCCGATTGCGGCACGGAGACAGTCGTGCTTCACTTTCACCACCGTCAGAAGATTTCTTCAGAGCTATCAGCCCAAAGAAAAAAAAGCGCCGCACCACCACCAAGTCGGCTCGTACCTCCAACCTTTCGGTTAACAGCCGATCGCGCTAGCCAATTGCGCCACGGAGACAGTCCTGCTCCACACTCACCACCATCAGAACATATTTTCAAAGCTATCAGCCCAAAATAAAAAAAGCAACTCACCACTCCCGGGAGGGCTCGAACCTCCAACCTTTCGGTTAACAGCCGATCGCGCTAGCCAATTGCGCCACGGAGACAGTCGTGCTCTACTCTCACCACCATCAGAACATTTCTTCAAAGATATCAGCTCAAAGAAAAAAAAGCAACACACCAACACCGGATGGGCTCGTACCTCCAACCTTTCAGTTAAAAGCCGATCGAATAGCCAATTGCGCCACGGAGACAGTCGTGCTCCACTATCACCACCATCAGAACATATTTTCAAAGCTATCAGCCCAAAGAAAAAAAAGCGCCGCACCACCACCGGGTGGGCTCGTACCTCCAACCTTTCGGGTAACAGCCGACCGCACTAGCTAATTGCGCCACGGAGACAGTCCTGCTCCACTCTCACCACCTACAGAACATATCTTCAAAGCTATCAGCCCAAAAAATCAAAAGCAACACACCACTCCAGGGAGGGCTCGAACCTCCAACTTTTCAGTTAACAGCCGATCGCATAGCCGATTGCGGCACGGAGACAGTCGTGCTTCACTTTCACCACCGTCAGAAGATTTCTTCAGAGCTATCAGCCCAAAGAATAAAAAGCAACACACCACTCTCGGGAGGGCTCGAACCTGCAACCTTTCAGGTAACAGCCGATCGCATAGCCAATTACGCCATGGAGACAGTCGTGCTCCACTCTCACCACCGCCAGAACATTTCTTCAGGGCTATCAGCTCAAAGGAAAAAAATCACCGCACCACCACCGGGTGGGCTCGAACCTCCAACCTTTCAGTTAACAGCCGATCGCATAGCTGATTGCGGCACGGAGACAGTCGTGCTTCACTTTCACCACCGTCAGAAGATTTCTTAAGAGCTATCAGCCCAAAGAAAAAAAAGCGCCGCACCACCACCAAGTCGGCTCGTACCTCCAACCTTTCGGTTAACAGCCGATCGCGCTAGCCAATTGCGCCACGGAGACAGTCCTGCTCAACACTCACCACCATCAGAACATATTTTCAAAGCTATCAGCCCAAAATAAAAAAAGCAACTCACCACTCCCGGGAGGGCTCGAACCTCCAACCTTTCGGTTAACAGCCGATCGCGCTAGCCAATTGCGCCACGGAGACAGTCGTGCTCTACTCTCACCACCATCAGAACATATCTTAAAAGCTATCAGCCCAAAGACAAAAAAGCGCCGCACCACCACCGGGTGGGCTCGTACATTTAACCTTTCTGTTAACAGCCAATCGCGCTAGCCAATTTCGCCACGGAGACAGTCCTGCTCCACTTTCACCACCATCAGAACATTTCTTCAAAGATATCAGCTCAAAGAAAAAAAAGCAACACACCAACACCGGATGGGCTCGTACCTCCAACCTTTCAGTTAAAAGCCGATCGAATAGCCAATTGCGCCACGGAGACAGTCGTGCTCCACTATCACCACCATCAGAACATATTTTCAAAGCTATCAGCCCAAAGAAAAAAAAGCGCCGCACCACCACCGGGTGGGCTCGTACCTCCAACCTTTCGGGTAACAGCCGACCGCACTAGCTAATTGCGCCACGGAGACAGTCCTGCTCCACTCTCACCACCTACAGAACATATCTTCAAAGCTATCAGCCCAAAAAATTAAAAGCAACACACCACTCCAGGGAGGGCTCGAACCTCCAACTTTTCAGTTAACAGCCGATCGCATAGCCGATTGCGGCACGGAGACAGTCGTGCTTCACTTTCACCACCGTCAGAAGATTTCTTCAGAGCTATCAGCCCAAAGAATAAAAAGCAACACACCACCACCGGGTTGGCTCGTACCTCCAACCTTTCGGTTAACAGCCGATCGCGCTAGCCAATTGCGCCACGGAGACAGTCCTGCTCCACACTCACCACCATAAGAACATATTTTCAAAGCTATCAGCCCAAAATAAAAAAAAAGCAACTCACCACTCCCGGGAGGGCTCGAACCTCCAACCCTTCGGTTAACAGCCGATCGCGCTAGCCAATTGCGCCACGGAGACAGTCGTGCTCTACTCTCACCACCATCAAAACATATCTTCAAAGCTATCAGACCAAAGACAAAAAAGCGCCGCACCACCACCGGGTGGGCTCGTACATCCAACCTTTCTGTTAACAGCCGATCGCGCTAGCCAATTGCGCCACGGAGACAGTCCTGCTCCACTCTCACCACCATCAGAACATATCTTCAAAGCTATCAGCCCAAAAAAAAAGCAACACACCACTCCCGGGAGGGCTCGAACCTCCAACCTTTCGGTTAACAGCCGATCGCGCTAGCCAATTGCGTCACGGAGACAGTCCTGCTTCACACTCACCACCATCAGAACATATTTTCAAAGCTATCAGCCCAAAGAAAAAAAAGCAACAAACCACTCCCGGGAGGGCTCCAACCTCCAACCTTTCAGTTAACAGCCGATCGCGTAGCCCATTGCGCCACGAAGACAGTCGTGCTCCACTCTCACCACCGTCAGAAGATTTCTTCAGAGCTATCAGCCCAAAGGAAAAAAGCGCCGCACCACCCCCGGGTGGGCTCGAACCTCCAACCTTTCTGTTAACAGCCGATCGCGCTAGCCAATTGCGCCACGGAGACAGTCCTGCTCCACTCTCACCACCATCAGAACATTTCTTCAAAGCTATCAGCCCAAAGAATAAAAAGCAACACACCACTCCCGGGAGGGCTCGAACCTCCAACCTTTCAGGTAACAGCCGATCGCATAGCCAATTACGCCATGGAGACAGTCGTGCTCCACTCTCACCACCGCCAGAACATTTCTTCAGGGCTATCAGCCCAAAGGAAAAAAATCACCGCACCACCACCGGGTGGGCTCGGACCTCCAACCTCTCGGTTAACAGCCGATCGCGCTAGCCAATTGCGCCACGGAGACAGTCGTGCTTCACCCTCACCACCATCAGAACATATCTTCAAAGCTATCAGTCCAAAGAAAAAAAAGCGCCGCACCTCCACCGGGTGGGCTCGTACCTCCAACCTTTTGGTTAACAGCCGATCGCGCTAGCCAATTGCGCCACGGAGACAGTCCTGCTCCACACTCACGACCATCAGAACATATTTTCAAAGCTATCAGCCCAAAATAAAAAAAAGCAACTCACCACTCCCGGGAGAGCTCGAACCTCCAATCTTTCGGTTAACAGCCGATCGCGCTAGCCAATTGCGCCACGGAGACAGTCTTGCTTCAATCTCACCTCCATCAGAACATATATTCAAAGCTATCAGCCCAAAGACAAAAAAGCACCGCACCACCACCAGGTGGGCTCGTACATCCAACCTTTCTGTTAACAGCCGATCGTGCTAGCCAATTGCGCCACGGAGACAGTCCTGCTCCACTCTCACCACCACCAGAACATTTCTTCAAAGCTATCAGCCCAAAGAATAAAAAGCAACACACCACTCCCGGGAGGGCTCGAACCTCCAACCTTTCAGTTAACAGCCGATCGCATAGCCGATTGCGGCACGGAGACAGTCGTGCTTCACTTTCACCACCGTCAGAAGATTTCTTCAGAGCTATCAGCCCAAAGAAAAAAAAGCGCCGCACCACCACCGGGTCGGCTCGTACCTCCAACCTTTCGGTTAACAGCCGATCGCGCTAGCCAATTGCGCCACGGAGACAGTCCTGCTCTACACTCACCACCATCAGAACATATTTTCAAATCTATCAGCCCGAAATAAAAAAAGCAACTCACCACTCCCGGGAGGGCTCGAAACTCCAACCTTTCGGTTAACAGACGATCGCGCTAGCCTATTGCGCCACGGAGACAGTCGTGCTCTACTCTCACCACCATCAGAACATATCTTAAAAGCTATCAGCCCAAAGACAAAAAAGCACCGCACCACCACCAGGTGGGCTCGTACATCCAACCTTTCTGTTAACAGCCGATCGCGCTAGCCAATTGCGCCACGGAGACAGTCATGCTCCACTCTCACCACCATCAGAACATTTCTTCAAAGCTATCAGCCCAAAGATTAAAAAGCAACACACCACTCCCGGGAGGGCTCGAACCTCCAACCTTTCAGTTAACAGCCGATCGCATAGCCGATTCCGGCACGGAGACAGTCGTGCTTCACTTTCACCACCGTCAGAAGATTTCTTCAGAGCTATCAGCCCAAAGAAAAAAAAGCGCCGCACCACGACCGGGTCGGCTCGTTCCTCCAACCTTTCGGTTAACAGCCGATCGCGCTAGCCAATTGCGCCACGGAGACAGTCCAGCTCCACACTTACGACCATCAGAACATATTTTCAAAGCTATCAGCCAAAAATGAAAAAAAGCAACTCACCACTCCCAGGAGGGCTCGAACCTCCAACCTTTCAGTTAACAGCCGATCCCATAGCCAATTTCGCCAAGGAGACAGTCGTGCTCCACTCTCACCACCGTCAGAACATTTCTTCAGAGCTATCAGTCCAAAGAAAAAAAATCGCCGCGCCACCACCGGGTGGGCTCGAACCTCCAACCTCTCGGTTAACAGCCGATCGCGCTAGCCAATCGCGCCACGAAGACAGTCGTGCTCCACTCTCACCACCGTCAGAAGATTTCTTCAGAGCTATCAGCCCAAAGAAAAAAAGCACCGCACCACCACCGGGTGGGCTCGAACCTCCAACCTTTCTGTTAACAGCCGATCGCGCTAGCCAATTGCGCCACGGAGACAGTCCTGCTCCACTCTCACCACCATCAGAACATTTCTTCAAAGCTATCAGCCCAAAGAATAAAAAGTAACACACTTCTCTCGGGAGGGCTCGAACCTCCAACCTTTCAGGTAACAGCCGATCGCATAGCCAATTACGCCACGGAGACAGTCCTGCTCCACTCTCACCACCATCAGAACATTTCTTCGAAGCTATCAGCCCAAATAATAAAAAGTAACACACTTCTCTCGGGAGGGCTCGAACCTCCAACCTTTCAGGTAACAGCCGATCGCATAGCCAATTACGCCATGGAGACAGTCGTGCTTCACTTTCACCACCGTCATAAGATTTCTTCAGAGCTATCAGCCCAAAGAAAAAAAAGCGCCGCACCACCACTGGGTCGGCTCGTACCTCCAACCTTTCTGTTAACAGCCGATCGCGCTAGCCAATTGCGCCACGGAGACAGTCCTGCTCCACTCTCACCACCATCAGAACATTTCTTCAAAGCTATCAGCCCAAAAAAAGCAACACACCACTCCCGGGAGGGCTCGAATCTCCAACCTTTTGGTTAACAGCCGATCGCGCTAGCCGATTGCGTCACGGAGACAGTCCTGCTTCACACTCACCACCCTCAGAACATATTTTCAAAGCTATCAGCCCAAAGAAAAAAAAGCAACAAACCACTCCCGGGAGGGCTCCAACCTCCAACCTTTCAGTTAACAGCCGATCGCGTAGCCCATTGCGCCACGAAGACAGTCGTGCTCCACTCTCACCACCGTCAGAAGATTTCTTCAGAGCTATCAGCCCAAAGGAAAAAAGCGCCGCACCACCACCGGGTGGGCTCGAACCTCCAACCTTTCTGTTAACAGCCGATCGCGCTAGCCAATTGCGCCAAGGAGACAGTCCTGCTCCACTCTCACCACCATCAGAACATATTTTCAAAGCTATCAGCCCAAAATAAAAAAAGCAACTCACCACTCCTGGGAGGGCTCGAACCTCCAATCTTTCGGTTAACAGCCGATCGCGCTAGCCAATTGCGCCACGGAGACAGTCTTGCTCCAATCTCACCTCCATCAGAACATATCTTCAAAGCTATCAGCCCAAAGACAAAAAAGCACCGCACCACCACCAGGTGGGCTCGTACATCCAACCTTTCTGTTAACAGCCGATCGTGCAAGCCAATTGCGCCACGGAGACAGTCCTGCTCCACTCTCACCACCATCAGAACATTTCTTCAAAGCCATCAGCCCAAAGAATACAAAGCAACACACCACTCCCGGGAGGGCTCGAACCTCCAACCTTTCTGTTAACAGCCGATCGCATAGCCGATTGCGGCACGGAGACAGTCGTGCTTCACTTTCACCACCGTCAGAAGATTTCTTCAGAGCTATCAGCCCAAAGAAAAAAAAGCGCCGCACCACCACCAAGTCGGCTCGTACCTCCAACCTTTCGGTTAACAGCCGATCGCGCTAGCCAATTGCGCCACGGAGACAGTCCTGCTCCACACTCACCACCATCAGAACATATTTTCAAAGCTATCAGCCCAAAATAAAAAAAGCAACTCACCACTCCCGGGAGAGCTCGAACCTCCAACCTTTCGGTTAACAGCCGATCGCGCTAGCCAATTGCGCCACGGAGACAGTCGTGCTCTACTCTCACCACCATCAGAACATATCTTAAAAGCTATCAGCCCAAAGACAAAAAAGCGCCGCACCACCACCGGGTGGGCTCGTACATTTAACCTTTCTGTTAACAGCCAATCGCGCTAGCCAATTGCGCGACGGAGACAGTCCTGCTCCACTTTCACCACCATCAGAACATTTCTTCAAAGATATCAGCTCAAAGAAAAAAAAGCAACACACCAACACCGGATGGGCTCGTACCTCCAACCTTTCAGTTAAAAGCCGATCGAATAGCCAATTGCGCCACGGAGACAGTCGTGCTCCACTATCACCACCATCAGAACATATTTTCAAAGCTATCAGCCCAAAGAAAAAAAAGCGCCGCACCACCACCGGGTGGGCTCGTACCTCCAACCTTTCGGGTAACAGCCGACCGCACTAGCTAATTGCGCCACGGAGACAGTCCTCCTCCACTCTCACCACCTACAGAACATATCTTCAAAGCTATCAGCCCAAAAAATCAAAAGCAACACACCACTCCAGGGAGGGCTCGAACCTCCAACTTTTCAGTTAACAGCCGATCGCATAGCCGATTGCGGCACGGAGACAGTCGTGCTTCACTTTCACCACCGTCAGAAGATTTCTTCAGAGCTATCAGCCCAAAGAATAAAAAGCAACACACCACTCTCGGGAGGGCTCGAACCTCCAACCTTTCAGGTAACAGCCGATCGCATAGCCAATTACGCCATGGAGACAGTCGTGCTCCACTCTCACCACCGCCAGAACATTTCTTCAGGGCTATCAGCTCAAAGGAAAAAAATCACCGCACCACCACCGGGCGGGCTCGAACCTCCAACCTTTCAGTTAACAGCCGATCGCATAGCTGATTGCGGCACGGAGACAGTCGTGCTTCACTTTCACCACCGTCAGAAGATTTCTTCAGAGCTATCAGCCCAAAGAAAAAAAAGCGCCGCACCACCACCAAGTCGGCTCGTACCTCCAACCTTTCGGTTAACAGCCGATCGCGCTAGCCAATTGCGCCACGGAGACAGTCCTGCTCCACACTCACCACCATCAGAACATATTTTCAAAGCTATCAGCCCAAAATAAAAAAAGCAACTCACCACTCCCGGGAGGGCTCGAACCTCCAACCTTTCGTTTAACAGCCGATCGCGCTAGCCAATTGCGCCACGGAGACAGTCGTGCTCTACTCTCACCACCATCAGAACATATCTTAAAAGCTATCAGCCCAAAGACAAAAAAGCGCCGCACCACCACCGGGTGGGCTCGTACATTTAACCTTTCTGTTAACAGCCAATTGCGCTAGCCAATTGCGCCACGGAGACAGTCCTGCTCCACTTTCACCACCATCAGAACATTTCTTCAAAGATATCAGCTCAAAGAAAAAAAAGCAACACACCAACACCGGATGGGCTCGTACCTCCAACCTTTCAGTTAAAAGCCGATCGAATAGCCAATTGCGCCACGGAGACAGTCGTGCTCCACTATCACCACCATCAGAACATATTTTCAAAGCTATCAGCCCAAAGAAAAAAATGCGCCGCACCACCACCGGGTGGGCTCGTACCTCCAACCTTTCGGGTAACAGCCGACCGCACTAGCTAATTGCGCCACGGAGACAGTCCTGCTCCACTCCCACCACCTACAGAACATATCTTCAAAGCTATCAGCCCAAAAAATCAAAAGCAACACACCACTCCAGGGAGGGCTCGAACCTCCAACTTTTCAGTTAACAGCCGATCGCATAGCCGATTGCGGCACGGAGAAAGTCGTGCTTCACTTTCACCACCGTCAGAAGATTTCTTCAGAGCTATCAGCCCAAAGAATAAAAAGCAACACACCACTCTCGGGAGGGCTCGAACCTCCAACCTTTCAGGTAACAGCCGATCGCATAGCCAATTACGCCATGGAGACAGTCGTGCTCCACTCTCACCACCGCCAGAACATTTCTTCAGGGCTATCAGCTCAAAGGAAAAAAATCACCGCACCACCACCGGGTGGGCTCGAACCTCCAACCTTTCAGTTAAAAGCCGATCGCATAGCTGATTGCGGCACGGAGACAGTCGTGCTTCACTTTCACCACCGTCAGAAGATTTCTTCAGAGCTATCAGCCCAAAGAAAAAAAAGCGCCGCACCACCACCGGGCCGGCTCGTACCTCCAACCGTTCGGTTAACAGCCGATCGCGCTAGCCAATTGCGCCACGGAGACAGTCCTGCTCCACACTCACCACCATAAGAACATATTTTCAAAGCTATCAGCCCAAAATAAAAAAAAGCAACTCACCACTCCCGGGAGGGCTCGAACCTCCAACCTTTCGGTTAACAGCCGATCGCGCTAGCCAATTGCGCCACGGAGACAGTCGTGCTCTACTCTCACCACCATCAAAACATATCTTCAAAGCTATCAGCCCAAAGACAAAAAAGCGCCGCACCACCACCGGGTGGGCTCGTACATCCAACCTTTCTGTTGACAGCCGATCGCGCTAGCCAATTGCGCCACGGAGACAGTCCTGCTCCACTCTCACCACCATCAGAACATATCTTCAAAGCTATCAGCCCAAAAAAAAGCAACACACCACTCCCGGGAGGGCTCGAACCTCCAACCTTTCGGTTAACAGCCGATCGCGCTAGCCAATTGCGTCACGGAGACAGTCCTGCTTCACACTCACCACCATCAGAACATATTTTCAAAGCTATCAGCCCAAAGAAAAAAAAGCAACAAACCCCTCCCGGGAGGGCTCCAACCTCCAACCTTTCAGTTAACAGCCGATTGCGTAGCCCATTGCGCCACGAAGACAGTCGTGCTCCACTCTCACCACCGTCAGAAGATTTCTTCAGAGCTATCAGCCCAAAGGAAAAAAGCGCCGCACCACCACCGGGTGGGCTCGGACCTCCAACCTCTCGGTTAACAGCCGATCGCGCTAGCCAATTGCGCCACGGAGACAGTCGTGCTTCACCCTCACCACCATCAGAACATATCTTCAAAGCTATCAGTCCAAAGAAAAAAAGCGCCGCACCTCCACCGGGTGGGCTCGTACCTCCAACCTTTTGGTTAACAGCCGATCGCGCTAGCCAATTGCGCCACGGAGACAGTCCTGCTCCACACTCACGACCATCAGAACATATTTTCAAAGCTATCAGCCCAAAAAAAAGCAACAAACCACTCCCAGGAGGGCTCCAACCTCCAACCTTTCAGTTAACAGGCGATCGCATAGCCAATTGCGCCACAAAGACAGTCGTGATCCACTCTCACCACCGTCAGAAGATTTCTTCAGAGCTATCAGCCCAAAGGAAAAAAAAGCGCCGCACCACCACCGGGTGGGCTCGAACCTCCTACCTCTCGGTTAACAGCCGATCGCGCTAGCCAATCGCGCCACGAAGACAGTGGTGCTCCACTATCACCACCATCAGAACATGTCTTCAAAGCTATCAGTCCAAAGAAAAGAAAGCGCCGCACCTCCACCGGGTGGGCTCGTACCTCCCACCTTTCGGTTAACAGCCGATCGCGCTAGCCAATTGCGTCACGGAGACAGTCCTGCTTCACACTCACCACCATCAGAACATATTTTCAAAGCTATCAACCCAAAGAAAAAAAAGCAACAAACCACTCCCGGGAGGTCTCGAACCTCCAACCTTTCAGGTAACAGCCGATCGCATAGCCAATTACGCCATGGAGACAGTCGTGCTCCACTCTCACCACCGCCAGAAGATTTCTTCAGAGCTATCAGCCCAAAGGAAAAAAAGCGCCGCACCACCACCGGGTGGGCTCGAACCTCCAACCTTTCGGTTAACAGCCGATCGCGGTAGCCAATTGTGCCACGGAGACAGTCCTGCTCCACTCTCACCACGATCAGAACATATCTTCAAAGCAATCAGCCCAAAGAAAACAAGCAACACACCACTCCCGGGAGGGCTCGAATACCCAACCTTTCGGTTAACAGCCGATCGCGCTAGCCAATTGCGCCACGGAGACAGTCGTGCTCCACTCTCACCACCATCAGAACATATCTTCAAAGTCTTCACCCCAAAGAAAAAAAAAGCGCCGCACCACCACCAGGAGGGCTCGAACCTCCAACCTTTAAGTTAACAGCCAATCGCATAGCCAATTTCGCATGGAGACAGTCGTGCTCCACTCTCACCAGCGTCAGAACATTTTTTTAGAGCTATCAGCTTAAAGGAAAAAAATCGCCGCACTACCACCGGGTGGGCTCGAACCTCCAACCTCTCGGTTAACAGCCGATCGCGCTAGCCAATTGCGCCACGGAGACAGTCGTGCTCCACTCTCACCACCATCAGAACATGTTTTCAAAGCTCTCAGAACAAAATAAAAAAAGCAACACACCACTCCCGGGAGGGCTCGAACCTCCAACCTTTCAGTTAACAGCCGACCGCGCTTGCCAATTGCGCCACGGAGACAGTCGTGCTCCACTCTCACCACCATCAGAACATTTCTTCAAAGCTATCAGCCCAAAGAAAAAGAAGCGCCGCACCACCACCGGGTGGGCTTGTACCTCCAACCTTTCGGTTAACAGCCGACAGCGCTAGCCATTTGCACCACGGAGACAGTCCTGCTCCACTCTCACCACCATGAGAACATATCTTCAAAGCTATCAGCCCAAAGAAAAAAAATCAACACACCACTCCCGGGAGGGCTCGAACATCCAACCTTTCAGTTAACAGCCGATCGAATAGCCAATTGCGCCACGGAGACAGTCGCTCTCCACTCTAACCACCGTCAGAACATTTCTTCAGAGCTATCAGCTCAAAAGAAAAAAATCGCCGCACCACCACCGGGTGGGCTCCAACCTCCAACCTTTCGGTTAACAGCCAATCGCGCTAGCCTTTTGCACCACGGAGACAGTCCTGCTCCACTCTCACCATCATGAGAACATATCTTCAAAGCTATCAGCCCAAAGAAAAAAAATCAACACACCACTCCCGGGAGGGCTCCAACCTCCAACCTTTCAGTTAACAGCCAATCGCATAGCCAATTTCGCATGGAGACAGTCGTGCTCCACTCTCACCAGCGTCAGAACATTTTTTTAGAGCTATCAGCTTAAAGGAAAAAAATCGCCGCACTACCACCGGGTGGGCTCGAACCTCCAACCTCTCGGTTAACAGCCGATCGCGCTAGCCAATTGCGCCACGGAGACAGTCGTGCTCCACTCTCACCACCATCAGAACATATCTTCAAAGCTATCAATCCAAAGAAAAAAAGCGCCGCACCTCCACCGGGTGGGCTCGTACCTCCAACCTTTCGGTTAACAGCCGATCGCGCTAGCCAATTGCGTCACGGAGACAGTCCTGCTCCACACTTACCACCATCAGAACATGTTTTCAAAGCTCTCAGAACAAAATAAAAAAAGCAACACACCACTCCCGGGAGGGCTCGAACCTCCAACCTTTCAGTTAACAGCCGACCGCGCTAGCCAATTGCGCCACGGAGACAGTCGTGCTCCACTCTCACCACCATCAGAACATTTCTTCAAAGCTATCAGCCCAAAGAAAAAAAAGCGCCGCACCACCACCGGGTGGGCTTGTATCTCCAACCTTTCGGTTAACAGCCGACAGCGCTAGCCATTTGCACCACGGAGACAGTCCTGCTCCACTCTCACCACCATGAGAACATAGCTTCAAAGCTATCAGCCCAAAGAAAAAAAATCAACACACCACTCCCGGGAGGGCTCGAACATCCAACCTTTCAGTTAACAGCCGATCGAATAGCCAATTGCGCCACGGAGACAGTCGTTCTCCACTCTCACCACCGTCAGAACATTTCTTCAGAGCTATCAGCTCAAAAGAAAAAAATCGCCGCACCACCACCGGGTGGGCTCCAACCTCCAACCTTTCGGTTAACAGCCGATCGCGCAAGCCAATTGTGCCATGGAGACAGTCGTGCTCCACTCTCACCACCATCAGAACAAAACTTCAAAGCTATCAGCCCTAAGAAAAAAAAGCAACACACCACTCCCGGGAGGGCTCGAACCTCAGACCTTTCAGTTAACACCCGATCGCGCTAGCCAATTGCGCCACAGAGACAGTCCTGCTCCACTCTCACCACCATCAGAACATATCTTCAAAGCTATCAGCCCAAAAAAAGCAACACACCACTCCCGCGAGGGCTCGAACCTCCAACCTTTCAGGTAACAGCCGATCGCATAGCCAATTACGCCATGGAGACAGTCGTGTTCCACTCTCACCACCATCAGAACATATCTTCAAAGCTATCAGTCCAAAGAAAAAAAAGCGCCGCACCTCCACCGGGTGGGCTCGTACCTCCAACCATTCGGTTAACAGCCGATCGCGCTAGCCAATTGCGTCACGGAGACAGTCCTGCTCCACACTCACCACCATCAGAACATATTTTCAAAGCTATCAGCCCAAAGAAAAAAAAGCAACAAACCACTCCCGGGAGGGCTCCAACCTCCAACCTTTCAGTTAACAGCCATTCGCATAGCCAATTGCGCCACGGAGTCAGTCGTTCTCCACTCTCACCGCCATCTGAACATATCTTCAAAGCTATCAGCCCAAAGAAAAAGAAGCGCCGCACCTCCACCGGGTGGGCTCGTACCTCCAACCTTTCGGTTAACAGCCGATCGCGGTAGCCAATTGCGCCACGGAGACAGTCCTGCTCCACTCTCACCACTATCAGAACATATCTTCGAAGCTATCAGCCCAAAGAAAAAAAAGCAACACACCACTCCCGGGAGGGCTCGAACATCCAACCTTTCGGTTAACAGCCGATCGCTCTAGCCAATTGCGCCACGGAGACAGTCGTTCTCCACTCTCACCACCATCAGAACATATCTTCAAAGCTATCAGCCCAAAGAAAAAAAAGCGCCGCACCTCCACCGGGTGGGCTCGTACCTCCAACCTTTCGGTTAACAGCCGATCGCGGTAGCCAATTGCGCCACGGAGACAGTCCAGCTCCACTCTCACCGCCATCAGAACATATCTTCAAAGCTATCAGCCCAAAGAAAAAAAGCAACACACCACTCCCGGGAGGGCTCGAATATCCAACCTTTCAGTCAACAGCCGATCGAATAGCCAATTGCGCCACGGAGGTAGTCGTGCTCCACTCTCACCACCATCAGAACATATCTTTAAAGCTATCAGCCCAAAGGAAAAAAATCGCCGCACCACCACCGGGTGGGCTCGAAACTCCAACCTCTCGGTTAACAGCCGATCGCGCTAGCCAATTGCGCCACGGAGACAGTGGTGCTCCACTCTCAACACCATGAGAACATATCTTCAAAGCTATCAGCCCAAAGAAAAAAAAACACCGCACCACTCCCGGGAGGGCTCGTACCTCCAACCTTTCGGTTAACAGCCGATCGCGCTAGCCAATTGCGCCACGGAGACAGTCCTGCTCCACTCTCACCAACATCAGAACATATCTTCAAAGCTATCAGCCCAAAGAAAAAAAAGCGCCGCACCTCCACCGGGTGGGCTCGTACCTCCAACCTTTCGGTTAACAGCCGATCGCGGTAGCCAATTGCGCCACGGAGACAGTCCTGCTCCACTCTCACCACCATCAGAACATATCTTCAAAGCTATCAGCCCAAAGAAAAAAAGCAACACACCACTCCCGGGAGGGCTCCAACCTCCAACCTTTCAGTTAACAGCCAATCGCGCCAGCCAATTGCGCCATGGAGACAGTCGTGCTTCACTCTCACCACCATCAGAAAATTTCTTCAAAGTTATCAGCCCAAAGAAGTAAAAGCACCGCACCACCACCGCGTGGGCTCGTACCTCCACCTCTTCGGTTGACAGCCGATCGCGCTAAGCAATTGCGCCACGGAGACAGTCCTCCTCCACTCTCACCACCATCAGAACATAACTTCAAAGCTATCAGCCCTAAGAAAAAAAAAGCAACACACTACTTCCGGGAAGGCTCGAACCTTCAACCCCTCAGCTAACAGCCGATCGCATAGCCGATTGCGCCACGGAGACAGTCGTGCTCCACTCTTACCATCATCAGAACATATCTTCAAAGCTATCAGCCCAAAGAAAAAAAGCGCCGCACCACCACCGGGTAGGCTCGTACCTCCAACCTTTCGATTAAAAGCAGATCGCGCTAGCCAATTGCGCCACGAAAACGGTCCTGCTCCACTCTCACCACCATCAGAACATATCTTCAAAGCTATCATTCCAAAGAAAAAAAAGCAACACACAACTCCCGGGAAGGCTCGAACCTCCAACCTTTCGGTTAACAGCCGATCGCATAGCCAATTGCGCCACGGAGACAGTCGTGCTCCACTCTCACCACCGTCAGAACATTTCTTCAGAGCTATCAGCCCAATGAAAAAAAGCGCCGCACCACCACTGTGTGGGCTCGTACCTCTAACCTTTCGGTTAACAGCCAATAGCGCTAGCAAATTGCGCCACGGAGACAGTCCTGCTCCACTCTCACCACCATCAGAACATATCTTCAAAGCTATCAGCCCAAAGAAAAAAAAGCAACACACCACTCCCGGGAGGGCTCGAACCTCCAAACTTCCGGTTAACAACCTTTCGCATAGCCAATTGCGCCACGGAGACAGTCGTGCTCCACTCTCACCACCGTCAGAACATTTCTTCAGAGCTATCAGCCTAAAGAAAAAAAAGCGTCGCACCACCACTGTGTGGGCTTGTACATCCAACCTTTCGGTTAACAGCCGATCGCGCTAGCCAATTGCGCCACGGAGACAGTCGTGCTCCACTCTCACCACCATCAGAACATATCTTCAAAGTCTTCAGCCCAAAGAAAAAAAAAAGCGCCGCACCACCACCAGGAGGGCTCGAACCTCCAACCTTTAAGTTAACAGCCAATCGCATAGCCAATTTCGCATGGAGACAGTCGTGCTCCACTCTCACCACCGTCAGAACATTTTTTTAGAGCTATCAGCTTAAAGGAAAAAAATCGCCGCACTACCACCGGGTGGGCTCGAACCTCCAACCTCTCGGTTAACAGCCGATCGCGCTAGCCAATTGCGCCACGGAGACAGTCGTGCTCCACTCTCACCACCATCAGAACATATCTTCAAAGCTATCAATCCAAAGAAAAAAAGCGCCGCACCTCCACCGGGTGGGCTCGTACCTCCAACCTTTCGGTTAACAGCCGATCGCGCTAGCCAATTGCGTCACGGAGACAGTCCTGCTCCACACTTACCACCATCAGAACATGTTTTCAAAGCTCTCAGAACAAAATAAAAAAAGCAACACACCACCCCCGGGAGGGCTCGAACCTCCAACCTTTCAGTTAACAGCCGACCGCGCTAGCCAATTGCGCCACGGAGACAGTCGTGCTCCACTCTCACCACCATCAGAACATTTCTTCAAAGCTATCAGCCCAAAGAAAAAAAAGCGCCGCACCACCACCGGGTGGGCTTGTACCTCCAACCTTTCGGTTAACAGCCGACAGCGCTAGCCATTTGCACCACGGAGACAGTCCTGCTCCACTCTCACCACCATGAGAACATAGCTTCAAAGCTATCAGCCCAAAGAAAAAAAATCAACACACCACTCCCGGGAGGGCTCGAACATCCAACCTTTCAGTTAAAAGCCGATCGAATTGCCAATTGCGCCACGGAGACAGTCGTTCTCCACTCTCACCACCGTCAGAACATTTCTTCAGAGCTATCAGCTCAAAAGAAAAAAATCGCCGCACCACCACCGGGTGGGCTCCAACCTCCAACCTTTCGGTTAACAGCCGATCGCGCAAGCCAATTGTGCCATGGAGACAGTCGTGCTCCACTCTCACCACCATCAGAACAAAACTTCAAAGCTATCAGCCCTAAGAAAAAAAAGCAACACACCACTCCCGGGAGGGCTCGAACCTCAGACCTTTCAGTTAACACCCGATCGCGCTAGCCAATTGCGCCACAGAGACAGTCCTGCTCCACTCTCACCACCATCAGAACATATCTTCAAAGCTATCAGCCCAAAAAAAGCAACACACCACTCCCGCGAGGGCTCGAACCTCCAACCTTTCAGGTAACAGCCGATCGCATAGCCAATTACGCCATGGAGACAGTCGTGTTCCACTCTCACCACCATCAGAACATATCTTCAAAGCTATCAGTCCAAAGAAAAAAAAGCGCCGCACCTCCACCGGGTGGGCTCGTACCTCCAACCTTTCGGTTAACAGCCGATCGCGGTAGCCAATTGCGCCACGGAGACAGTCCTGCTCCACTCTCACCACTATCAGAACATATCTTCGAAGCTATCAGCCCAAAGAAAAAAAAGCAACACACCACTCCCGGAGGGCTCGAACATCCAACCTTTCGGTTAACAGCCGATCGCTCTAGCCAATTGCGCCACGGAGACAGTCGTTCTCCACTCTCACCACCATCAGAACATATCTTCAAAGCTATCAGCTCAAAGAAAAAAAAGCGCCGCACCTCCACCGGGTGGGCTCGTACCTCCAACCTTTCAGTTAACAGCCGATCGCGGTAGCCAATTGCGCCACGGAGACAGTCCTGCTCCACTCTCACCGCCATCAGAACATATCTTCAAAGCTATCAGCCCAAAGAAAAAAAGCAACACACCACTCCCGGGAGGGCTCGAATATCCAACCTTTCAGTCAACAGCCGATCGAATAGCCAATTGCGCCACGGAGGTAGTCGTGCTCCACTCTCACCACCATCAGAACATATCTTTAAAGCTATCAGCCCAAAGGAAAAAAATCGCCGCACCACCACCGGGTGGGCTCGAAACTCCAACCTCTCGGTTAACAGCCGATCGCGCTAGCCAATTGCGCCACGGAGACAGTGGTGCTCCACTCTCAACACCATGAGAACATATCTTCAAAGCTATCAGACCAAAGAAAAAAAACACCGCACCACTCCCGGGAGGGCTCGTACCTCCAACCTTTCGGTTAACAGCCGATCGCGTTAGCCAATTGCGCCACGGAGACAGTCCTGCTCCACTCTCACCAACATCAGAACATATCTTCAAAGCTATCAGCCCAAAGAAAAAAAAGCGCCGCACCTCCACCGGGTGGGCTCGTACCTCCAACCTTTCGGTTAACAGCCGATCGCGGTAGCCAATTGCGCCACGGAGACAGTCCTGCTCCACTCTCACCACCATCAGAACATATCTTCAAAGCTATCAGCCCAAAGAAAAAAAGCAACACACCACTCCCGGGAGGGCTCCAACCTCCAACCTTTCAGTTACCAGCCGATCGCATAACCAATTGCGCCACGAAGACAGTCGTGCTCTACTCTCACCACCGTCAGAACATTTCTTCAGAGCTATCAGCCCAAAGGAAAAGAATCGCCACACCACCACCAAGTGGGCTCGAACCTCCAACCTCTCGGTTAACAGCCGATCGCGCTAGCCAATCGCGCCACGAAGACAGTCGTGTTTCACTCTCACCACCATCAGAACATATCTTCAAAACTATCAGTCCAAAGAAAAGAAAGCGCCGCACCTCCACCGGGTGGGCTCGTACCTCCAACCTTTCGGTTAACAGCCGATCGCGCTAGCCAATGGCGCCATGGAGACAGTCCTGCTCCACTCTCACCACCATCAGAATATATCTTCAAAGCTATCAGCACCAAAAAGAAAAGCAACACACCACTCCCAGGAGGGCTCGAACCTCCAACCTTTCAGTTAACAGCCGATCCGATAGCCAATTGCGCCATGGAGACAGTCATGCTCCACTCTCACCACCGTCAGAACATTTCTTCAGAGCTATCAGCCCAAAGGAAAAAAAATCGCCGCACCACAACCGGGTGGGCTCGAACCTCCAACCTCTCGGTTAACAGCCGATCGCGCTAGCCAATCGCGCCACAAAGACAGTCGTGCTCCACTCTCACCACCATCGGAACATATCTTCAAAGCTATCAGTCCGAAGAAAAGAAAGCGCCGCACCTCCAACGGGTGGGCTCGTACCTCCAACCTTTCGGTTAACAGCCGATCGCGGTAGCCAATTGCGTCACGGAGACAGTCCTGCTCTACACTCACCACCATCAGAACATATTTTCAAAGCTAGCAGCCCAAAGTAAAAAAAGCAACAAACCACTCCCGGGAGGGCTCGAACCTCCAACCTCTCGGTTAACAGCTGATCGCGCTAGCCTATCGCGCCACGAAGACATTCGTGCTCCACTCTCACCACCATCAGAACATATCTTCAAAGCTATCAGTCCGAAGAAAAGAAAGCGCCGCACCTCCACCGGGTGGGCTCGTACCTCCAACCTTTCGGTTAACAGCCGATCGCGGTAGCCAATTGCGCCACGGAGACAGTCCTGCTCCACTCTCACCACTATCAGAGCATATCTTCGAAGCTATCAGCCCAAAGAAAAAAAAAGCAACACACCACTCCCGGGAGCGCTCGAACATCCAACCTTTCGGTTAACAGCCGATTGCTCTAGCCAATTGCGCCACGGAGACAGTCGTTCTCCACTCTCACCACCATCAGAACATATCTTCAAAGCTATCAGCCCAAAGAAAAAAAAGTGCCGCACCTCCACCGGGTGGGCTCGTACCTCCAACCTTTCGGTTAACAGCCGATCGCGGTAGCCGATTCCGCCACGGAGACAGTCCTGCTCCACTCTCACCACCATCAGAACATATCTTCAAAGCTATCAGCCCAAAGAAAAAAAGCAACACACCACTCCCGGGAGGGCTCCAACCTCCAACCTTTCAGTTACCAGCCGATCGCATAACCAATTGCGCCACGAAGACAGTCGTGCTCTACTCTCACCACCGTCAGAACATTTCTTCAGAGCTATCAGCCCAAAGGAAAAAAATCGCCACACCACCACCAAGTGGGCTCGAACCTCCAACCTCTCGGTTAACAGCCGATCGCGCTAGCCAATCGCGCCACGAAGACAGTCGTGTTTCACTCTCACCACCATCAGAACATATCTTCAAAACTATCAGTCCAAAGAAAAGAAAGCGCCGCACCTCCACCGGGTGGGCTCGTACCTCCAACCTTTCGGTTAACAGCCGATCGCGCTAGCCAATGGCGCCATGGAGACAGTCCTGCTCCACTCTCACCACCATCAGAATATATCTTCAAAGCTATCAGCACCAAAAAGAAAAGCAACACACCACTCCCAGGAGGGCTCGAACCTCCAACCTTTCAGTTAACAGCCGATCCCATAGCCAATTGCGCCATGGAGACAGTCATGCTCCTCTCTCACCACCGTCAGAACATTTCTTCAGAGCTATCAGCCCAAAGGAAAAAAAATCGCCGCACCACAACCGGGTGGGCTCGAACCTCCAACCTCTCGGTTAACAGCCGATCACGCTAGCCAATCGCGCCACAAAGACAGTCGTGCTCCACTCTCACCACCATCGGAACATATCTTCAAAGCTATCAGTCCAAAGAAAAGAAAGCGCGGCACCTCCAACGGGTGGGCTCGCACCTCCACCCCTTCGGTTAACAGCCGATCGCGCTAACCAATTGCGCCACGGAGACAGTCCTGCTTCACTCTCACCACCATCAGAACATAACTTCAAAGCTATCAGCCCTAAGAAAAAAAAGCAACGCACTACTCCCGGGAAGGCTCAAACCTCCAACCCTTCAGCTAACAGCCGATCGCATAGCCAATTGCGCCACGGAGACAGTCGTGTTCCACTCTTACCACCATCAGAACATATCTTCAAAGCTATCAGCCCAAAGAAAAAAAAGCGCCGCACCACCACCGGGTGGGCTCGTACCTCCAACCTTTCGATTAAAAGCAGATCGCGCTAGCCAATTGCGCCACGGAGACGGTCCTGCTCCACTCTCACCACTATCAGAAGATATCTTCAAAGCTATCAGTCCAAAGAAAAAAAAGCAACACACCACTCCCGGGAGGGTTCGAACCTCCAACCTTTCGGTTAACAGCCGATCGCATAGCCAATTGCGCCACGGAGACAGTCGTGCTCCACTCTCATCACCATCAGAACATATTTTCAAAGCTAACAGCCCAAAGAAAAAAAAGCGCCGCACCACCACCGGGTGGGCTCGTACCTCCAACCTTTCGGTTAACAGCCGATCACGCTAGCTAATTGCGCCACGGAGACAGTCATGCTCCACTCTCACCACCATCAGAACATATCTTCAAAGCTATCAGCCCAAAGAATAAAAAGCAACACACCACTCCCGGGAGGGCTCGAACCTCCAACCTTTCAGTTAACAGCCGATCGCATAGCCGATTGCGGCACGGAGACAGTCGTGCTTCACTTTCACCACCGTCAGAAGATTTCTTCAGAGCTATCAGCCCAAAGAAAAAAAAGCGCCGCACCACCACCTGGTCGGCTAATACCTCCAACCTTTCGGTTAACAGCCGATCGCGCTAGCCAATTGCGCCATGGAGATAGTCCTGCTGCACACTCACCACCATCAGAACATATTTTCAAAGCTATCAGCCCAAAATAAAAAAAAGCAACTCACCACTCCCGGGAGGGCTCGAACCTCCAACCTTTCGGTTAACAGCCGATCGCATAGCCGATTGCGCCACGCAGACAGTCGTGCTCCACTCTCACCACCATCAGAACATTTCTTCAGAGCTATCAGCCCAAAGTAAAAAAAGCGCTGTACCACCACCGGGTGCGCTCGTACCTCCAACCTTTCGGTTAACAGCCGATCGCGCTAGCAAATTGCGCCACGGAGACAGTCGTGCTCCTCTCTCACCACCATAAGAACATATCTTCAAAGTTATCAGCCCACAGAAAAAAAGCGCCGCACCACCACCGGGTGGGCTCGAACCTCCAACCATTCGGTTAACAGCCGATCGCGCTAGCCAATTGCGCCACGGAGACAGTCCTGCTCCACACTCACTACCATCAGAACATATTTTCAAAGCTATCAGCCCGAAATAAAAAAAAGCAACTCACCACTCCCGGGAGGGCTCGAACCTCCAACCTTTCGGTTAACAGCCGATCGCGCTAGCCAATTGCGCCACGGAGACAGTCGTGCTGCACTCTCAGCACCATCAGAACATATCTTCAAAGCTATCAGCCCAAAGACAAAAAAGCGCCGCACCACCACCGGGTGGGCTCGTACATCCAACCTTTCTATTAACAGCCGATCGCGCTAGCAAATTGCACCACGGAAACAGTCCTGCTCCACTCTCACCACCATCAGAACATTTCTTCAAAGATATCAGCTCAAAGAAAAAAAGCAACACACCAACACCGGATGGGCTCGTACCTCCAACCTTTCAGTTAACAGCCGATCGAATAGCCAATTGCGCCACGGAGACAGTCATGCTCCACTATCACCACCATCAGAACATATTTTCAAAGCTATCAGCCGAAAGAAAAAAAAGCGCCGCACCACCACCGGGTGGGCTCGTACCTCCAACCTTTCGGTTAACAGCCGACCGCGCTAGCTAATTGCGCCACGGAGACAGTCCTGCTCCACTCTCACCACCTAAAGAACATATCTTCAAAGCTATCAGCCCAAAGAATAAAAAGCAACACACCACTCCAGGGAGGGCTCGAACCTCCAACCTTTCAGTTAACAGCCGATCGCATAGCCTATTGCGGCACGTAGACAGTCGTGCTTCACTTTCACCACCGTCAGAAGATTTCTTCAAAGCTATCAGTCCAAAAAAAAAGCGCCGCACCTCCACCGGGTGGGCTCGTACCTCCAAACTTTCGGTTAACAGCCGATCGCGCCAGCCAATTGTGCCACGGAGACAGTCCTGCTCCACACTCACGACCATCAGAACATATTTTCAAAGCTATCAGCCCAAAATAAAAAAAGCAACTCACCACTCCCGGGAGGGCTCGAACCTCCAACCTTTCGGTTAACAGCCGATCGCGCTAGCTAATTGCGCCACGGAGACCGTCGTGCTCCATTCTCACCACCATCAGAACATATCTTCAAAGCTATCAGCCCAAAGAAAAAAAAGCACCGCACCACCAACGGGTGGGCTCGTACATCCAACCTTTCTGTTAACAGCCGATCGCGCTAGCCAATTGCGCCACGGTGACAGTCCTGCTCCACTCTCACCACCATCAGAACATTTCTTCAAAGCTATCAGCTCAAAGAAAAAAAAGCAACACAACACCACCGGATGGGCTCGTACCTCCAACCTTTCAGTTAACAGCCGATCGAATAGCCAATTTCGCCACGGAGACAGTCGTGCTCCACTCTCATTACCATCAGAACATATCTTCAAAGCTATCAGCCCAAAGAAAAAAAGCAACACACCACTCCCGGGAGGGCTCCAACCTCCAACCTTTCAGTTACCAGCCGATCGCATAACCAATTGCGCCACGAAGACAGTCGTGCTCTACTCTCACCACCGTCAGAACATTTCTTCAGAGCTATCAGCCCAAAGGAAAAAAATCGCCACACCACCACCAAGTGGGCTCGAACCTCCAACCTCTCGGTTAACAGCCGATCGCGCTAGCCAATCGCGCCACGAAGACAGTCGTGTTTCACTCTCACCACCATCAGAACATATCTTCAAAACTATCAGTCCAAAGAAAAGAAAGCGCCGCACCTCCACCGGGTGGGCTCGTACCTCCAACCTTTCGGTTAACAGCCGATCGCGCTAGCCAATGGCGCCATGGAGACAGTCCTGCTCCACTCTCACCACCATCAGAATATATCTTCAAAGCTATCAGCACCAAAAAGAAAAGCAACACACCACTCCCAGGAGGGCTCGAACCTCCAACCTTTCAGTTAACAGCCGATCCCATAGCCAATTGCGCCATGGAGACAGTCATGCTCCTCTCTCACCACCGTCAGAACATTTCTTCAGAGCTATCAGTCCAAAGGAAAAAAAATCGCCGCACCACAACCGGGTGGGCTCGAACCTCCAACCTCTCGGTTAACAGCCGATCACGCTAGCCAATCGCGCCACAAAGACAGTCGTGCTCCACTCTCACCACCATCGGAACATATCTTCAAAGCTATCAGCCCTAAGAAAAAAAAGCAACGCACTACTCCCGGGAAGGCTCAAACCTCCAACCCTTCAGCTAACAGCCGATCGCATAGCCAATTGCGCCACGGAGACAGTCGTGTTCCACTCTTACCACCATCAGAACATATCTTCAAAGCTATCAGCCCAAAGAAAAAAAAGCGCCGCACCACCACCGGGTGGGCTCGTACCTCCAACCTTTCGATTAAAAGCAGATCGCGCTAGCCAATTGCGCCACGGAGACGGTCCTGCTCCACTCTCACCACCATCAGAAATATCTTCAAAGCTATCAGTCCAAAGAAAAAAAAGCAACACACCACTACCGGGAGGGTTCGAACCTCCAACCTTTCGGTTAACAGCCGATCGCATAGCCAATTGCGCCACGGAGACAGTCGTGCTCCACTCTCATCACCATCAGAACATATTTTCAAAGCTAACAGCCCAAAGAAAAAAAAGCGCCGCACCACCACCGGGTGGGCTCGTACCTCCAACCTTTCGGTTAACAGCCGATCACGCTAGCTAATTGCGCCACGGAGACAGTCATGCTCCACTCTCACCACCATCAGAACATATCTTCAAAGCTATCAGCCCAAAGAATAAAAAGCAACACACCACTCCCGGGAGGGCTCGAACCTCCAACCTTTCAGTTAACAGCCGATCGCATAGCCGATTGCGGCACGGAGACAGTCGTGCTTCACTTTCACCACCGTCAGAAGATTTCTTCAGAGCTATCAGCCCAAAGAAAAAAAAGCGCCGCACCACCACCTGGTCGGCTAATACCTCCAACCTTTCGGTTAACAGCCGATCGCGCTAGCCAATTGCGCCATGGAGATAGTCCTGCTGCACACTCACCACCATCAGAACATATTTTCAAAGCTATCAGCCCAAAATAAAAAAAGCAACTCACCACTCCCGGGAGGGCTCGAACCTCCAACCTTTCGGTTAACAGCCGATCGCATAGCCAATTGCGCCACGCAGACAGTCGTGCTCCACTCTCACCACCATCAGAACATTTCTTCAGAGCTATCAGCCCAAAGTAAAAAAAGCGCTGTACCACCACCGGGTGCGCTCGTACCTCCAACCTTTCGGTTAACAGCTGATCGCGCTAGCAAATTGCGCCACGGAGACAGTCGTGCTCCTCTCTCACCACCATAAGAACATATCTTCAAAGTTATCAGCCCACAGAAAAAAAGCGCCGCACCACCACCGGGTGGGCTCGAACCTCCAACCATTCGGTTAACAGCCGATTGCGCTAGCCAATTGCGCCACGGAGACAGTCCTGCTCCACACTCACCACCATCAGAACATATTTTCAAAGCTATCAGCCCGAAATAAAAAAAAGCAACTCACCACTCCCGGGAGGGCTCGAACCTCCAACCTTTCGGTTAACAGCCGATCGCGCTAGCCAATTGCGCCACGGAGACAGTCGTGCTGCACTCTCAGCACCATCAGAACATATCTTCAAAGCTATCAGCCCAAAGACAAAAAAGCGCCGCACCACCACCGGGTGGGCTCGTACATCCAACCTTTCTATTAACAGCCGATCGCGCTAGCAAATTGCACCACGGAAACAGTCCTGCTCCACTCTCACCACCATCAGAACATTTCTTCAAAGATATCAGCTCAAAGAAAAAAAGCAACACACCAACACCGGATGGGCTCGTACCTCCAACCTTTCAGTTAACAGCCGATCGAATAGCCAATTGTGCCACGGAGACAGTCATGCTCCACTATCACCACCATCAGAACATATTTTCAAAGCTATCAGCCGAAAGAAAAAAAAGCGCCGCACCACCACCGGGTGGGCTCGTACCTCCAACCTTTCGGTTAACAGCCGACCGCGCTAGCTAATTGCGCCACGGAGACAGTCCTGCTCCTCTCTCACCACCTAAAGAACATATCTTCAAAGCTATCAGCCCAAAGAATAAAAAGCAACACACCACTCCAGGGAGGGCTCGAACCTCCAACCTTTCAGTTAACAGCCGATCGCATAGCCGATTGCGGCACGTAGACAGTCGTGCTTCACTTTCACCACCGTCAGAAGATTTCTTCAAAGCTATCAGTCCAAAAAAAAGCGCCGCACCTCCACCGGGTGGGCTCGTACCTCCAAACTTTCGGTTAACAGCCGATCGCGCCAGCCAATTGTGCCACGGAGACAGTCCTGCTCCACACTCACGACCATCAGAACATATTTTCAAAGCTATCAGCCCAAAATAAAAAAAGCAACTCACCACTCCCGGGAGGGCTCGAACCTCCAACCTTTCGGTTAACAGCCGATCGCGCTAGCCAATTGCGCCACGGAGACAGTCGTGCTCCATTCTCACCACCATCAGAACATATCTTCAAAGCTATCAGCCCAAAGAAAAAAAAGCACCGCACCACCAACGGGTGGGCTCGTACATCCAACCTTTCTGTTAACAGCCGATCGCGCTAGCCAATTGCGCCACGGTGACAGTCCTGCTCCACTCTCACCACCATCAGAACATTTCTTCAAAGCTATCAGCTCAAAGAAAAAAAAGCAACACAACACCACCGGATGGGCTCGTACCTCCAACCTTTCAGTTAACAGCCGATCGAATAGCCAATTTCGCCACGGAGACAGTCGTGCTCCACTCTCATCACCATCAGAACATATTTTCAAAGCTAACAGCTCAAAGAAAAAAAAGCACCGCACCACCACCGGGTGGGCTCGTACCTCCAACCTTTCGGTTAACAGCTGATCGCGCTAGCTAATTGCGCCACGGAGACAGTCCTGCTCCACTCTCACCACCATCAAAACACATCTTCAAAGCTATCAGCCCAAAGAATAAAAAGCAGTACACCACTCCCGGGAGGGCTCGAACCTCCAACCTTTCAGTTAACAGCCGATCGCATAGCCGATTGCGGCACGGAGACAGTCGTGCTTCACTTTCACCACCGTCAGAAGATTTCTTCAAAGCTATCAGCCCAAAGAAAAAAAAAGCGCCGCACCACCACCGGGTCGGCTCACACCTCCAACCTTTCGGTTAACAGCCGTTCGCGCTAGCCAATTGCGCCACGGAGATAGTCCTGCTCCACACTCACCACCATCAGAACATATCTTCAAAGCTACCAGCCCAAAGACAAAAAAGCACCGCACCACCACCGGTTGGGCTCGTACCTCAGACCTTTCAGTTAACAGCCGATCGAATAGCCAATTGCGCCACGGAGACAGTCGTGCTCCACTATCACCACCATCAGAACATTTTCAAAACTATCAGCCCAAAGAAAAAAAAGCGCCGCACCACCACCGGGTTGGCTCGTACCTCCAACTTTTCGGTTAACAGCCGATCGCGCTAGCTAATTGCGCCACGGAGACAGTCCTGCTCCACTCTCACCACCTACAGAACATATCTTCAAAGCTATCAGCCCAAAGAATAAAAAGCAACACACCACTCCCGGGAGGGCTCGAACCTCCAACCTTTCAGTTAACAGCCGATCGCATAGCCGATTGCGGCACGGAGACAGTCGTGCTTCACTTTCACCACCGTAAGAAGATTTCTTCAGAGCTATCAGCCCAAAGAAAAAAAAGCGCCGCACCACCACCGGGTCGGCTCGTACCTCCAACCTTTCGGTTAACAGCCGATTGCGCTAGCCAATTGCGCCACGGAGACAGTCGTGCTCCATTCTCACCACCATCAGAACATATCTTCAAAGCTATCAGCCCAAAGAAAAGAAAGCGCCACACCACCACCGGGTGTGCTCGTACCTCCAACGTTTCGATTAAAAGCCGATTACGCTAGCCAATTGCGCCACGGAGACAGTCGTGCTCTACTCTCACCACCATCAGAACATATCTTCAAAGCTATCCGCCAAAAGAAAAAAAAGCGCCGCAACACCACCGGGTGGGCTCGTACCTCCAACATTTCGGTTAACAGCCGATCGCGCTAGCCTATTGCGCCACGGAGACAGTCCTTCTCTACACTCACCACCATCAGAACATATTTTCAAAGCTATCAGCCCAAAGAAAAAAAAAGCAACAAACCACTCCCGGGAGGGCTCCAACCTCCAACCTTTCAGTTAACAGCCGATCGCATAGCCAATTGCGCCACGAAGACAGTCGTGATCCACTCTCACCACCGTCAGAAGATTTCTTCAGAGCTATCAGCCCAAAGGAAAAAAAGCGCCGCACCACCACCGGGTGGGCTCGAACCTCCTACCTCTTGGTTAACAGCCGATCGCGCTAGCCAATCCCACCACGAAGACAGTCGTGCTCCACTCTCACCACCATCAGAGCATATCTTCAAAGCTATCAGTCCAAAGAAAAGAAATCGCCGCACCTCCAACGGGTGGGCTCGTACCTGCAACCTCTCGGTTAACAGCCGATCGCGGTAGCCAATTGCGTCACGGAGACAGTCCTGCTCTACACTCACCACCATCAGAACATATTTTCAAAGCTATCAGCCCAAAAAAAAAAGCAACAAACCACTCCCGGGAGGGCTCCAACCTCCAACCTTTCAGTTAACAGCCGATCGCATAGCCGATTGCGGCACGGAGACAGTCGTGCTTCACTTTCACCACCGTAAGAAGATTTCTTCAGAGCTATCAGCCCAAAGAAAAAAAAGCGCCGCACCACCACCGGATCGGCTCGTACCTCCAACCTTTCGGTTAACAGCCGATTGCGCTAGCCAATTGCGCCACAGAGACAGTCGTGCTCCACTCTCACCACCATCAGAACATATCTTGAAAGCTATCCGCCAAAAGAAAAAAAAGCGCCGCAACACCACCGGGTGGGCTCGTACCTCCAACATTTCGGTTAACAGCCGATCGCGCTAGCCTATTGCGCCACGGACACCGTCCTTCTCTACACTCACCACCATCAGAACATATTTTCAAAGCTATCAGCCCAAAGAAAAAAAAAGCAACAAACCACTCCCGGGAGGGCTCCAACCTCCAACCTTTCAGTTAACAGCCGATCGCATAGCCAATTGCGCCACGAAGACAGTCGTGATCCACTCTCACCACCGTCAGAAGATTTCTTCAAAGCTATCAGCCCAAAGGAAAAAAAGCGCCGCACCACCACCGGGTGGGCTCGAACCTCCTACCTCTTGGTTAACAGCCGATCGCGCTAGCCAATCCCACCACGAAGACAATCGTGCTCCACTCTCACCACCATCAGAACATATCTTCAAAGCTATCAGTCCAAAGAAAAGAAAGCGCCGCACCTCCACCGGGTGGGCTCGAACCTCCAACCTTTCGGTTAACAGCCGATCGCATAGCCAATTGCGCCACGCAGACAGTCGTGCTCCACTCTCACCACCATCAGAACATTTCTTCAGAGCTATCAGCCCAAAGTAAAAAAAGCGCTGTACCACCACCGGGTGCGCTCGTACCTCCAACCTTTCGGTTAACAGCCGATCGCGCTAGCAAATTGCGCCACGGAGACAGTCGTGCTCCTCTCTCACCACCATAAGAACATATCTTCAAAGTTATCAGCCCACAGAAAAAAAGCGCCGCACCACCACCGGGTGGGCTCGAACCTCCAACCATTCGGTTAACAGCCGATCGCGCTAGCCAATTGCGCCACGGAGACAGTCCTGCTCCACACTCACCACCATCAGAACATATTTTCAAAGCTATCAGCTCGAAATAAAAAAAAGCAACTCACCACTCCCGGGAGGGCTCGAACCTCCAACCTTTCGGTTAACAGCCGATCGCGCTAGCCAATTTCGCCACAGAGACAGTCGTGCTGCACTCTCAGCACCATCAGAACATATCTTCAAAGCTATCAGCCCAAAGACAAAAAAGCGCCGCACCACCACCGGGTGGGCTCGTACATCCAACCTTTCTATTAACAGCCGATCGCGCTAGCAAATTGCACCACGGAAACAGTCCTGCTCCACTCTCACCACCATCAGAACATTTCTTCAAAGATATCAGCTCAAAGAAAAAAAGCAACACACCAACACCGGATGGGCTCGTACCTCCAACCTTTCAGTTAACAGCCGATCGAATAGCCAATTGCGCCACGGAGACAGTCATGCTCCACTATCACCACCATCAGAACATATTTTCAAAGCTATCAGCCGAAAGAAAAAAAAGCGCCGCACCACCACCGGGTGGGCTCGTACCTCCAACCTTTCGGTTAACAGCCAACCGCGCTAGCTAATTGCACCACGGAGACAGTCCTGCTCCACTCTCACCACCTAAAAACATATCTTCAAAGCTATCAGCCCAAAGAATAAAAAGCAACACACCACTCCAGGGAGGGCTCGAACCTCCAACCTTTCAGTTAACAGCCGATCGCATAGCCGATTGCGGCACGTGGACAGTCGTGCTTCACTTTCACCACCGTCAGAAGATTTCTTCAAAGCTATCAGTCCAAAAAAAAGCGCCGCACCTCCACCGGGTGGGCTCGTACCTCCAAACTTTCGGTTAACAGCCGATCGCGCTAGCCAATTGTGCCACGGAGACAGTCCTGCTCCACACTCACGACCATCAGAACATATTTTCAAAGCTATCAGCCCAAAATAAAAAAAGCAACTCACCACTCCCGGGAGGGCTCGAACCTCCAACCTTTCGGTTAACAGCCGATCGCGCTAGCCAATTGCGCCACGGAGACAGTCGTGCTCCATTCTCACCACCATCAGAACATATCTTCAAAGCTATCAGCCCAAAGAAAAAAAAGCACCGCACCACCAACGAGTGGGCTCGTACATCCAACCTTTCTGTTAACAGCCGATCGCGCTAGCCAATTGCGCCACGGTGACAGTCCTGCTCCACTCTCACCACCATCAGAACATTTCTTCAAAGCTATCAGCTCAAAGAAAAAAAAGCAACACAACACCACCGGATGGGCTCGTACCTCCAACCTTTCAGTTAACAGCCGATCGAATAGCCAATTTCGCCACGGAGACAGTCGTGCTCCACTCTCATCACCATCAGAACATATTTTCAAAGCTAACAGCCCAAAGAAAAAAAAGCACCGCACCACCACCGGGTGGGCTCGTACCTCCAACCTTTCGGTTAACAGCCGATCGCGCTAGCTAATTGCGCCACGGAGACAGTCCTGCTCCACTCTCACCACCATCAAAACACATCTTCAAAGCTATCAGCCCAAAGAATAAAAAGCAACACACCACTCCCGGGAGGGCTCGAACCTCCAACCTTTCAGTTAACAGCCGATCGCATACCCGATTGCGGCACGGAGACAGTCGTGCTTCACTTTCACCACCGTCAGAAGATTTCTTCAGAGCTATGAGCCCACAGAAAAAAAAAGCGCCGCACCACCACCGGGTCGGCTCACACCTCCAACCTTTCGGTTAACAGCCGATCGCGCTAGCCAATTGCGCCACGGAGATAGTCCTGCTCCACACTCACCACCATCAGAACATATCTTCAAAGCTGCCAGCCCAAAGACAAAAAAGCACCGCACCACCACCGGATGGGCTCGTACCTCAGACCTTTCAGTTAACAGCCGATCGAATAGCCAATTGCGCCACGGAGACAGTCGTGCTCCACTATCACCACCATCAGAACATTTTCAAAACTATCAGCCCAAAGAAAAAAAAGCGCCGCACCACCACCGGGTTGGCTCGTACCTCCAACTTTTCGGTTAACAGCCGATCGCGCTAGCTAATTGCGCCACGGAGACAGTCCTGCTCCACTCTCACCACCTACAGAACATATCTTCAAAGCTATCAGCCCAAAGAATAAAAAGCAACACACCACTCCCGGGAGGGCTCGAACCTCCAACCTTTCAGTTAACAGCCGATCGCATAGCCGATTGCGGCACGGAGACAGTCGTGCTTCACTTTCACCACCGTAAGAAGATTTCTTCAGAGCTATCAGCCCAAAGAAAAAAAAGCGCCGCACCACCACCGGGTCGGCTCGTACCTCCAACCTTTCGGTTAACAGCCGATTGCGCTAGCCAATTGCGCCACGGAGACAGTCGTGCTCCACTCTCACCACCATCAGAACATATCTTCAAAGCTATCAGCCCAAAGAAAAGAAAGCGCCACACCACCACCGGGTGTGCTCGTACCTCCAACGTTTCGATTAAAAGCCGATTACGCTAGCCAATTGCGCCACGGAGACAGTCGTGCTCTACTCTCACCACCATCAGAACATATCTTCAAAGCTATCCGCCAAAAGAAAAAAAAGCGCCGCAACACCACCGGGTGGGCTCGTACCTCCAACATTTCGGTTAACAGCCGATCGCAATAGCCTATTGCGCCACGGAGACAGACCTTCTCTACACTCACCACCATCAGAACATATTTTCAAAGCTATCAGCCCAAAGAAAAAAAAGCAACAAACTACTCCCGGGAGGGCTCCAATCTACAACCTTTCAGTTAACAGCCGATCGCATAGCCAATTGCGCCACGAAGACAGTCGTGATCCACTCTCACCACCGTCAGAAGATTTCTTCAGAGCTATCAGCCCAAAGGAAAAAAAGCGCCGCACCACCACCGGGTGGGCTCGAACCTCCTACCTCTTGGTTAACAGCCGATCGCGCTAGCCAATCCCACAACGAAGACAGTCGTGCTCCACTCTCACCACCATCAGAGCATATCTTCAAAGCTATCAGTCCAAAGAAAAGAAAGCGCCGCACCTCCAACGGGTGGGCTCGTACCTGCAACCTCTCGGTTAACAGCCGATCGCGGTAGCCAATTGCGTCACGGAGAAAGTCCTGCTCTACACTCACCACCATCAGAACATATTTTCAAAGCTATCAGCCCAAAGAAAAAAAAGCAACAAACCACTCCCGGGAGGGCTCCAACCTCCAACCTTTCAGTTAACAGCCGATCGCATAGCCGATTGCGGCACGGAGACAGTCGTGCTTCACTTTCACCACCGTAAGAAGATTTCTTCAGAGCTATCAGCCCAAAGAAAAAAAAGCGCCGCACCACCACCGGATCGGCTCGTACCTCCAACCTTTCGGTTAACAGCCGATTGCGCTAGCCAATTGCGCCACAGAGACAGTCGTGCTCTTCTCTCACCACCATCAGAACATATCTTGAAAGCTATCCGCCAAAAGAAAAAAAAGCGCCGCAACACCACCGGGTGGGCTCGTACCTCCAACATTTCGGTTAACAGCCGATCGCGCTAGCCTATTGCGCCACGGAGACCGTCCTTCTCTACACTCACCACCATCAGAACATATTTTCAAAGCTATCAGCCCAAAGAAAAAAAAAGCAACAAACCACTCCCGGGAGGGCTCCAACCTCCAACCTTTCAGTTAACAGCCGATCGCATAGCCAATTGCGCCACGAAGACAGTCGTGATCCACTCTCACCACCATCAGAAGATTTCTTCAAAGCTATCAGCCCAAAGGAAAAAAAGCGCCGCACCACCACCGGGTGGGCTCGAACCTCCTACCTCTTGGTTAACAGCCGATCGCGCTAGCCAATCCCACCACGAAGACAGTCGTGCTCCACTCTCACCACCATCAGAACATATCTTCAAAGCTATCAGTCCAAACAAAAGAAACCGCCGCACCTCCACCGGGTGGGCTCGTACCTGCAACCTTTCGGTTAACAGCCGATCGCGGTAGCCAATTGCGTCACGGAGACAGTCCTGCTCTACACTCACCACCATCAGAACATATTTTCAAAGCTATCAGCCCAAAGAAAAAAAAAGCAACAAACCACTCCCGGGAGGGCTCCAACCTCCAACCTTTCAGTTAACAGCCGATCGCATAGCCAATTGCGCCACGAAGACAGTCGTGATCCACTCTCACCACCGTCAGAAGATTTCTTCAGAGCTATCAGCCCAAAGGAAAAAAAGCGCCGCACCACTACCGGGTGGGCTCGAACCTCCAACCTCTCGGTTAACAGCCGATCGCGCTAGCCTATCGCGCCATGAAGACAGTCGTGCTCCACTCTCACCACCATGAGAACATATCTTCAAAGCTATCAGTCCGAAGAAAAGAAAGCGCCGCACCTCCACCGGGTGGGCTCGTACCTCCAACCTTTCGGTTAACAGCCGATCGCGCTAGCCAATTGCGTCACGGAGACAGTCCTGCTTCACACTCACCACCATCAGAACATATTTTCAAAGCTATCAGCCCAAAGAAAAAAAAGCAACAAACCACTCCCGGGAGGGCTCCAACCTCCAACCTTTCAGTTAACAGCCGATCGCGGTAGCCAATTGCGCCACGGAGACAGTCCTGCTCCACTCTCACCACTATCAGAACATATCTTCGAAGCTATCAGCCCAAAGAAAAAAAAAGCAACACACCACTCCCGGGAGGGCTCGAACATCCAACCTATCGGTTAACAGCCGATCGCTTAAGCCAATTGCGCCACGGAGACAGTCGTTCTCAACTCTCACCACCATCAGAACATATCTTCAAAGCTATCAGCCCAAAGAAAAAAAAGTGCCGCACCTCCACCGGTTGGGCTCGTACCTCCAACCTTTCGGTTAACAGCCGATCGCGGTAGCCAATTCCGCCACGGAGACAGTCCTGCTCCACTCTCACCACAATCAGAACATATCTTCAAAGCTATCAGCCCAAAGAAAAAAAGCTACACACCACTCCCGGGAGGGCTCGAATATCCAACCTTTCAGTTACCAGCCGATTGAATAGCCAATTGCGCCACAGAGGTAGTCGTGCTCCACTCTCACCACCATCAGAACATATCTCTAAAGCTATCAGCCCAAAGAAAAAAAGCGCCACACCACCACCAGGTGGGCTCGTCCTTCCAACCTTTCGTTTAACAGTCAATCGCGCCAACCAATTGCGCCACGGAGACAGTCGTGCTCCACTCTCACCACCATCAGAGCATTTCTTCAAAGTTAGCAGCCCAAAGAAATAAAAGCACCGCACCACCACTGCGTGGGCTCGAACCTCCAAACTTTCAGTTAACAGCCGATCGCGCTAGCCAATTGCGCCACGGAGACAGCCGTGCTCCACTCTCGCCACCGTCAGTACATATCTTCAAAGCTATCAGCCCAAAGAAAAAAAAGCGCCGCACCACCACCGGTGGGCTCGTACCTCCACCCCTTCGGTTAACAGCCGATCGCGCTAACTAATTGCGCCACGGAGACAGTCCTGCTCCACTCTCACCTCCATCAGAAGATATCTTCAAAGCTATCAGTCTAAAGAAAAAAAAGCAAAACACCACTCCCGGGAGGGTTCGAACCTCTAACCTTTCGGTTAACAGCCGATCGCATAGCCAATTGCGCCACGCAGACAGTCGTGCTCCACTCTCACCACCGTCAGAACATTTCTTCAGAGCTATCAGCCCAAAGTAAAAAAAGCGCTGCACCACCACCGGGTGCGCTCGTACCTCCAACCTTTCGGTTAACAGCCGATCGCGCTAGCAAACTGCGCCACGGAGACAGTCGTGCTCCTCTCTCACCACCATAAGAACATATCTTCAAAGTTATCAGCCCACAGAAAAAAAAGCGCCGCACCACCACCGGGTGGGCTCGAACCTCCAACCTTTTGGTTAACAGCCGATCGCGCTAGCCAATTGCGCCACGGAGACAGTCCTGCTCCACACTCACCTCCATCAGAACATATTTTCAAAGCTATCAGCCCAAAATAAAAAAAGCAACTCACCACTCCCGGGAGGGCTCGAACCTCCAACCTTTCGGTTAACAGCCGATTGCGCTAGCCAATTGCGCCATGGAGACAGTCGTGCTCCACTCTCAGCACCATCAGAACATATCTTCAAAGCTATCAGCCCAAAGACAAAAAAGCGCCACACCACCACCGGGTGGGCTCGTCCATCCAACCTTTCTATTAACAGCCGATCGCGCTAGCCAATTGCGCCACGGTGACAGTCCTGCTCCACTCTCACCACCATCAGAACATTTATTCAAAGCTATCAGCTCAAAGAAAAAAAAGCAACACAACACTACCGGATGGGCTCGTACCTCCAACCTTTCAGTTAACAGCCGATCGAATAGCCAATTTCGCCACGGAGACTGTCGGGCTCCACTCTCATCACCATCAGAACATATTTTCAAAGCTATCAGCCCAAAGAAAAAAAAGCGCCGCACCACCACCAGGTGGGCTCGTACCTCCAACCTTTCGGTTAACAGCCGATCGCGCTAGCTAATTGCGCCACGGAGACAGTCCTGCTCCACTCTCACCACCATCAGAACATATCTTCAAAGCTATCAGCCCAAAGACAAAAAAGCACCGCACCACCACCGGGTGGGCTCGTACATCCAACCTTTCTGTTAACAGCCGATCGCGCTAGCCAATTGCGCCACGGAGACAGTCCTGCTCCACTCTCACCACCATCAGAATATTTCTTCAAAGATATCAGCTCAAAGAAAAAAAAGCAACACACCAACACCGGATGGGCTCGTACCTCCAACCTTTCAGTTAACAGCCGATCGCATAGCCGATTGCGGCACGGAGACAGTCGTGCTCCACTCTCACCACCGTCAGAACATTTCTTCAGAGCTATCAGCCCAAAGTAAAAAAAGCGCTGCACCACCACCGGGTGCGCTCGTACCTCCAACCTTTTGGTTAACAGCCGATCGCGCTAGCAAACTGCGCCACGGAGACAGTCGTGCTCCTCTCTCACCACCATAAGAACATATCTTCAAAGTTATCAGCCCACAGAAAAAAAAGCGCCGCACCACCACCGGGTGGGCTCGAACCTCCAAGCTTTTGGTTAACAGCCGATCGCGCTAGCCAATTGCGCCACGGAGACAGTCCTGCTCCACACTCACCTCCATCAGAACATATTTTCAAAGCTATCAGCCCAAAATAAAAAAAGCAACTCACCACTCCCGGGAGGGCTCGAACCTCCAACCTTTCGGTTAACAGCCGATTGCGCTAGCCAATTGCGCCATGGAGACAGTCGTGCTCCACTCTCAGCACCATCAGAACATATCTTCAAAGCTATCAGCCCAAAGACAAAAAAGCGCCACACCACCACCGGGTGGGCTCGTCCATCCAACCTTTCTATTAACAGCCGATCGCGCTAGCCAATTGCGCCACGGTGACAGTCCTGCTCCACTCTCACCACCATCAGAACGTTTATTCAAAGCTATCAGCTCAAAGAAAAAAAAGCAACACAACACTACCGGATGGGCTCGTACCTCCAACCTTTCAGTTAACAGCCGATCGAATAGCCAATTTCGCCACGGAGACAGTCGGGCTCCACTCTCATCACCATCAGAACATATTTTCAAAGCTATCAGCCCAAAGAAAAAAAAGCGCCGCACCACCACCAGGTGGGCTCGTACCTCCAACCTTTCGGTTAACAGCCGATCGCGCTAGCTAATTGCGCCACGGAGACAGTCCTGCTCCACTCTCACCACCATCAGAACATATCTTCAAAGCTATCAGCCCAAAGACAAAAAAGCACCGCACCACCACCGGGTGGGCTCGTACATCCAACCTTTCTGTTAACAGCCGATCGCGCTAGCCAATTGCGCCACGGAGACAGTCCTGCTCCACTCTGACCACCATCAGAATATTTCTTCAAAGATATCAGCTCAAAGAAAAAAAAGCAACACACCAACACCGGATGGGCTCGTACCTCCAACCTTTCAGTTAACAGCCGATCGCATAGCCGATTGCGGCACGGAGACAGTCGTGCTTCACTTTCACCACCGTCAGAAGATTTCTTCACAGCTATCAGCCCAAAGAAAAAAAAGCGCCGCACCACCACCGGGTCGGCTCGTACCTCCAACCTTTCGGTTAACAGCTGATTGCGCTAGCCAATTGCGCTACGGAGACAGTCATGCTATACTCTCACCACCATCAGAACATATCTTCAAAGCTATCAGCCCAAAGAAAAGAAAGCGCCGCACCACCACCGGGTGTGCTCGTACCTCCAACGTTTCGATTAAAAGCCGATTACGCTAGCCAATTGCGCCACGGAGACAGTCGTGCTCTACTCTCACCACCATCAGAACATATTTTCAAAGCTATCAGCCCAAAGAAAAAAAAAGCAACAAACCACTCCCGGGAGGGCTCCAACCTCCAACCTTTCAGTTAACAGCCGATCGCATAGCCAATTGCGCCACGAAGACAGTCGTGATCCACTCTCACCACCGTCAGAAGATTTCTTCAGAGCTATCAGCCCAAAGGAAAAAAAGCGCGGCACCACCACCGGGTGGGCTCGAACCTCCTACCTCTCGGTTAACAGCCGATCGCGCTAGCCAATCGCACCACGAAGACAGTCGTGCTCCACTCTCACCACCATCAGAACTTATCTTCAAAGCTATCAGTCCAAAGAACAGAAAGCGCCGCACCTCCACCGGGTGGGCTCGTACCTCCAACCTTTCGGTTAACAGCCGATCGCGGTAGGCAATTGCGCCACGGAGACAGTCCTGCTCCACTCTCACCACTATCAGAACATATCTTCGAAGCTATCAGCCCAAAGAAAAAAAGCAACACACCACTCCCGGGAGGGCTCGAACATCCAACCTTTCGGTTAACAGCCGATCGCTCTAGCCAATTGCGCCACGGAGACAGTCGTTCTCCACTCTCACCACCATCACAACATATCTTCAAAGCTATCAGCCCAAAGAAAAAAAAGCGCCGCACCTCCACCAGGTGGGCTCGTACCTCCAACCTTTCGGTTAACAGCCGATCGTGGTAGCCAATTGCGCCACGGAGACAGTCCTGCTCCACTCTCACCACGATCAGAACATATCTTCAAAGCTATCAGCCCAAAGAAAAAAAGCAACACACCACTCCCGGGAGGGCTCGAATACCCAACCTTTCAGTTAACAGCCGATCGAATAGCCAATTGCGCCACGGAGGTAGTCGTGCTCTACTCTCACCACCATCAGAACATATCTTTAAAGCTATCAGCCCAAAGAAAAAAAAGCGCCACACCACCACCAGGTGGGCTCGTCCTTCCAACCTTTCGGTTAACAGCCAATCGCACCAGCCAATTGCGCCTCGGAGACAGTCGTGCTCCACTCTCACCACCATCAGAAAATTTCTTCAAAGTTATCAGCCCAAAGAAATAAAAGCAACGCACCACCACCGCGTGGGCTCGTACCTCCACCCCTTCGGTACAGCCGATCGCGCTAACCAATTGCACCACGGAGACATTCCTGCTCCACTCTCACCACCATCAGAACATAACTTCAAAGCTATCAGCCCTAAGAAAAAAAAGCAACACCCTACTCCCGGGAAGGCTCGAACCTCCAACCCTTCAGCTAACAGCCGATCGCATAGCCAATTGCGCCACGGAGACAGTCGTGCTCCACTCTTACCACCATCAGAACATATCTTCAAAGCTATCAGCCCAAAGAAAAAAAAGCGCCGCACCACCACCGGGTGGGCTCGTACCTCCAACCTTTCGATTAAAAGCAGATCGCGCTAGCCAAATGCGCCACGAAGACGGTCCTGCTCCACTCTCACCACCATCAGAACATATCTTCAAAGCTATCAGTCCAAAGAAAAAAAAGCAACACACAACTCCAGGGAGGGCTCGAACCTCCAACCTTTCGGTTAACAGCCGATCGCATAGCCAACTGCGCCACGGAGACAGTCGTGCTCCACTCTCACCACCGTCAGAACATTTCTTCAGAGCTATCAGCCCAAAGTAAAAAAAGCGCCGCACCACCACCGGGTGCGCTAGTACCTCCAACCTTTCGGTTAACAGCCGATCGCGCTAGCAAATTGCGTCAGGGAGACAGTCCTGCTTCACACTCACCACCATCAGAACATATTTTCAAAGCTATCAGCCCAAAGAAAAAAAAGCAACAAACCACTCCCGGGAGGGCTCCAACCTCCAACCTTTCAGTTAACAGCCGATCGCATAGCCAATTGCGGCACGAAGACAGGTGTGCTCCACTCTCACCACCGTCTGAAGATTTCTTCAGAGCTATCAGCCCAAAGGAAAAAAAGCGCCGCACCACCACCGGGTGGGCTCGAACCTCCACCCCTTCGGTTGACAGCCGATCGCGCTAACCAATTGCGCCACGGAGACAGTCCTGCTCCACTCTCACCACCATCAGAACATAACTTCAAAGCTATCAGCCCTAAGAAAAAAAAGCAACACACTACTCCCGGGAAGGCTCGAACCTCCAACCCTTCAGCTAACAGCCGATCGCATAGCCAATTGCGCCACGGAGACAGTCGTGCTCCACTCTTACCACCATCAGAACATATCTTCAAAGCTATAAGCCCAAAGAAAAAAAAGCGCCGCACCACCACCGGGTGGGCTCGAACCTCCAACCTTTCGGTTAACAGCCGATCGCATAGCCAATTGCGCCACGGAGACAGTCGTGCTCCACTCTCACCACCGTCAGAACATTTCTTCAGAGCTATCAGCCCAAAGTAAAAAAAGCGCCGCACCACCACCGGGTGCGCTCGTACCTCCAACGTTTCGGTTAACAGCCGATCGCGCTAGCAAATTGCGCCACGGAGACAGTCGTGCTCCTCTCTCACCACCATAAGAACATATCTTCAAAGTTATCAGCCCAAAGATAAAAAAGCGCCGCACCACCACCGGGTGGGCTCGAACCTCCAACCTTTCGGTTAACAGCCGATCGCGCTAGCCAATTGCGCCACGGAGACAGTCCTGCTCCACTCTCACCACCATCAGAACATATCTTCAAAGCTATCAGCCCAAAAAAAGCAACACACCACTCCCGGGAGGGCGCGAACCTCCAACCTTTCAGATAACAGCCGATCGCATAGCCAATTACGCCATGGAGACAGTCGTGCTCCACTCTCACCACCGCCAGAACATTTCTTCAGAGCTATCAGCCCAAAGGAAAAAAATCGCCGCACCACCACCGGGTGGGCTCGAACCTCGAACCTCTCGGTTAACAGCCGATCGCGCTAGCCAATTGCGCCACGGAGACAGTCGTGCTTCACTCTCACCACCATCAGAACATATCTTCAAAGCTATCAGTCCAAAGAACAGAAAGCGCCGCACCTCCACCGGTTAGGCTCGTACCTCCAACCTTTCGGTTAACAGCCGATCGCGGTAGCCAATTGCGCAACGGAGACAGTCCTGCTCCACTCTCACCACTATCAGAACATATCTTCGAAGCTATCAGCCCAAAGAAAAAAAGCAACACACCACTCCCGGGAGGGCTCGAACATCCAACCTTACGATTAACAGCCGATCGCGCTAGCCAATTGCACCACGGAGACAGTCGTTCTCCACTCTCACCACCATCTGAACATATCTTCAAAGCTATCAGCCCAAAGAAAAATAGCGCCGCACCTCCATGGGGTGGGCTCGTACCTCCAACCTTTCGGTTAACAGCCGATCGTGGTAGCCAAATGCGCCACGGTGACAGTCCTGCTCCACTCTCACCACTATCAGAACATATCTTCAAAGCTATCAGCCCAAAGAAAAAAAAGCGCCGCACCACCACCGGGTGTGCTCGAACCTCCAACTTTTCGGTTAACAGCCGATCACGCTAGCCAATTGCGCCACGGAGACAGTCGTGCTCCACTCTCACCACCATCAGAACATATCTTTAAAGCTATCAGCCCAAAGAAAAAAAAGCGCCACACCACCACCAGGTGGGCTCGTCCTTCCAAACTTTCGGTTAACAGCCAATCGCGCCAGCAAATTGCGCCTCGGAGACAGTCGTGCTCCACTCTCACCACCATCAGAAAATTTCTTCAAAGTTATCAGCCCAAAGAAATAAAAGCACCGCACCACCACCGCGTGGGCTCGTACCTCCACCCCTTCGGTTGACAGCCGATTGCGCTAACCAATTGCGCCACGGAGACAGTCCTGCTCCACTCTCACCACCATCAGAACATAACTTCAAAGCTATCAGCCCTAAGAAAAAAAAGCAACACACTACTCCCGGGAAGGCTCGAACCTCCAACCCTTCAGCTAACAGCCAATCGCATAGCCAATTGCGCCACGGAGACAGTCGTGCTCCACTCTTACCACCATCAGAACATATCTTCAAAGCTATAAGCCCAAAGAAAAAAAAGCGCCGCACCACCACCGGGTGGGCTCGTACCTCCAACCTTTCGATTAAAAGCAGATCGCGCTAGCCAATTGCGCCACGAAGACGGTCCTGCTCCACTCTCACCACCATCAGAACATATCTTCAAAGCTATCAGTCCAAAGAAAAAAAAGCAACACACAACTCCCGGGAGGGCTCGAACCTCCAACCTTTCGGTTAACAGCCGATCGCATAGCCAATTGCGCCATGGAGACAGTCGTGCTCCACTCTCACCACCGTCAGAACATTTCTTCAGAGCTATCAGCCCAAAGTAAAAAAAGCGCCGCACCACCACCGGGTGCGCTCGTACCTCCAACCTTTCGGTTAACAGCCGATCGCGCTAGCAAATTGCGCCATGGAGACAGTCGTGCTCCTCTCTCACCACCATAAGAACATATCTTCAAAGTTATCAGCCCAAAGATAAAAAAGCGCCGCACCACCACCGGGTGGGCTCGAACCTCCAACCTTTCGGTTAACAGCCGATCGCGCTAGCCAATTGCGCCACGGAGACAGTCCTGCTCCACTCTCACCACCATCAGAATATATCTTCAAAGCTATCAGCCCAAAAAAAGCAACACACCACTCCCGAGAGGGCGCGAACCTCCAACCTTTCAGGTAACAGCCGATCGCATAGCCAATCACGCCATGGAGACAGTCGTGCTCCACTCTCACCACCGCCAGAACATTTCTTCAGAGCTATCAGCCCAAAGGAAAAAAATCGCCGCACCACCACCGGGTGGGCTCGAACCTCGAACCTCTCGGTTAACAGCCGATCGCGCTAGCCAAGTGCGCCACGGAGACAGTCGTGCTTCACTCTCACCACCATCAGAACATATCTTCAAAGCTCTCAGTCCAAAGAACAGAAAGCGCCGCACCTCCACCGGGTGGGCTCGTACCTCCAACCTTTCGGTTAACAGCCGATCGCGGTAGCCAATTGCGCAACAGAGACAGTCCTGCTCCACTCTCACCACTATCAGAACATATCTTCGAAGCTATCAGCCCAAAGAAAAAAAGCAACACACCACTCCCGGGAGGGCTCGAACATCCAACCTTTCGGTTAACAGCCGATCGCTCTAGCCAATTGCGCCACGGAGACAGTCGTTCTCCACTCTCACCACCATCAGAACATATCTTCAAAGCTATCAGCCCAAAGAAAAAAAAGCGCCGCACCTCCACCGGGTGGGCTCGTACCTCCAACCTTTCGGTTAACAGCCGATCGTGGTAGCCAATTGCGCCACGGAGACAGTCCTGCTCCACTCTCACCACGATCAGAACATATCTTCAAAGCTATCAGCCCAAAGAAAAAAAGCAACACAGCACTCCCGGGAGGGCTCGAATACCCAACCTTTCAGTTAACAGCCGATCGAATAGCCAATTGCGCCACGGAGGTAGTCGTGCTCCACTCTCACCACCATCAGAACATATCTTTAAAGCTATCAGCCCAAAGAAAAAAAAAGCGCCACACCACCACCAGGTGGGCTCGTCCTTCCAACCTTTCGGTTAACAGCCAATCGCACCAGCCAATTGCGCCTCGGAGACAGTCGTGCTCCACTCTCACCACCATCAGAAAATTTCTTCAAAGTTATCAGCCCAAAGAAATAAAAGCACCGCACCACCACCGCGTGGGCTCGTACCTCCACCCCTTCGGTTGACAGCCGATCGCGCTAACCAATTGCGCCACGGAGACAGTCCTGCTCCACTCTCACCATCATCAGAACATAACTTCAAAGCTATCAGCCCTAAGAAAAAAAAGCAACACACAACTCCCGGGAGGGCTCGAACCTCCAACCTTTCGGTTAACAGCCGATCGCATAGCCAATTGCGCCACGGAGACAGTCGTGCTCCACACTCACCACCGTCAGAACATTTCTTCAGAGCTATCAGCCCAAAGTAAAAAAAGCGCCGCACCACCACCGGGTGCGCTCGTACCTCCAACCTTTCGGTTAACAGCCGATCGCGCTAGCAAATTGCGTCAGGGAGACAGTCCTGCTTCACACTCACCACCATCAGAACATATTTTCAAAGCTATCAGCCCAAAGAAAAAAAACAACAAACCACTCCCGGGAGGGCTCCAACCTCCAACCTTTCAGTTAACAGCCGATCGCATAGCCAATTGCGGCACGAAGACAGGTGTGTTCCACTCTCACCACCGTCAGAAGATTTCTTCAGAGCTATCAGCCCAAAGGAAAAAAAGCGCCGCACCACCACCGGGTGGGCTCGAACCTCCAACCTTTCGGTTAGCAGCCGATCGCGCTGGCCAATTGCGCCACGGAGACAGTCGTTCTCCACTCTCATCACCATCTGAACATATCTTCAAAGCTTTCAGCCCAAAGAAAAAAAGCGCCGCACCTCCATGGGGTGGGCTCGTACCTCCAACCTTTCGGTTAACAGCCGATGGTGGTAGCCAATTGCGCCACGGAGACAGTCCTGCTCCACTCTCACCACTATCAGAACATATCTTCAAAGCTATCAGCCCAAAGAAAAAAAAGCGCCGCACCACCACCGGGTGTGCTCGAACCTCCAACTTTTCGGTTAACAGCCGATCACGCTAGCCAATTTCGCCACGGAGACAGTCGTGCTCCACTCTCACCACCATCAGAACATATCTTTAAAGCTATCAGCCCAAAGAAAAAAAAGCGCCACACCACCACCAGGTGGGCTCGTCCTTCCAACCTTTCGGTTAACAGCCAATCGCGCCAGCCAATTGCGCCTCGGAGACAGTCGTGCTCCACTCTCACCACCATCAGAAAATTTCTTCAAAGTTATCAGCCCAAAGAAATAAAAGCACCGCACCACTACCGCGTGGGCTCGTACCTCCACCCCTTCGGTTGACAGCCGATGGCGCTAACCAACTGCGCCACGAAGACGGTCCTGCTCCACTCTCACCACCATCATACATATCTTCAAAGCTATCAGCCCAAAAAAAGCAACACACCACTCCCGGGAGGGCTCGAACCTCCAACCTTTCAGGTAACAGCCGATCGCATAGCCAATTACGCCATGGAGACAGTCGTGCTCCACTCTCACCACCGCCAGAACATTTCTTCAGAGCTATCAGCCCAAAAGAAAAAAATCGCCGCACCACCACCGGGTGGGCTCGAACCTCGAACCTCTCGGTTAACAGCCGATCGCGCTAGCCAATTCCGCCACGGAGACAGTCGTGCTTCACTCTCGCCACCATCAGAACATATCTTCAAAGCTATCACTCCAAAGAAAAAAAAGCGCCGCACCTCCACCGGCTGGGCTCGTACCTCCAACCTTTCGGTTAGCAGCCGATCGCGCTAGCCAATTGCGCCACGGAGACAGTCCTGCTCCACACTCACGACCATCAGAACATATTTTCAAAGCTATCAGCCCAAAATAAAAAAAGGAACTCACCACTCTCGGGAGGGCTCGAACCTCCAAGCTTTCGGTTAACAGCCGATCGCGCTAGCCATTTGCGCCACGGAGACAGTCGTGCTCCAATCTCACCAGCATCAGAACTTATCTTCAAAGCTATCAGCCCAAAGACAAAAAAGCACCGCACGCACCACCGGGTGGGCTCGTACATCCAACCTTTCTGTTAACAGCCGATCGCGCTAGCCGATTGCGCCACGGAGACAGTCCTGCTCCATTATCACCACCATCAGAACATTTCTTCAAAGCTATCAGCTCAAAGAAAAAAAAGCAACACACCACCACCGGATGGGCTCGTACCTCAAACCTTTCAGTTAACAGCCGATCGAATAGCCAATTGCGCCACGGAGACAGTCGTGCTCCACTCTCACCACCATCAGAACATATTTTCAAAGCTATCAGCCCAAAGAAAAAAAAGCGCCGCACCACCACCGGGTGGGCTCGTACCTCCAACCTTTCGGTTAACAGCCGATCGCGCTAGTCAATTGCGTCAGGGAGACAGTCCTGCTTCACACTCACCACCATCAGAACATATTTTCCAAGCTATCAGCCCAAAGAAAAAAAGCAACAAACCACTCCCGGGAGGGCTCCAACCTCTAACCTTTCAGTTAACAGCCGATCGCATAGCCAATTGCGGCACGAAGACAGGTGTGCTCGACTCTCACCACCGTCAGAAGATTTCTTCAGAGCTATCAGCCCAAAGGAAAAAAAGCGCCGCACCACCACCGGGTGGGCTCGAACCTCCAACATTTCGGTTAACAGCCGATCGCGCTAGCCAATTGCGCCACGGAGACAGTCGTTCTCCACTCTCACCACCATCTGAACATATCTTCAAAGCTATCAGCCCAAAGAAAAAAAGCGCCGCACCTCCATGGGGTGGGCTCGTACCTCCAACCTTTCGGTTAACAGCCGATCGTGGTAGCCAATTGCGCCACGGAGACAGTCCTGCTCCACTCTCACTACTATCAGAACATATCTTTGAAGCTATCAGCCCAAAGAAAAACAGCAACACACCACTCCCGGGAGGGCTCGAACATCCAACGTTTCGGTTAACAGCAGATCGCTCTAGCCAATTGCGCCACGGAGACAGTCGTTCTCCACTCTCACCACCATCAGAACATATCTTCAAAGCTATCAGCCCCAAGAAAAAAAAGCGCCGCACCTCCACCGGGTGGGCTCGTACCTCCGACCTTTCAGTTAACAGCCGATCGCGGTAGCCAATTGCGCCACGGAGACAGTCCTGCTTCACTCTCACCACGATCAGAACATATCTTCAAAGCTATCAGCCCAAAGAAAAAAAAGCAACACACCACTCCCGGGAGGGCTCGAATACCCAACCTTTCAGGTAACAGCCGATCGAATAGCCAATTACGCCACGGAGGTATTCGTGCTCCACTCTCACCACCATCAGAACATACCTTTAAAGCTATCAGCCCAAAGAAAAAAAAGCGCCACACCACCACCAGGTGGGCTCGTCCTTCCAACCTTTCGGTTAACAGCCAATCGCGCCAGCCAATTGCGCCACGGAGACAGTCCTGCTCCACTCTCACCAGCATCAGAACATATCTTCAAAGCTATCAGCCCAAAAAAAGCAACACACCACTCCCGGGAGGGCTCGAACCTCCAACCTTTCAGGTAACAGCTGATCACATAGCCAATTACGCCATGGAGACAGTCGTGCTCCACTCTCACCACCGCCAGAACATTTCTTCAGAGCTATCAGCCCAAAGGAAAAAAATTGCCGCACCACCACCGGGTGGGCTCGAACCTCCAACCTCTCGGTTAACAGCCGATCGCGCTAGCCAATTGCGCCACGGAGACAGTCGTGCTTCACTCTCACCACCATCAGAACATATCTTCAAAGCTATCAGTCCAAAGAAAAAAAAAGCGCCGCACCTCCACCGGCTGGGCTCGTACCTCCAACCTTTCGGTTAACAGCCGATCACGCTAGCCCATTGCGCCACGGAGACAGTCCTGCTCCACCCTCACGACCATCAGAACATATTTTCAAAGCTATCAGCCCAAAATAAAAAAAAGCAACTCCCCACTCTAGGGAGGGCTCGAACCTCCAACCTTTCGGTTAACAGCCGATCGCGCTAGCCAATTGCGCCACGGAGACAGTCGTGCTCCAATCTCACCACCATCAGAACATATCTTCAAAGCTATCAGCCCAAAGACAAAAAAGCACCGCACCACCACCGGGTGGGCTCGTACAACCAACCTTTCTGTTAACAGCCGATCGCGCTAGCCAATTGCGCCACGGAGACAGTCCTGCTTCATTCTCACCACCATCAGAACATTTCTTCAAAGCTATCAGCTCAAAGAAAAAAAAGCAACACACCACCACCGGATGGGCTCGTACCTCCAACCTTTCAGTTAACAGCCGATCGAATAGCCAATTGCGCCACGGAGACAGTCGTGCTCCACTCTCACCACCATCAGAACATATTTTTAAAGCTATCAGCCCAAAGAAAAAAAAGCGCCGCACCACCACCGGGTGGGCTCGTGCCTCCAACCTTTCGGTTAACAGCCAATCGCGCTAGCCAATTGCGTCAGGGAGACAGTCCTGCTTCACACTCACCACCATCAGAACATATTTTCAAAGCTATCAGCCCAAAGAAAAAAAAGCAACAAACCACTCCTGGGAGGGCTCCAACCTCCAACCTTTCAGTTAACAGCCGATCGCATAGCCAATTGCGCCACGAAGACAGGCGTGCTCCACTCTCACCACCGTCAGAAGATTTCTTCAGAGCTATCAGCCCAAAGGAAAAAAAGCGCCGCACCACCACCGGGTGGGCTCGAACCTCCAACCCTACAGCTAACAGCCGATCGCATCGCCAATTGTGCCACGGAGACAGTCGTGCTCCACTCTTACCACCATCTTCAAAGCTATCAGCCCAAAGAAAAAAAAGCGCCGCACCACCACCGGGTGGGCTCGTACCTCCAACCTTTCGGTTAACAGCTGATCGCGCTAGCTAATTGCGCCACGGAGACAGTCCTGCTCCACTCTCACCACCTACAGAACATATCAACAAAGCTATCAGCCCAAAGAATAAAAAGCAACACACTACTCCCGGCAGGGCTCGAACCTCCAACCTTTCAGTTAACCGCCGATCGCATAGCCGATTGCGGCACGGAGACAGTCGTGCTTCACTTTCACCACCGTCAGAAGATTTCTTCAGAGCTATCAGCCCAAAGAAAAAAAAGCGCCGCACCACCACCGGGTCGGCTCGTACCATCAACCTTTCGTTTAACAGCCGATCGCGCTAGCCAATTGCGCCACGGAGACAGTCGTGCTCCACTCTCACCACCATAAGAACATATCTTTAAAGTTATCAGCCCAAAGAAAAAAAAGCGCCGCACCACCACCGGGTGGGCTCGAACCTCCAACCGTTCGGTTAACAGCAGATCGCGCTAGCCAATCGCGTCACGGAGACAGTCCTGCTCCACTCTCACCACCATCAGAACATATCTTCAAAGCTATCCGCCCAAAGAAAAAAAAGCGCCGCAACACCACTGGGTGGGCTCGTACCTCCAACGTTTCGGTTAACAGCCGATCGCGCTAGCCAATTGCGCCACGAAGACAGTCCTGCTCCACACTCACCACCATCAGAACATTATTTCAAAGCTATCAGCCCAAAGACAAAAAAGCACGGCACCACCACCGGGAGGGCTCGAACCTCCAACCCTTCAGCTAACAGCCGATCGCATCGCCAATTGCGCCACGGAGACAGTCGTGCTCTACTCTTACCACCATCAGAACATATCTTCACAGCTATCAGCCCAAAGAAAAAAAAGCGCCGAACCACCACCGGGTGGGCTCGTACCTCCAACCATTCGATTAAAAGCAGATCGCGCTAGCCAATTGCGCCACGAAGACGGTCCTGCTCCACTCTCACCACCATCAGAAAATATCTTCAAAGCTATCAATCCAAAAAAAAGCAACACACAACTCCCGGGAGGGCTCGAACCTCCAACCTTTCGGTTAACAGCCGATCGTATAGCCAATTGCGCCACGGAGACAGTCGTGCTCCACTCTCATCACCGTCAGAACATTTCTTCAGAGCTATCAGACCAAAGTAAAAAAAGCGCCGCACCACCACCGGGTGCGCTCGTACCTCCAACTTTTCGGTTAAAAGCCGATCGCGCTAGCAAATTGCGCCACGGAGACAGTCGTGCTCCTCTCTCACCACCATAAGAACATATCTTTACAGTTATCAGCCCAAAGAAAAAAAAGCGCCGCACCACCACCGGGTGGGCTCGAACCTCCAACCGTTCGGTTAACAGCCGATCGCGCTAGCCAATCGCGCCACGGAGACAGTCCTGCTCCACTCTCACCATCAGAACATATCTTCAAAGCTATCAACCCAAACAAAAGCAGCACACCACACCCGGGAGGGCTCGAACATCCAACCTCTCAGGTACCAGCCGATCGCATAGCCAATTACGCCATGGAGACAGTCGTGCTCCACTCTCACCACCGCCAGAACATTTCTTCAGAGCTATCAGCCCAAAGGAAAAAAATCGCCGCACCACCACCGGGTGGGCTCGAACCTCCAACCTTTCGGTTAACAGCCGATCGCGCTAGCCAATTGCGCCACGGAGACAGTCCTGCTCCACACTCACGACCATCAGAACATATTTTTAAAGCTTTCAGCCCAAAATAAAAAAAGCAACTCACCACTCCCGGGAGGGCTCGAACCTCCAACCTTTCGGTTAACAGCCGATCGCGCTAGCCAATGGTGCCACGGAGACAGTCCTGCTTTACTCTCACCACCATCAACACATATCTTCAAAGCTATCAGCCCAAAGAAAAAAAAAGAACACACCACTCCAGGGAGGGCTCATACCTCCAACCTTTCGGTTAACAGCTGATCGCGCTAGCGAATCGCGCCACGGAGACAGTCGCGCTCCACTCTCTCCACCATCAGAACTTATCTTCAAAGTTATCAGCCCAAAGACAAAAAAGCGCCCCACCACCACCGGGTGGGCTCGAACCTCCAACCTTTCGGTTAACAGCCGACCACGCTAGCCAATTGCGCCACGGAGACAATCCTGCTCCACTCTCACCAGCATCAGAACATATCTTCAAAGCTATTAGCCCAAAAAAAAAGCAACACGCAACTCCCGGGAGGGCTCGAACATCCAACCTTTCGGTTAACAGCCGATCGCTCTAGCCGATTCCGCCACGGAGACAGTCGTTCTCCACTCTCACCACCATCAGAACATATCTTCAAAGCTATCAGCCCAAAGAAAAAAAAGCGCCGCACCTCCACCGGGTGGGCTCGTACCTCCAACCTTTCGGTTAACAGCCGATCGAATAGCCAATCGCGCCACGGAGACATTCGTGCTCCACCCTCACCACCATCAGAACATATCTTCAAAGCTATCAGCCCAAAGAAAAAAAAGCGCCGCACCACCACCGGGTGGGCTCATACCTCTAACCTTTCGGTTAACAGCTGATCGCGCTAGCCAATTGCGCCACGGAAACAGTCCTGCTCCACTCTCACCACCATCAGAACATATCCTAAAAGCTATCAGCCCAAAGAAAAAAAAGCAACACACCACCACCGGGTGGGCTCGTACAACCAACCTTTCTGTTAACAGCCGATCGCGCTAGCCAATTGCGCCACGGAGACAGTCCTGCTTCATTCTCACCACCATCAGAACATTTCTTCAAAGCTATCAGCTCAAAGAAAAAAAAGCAACACACCACCACCGGATGGGCTCGTACCTCCAACCTTTCAGTTAACAGCCGATCGAATAGCCAATTGTGCCACGGAGACAGTCGTGCTCCACTCTCACCACCATCAGAACATATTTTTAAAGCTATCAGCCCAAAGAAAAAAAAGCGCCGCACCACCACCGGGTGGGCTCGTGCCTCCAACCTTTCGGTTAACAGCCAATCGCGCTAGCCAATTGCGTCAGGGAGACAGTCCTGCTTCACACTCACCACCATCAGAACATATTTTCAAAGCTATCAGCCCAAAGAAAAAAAAAGCAACAAACCACTCCCGGGAGGGCTCCAACCTCCAACCTTTCAGTTAACAGCCGATCGCATAGCCAATTGCGCCACGAAGACAGGCGTGCTCCACTCTCACCACCGTCAGAAGATTTCTTCAGAGCTATCAGCCCAAAGGAAAAAAAGCGCCGCACCACCACCGGGTGGGCTCGAACCTCCAACCCTACAGCTAACAGCCGATCGCATCGCCAATTGTGCCACGGAGACAGTCGTGCTCCACTCTTACCACCATCTTCAAAGCTATCAGCCCAAAGAAAAAAAAGCGCCGCACCACCACCGGGTGGGCTCGTACCTCCAACCTTTCGGTTAACAGCTGATCGCGCTAGCTAATTGCGCCACGGAGACAGTCCTGCTCCACTCTCACCACCTACAGAACATATCAACAAAGCTATCAGCCCAAAGAATAAAAAGCAACACACTACTCCCGGCAGGGCTCGAACCTCCAACCTTTCAGTTAACCGCCGATCGCATAGCCGATTGCGGCACGGAGACAGTCGTGCTTCACTTTCACCACCGTCAGAAGATTTCTTCAGAGCTATCAGCCCAAAGAAAAAAAAGCGCCGCACCACCACCGGGTCGGCTCGTACCATCAACCTTTCGTTTAACAGCCGATCGCGCTAGCCAATTGCGCCACGGAGACAGTCGTGCTCCACTCTCACCACCATAAGAACATATCTTTAAAGTTATCAGCCCAAAGAAAAAAAAGCGCCGCACCACCACCGGGTGGGCTCGAACCTCCAACTGTTCGGTTAACAGCAGATCGCGCTAGCCAATCGCGTCACGGAGACAGTCCTGCTCCACTCTCACCACCATCAGAACATATCTTCAAAGCTATCCGCCCAAAGAAAAAAAAGCGCCGCAACACCACTGGGTGGGCTCGTACCTCCAACGTTTCGGTTAACAGCCGATCGCGCTAGCCAATTGCGCCACGAAGACAGTCCTGCTCCACACTCACCACCATCAGAACATTATTTCAAAGCTATCAGCCCAAAGACAAAAAAGCACGGCACCACCACCGGGAGGGCTCGAACCTCCAACCCTTCAGCTAACAGCCGATCGCATCGCCAATTGCGCCACGGAGACAGTCGTGCTCTACTCTTACCACCATCAGAACATATCTTCAAAGCTATCAGCCCAAAGAAAAAAAAGCGCCGAACCACCACCGGGTGGGCTCGTACCTCCAACCTTTCGATTAAAAGCAGATCGCGCTAGCCAATTGCGCCACGAAGACGGTCCTGCTCCACTCTCACCACCATCAGAAAATATCTTCAAAGCTATCAGTCCAAAAAAAAGCAACACACAACTCCCGGGAGGGCTCGAACCTCCAACCTTTCGGTTAACAGCCGATCGTATAGCCAATTGCGCCACGGAGACAGTCGTGCTCCACTCTCATCACCGTCAGAACATTTCTTCAGAGCTATCAGACCAAAGTAAAAAAAGCGCCGCACCACCACCGGGTGCGCTCGTACCTCCAACTTTTCGGTTAAAAGCCGATCGCGCTAGCAAATTGCGCCACGGAGACAGTCGTGCTCCTCTCTCACAACCATAAGAACATATCTTTACAGTTATCAGCCCAAAGAAAAAAAAGCGCCGCACCACCACCGGGTGGGCTCGAACCTCCAACCGTTCGGTTAACAGCCGATCGCGCTAGCCAATCGCGCCACGGAGACAGTCCTGCTCCACTCTCACCATCAGAACATATCTTCAAAGCTATCAACCCAAACAAAAGCAGCACACCACACCCGGGAGGGCTCGAACATCCAACCTCTCAGGTACCAGCCGATCGCATAGCCAATTACGCCATGGAGACAGTCGTGCTCCACTCTCACCACCGCCAGAACATTTCTTCAGAGCTATCAGCCCAAAGGAAAAAAATCGCCGCACCACCACCGGGTGGGCTCGAACCTCCAACCTTTCGGTTAACAGCCGATCGCGCTAGCCAATTGCGCCACGGAGACAGTCCTGCTCCACACTCACGACCATCAGAACATATTTTTAAAGCTTTCAGCCCAAAATAAAAAAAAGCAACTCACCACTCCCGGGAGGGCTCGAACCTCCAACCTTTCGGTTAACAGCCGATCGCGCTAGCCAATGGTGCCACGGAGACAGTCCTGCTTTACTCTCACCACCATCAACACATATCTTCAAAGCTATCAGCCCAAAGAAAAAAAAAGAACACACCACTCCAGGGAGGGCTCGTACCTCCAACCTTTCGGTTAACAGCTGATCGCGCTAGCGAATCGCGCCACGGAGACAGTCGCGCTCCACTCTCTCCACCATCAGAACTTATCTTCAAAGTTATCAGCCCAAAGACAAAAAAGCGCCCCACCACCACCGGGTGGGCTCGAACCTCCAACCTTTCGGTTAACAGCCGATCACGCTAGCCAATTGCGCCACGGAGACAATCCTGCTCCACTCTCACCAGCATCAGAACATATCTTCAAAGCTATTAGCCCAAAAAAAAAGCAACACGCCACTCCCGGGAGGGCTCGAACATCCAACCTTTCGGTTAACAGCCGATCGCTCTAGCCGATTCCGCCACGGAGACAGTCGTTCTCCACTCTCACCACCATCAGAACATATCTTCAAAGCTATCAGCCCAAAGAAAAAAAAGCGCCGCACCTCCACCGGGTGGGCTCGTACCTCCAACCTTTCGGTTAACAGCCGATCGAATAGCCAATCGCGCCACGGAGACATTCGTGCTCCACCCTCACCACCATCAGAACATATCTTCAAAGCTATCAGCCCAAAGAAAAAAAAGCGCCGCACCACCATCGGGTGGGCTCATACCTCTAACCTTTCGGTTAACAGCTGATCGCGCTAGCCAATTGCGCCACGGAAACAGTCCTGCTCCACTCTCACCACCATCAGAACATATCGTAAAAGCTATCAGCCCAAAGAAAAAAAAGCAACACACCACTCCCGGGAGGGCTCGAACCTCCAACGTTTCGGTTAACAGCCGATCGCGCTAGCCAATTGCGCCACGGAGACAGTGGTGCTCCACTCTCACCACCATCAGAACAAATCTTCGAAGCTATCTGCCCAAAATAAAAAAAGCAACACACCACTCCCGGGAGTGCTCGAACCTCCAACCTTTCGGTTAACAGCCGATCGCGCTAGCCTATTGCGCCACGGAGACAGTCGTGCTCCAGTCTCACCACCATCAGAACATATCTTCAAAGCTATCAGCCTAAAGAAAAAAAAGCGCCGCACCAACACCGGGTGGGCTCGTACCTCCAACCTTTCGGTTAACAGCCGATCGCGCTAGCCAATTGCGCCACGAAGACAGTGCTGCTCCACACTCACCACCATCAGAACATATTTTCAAAGCTATCAGCCCAAAGACAAAAAAGCACCGCACTACCACCGGGTGGGCTCGTACATCCGACCTTTCTGTTAACACACGATCGCGCTAGCCAATTGCGCCACGGAGACAGTACTGCTCCACTCTCACCACCATCAGAACATTTCTTCAAAGATATCAGCTTAAAGAAAGAAAAGCAACACACCACCACCGGATGGGCTAGTGCCTCCAATCTTTCAGTTAACAGCCGATCGAATAGCCAATTACGCCAAGAAGACAGTCGTGCTCCACTATCACCACCATCAGAACATATTTTCAAAGCTATCAGCCCAAAAAAAGCGCCGTACCACCACCCGGTGGGCTCGTACCTCCAACCTTTCGGTTAACAGCCGATCGCGCTAGCTAATTGCGCCACGGAGACAGTCGCGCTCCACTCTCTCCACCATCAGAACTTAGTTTCAAAGTTATCAGCCCAAAGACAAAAAGCGCCCCACCACCATCGGGTGGGCTCGAACCTCCAACCTTTCAGTTAACAGCCGATGACGCTAGCCAATTGCGCCACGGAGACAGTCCTGCTCCACTATCACCAGCATCAGAACCTATCTTCAAAGCTATTAGCCCAAAATAAAGCAACGCACCACTCCCGAGGGGCTCGAACATCAACCTTTCAGGTAACAGCCGATCGCATAGCCAATTACGCCATGGAGACAGTCGTGCTCCACTCTCACCACCGCCAGAACATTTCTTCAGAGCTATCAGCCCAAAGGAAAAAAATCGCCGCACCACCACCGGGTGGGCTCGAACCTCGAACCTCTCGGTTAACAGCCGATCGCGCTAGCCAATTGCGCCACGGAGACAGTCGTGCTTCACTCTCACCACCATCAGAACATATCTTCAAAGCTCTCAGTCCAAAGAACAGAAAGCGCCGCACCTCCACCGGGTGGGCTCGTACCTCCAACCTTTCGGTTAACAGCCGATCGCGGTAGCCAATTGCGCAACGGAGACAGTCCTGCTCCACTCTCACCACTATCAGAACATATCTTCGAAGCTATCAGCCCAAAGAAAAAAAGCAACACACCACTCCCGGGAGGGCTCGAACATCCAACCTTTCGGTTAACAGCCGATCGCTCTAGCCAATTGCGCCACGGAGACAGTCGTTCTCCACTCTCACCACCATCAGAACATATCTTCAAAGCTATCAGCCCAAAAAAAAAGTGCCGCACCTCCACCGGGTGGGCTCGTACCTCCAACCTTTCGGTTAACAGCCGATCGTGGTAGCCAATTGCGCCACGGAGACAGTCCTGCTCCACTCTCACCACGATCAGAACATATCTTCAAAGCTATCAGCCCAAAGAAAAAAAGCAACACAGCACTCCCGGGAGGGCTGGAATACCCAACCTTTCAGTTAACAGCCGATCGAATAGCCAATTGCGCCACGGAGGTAGTCGTGCTCCACTCTCACCACCATCAGAACATATCTTTAAAGCTATCAGCCCAAAGAAAAAAAAGCGCCACACCACCACCAGGTGGGCTCGTCCTTCCAACCTTTCGGTTAACAGCCAATCGCACCAGCCAATTGCGCCTCGGAGACAGTCGTGCTCCACTCTCACCACCATCAGAAAATTTCTTCAAAGTTATCAGCCCAAAGAAATAAAAGCACCGCACCACCACCGCGTGGGCTCGTACCTCCACCCCTTCGGTTGACAGCCGATCGCGCTAACCAATTGCGTCACGGAGACAGTCCTGCTCCACTCTCACCATCATCAGAACATAACTTCAAAGCTATCAGCCCTAAGAAAAAAAAGCAACACACAACTCCCGGGAGGGCTCGAACCTCCAACCTTTCGGTTAACAGCCGATCGCATAGCCAATTGCGCCACGGAGACAGTCGTGCTCCACACTCACCACCGTCAGAACATTTCTTCAGAGCTATCAGCCCAAAGTAAAAAAAGCGCCGCACCACCACCGGGTGCGCTCGTACCTCCAACCTTTCGGTTAACCGCCGATCGCGCTAGCAAATTGCGTCAGGGAGACAGTCCTGCTTCACACTCACCACCATCAGAACATATTTTCAAAGCTATCAGCCCAAAGAAAAAAAAGCAACAAACCACTCCCGGGAGGGCTCCAACCTCCAACCTTTCAGTTAACAGCCGATCGCATAGCCAATTGCGGCACGAAGACAGGTGTGTTCCACTCTCACCACCGTCAGAAGATTTCTTCAGAGCTATCAGCCCGAAGGAAAAAAAGCGCCGCACCACCACCGGGTGGGCTCGAACCTCCAACCTTTCGGTTAGCAGCCGATCGCGCTAGCCAATTGCGCCACGGAGACAGTCGTTCTCCACTCTCACCACCATCTGAACATATCTTCAAAGCTTTCAGCCCAAAGAAAAAAAGCGCCGCACCTCCATGGGGTGGGCTCGTACCTCCAACCTTTCGGTTAACAGCCGATCGTGGTAGCCAATTGCGCCACGGAGACAGTCCTGCTCCACTCTCACCACTACCAGAACATATCTTCAAAGCTATCAGCCCAAAGAAAAAAAAGCGCCGCACCACCACCGGGTGTGCTCGAACCTCCAACTTTTCGGTTAACAGCCGATCACGCTAGCCAATTTCGCCACGGAGACAGTCGTGCTCCACTCTCACCACCATCAGAACATATCTTTAAAGCTATCAGCCCAAAGAAAAAAAAGCGCCACACCACCACCAGGTGGGCTCGTCCTTCCAACCTTTCGGTTAACAGCCAATCGCGCCAGCCAATTGCGCCTCGGAGACAGTCGTGCTCCACTCTCACCACCGTCAGAAAATTTCTTCAAAGTTATCAGCCCAAAGAAATAAAAGCACCGCACCACTACCGCGTGGGCTCGTACCTCCACCCCTTCGGTTGACAGCCGATGGCGCTAACCAACTGCGCCACGAAGACGGTCCTGCTCCACTCTCACCACCATCAGAACATATCTTCAAAGCTATCAGTCCAAAGAAAAAAAAGCAACACACAACTCCCGGGAGGGCTCGAACCTCCAACCTTTCGGTTAACAGCCGATCGCATAGCCAATTGCGCCACGGAGACAGTCGTGCTCCGCTCTCACCACCATCAGAACACTTCTTCAGAGCTATCAGCCCAAAGTAAAAAAAGCGCCCCACCACCACCGGGTGCGCTCGTACCTCCAACCTTTCGGTTAACAGCCGATCGCGCTAGCAAATTGCGCTACGGAGACAGTCGTGCTCCTCTCTCACCACCATAAGAACATATCTTCAAAGTTATCAGCCCAAAGATAAAAAAGCGCCGCACCACCACCGGGTGGGCTCGAACCTCCAACCTTTCGGTTAACAGCCGATCGCGCTAGCCAATTGCGCCACGGAGACAGTCCTGCTCCACTCTCACCACCATCAGGACATATCTTCAAAGCTATCAGCCCAAAAAAAGCAACACACCACTCCCGGGAGGGCTCGAACCTCCAACCTTTCAGGTAACAGCCGATCGCATAGCCAATTACGCCATGGAGACAGTCGTGCTCCACTCTCACCACCGCCAGAACATTTCTTCAGAGCTATCAGCCCAAAAGAAAAAAATCGCCGCACCACCACCGGGTGGGCTCGAACCTCGAACCTCTCGGTTAACAGCCGATCGCGCTAGCCAATTCCGCCACGGAGACAGTCGTGCTTCACTCTCACCACCATCAGAACATATCTTCAAAGCTATCACTCCAAAGAAAAAAAAGCGCCGCACCTCCACCGGCTGGGCTCGTACCTCCAACCTTTCGGTTAGCAGCCGATCGCGCTAGCCAATTGCGCCACGGAGACAGTCCTGCTCCACACTCACGACCATCAGAACATATTTTCAAAGCTATCAGCCCAAAATAAAAAAAGGAACTCACCACTCTCGGGAGGGCTCGAACCTCCAAGCTTTCGGTTAACAGCCGATCGCGCTAGCCATTTGCGCCACGGAGACAGTCGTGCTCCAATCTCACCAGCATCAGAACTTATCTTCAAAGCTATCAGCCCAAAGACAAAAAAGCACCGCACGCACCACCGGGTGGGCTCGTACATCCAACCTTTCTGTTAACAGCCGATCGCGCTAGCCGATTGCGCCACGGAGACAGTCCTGCTCCATTATCACCACCATCAGAACATTTCTTCAAAGCTATCAGCTCAAAGAAAAAAAAAGCAACACACCACCACCGGGTGGGCTCGTACCTCCAACCTTTCGGTTAACAGCCGATCGCGCTAGTCAATTGCGTCAGGGAGACAGTCCTGCTTCACACTCACCACCATCAGAACATATTTTCCAAGCTATCAGCCCAAAGAAAAAAAGCAACAAACCACTCCCGGGAGGGCTCCAACCTCCAACCTTTCAGTTAACAGCCGATCGCATAGCCAATTGCGGCACGAAGACAGGTGTGCTCGACTCTCACCACCGTCAGAAGATTTCTTCAGAGCTATCAGCCCAAAGGAAAAAAAGCGCCGCACCACCACCGGGTGGGCTCGAACCTCCAACATTTCGGTTAACAGCCGATCGCGCTAGCCAATTGCGCCACGGAGACAGTCGTTCTCCACTCTCACCACCATCTGAACATATCTTCAAAGCTATCAGCCCAAAGAAAAAAAGCGCCGCACCTCCATGGGGTGGGCTCGTACCTCGAACCTTTCGGTTAACAGCCGATCGTGGTAGCCAATTGCGCCACGGAGACAGTCCTGCTCCACTCTCACTACTATCAGAACATATCTTTGAACCTATCAGCCCAAAGAAAAAAAGCAACACACCACTCCCGGGAGGGCTCGAACATCCAACGTTTCGGTTAACAGCAGATCGCTCTAGCCAATTGCGCCACGGAGACAGTCGTTCTCCACTCTCACCACCATCAGAACATATCTTCAAAGCTATCAGCCCCAAGAAAAAAAAGCGCCGCACCTCCACCGGGTGGGCTCGTACCTCCGACCTTTCAGTTAACAGCCGATCGCGGTAGCCAATTGCGCCACGGAGACAGTCCTGCTTCACTCTCACCACGATCAGAACATATCTTCAAAGCTATCAGCCCAAAGAAAAAAAAGCAACACACCACTCCCGGGAGGGCTCGAATACCCAACCTTTCAGGTAACAGCCGATCGAATAGCCAATTACGCCACGGAGGTATTCGTGCTCCACTCTCACCACCATCAGAACATACCTTTAAAGCTATCAGCCCAAAGAAAAAAAAGCGCCACACCACCACCAGGTGGGCTCGTCCTTCCAACCTTTCGGTTAACAGCCAATCGCGCCAGCCAATTGCGCCACGGAGACAGTCCTGGTCCACTCTCACCACCATCAGAAAATACCTTCAAAGCTATCAGCCTAAAAAAAGCAACACACCACTCCCGGGAGCGCTCGAACCTCCAACCTTTCAGGTAACAGCCGATTGCATAGCCAATTACGCCATGGAGACAGTCGTGCTCCACTCTCACCACCGCCAGAACATTTCTTCAGAGCTATCAGCCCAAAAGAAAAAAATCGCCGCACCACCACCGGGTGGGCTCGAGCCTCCAACCTCTCGATTAACAGCCGATCGCGCTAGCCAATTGCGCCACGGAGACAGTCGTGCTTCACTCTCACCACCATCAGAACATATCTTCAAAGCTATCAGTCCAAAGAAAAAAAAGCGCCGCACATCCACCGGCTGGGCTCGTACCTCCAACCTTTCGGTTAACAGCCGATCGCGCTAGCCAATTGCGCCACGGAGACAGTCCTGCTCCACACTCACGACCATCAGAACATATTTTCAAAGCTCTCAGCCCAAAATAAAAAAAGCAACTCACCACTCTCGGGAGGGCTTGAACCTCCAACCTTTCGGTTAACAGCCGATCGCGCTAGCCAAATGCGCCACGGAGACAGTCGTGCTCCAATCTCACCACCATCAGAACATATCTTCAAAGCTATCAGCCCAAAGACAAAAAAGCGCTGCACCTCCACCGGCTGGGCTCGTACCTCCAACCTTTCGGTTAACAGCCGATCGCGCTAGCCAATTGCGCCACGGAGACAGTCCTGCTCCACACTCACGACCATCAGAACATATTTTCAAAGCTATCAGCCCAAAATAAAAAAAGCAACTCACCACTCTCGGGAGGGCTCGAACCTCCAACCTTTCTGTTAACAGCCGATCGCGCTAGCCAATTGCGCCACGGAGACAGTCCTGCTCCATTCTCACCACCATCAGAACATTTCTTCAAAACTATCAGCTCAAAGAAAAAAAAGCAACACACCACCACCGGGTGGGCTCGTACCTCCAACCTTTCAGTTAACAGCTGATCGAATAGCCAATTGCGCCCCGGAGACAGTCGTGCTCCACTCTCACCACTATCAGAACATATCTTCGAAGCTATCAGCCCAAAGAAAAAAAGCAACACACCACTCTCGGGAGGGCTCGAACATCCAACCTTTCAGGTAACAGCCGATCGAATAGCCAATTACGCCACGGAGGTAGTCGTGCTCCACTCTCACCACCATCAGAACATATCTTTAAAGCTATCAGCCCAAAGAAAAAAAAAGCGCCACACCACCACCAGGTGGGCTCGTCCTTCCAACCTTTCGGTTAACAGCCAATCGCGCCAGCCAATTGCGCCACGGAGACAGTCGTGCTCCACTCTCACCACCATCAGAAAATTTCTTCAAAGTTATCAGCCCAAAGAAATAAAAGCACCGCTCCACCACCGCGTGGGCTCGTTATCCACCCCTTCGGTTAACAGCCGATCGCGCTAACCAATTGCGCCACGGAGACAGTCCTGCTCCACTCTCACCTCCATCAGAACATAACTTCAAAGCTATCAGCCCTAAGAAAAAAAAGCAACACACTACTCCCGGGAAGGCTCGAACCTCCAACCCTTCAGCTAACAGCCGATCGCATCGCCAATTGCGCCACGGAGACAGTCGTGCTCCACTCTCACCGCCATCAGAACATTTCTTCAAAGATATCAGCTCAAAGAAAAAAAAGCAACACACCAACACCGGATGGGCTCGTACCTCCAACCTTTCAGTTAACAGCCGATCGCATAGCCGATTGCGGCATGGAGACAGTCGTGCTTCACTTTCACCACCGTCAGAAGATTTCTTCAAAGATATCAGCTTAAAGAAAGAAAAGCAATACACCACCACCGGATGGGCTCGTACCTCCACTCTCACCACCATCAGAACATATCTTTAAAGCTATCAGCCCAAAGAAAAAAAAGCGCCACACCACCACCAGGTGGGCTCGTCCTTCCAACCTTTCGGTTAACAGCCAATCGCGCCAGCCAATTGCGCCACGGAGACAGTCGTGCTCCACTCTCACCACCATCAGAAAATTTCTTCAAAGTTATCAGCCCAAAGAAATAAAAGCACCGCTCCACCACCGCGTGGGCTCGTTATCCACCCCTTCGGTTAACAGCCGATCGCGCTAACCAATTGCGCCACGGAGACAGTCCTGCTCCACTCTCACCTCCATCAGAACATAACTTCAAAGCTATCAGCCCTAAGAAAAAAAAGCAACACACTACTCCCGGGAAGGCTCGAACCTCCAACCCTTCAGCTAACAGCCGATCGCATCGCCAATTGCGCCACGGAGACAGTCGTGCTCCACTCTCACCGCCATCAGAACATTTCTTCAAAGATATCAGCTCAAAGAAAAAAAAGCAACACACCAACACCGGATGGGCTCGTACCTCCAACCTTTCAGTTAACAGCCGATCGCATAGCCGATTGCGGCACGGAGACAGTCGTGCTTCACTTTCACCACCGTCAGAAGATTTCTTCAAAGATATCAGCTTAAAGAAAGAAAAGCAATACACCACCACCGGATGGGCTCGTACCTCCAACCTTTCAGTTAACAGCCGATCGAATAGCCAATTGCGCCATGAAGACAGTCGTGCTCCACTATCACCACCATCAGAACATATTTTCAAAGCTATCAGCCTAAAAAAGCGCCGTACCACCACCGGGTGGGCTCGTACCTCCAACCTTTCGGTTATCAGCCGATCGCGCTAGCTGATTGCGCCACGGAGACAGTCCTGCTCCACTCTCACCACCTACAGAACATATCTTCAAAGCTATCAGCCCAAAGAATAAAAGCAACACACCACTCCCGGGAGGGCTCGAACCTCCAACCTTTCAGTTAACAGCCGATGGCATAGCCGATTGCGGCACGGAAACAGTCGTGCTTCACTTTCACCACCGTCAGAAGATTTCTTCAAAGATATCAGCTTAAAGGAAGAAAAGCAATACACCACCACCGGATGGGCTCGTACCTCCAACCTTTCAGTTAACAGCCGATCGAATAGCCAATTGCGCCACGAAGACAGTCGTGCTCCACTATCACCACCGTCAGAAGATTTCTTCAGAGCTATCAGCCCCAAAAAAAAGTGCCGCACCACCACCGGGTCGGCTCGTACCTCCAACCTTTCGGTTAACAGCCGATCGCGCTAGCCAATTGCGCCACGGAGAAAGTCGTGCTCCACTCTCACCACCATCAGAACATATCTTCAAAGTTATCAGCCCAAAAAAAAAAAAGCGCCGCACCACGACCGGGTGGGCTCAAACCTCCAACCTTTCGGTTGACAGCCGATCGCGCTAGCCAATTGCACCACGAAGACAGTCCTGCTCCACTCTCACCACCATCAGAACATGTCTTCAAAGCTATCAGCCTAAAAAAAGCAACACACCACTCCCGGGAGCGCTCGAACCTCCAACCTTTCAGTTAACAGCCGATCGCATAGCCAATTACGCCATGGAGACAGTCGTGCTCCACTCTCACCACCGTCAGAACATTTCTTCAGAGCTATCAGCCCAAAGGAAAAAAATCGCCGCACCACCACCGGGTGGGCGCGAACCTCCAACCTTTCGGTTAACAGCCGATCGCGCTAGCCAATTGCGCCACGGAGACAGTCGTGCTCCACTCTCACCACCATCAGAACATATCTTCAAAGCTATCAGCCCAAAGAAAAAAAAGCACCGCACCACCACCGGGTGGGCTCGTACGTCCAACCTTTCTGTTAACAGCCGATCGCGCTAGCCAATTGCGCCACGGAGACAGTCCTGCTCCACTCTCACCACCATCAGAACATTTCTTCAAAGATATCAGCTCAAAGAAAAAAAAAGCAACACACCAACACCGGATGGGCTCGTAGCTCCAACCTTTCGATTAACAACCGATCGAATAGCCAATTGCGCCACGGAGACAGTCGTGCTCCACTATCACCACCATCAGAACATAATTTCAAAGCTATCAGCCCAAAGAAAAAAAAGCGCCGCACCACCACCGCGTGGGCTCGTACCTCCAACCTTTCGGTTAACAGCCGATCGCGCTACCTAATTGCGCCACGGAGACAGTCCTGCTCCACTCTCACCACCTACAGAACATATCTTCAAAGCTATCAGCCCAAAGAATAAAAAGCAACACACCACTCCCGGCA